>NC_139963.1:14284762-14902262 GCF_963993115.1 Abramis brama | reverse complement strand
TCGAAAACCATCTGCACAAACTAAAGAAGAGTGTCAGGAATGCAACAAATCCAATTTCACAGCTTTCCAAGAGAATCACTGAGATGGATAATGCCAAAGTTCATACTATACCAGCACCCCACCGGGCATCTGTGTCTACAAAAACGAAGGACTCCTGTTTTATGGCTGAAGATGGCTTTGCATTTGTCAAGGAAAAGAGATCTGATCAAATGTGTGTGTGTGTGTGACTTGTTCCACCTTGACAGTTTAGAGAGTTTCTTTGACAGTCCGTGTGATTCTAAGCTCATAAACATAGCCCGTCTAAAGGATGAAAGAAGACCGGGGAAAAGAAAGCTCATTGAGCAGAAGGAACTGAATAAGAAAGTGGTTTGTCTTCCCTATGGGAATGGATTCGTTCTTATACCGATGCTTCATGGCAGTGAAAGACACTAAGAGCTGTCTGGGGACTCCAAATCTGTGTTAAAGACATGGTAATTATTTTTTTCCACACAAATTTTCTGCTTTAAGGGTTGCATCTATATTGGTGTGCAGGGGTCCCCAACCAGCGGATCATGACCCAATACCAGACTGCAACCATGAAAAAGGTTTAGGCTATGTGTGAAGCCATTGGATTATTTGTGCGGTTCCCCTTTAAGAGCCAATGTCAAGATTTACATAGGGCATATTTTTAGAAAACATCAGTTTTGCGCTTTCAGGTTCATTCATTAATAACATGAGTGTGAAAAAAACAAAACATTGCTTATACATTATCTACTGTACTGTATAAAGACATGCATTTATACAGTTAAGGGATGTTCCTACAGACATTACAAACATTCCATCTCAAAAATATTAATGTAATATCACATGTCTGACAGATTTTGAAAACTGAATGGATTATTTTTGCATGTGATGGCTCACAATGAAAGAATGTTTAAAAGTTGTGAAGAGTTTGACAGTTTCACTGAGAATCAGCTCATCAGTTTTGATCAACAAGCCATGTGGATTTAGTTATTGTGCAAATTACAGAAAATCGTACTAACTCTTTTGCACACATGCTAAAACACACGCTTAAATCAATAAACAATTCAAATCTGATATGAACACGAAACTAATTGTTTAAAGATCTGAACCTTTTGTTATTGGAAAAAAAGTCCCATTTAAGCGATTGAGAAAAACTGTAAAATAACCTTTTGATCATTTATTTTAGTTAGTTTTGGAGTATTTCAGTTTGGTTCCAAGTTTTCCAAATGTGTTACTTTACTATACTTGTGTAAAAGCATGTTAGTATTTTCACCCACAAAAAAGAGGTTTTAAGCAGTTATTTATATATTTTTCTGTAGTGTGTCAGTAGGAAATATCAGTTTACATTTCCAAACATTAATTGTAATAATCCAGTGAGGTTTTTGTATGCACAAGGAGTTTGACAGCAGCCGGTATGATCTGATCTCACCATCACCGAGTCTGTCTGGGATTACATGAAGAAACAGAAAAAACTGAGACAGACTAAATCCAGAAAACTGCGGCAACGTCTCCAAGACTCTTGAAGAAACCTGATCGATGATGGTGAGATCAGATCATACCGGCTGTTGTCAGACTCAAAACACATGCAATACTGACACACTACAGCAAAAGATATAAGTAACTGGTTTAAAACCATTGTTTTACTAAAATACTAACATGCCTAAGACTTTTGCACAGTACTGTATATAATAAAAGATTTTCATGTACTTTCTGTTAACAACAGGACACTGGAGTTGACAATTGAGTAATGACTTAAGATATATTTTCTTGACACAGTCCAGTCCCCATTCTTCGTAATTGCATTGAATGACAACAGAATTTTCATTTAAAACTGTTCCTGTAAAACATGCCTATATGGTTTGTTCAGTAATACTTTACAATAAGGTTAGTTAACATTAGTTAATGTATTTACTATCATGAACTAACAATGAGCAATACATTTGTTACACAGTATTTATTAATCTTTGTTAATGTTAATAAAAATACAGCTGTTCATTGTTTGTTCATGTTAGTTCACAGTGCATTAACTAATGTTAACAAATACAACCTTTGATTTTAATAACGTATTAGTAAATGTTGCAATTAATATTAACTAAGATTAATAAATGCTGAAGAAGTATTGTTCATTCTTAGTTCATGTTAACTAAGGTAGTGAACTATAATGTTAACTAATGAACCTTATTGTAAAGTGTTACCGTTTGTTCTTATATATTGTGTATATGATCTATAGAGTTTATGTAGATTATCTGTTCCTTATTGTGTAATCTTTTTTTTTTTATCTAAACAAACAAAAGTTGAATCTTACAAAAATATGCACTTCTGTGTATTTTGAATTGACAGTGCAGGAATATTAGGACTGATGATCTATTATGTAAAGGGCTCCCACATGACATGCAACATTTGTGAATCTCTCACCAGCAGTGCAGGATCACTCGAGAGTGGTGATGGTCCCTCAGTTTCAGCTTCATTCAGCTCTGCATTCTGGAGGATCAATAAACATGCAAAACATGAAAGTGAGACACATTGCTACAAAAACATAAAAAAGTGTCACTGTAGATAATGTAAGTCGTCTAGTGATGAGTGAGAAGCACAAAGCTGGGGACATTGTATGTATTGTGACCTTAAAAGCCCCCTGGATTTATTTTCTATTATAATTAGGATATACATTATAGTTTTAACGTTATTTTATAACTCTTTTAGTCTGAATATTTCCTTTTTTCACATCTATACTGAGACATTTGGTACATTAGGACCACATTTACCAGTATGATGTTCTCGTTCAGATTCCATGTCATCACAATTGCTTGGTCTTCATGTGTTTGTCCAAGTTCATCACCTTCATTCCACTTAGCTGTGTCTTCCATATCATCATCTCCAAGGGTTTCAGATATGCTGTTGTGTTGTGGAGGAATCTGATCAGTCAAGTCAATGAATTCACAGCCTCGTTGTATATCATGTGAATGCTGTGGACTCTTCGGTTGCTGCACACTTTGAGTCCACAGTTCATCAGTCTCCTCGTCACTTGAGGTGCTTGTGAGTCTTTGGACTGTGCCGGTTCTTTTGGTAACATTTGGTGATGAAAGGAAGCTGTGTGAAGTGCTGGGTGTCTCTACTCCCATGGTCTCTAAAGTCAAACCACTCTGAGGAACATCCTCCATTCCTCTAGTTCTCTGAAGAACATGCAATATAACATTCAATGATTAACTCAGTCATTCAGCTAAATGAATAATATTAATAGCCACTCAGCTAAACTAAACTGCCACTGTATTTAAAAATGAAGCCCAACATACATTTAAATAACTTAAAGTCAAAGTCTTGGTGATTTTACTAACCTTCCTCTTGGTGTCTCTTTTAGATGAAAGTCCGTCATCCAATAAATGTGTGATTGAATCCTCAGAATCACATCCATGCGATAACAGTTTTTCAGCAGGTCTCTCAGTATCACTGTCTAATCCGAGTGTTGAGTGTTCATTACATTCCTCTTTTTCTCCATCAGATAAAGACTCTACGTCTGTGAGACACACCTCCTGTTTAGTGCGAATGTAAAATCTCAACATTTTCAGTTTTGTTTGTTCATACAGATATCCAACAGTGCTATCCAAGGGAATTTGGTTTCTTTTAAAATCACAAACATGAAAAGTGAAGTCTGTTCCTGGACCTTTTGGTGACTGTCCACTTGGGAAAAAAAGGTTCTTTGTCATTTCCATGATTTGTAAAACAGGAAAGTCTTTTTTTTCAGCCGTCACATGTCTAGTGCCACCACCATTACTGGTCCTCACTTGTTGGTATCCATTACGGCAGAAGTGAAGCCACCCAATTTCAATTCTCCAGGACATCAGGGGTGGGCCGGATAAGGTGAGGTGTAAATATTCATTATATGATAAGAATAAGACCTTTTCATTTGATTGACTGTATTACAGCATAAAAAATGAATGAGAAATTTCCATGATCCAGACTAAAAATAGCACTGAAATTAGTTGTTTGTAATAATTATTATTTAATTTCATTGTAAATATTCTGCTAATATTTTATATTTCAATATAATCCCTGCAGAAATGCACAGTTTACCATAATTCTGATTTGAATGAGCTTTGATCAGTTTTGAAAGCAGTGGAAAAATCTGCTGCAAATATATAGTGTTTTGCAGAAGGTGAAATATGAATGACAAAATTGTTCGTGGATTTTGGGAAATGTGGTCATTGAATGCATTTTGTGTTTAAGTGTTGCACCCCTGGAAAAGGGGAAAATAGACGTTATAAATAGACGAGAAGACACGGACTCGTTGTTGTCTGTGCGTCAAGCTGTATTTACTTGTGAACTAATTTCTTTCTTTTTCAACACAATATATAATAGAGAATTGAATGTATACATCAATACATTAGTTCACATTAATATGCAGATGAAATCAGCAATGCTTCAATGTATCTTCAATGTATCACAATGTATTACAACAGTCACCATAACTGTAATTTAAATACATTTTTGTACACATTTTTATAACTTCACTTTTATAACTGTGAATTTGTATAAGCACTAAACTGCATTTTTAATATTCAGTCCTTTATCAACTTTTCTATAACTTTGACACAAATAAAATGTAACACTATTTCAGCAGTCAATTACCAATAAACAGATTAACCATGAAATACAAAAAAAAAAAAACATGGACTATGTTCCACATAACATTTGCTCATTTGCTCCTAACCATTTCAGTTAATAAATGGTTAACTTTTACATTACAGTTAAACAAGGACATAAGATACATTCAGTTTTGCCCACAATTTCTTCGTGGTTAGCGTGTCAAACACGATAATTAAGCCATCAAACCTTACATTTTTCACATATGTTCAGAGAAATAACCAGCTTTACAACCACTGTATAGTCTTAACTCATGACAGAAATGCAATAATTAATAGTCTATACCTGGAAAAGGAGAAAATATACGTTATAATAGACGAGAAGACACGGACTCGTTGTTGTCTGTGCGTCAAGCTGTATTTACTTGTGACGCACAACACAGTTTGTCTCAGCTACTGCCTGCAGCCTTTGGTTTCGCCCTAGTGGACATTTCTTGAATTACAATTTATTTTTCTCCAGTTAACCAACAAAACAATAAACTCGCATACCATTTTGTTTAGTATTACATAAATCATATTGATCTTTTTAACCACACTACAAAAGCAATGAAAAAATATTCACAGTTTGGCATAGATTTCTGTTTCACTGAATGTGTGAAGAGTTTTGAATGAGGGTTCAGTATCGACCGATGCTTGTAGCAATTGAAAAAAAACAACAACAAAAAACTAATGCACACATTTATTCTGATTCTGTTATTTCAGTAGCAGAAGTTCAGCTGAAAATTAAAATAAGAGTCTCTGTAACATCTCACTGTTACTGATTTATCAGGTCAAAGCATTATGGGTAAAATCTCTCTAGAGTCTATTCTCAAACATCAACACAGTTTCACTGATGATTTATAACCAACCCAAAACCCAGGATAGAGCGTCTCAGTGAATGTTGTCTGGACTGTGTGGATGAGGCTCATTGTGTCAGAGACGCTGTAGAAGGACAGAGTTCCTGCACTGTGATCCACATACACTCCTATTCTTCTGCTGATGGACTTTACAGGGAGATCAGTGTGTTTGTTATTGTGCCAGAATGAGTATCTGGAGGAGGAGCAGAACAATCTCCAGGACTGATCATTACGACCAAATCCACACTCATCACCCCATCCCTTCCTCTTGATGCTCTTATATGACACTGATATATCAACACCACTCTTCCCACTCCACTCAATCTCCCAGTAACAGCGTCCACACACACTCTCTCTACACAACACCTGAGGCCACCACTGATCAAATCTGTCTGGATGATCAGGATACGACTGTTGTGTGTTAGTGCCAGTAATCACTCTGTTCCTCTCAGACAGACGGAGGCGTGTATTCACTGTGTTCAGATCCAGAGTCAGCTGATGGGAATCTGATGGAGAGAAAACACATCAGAATCAGGAATTATGAATCTGTCTGATCTTTTAATATATCTGAACAATGTATCATCAGTGTCTCAGTGCAGCTGATCAGATATCCTGTGCAAATCATCATTTACATGATCAATTATAAAACTCTTCTATCATGTTTATTTCTCCTTCTACAGGAAGAACATGAACACATTCAGTGAGTTTTTCTGCTTGTTTCTCAGTGACTTACATTGTAGGAAGTCGTTCCTTGTCTTGGGATTCATGTTGGTGAATGTGACTGTGGAAATAAACAGACATGAACAGTGTGAAGAGAAATGACAAGATAAAATACATCCATTTCTAAGACGTTTCTAATCTGATATTAGATGATGCAGGACTCATTTCTGAGAACAGAAGAATCTCCAGATGCCTCATATATAAAACACACGTATCGGATTCCATCCTAAATTTCAATGGATTTCAATGTCAATATATACATAAGTATTTATTACTTCTAAACCATCAAGGGATGTTTGTGGCTGTTCTGTAGAGTTGATGCACATGAATTAAAGATGAACTGTGATTTATAAAGTGGGATGCGTTTAGGACAATTATTTGTATGTTTTATAAATCATAGGAACATTTCAGAAACGGTTGTACGTTCATATTTCGGATCATTCTCCGCACGTCTGTATAAACGAGGCGCAGGACTTTACCTCTATCTGAGATCTTCTTGAGCTCCTCTTTGCAGAAATCCTCCAGTTTGTCTCTCAGCTGACGGACAGATTCTCTCACGCCATCAAAAGAGGAGAGAGAACTGAAGGAAACGTCGGGTTCGTCTGTAGATTCAGGAGGTGCTGAGAGAGACTGGAAACTCTACAGAAAACAGAAATCAAAACTCATCATCTCCACACTTCAGCCAATAACCTGCACTATATCAGATCTGAGCGGCTCTTGTTGACTTCACTTCTCTTCAGTGACTCGCTTCAATCCAGCACTTTCACACAATCAGCACATTCTTCTCATATTCATCATTTAATGCTACAAACTCTAGTATTTCACACTTACACTCCTTGTGAAAAAGAAAGTACCGTACTTGTAACAGAAATAATATACTTTAAAAATATATAAGTGCAGATTGGCTGTAATGTTTTCAGAAACTTAATTGCATGTTATTTGCAGTTAAATGAATGTGGAATAGTTTAATGTTTTTATTAAATGCAAATAGCTGAGCTTTAGAGTGTTTTTTGTCCTGCTTAAGTTAGTCTCATTCTGCTCTCATGAAATGTTTCTCTGTGAGTCTCTTGCTCAAGTCCACTATGATCCAGTTCTTCTAGATCTCTGTTACCTGCAGGAACTGGATGTGATGGTGTGTGTGTGAAAGCTGCTCCAGCTCAGCGTCTCTCCTCCTCAGATCATTGATCTCCTGCTCCAGTCGCTCCAGTCGTCCTTCAGCTCGACTCACTGCAGTCTTTTCCTGATCTCTGATCCGCTGTGTCGCCTCAGAGCGGCTTCTCTCAATGGAGCGGATGATCTCAGTGAAGATCCTCTCACTGTCCTCCACTGCTGTCTGTGCAGAGCGCTGTTACACACACATCACAATCACACAGTGGCTTCAGCACGACTGACAGAGTCCAAACTGAGACGTCTCACACTTCTCTTCTTCTCCAGACTCACCTTATGAGACTCCACAGCCTCTCTCAGCTGATGAAGATCTTTCTGTCTCTGCTGGATTCTCTGACGGATCTTCATCTGCGTCTCCTTCAGCTGTTTCTGGAGGACAAACCAATAACAGCAAATGACACATAAAACTACTGTCACACAATAAGGGTTAAAGATCTAGCATGGCAAGTTTATACTGTAGGTTCAAACCACAGATCAGTGAAGTTTGATGTTTTTGACGTCATCATCTTTGATTTGGGCTCTGCGTACATGAGTTGATCAATGATTTGATTTGTGAATCAAAATTGGTCCTTTAAAAAAATAAATACTCTCAAAAGTAGCATTCCTTTAAAAAAAGTATATATATACCTAAAAATAGTCCCCAGCTCGGTAACTACTTCCAACGTGACCGGGACTAAGTTTGTCTAACCTATTAGACCTATTTTCAGGCGCTGCGTCATATCACTACGCCTGCTGCACCCATGGTACGGCCGCACAGTTCCTTGATTATTACGCCGGAATGAGAGTAGTTCCTAGCCGTATAGGCTTAGAAAATCGCAACTTTTCATTTTCCGTCGATCTTAGTAAAAGTGGTACCATCAGACCCGGAGTTCGGCTGAATGGATTCTAAAACGGTAAAACTCATCTGTTTAACTCTGGGGGAGTTGTAAAATGAGCATATTTCCGAAAAAAGTGGAGTATCCCTTTAAGAGAGAGAGTATTGTATTCGTTATACACCAGTGGACTGTGATACTCAGGCATACAGTGTATCACAGAGAATATTGCACCCTGAGTAATGTAGAGCAGTGAGGTGGTTTAAATTTTATCACCAGCTCTGAGAACCTCAGTTATTGAATTTTGTTTCTTTTCTTTTCTGTTTCTTTTGTGATCATTTAAACCAAACTATTCCTTGTCAATTAAATTGATAAACAACATTGGAAAATAAGTCATTTTTCTTTATTTCACATCACATGAATAAACTTAAAGTAAATAGAACCCCCTTATGTGTTCCTGGTGGTAAATCTAAATCCCCGGTCACACATGTATTTATTTCCTGTTTTCGGTCGAAGCCCACAGTAGTCGATTGTCGAGTTCACGCGCGTGATCATAGGTAACTAAGCAACAGTGGAGAACTTTTTGTTTGGAGATGTTTTTGTCATTGTTCTCTGTACTGACAGCACTCCAAATTTACAAATAAAATGAGCTCAATGTTAAAATTGACCGGAGTTCTCCTTTAAGTGCACTTAAATGGCCTTTCATTTCAGTAATATTATATTATCTGCAAGTACAGTTTTATCTTTTAAATATACTTTTACTACAAGTGCACGTCAATACAATTAATCACACTTCGTTTTTAAACCACTAGTGGTTAAGATTACTTCTATGTTTTTTATCCTTTTTAGAGCTTGAAACTTTTGAACCTCTTTGACTTTCAATGTATAGAGTAAAATAGACGAGACATTCTTCAAAATATCATCTTTACAATCTGCAGAAGAAAGTGAGTCAAACTGGTTTGTGACGACATGAGTAAATGAGTGAGTAAATGAAGACACTTTCATTTCTGTGTGATCAATCCCTCTCAGTTCATACCTGTTTCTCTGTCCTCTGTGCTGCCGTTGATACAGTGTTGTGTTTTTTATGTTCATACTCTCTACACCGCAAAGAAATGCATTCTTGATCAGTGACACAGAACATTTCTAGCTCTTTATCATGTTTACGGCACATCATGTCCTGCAGTCGTCCAGTGGCATCAATCACTTTGTGTGGTTTACGAGAGTGATATTCCTCATGACGGTCTAAATGAGTTTGACAGTAAGATTCCTGACACACCAGACAGGACTTGACGGCTTTGTATTTTCTTCCAGTACAGACGTCACAATGCACGTCTCCAGCTCCAGCGTAACAGTCAGCAGGAAGTTTAGTCTTCTTCAGTTTCTCCACCAGTTCAGCCAGAATGGTGTTTTTGCCTAAAGCAGGTCTTGGACTGAAGGTCTGTCTGCACTGAGGGCAGCTGTAGACTCTCTTCTCATCCTCCTGATCCCAGCAGCCTGTAATACAGATCTTACAGTAACTGTGTCCACAGGGAATAGCCACTGGTTCCTTCAGGAGATCCAGACACACTGGACACGTGAACTCATCCTGATCCACTGAAATTCTGGCTTCAGCCATTTTACTGCATGAATACAGAGAGACACAAACACACAACAGCTCAACAACACTTCAGTTTCTGTTTCCTGGTTCTGTGTTTGAGTGACGTGTGTAAAATAGGCGTGTCTGTAAAGCAGCTTCCTCGTTCACACACACACACTTTACTGCTGTGTTTACTGTATGTATCGTTCAAGTGGAGTCGAAAATATCATAATTACAAGTCCCGAGCTCATGAATGACAGAGTGATGTTTACTTGATGAATAACATCAAGTCAAACTAGTATTGAGGAGCAGGTCAGAAGCTAGAAGCAAGTCATTTGTAATTATAACAAGCGAGTTTCGTTTTATTTTAATTTCATTTGATGATTGATGTTTCTAGTGTGCAACAGAAATGGCAGCTTCTTTCAGTCGGGCAACATGGTGGCGGCACGGACATGGAGAAGTTGTATAGGTTCAACAGCATTAAGTTAAAGAGCGCAAACTTTATCATTCAACTGACCTGCACATTCATTTTAGACCCTGACTTTAAATGCTCTTGCGCCGTCTGTGCAATAAATGCACGTCCTTGAATGAGCGCTGTTTACGCGGGTTGAATTGACGTAGATCAGCGATCATGAGTGACAGGGCAGGGGCACTTCAGGGGCCAATCAGGTTTCAGTTGGGGCCAGTGCCCCTCTGGCCCCAACCCTTGGATCCGCCAATGTTGTTAAATCATGCTGAGTGTTTGTTGCCGCTGTTGTCAGTGGCGAAGGGCAACAGTGTTTTCTTGGCGCTCGTTCTCTTCACACAGACTTCACTTCAATCTGTCGCTCAACACCATGGCGGAGACTCTCTATTCGTTCCAGTGAAATCTCAAAACAAATTACGTGTCCATGCTTTTGACAAGCAATCACTGATGAACATCTTTGATTTTAATGGGAAAAAACAACAACTATATGATCTGACACCCTAGTCAACAAAAGATCTACCACCAGACCATTAAAGTTAGTGAAGGCAATTATCAGAGAGCTAGCAATAGCAAGTATAGCTTTGAAAGCATAAGATCCCACCCTCCCTTCAGAGCGTCTCCAAAGCCACGTCTCCTTCAAAACACACGAACTCACACAGCAGAGTCTGCAAAGCGTCACGAGATGAGAGACGGTGTTAAACTACCTGATGTCTCAAAGCACATAACATCACATTAATAATGAACATAAACAACTTAAAGAGCTCTGACCTGTACCACTTGACTGCTGCAGAATCATTTTGCCGTTGATAGTCTTGCCAATGAAATGAACCACTGAGTATAACGTCACAGGTTTCCATCTCTTCAAAATTACAGTAGTTATGGCGTAAACGCAGAATAATCTCGCTGTTTTGGTTCAGGAGGAACTGTAAAAGGTGGCTGATGTCTGCGCGAGCAGGTGCACGGAGGTATGAAAATACACATGTTGACAGGCAGGTAGGACATTGTACAATCGTATGAAGAGCAACGAAATCTTGTGAATTTGTTAACATTAGAAAGAAATAGCCTACCAAAATATCAAAGCACTGAGTACTGGATCAGTTTTGCAAACAATGTTTGAGTTTCTGTTATTAACAGAGGTGGAAATGCCTGTATGAATGTTATGGTAGGTCAGCCAGAATACCCTAGCAACCATATACTGTAGCAACACCCCAGCAACTGCTTAACAAGAGCCTAGCAACCACCCAGCATATCCTAGCAACCATCTTGCAACACTTTAGCAAACACCCAGAACATCCATCTATTATGAACTAACTTCAAACTATTTTCCCTCATCCATCCATCATTCATCCATCATCCATCCATCATCCATCCATCATTCATCCATCATCCATCCATCATCCATCCATCATTCATCCATCATCCATCCATCATTCATCCATCATTCATCCATCCATCCATCCATCCATCCATCCATCCACCACATTTCAAAAGTTAAAACTTACAGATAATCAGATATACAGTAGTATATATTATAATGTGTCTTAAACAATAGTCAGTCAGCAAGTGTGTGAGAGATGTGCCGTGTTTGTGTTTCAATCATCATCTCATCGCGTTTTTCTACAGTCTTGTAATTCAAGTGTGCAAAACCAAACTTTGCCCTCAGACATCACACACAAGCCCTCAAAATCACACACACTACAACATAGTCTAACACACTGGTGCAATAAATTCAAAACAACATTTCCAAAACTGGTAAGTTATGTTGCTTGTGGTTCCCCCCTCACAAACCTTTTCACATGATGAACACAAAAGACACAACCAATGGATACATTGGCACATTTTTATTCATTCATGTACTACACAGTACAACACACACACAACAAAACAAACATTTTTTTCCTGTTTTACTTTTTTTTATTGTCTGCTCTAAAAAAATGTGTATATTTACTTACAGTAAGATGTGTGTGACCATCATATGACAGTAAAAGAGCACACACAAACCTTATTCTGATATGGAATTGTATTGGAATGGTAAAGAGTGTTGGGACGTGACAGGAGGGTCTCCACTCAAGGAGACAATATGATGAACACGTCTAAGAATGTTCCACATATGGCTGAAATACCATAATTTGCCTAGAAAGATAACATTCTGGGAGTCGAGACTATAAAGGAGAAAGGATGCCCTCCCTTCACTGTCACACTCTGCAGCCACTCTGTGTGACTGTACGACTGCTGGCCTTTTCTTGCAAGAAAATAAACCTCATCAAAGACTATTGGAAATGTTTGTCTCTTATTCAGTGATAGAATTTTGTTTGCCACCACACCTCCCTGAAGGTTCTCGAGGCGACAGTAAAGCGACTCAAATTTGGCCTTACTCGTAGCCCAGCCTCCCTCATAGTCACACCATTGACAAAGACATGGGCAACTAGAGTGGCTTGAATTTCATCTGAGACCTTCTTGCCCTTTGTCTTCTTGCCCTTCCTCCTCCTCCTCCTTATCCCTCCTCGATCTCTTCCTTCATGTCTTTCTGGATCCATTGTTCCAAAACTCAATAAACTGATTTGGGCCCTTTTATCTATCTATTGAAGGATCTGATTGTGTGTTCAGTTTTGACTCTTAGTGTTTCCACTTGGGTAATTGTGTGCTAACTGAGCTGAAGCTGTGCTGACTTGAGTGAACAATATTGAGTGCTAGTGCTTTCTAAATGACAACATGGTCTAGGCAATGAGAAATGAAGGGATCTGTGTGTAGAGTTTTGCAGTGACAGTTCAGCGAATCTGACTCATGTGTCAAAACAGGGGAATAGTGTTTATAGTTTAGGGAAATGGGTGTGCTTTTTGATAAATGGCATTATGGTTTTGAAATTTTAGTTCAAAAGCCTGGTTATAGTGTTTAAGCAAACGAGAAAAACTGTGATCCGGCTCTCCACACACCCATTTAGAATCTTTCTGGAATCTGCTGGAATCTTTTCTTTTTATCCAGAACTTCAGAGCTCACTATATATTTTTATATATATATATTTCAACACAGATGCGCTGCACTATTACACTACGTGAACTAACTCGAGGCCAAGAGAGAAGGAAATGAATAGTGGAATAAAGTCGTTTTTTTTGTTGTTTTTTTTGCACACAAAAAGTATTCTCGTCGCTTGATAAACTTAAGATTGAGCCACTGTAGTCACTTGGACTATATTAACGATGTCTTTAATAACTTTTCTGGGCCAGCAAGTTTCAATCCCTTAGAAGCCTATGGAGGAGTGATCCAGCTCTCAGATTTAATCAAAAATATCTTAATATGTGTTCCGAAGATGAACGAAGGTCTTACGGGGTTGGAACAACATGAGGGTGAGTAATTACTGACAGAATTTTCATTTTTGGGTGAACTAACCCTTTAACTAGGGAGAAAATAGTTGCTTGATGCGTAAGTTTACATTTTAATTACTGTTATACAGTGATGAGTGTAATTAATTACCAAGTAATCTAAATACTGTAATTTAATTAAAGGGATTACTCTTAATTCTTCTGTAATTTAAAGTAAAATCTGATGAAATTGCATTAAATACTGCATACTACATTTTTAAAAGGTATATTTTAATGTAACCTTCTCCCTCTACACACTTTGGTCAATTCAATAATAATTCATGCAATTGTATATTGTTTATTTGAAAGCATTAAAAGTGCAGTTTCTTGTCTCTCCTTGTATTGTTCAAGTGGTTGAGGTCGATATGGGATTTAGTAATAAGTAGACCAATACTTTCTAAAGATAGTCATTATTACATTAATCTAATTACACTGTTGAAGATGTCATTTGTAGTTAGTAATTAATAACTATTTTAGAGTAACTTACCCATCTGTTATAATATCAGAGGTGAAACTGGAAGAACAGTATGTTATTCAACCTAATTTTAATTTTCATGTAGGTGCAATCCTGCAGGTATTACAAGAACATGGCAGCAGCTGAAAATGAAATATAAAAACATAATTCAATCAAGTAAGGCTTGAGCATATCATGGGTGTAGGCTACCTGACTTTACAAACATTTGACATAAGCATAGCAGTCACTCCCGAAGGTCCAAGGGCCTTCATAAAATGTAAGAGATTTAGATATATGTTATTTTTTTATATAGGCTATTTTTGATATTTCCATTTATTTTACTTTGGGTTGGGTTTTTTGTTGGTCCCAACAGATTCTGATGATAATATCTGTCTTTTGGAGCCTCCTGTCCCAACAGAACCCCAGGCATTAAGTCGCCTACTCAATACAATTATGACAAATAGTGTTATAAAGTGTACTCAGCCAAATGCTCATCTTCACAGGACGATGGGGATAAAGAGTTTCTGCTGCCACAGAGAGGCCTACAGAGGTAATGTTAATATTATGTGTCTACACATCAAACAGTCTACACATTCTGATTATTTCACATTTTTATGTGGAGTAGCCTATAGAATCTAAGTTTAAATCTAAGTATAAATGGGTATTCTTATCTCTCCCCCCGCCCCCAAGTTACCTCTATTTCAGAAACAGGCTTGACTTACTCTTTCTCAGGTTTGACATACCTCCCATTCTGAAACAGAAAACCGAGAGTTTCCCTCATTTCAGGGTTAACATACTCAGAGTTTTCACTTAACCTCCTTTCTGAAACAGGCCCCGGGTGAGATCTGGATTCCGTTTGCTGCTGTCGGGGAAGAAGATGGTGAGCTGATGGATCATGTAAGAGCCAGTGTGTTCGTATGTGCTCGCGGAGGATGAAGAGCTGCTGACCGTGGGGGTTGCTGACTGAGGAATTCAGGTGATCTTGTTTTATTTTATTTGCTCAATAGAGTGAAGAGGCCATTTGTTGTTTCTAGGTCACAGCGAACTCTAGCAACGGTACAGGCCTGCAAAAAAATAAAAGTTGAAACAACAACAAAATCCTGAAGCAAAAAAATAAAAAAGCATGTCTAGCACACTGTAATGGCGTATGTGCAGTATTGGAGTCCAGCTGTGTCCGGAGGCCTTTCTGTGTGGAGTTTGTGTGTTCTCTCTGTGTTGACATTGGTTTCCTCTGGGATTCCCACACAATCCAAAGATACAGGACAGGTGAAGTGGAGACTGTAAGTTTGCTCACAGGTGTGTGTGTGTGTGTGTGTGTGTGTGTGTGTGTGTGTGTGTGTGTGTGTGTGTGTGTGAGTGAATATGAATGTGTGTCTCATCCTGTGATGGACCGGCCATTCTGTCCAGGGTGTTTTCCTGCCTACGACCCGAGACGCTGGGAAAGACTCCAGCTTCTCCACGACCCTACAGGACAAGCTTCACTTCTGGAAAATGTATGGAATAGTCGGATGAATGTATGGATGTACAGTACAGTGAGTATTCTAGTCCTCCCTCTCTCTGCCACTCTTCTTTCCTCACCAATGTGTCTCCTTGATCCAAGTTTCCATGATCCAGACTAAAAATAGGACTGAAATTGCAATTAGTTGTGTTTGTAATAATTATTATTTAATTTCATTGTAAATATTCTGCTAATATTTTATATTTCAATATAATCCCTGCAGAAATGCACAGTTTGCCATAATTCTGATTTGAATGAGCTTTGATCAGTTTTGAAAGCATTGGAAAAATCTTCTCCAAATATATAGTGTTTTGCAGATGGTGAAATATGAATGACAAAAGTGTTCATAGATTTTGGGAAATGTGGTCATTGAATGCATTTTGTGTGAAAGCAATGAAAAAATATTCATAGTTTTGCATAGACTTCTGTTTCACTGAATGTGTGAAGAGTTTTGAAGATGTGGCTTCAGATGCTTGTTAACAATTGAAAAACAAGTAATAAAAACTCAGTGAGTGTTTTAGCGCAATTTTCTGACGTCATGGGATCACAACACTAAGAGATAGTAAATCTTTTTATGTTTTTTTTTTTTTTTTTTTTTTTTTTTTTTTTTGTGCGTTCCCGAGATTAGACCTTCCTTAACATAATGCCGAAAACCCGAAGTCTCTAGGTGGTCTGGTTGAGGAGGAGATAGAAGTGCAAGATTGGTGCGCACAGACAGAACAGAAATCATGAGTTAACAATCGCAATTTTGTCCGTTGGAAAATTACGCTACAAAATAATGCACACATTTATTCTGATGTGTTATTTCAGTAGCAGAAGTTCAGCTATATTAATGAAAATTATAATAAGAGTCTCTGTAACATCTCACTGTTACTGATTTATCAGCTCAAAGTATTATGGATAAAATCTCTCTACAGTCTATTCTGAAACATCAACACAGTTTCACTGATGATCCAGAACAAACCCTAAACCCAGGATAGAGCGTCTGAGTGAATGTGGTCTGGACTGTGTGGATGAGGCTCATTGTGTCAGAGACGCTGTAGAAGGACAGAGTTCCTGCACTGTGATCCACATACACTCCTATTCTTCTGCTGATGGACTTTACAGGGAGAGAAGTGCGTTTGTTATTGTGTCTGAATGAGTATCTGGAGGAAGAGCAGAACAAACTCCAGGACTGATCATTACATCCAAATCCACACTCATCACCCGATCCCTTCCTGCTGATGCTCTTATATGACACTGATATATACACACGTCCACTCCACTCAATCTCCCAGTAACAGCGTCCACACACACTCTCTCTACACAACACCTGACGTAACTGATCAAATCTGTCTGGATGATCAGGATACGACTGTTGTGTGTCAGTGTCAGTAATCACTCTGTTCCTCTCAGACAGACTGAGGTGTTTATTCACTGTGTTCAGATCCAGAGTCAGCTGATGGGAATCTGACGGAGAGAAAACACATCAGAATCAGGAATTATGAATCTGTCTGATCTTTTAATGTATCTGAACAATGTATCATCAGTGTCTCAGTGCAGCTGATCAGATATCCTGTGCAAATCATCATTTACATGATCAATTATAAACTCTTCTATCATGTTTATTTCTCCTTCTACAGGAAGAACATGAACACATTCAGTGAGTTTTTCTGCTTGTTTCTCAGTGACTTACATTGTAGGAAGTCGTTCCTGGTCTTGGGATTCATGTTGGTGAATGTGACTGTGGAAATAAACAGACATGAACAGTGTGAAGAGAAATGACAAGATAAAATACATCCATTTCAATATATACATAAGTATGTATTACTTGTAAACCATCTAGGGATGTTTGTGGCTGTTCTGTAGAGTTGATGCACATGAATTAAAGATGAACTGTGATTTATAAAGTGGGATGCGTTTAGGACAATTATTTGAATGTTTTATAAATCATAGGAACATTTCAGAAACTGTTGTACGTTCATATTTCGGATCATTCTTCACACGTCTGTATAAACGAGGCGCAGGACTTTACCTCCGTCTGAGATCTTCTTGATCTCCTCTTTGCAGAAATCCTCCAGTTTGTCTCTCAGCTGACGGACAGATTCTCTCACGCCATCAAAAGAGGAGAGAGAACTGAAGGAAACGTCGGGTTCGTCTGTAGATTCAGGAGGTGCTGAGAGAGACTGGAAACTCTACAGAAAACAGAAATCAAAACTCATCATCTCCACACTTCAGCCAATAACCTGCACTATATCAGATCTGAGCGGCTCTTGTTGACTTCACTTCTCTTCAGTGACTCGCTTCAATCCAGCACTTTCACACAATCAGCACATTCTTCTCATATTCATCATTTAATGCTACAAACTCTAGTATTTCACACTTACACTCCTTGTGAAAAAGAAAGTACCGTACTTGTAACAGAAATAATATACTTTAAAAATATATAAGTGCAGATTGGCTGTAATGTTTTCAGAAACTTAATTGCATGTTATTTGCAGTTAAATGAATGTGGAATAGTTTAATGTTTTTATTAAATGCAAATAGCTGAGCTTTAGAGTGTTTTTTTGCCCTGCTTAAGTTAGTCTCATTCTGCTCTCATGAAATGTTTCTCTGTGAGTCTCTTGCTCAAGTCCACTATGATCCAGTTCTTCTAGATCTCTGTTACCTGCAGGAACTGGATGTGATGGTGTGTGTGTGAAAGCTGCTCCAGCTCAGCGTCTCTCCTCCTCAGATCATTGATCTCCTGCTCCAGTCGCTCCAGTCGTCCTTCAGCTCGACTCACTGCAGTCTTTTCCTGATCTCTGATCCGCTGTGTCGCCTCAGAGCGGCTTCTCTCAATGGAGCGGATGATCTCAGTGAAGATCTTCTCACTGTCCTCCACTGCTGTGTGTGCAGAGCGCTGTTACACACACACATCACAATCACACAGTGAGTTCAGTGAGTCCAAACTGAGACGTCTCACACTTCTCTTCTTCTCCAGACTCACCTTATGAGACTCCACAGCCTCTCTCAGCTGATGAAGATCTTTCTGTCTCTGCTGGATTCTCTGACGGATCTTCATCTGCGTCTCCTTCAGCTGTTTCTGGAGGACAAACCAATGACAGCGAATGACACATAAAACTACTGTCACACAATAAGGGTTAAAGATCATTGTAAGTTTATACTGTAGGTTCAAACCACTGATTCATACTTTCCTGAAATGAGATTATGAATGAATATGAAACTGAAATGTCAGCAGTATTTCATCAGTGCCTAGTTTTATATGAATACTTCACCCTAAATTGGTCCTTTAAAAAAGTGCATGTAAATAATATACTTTAAATTCTTATAAAGCAATTAGCTGAACTTATTAGTGATTTAAGTACTTTTTCAAATGTTATTTCATAATTACTTCTATTCTTTTTAAAATATAGTTAAAGTGTATTGTCATCTGTACAGACAAGCATTTATGATAAACTAAAATATACTGTAATAATGTTGTACATTCAAAATACATTAACTTTAAATATACTGAATAACACACTACAGTTGTAATTATAATCAAGTACTTTACATGTGCTTTAGTATGTCAACACAGCAAAATAAGTGCACTTCTTTAAAGCATGGAGCAACAGAGTCACATTGAAATATAAAAAATTATTAAAAGGTACTTTAAAGTAAAAGCTTTAATTTGACATTACAAAGTGTATTTATTAAGTGAAACCGTCATGAACATTTACTCTCTTTAAGTGCACTTAAATGGCCTTTCATTTCATTAATATTATATTTTCTGCAAGTACAGTTTGATCTTTTAAAATATACTTTTAATTTGAAGTACACTACAAGTGCATGTTAATACAATTAATCACACTTCGTTTTTAAACCACTAGTGGTTAAGATTACTTCTATGTTTTTTCTCCTTTTTGGAGCTTGAAACTTTTGTACCCCATTGACTTTCAATGTATAGAGTAAAATAGACATTCTTCAAAATATCATCTTTACAATCTACAGAAGAAAGTGAGTCAAACCGGTTTGGGACAACATGAGTAAATGAGTAAGTAAATGAAGACACTTTCATTTCTGCGTGATCAATCCCTCTCAGTTCATACCTGTTTCTCTGTCCTCTGTGCTGCAGTCGATACAGTTTTGTGGTTTTTATGTTCATACTCTTTACACCACAAACAAATGCATTCTTGATCAGTGACACAGAACATTTCTAGCTCTTTATCATGTTTACGGCAGATCATGTCCTGCAGTCGTCCAGTGGCATCAATCACTTTGTGTGGTTTACGAGAGTGATATTCCTCATGATGGTCTAAATGAGTTTGACAGTAAGATTCCTGACACACCAGACAGGACTTGACGGCTTTGTATTTTCTTCCAGTACAGACGTCACACTCCACGTCTCCAGCTCCAGCGTAACAGTCAGCAGGAAGTTTAGTCTTCTTCAGTTTCTCCACCACTTCAGCCAGAATGGTGTTTTTAGCTAAAGCAGGTCTTGGACTGAAGGTCTGTCTGCAGTGAGGGCAGCTGTAGACTCTCTTCTCATCCTCCTGATCCCAGCAGTCTGTAATACAGATCTTACAGTAACTGTGTCCACAGTGGATAGTCACTGGTTCCTTCAGGAGATCCAGACACACTGGACACGTGAACTCATCCTGAGAAATTCTGGCTTCTGCCATTTTACTGCATGAATACAGAGAGACACAAACACACAACAGCTCAACAACACTTCAGTTTCGGTTTCTCTGAACTGAGGAGTTGAAATAGTTTCCTGGTTCTGTGTTTGAGTGACGTGTGTAAAATAGGAGTGTCTGTAAAGCAGCTTCCTCATTCACACACACACTTTACTGCTGTGTTTACTGTATGTGTCCTTCAAGTGGAGTCGAAAATATAATAATTACGAGTCCCGAGCTCATGAATGACAGAGTAATGTTTACTTGATGAATAACATCAAGTCAAACTAGTATTGAGATGCAGGTCAGAAGCTAGAAGCAAGTCATTTGTAAGTAACTATAACAAGCGAGTTTCGTTTTATTTTAATTTCATTTGATGATTGATGTTTGTTTCTAATGTGCAACAGAAATGGCAGCTTCTTTCAGTCGGGCAACATGGTGGCGGCACGGACATGGAGAAGGTTTATAGGTTCAACAGCATTACAGTTTTTTACGATTGCTATGACAGATTTTTCAATACTTTTAACAATTTTCCAAAACTCTTAACACAGTTAGCACTACATCCGTATTAACACATTTCTTTTTGCTTTAACACAAAATGCATACAATTAACACAAATTTAAAATGCCTGAACTTCTTTTACACACAAGCTCAAACAAGAACAAAACAATGGATTTTTACTGCCAAATTTACCAATGCTTTAACACTGTATGTCAGAACAGATAACACCATGTTCTGAACCTAACCTTACAGGCTAAAGTCAAGGTAAACAACTGTTTATATTGTGAATTGAAACACAAATATATCCCCTGTATTTTATTCCATTGCTACTGAGAAACAGCTGATTGAAGTTATGCAAATATGGGACAATGTGGCATTCCACCATTCCCGTGCAGTCACAGCCTGGTTTGACGCCCATCAGAGGATGATGTCCGTTTTCCTTGCCCCTTACTTCCCTTTCCTCAACCCCATTGAGGAGTTTTCTCAGCCAGGAGATGAAAGGTTTTTGACCATAGTCCACAGGACCAAATGTCCCTCCTGTATGCAAAAGATGCTGCATACCAAGACATCACAGCTGAACACTACCAGGATAAGGCAAGCCAAAAGATTCTTCCCAAGATGCCTTGCCAGGGAAGATATCAGGTGTGATGTGGATGAGAACGTGAACAAATGCAGAAGACCGGGCAGATTAGAAGATGGCTTTTTCTGTTTGTATATTTTGTATTTTCACATATAGTAATACTGTAAATGGCAGCTATATTGCATATATTTGTTATCTTGCATTAATGTCCTGTTGCAAATAAAGCCGTTACTGCAGCAATTCTGTCTCTGTCTTCTTTTTTTCATAAACCAAACATTCTATAAAGCTACTCTAAGAAGGGTCATTTATTTTGTTGTATTGAATTTCTGCTGCAAAAAAACAACAAAATGCATGCATTTACATTACAAACAAAACAAAAATATAGAGAGACTTCAAAAGAAACTGCAGTGCAAAACAATTTATGATCAATACAATATACTGTCAGTTGTATAATGGCATACCTGACACATAAAATAATTAAAGGTAGTGAAGGCTATTATCAGAGAGCTAGCAATAGCAAGTATAGCTTTGAAAGCATAAGATCCCATCCTCCCTTCAGAGCGTCTCCAAAGCCACGTCTCCTTCAAAACACACAAACTCACACAGCAGAGTCTGCAAAGCATCACGAGATGAGAGATGGCGTTAAACTACCTGATGTCTCAAAGCACATAACATCACATTAATAATGAACATAAACAACTTAAAGAGCTCTGACCTGTACCACTTGACTGCTGCAGAATCATTTTGCCGTTGATAGTCTTGCCAATGAAACGAACCACTCTGAGTATAACGTCACAGGTTTCCATCTCTTCCAGATTACAGTAGTTATGGCGTGAACGCAGAATAATCTCGCTGTTTTGGTTCAGGAGGAACTGTAAAAGGTGGCTGATATTTGCGCGAGCAGGTGCGCGGAGGTATGAAAATACACATGTTGACAGGCAGGTAGGACATTGTATAATCGTATGAAGAGCAACAAAATCTTGTGAATTTGTTAACATTAGAAAGAAATAGCCTACCAAAATATCAAAGCACTGAGTACTGGATCAGTTTTGCAAATGATGTTTGAGTTTCTTTTATTAACAGAAGTGGAAATGCCTGTATGAATGTTATGGAAGGTCAGCCAGAACACCCTAGCAACCATATACTGTAGCAACACCCCAGCAACTGCTTAACAAGAGCCTAGCAACCACCCAGCATATCCTTGTCACGGTTCATAAATCCGTTGTCTCTTTCTTGTCTCGTGTTCTGTTGTTATGTGTGTGTATGTGTATTGACTGTGTGGGCGTGCCGACTCATCAGCGCTCATCAGTAATCAAGTTCATCACTCCCGTCACCAGCTGCAGCTCATCTCATCACCCTATATATACTCACCACTTTCTCATTTCCTTTGTCAGATCGTTGTTTGTGGTTACCCGGTTGTGTCCCAGTCTGCGTTTTGAGTCTTGTGCCTTCCTTGTTCCTGTTCGTGTTCCTGTGGATTTATTCTGGATTATTGTCACTGTTGGATTCCTCTCACCGCACTGCTGCACTCTCACGCACTGGATTCATCTGACCATCGGGGTCCCTGCGCCACTAACCTGTTGTTCCTGGACTTTGTCATTGTTGTTTCTCTCACTCAATAAAGAGCTTTTACTTGCAATTGCTTCCTCATCTCTATCGTTACAGAACGATCTGACCCTGAGCATGGAAGCAGCGAGTGGTTCTTCAAATCCGATAGAGGCATTTATGAATCAATGCATGAAGAGAATGGACACTCAGGAGAGAAATCTCAACGAGACAGCTCGCGCTGTTCAGGCTCTGGTGGCGCAGGTGTCCGGGCTCACCCAGCAGTTACAACAGCCCCAAGTTCCCACTGCGCCACCCGCACCGCCGATTCCCCCACCACCACCAGCGGACCCATCCCAGTCAGAGCCCCGCCTGCCCGTTCCTGAGGCTTATTAAGGTGAACCTAATTACTGCCGATCTTTTCTAACCAGATGCTCAATGCACTTCTCTTTGCAGCCCAAGACATTTCACGACGAGCGAACCAAGGTCGCGTTTGTATTGACGCTTCTGACTGGGAGAGCGGCGCTTTGGGGAACGGCGGTGTGGGAGAATCAGGAAGAATGCTGCTCCTCGTTCCAGAGGCTCTCCGAGGAGATGAGACAAGTCTTCGACCGCGCCGTGTCCGGACGAGAGGCTGCTAGAGTATTGGCGGATTTACAACAAGGAGAAAGATCCGTATCTGACTTTTCGATCGAGTTCCGTACTCTAGCAGCAGAGAGCCAATGGAACGAGGAGGCGCAGTGGGACATGTTCCTGCATGGGCTGGCTGACCGCGTCCAAAGAGAGATTTACGCCATGGACCTTCCAACCAAGTTGAGTGATCTCATAGCTCTGGCTATAAGAGTGGATGCACGTCTTTCTCGAGCTGACCGGCGTCTTCAAACTAATCGTTTTCCTGAAGGGATCGAGGGACAACGCTCCAGAGGCAGGGACGCCATCAGCCCCGTCAACGATCACAAGCCCATGCAGGTGGGTCGAGCCCGGCTTTCCCGGGAGGAGAAGGAGAGGCGGAGATCCCTGGGCCTTTGTATGTACTGTGGAGGAGCGGGACATTTTGCTTACAGCTGTCCGTTAAAAGGCCCAGCCCGGCAGTAAGTATGAGGCTACTGTCGGGTGGGATCTCTGCCGAGAAGACCTCATCCACATCTACTCTCCTTCCGGTAAGGCTCCGATGGTCAACTCACCTCCACGACTGTCGAGCACTTCTGGACTCAGGGGCTGAAGGTAATTTTATGGACCACACTTTTGCACGCAAGTTTCAAGTTCCCCTCAGACCCCTCACGCATCAGATTGCAGTACACGCACTCAACGGTCAAGAACTCCCCACCATTTCACTGGCCACTGAAGACATCACCCTCATCACTTCAGGCAATCATAACGAAACCATCTCCTTTTACATTCTGGACACTCCCCTTGCACCCATCGTCCTTGGTCACCCATGGCTCACCCGTCACAACCCCAAAGTGGACTGGCAATCACAGTCTGTGTCGGCGTGGAGCAGTTTTTGTCATAAGTCTTGTCTAGTGTCTGCCTGTCTGTCTGTTTCTGTCCCTGTGTTTCAGGAGGAGGCAGTGGATTTATCTAACGTGCCCGTGGAGTACCTGGACCTGAAGGAGGTGTTCAGTAAGTCTCGGGCTGCTTCTCTTCCTCCGCATCGTCCCTATGACTGTGCTATAGAGTTATTACCAGGTACGTCTCCGCCTAAGGGCAAGTTATATTCACTCTCTGTTCCAGAGAGAGAGGCCATGGAGAAATACATTTCTGATTCTCTAGCAACGGGGTTCATCCGCCCTTCCTCTTCTCCAGCGGGGGCGGGATTCTTTTTTGTGGGGAAGAAGGATGGGTCGCTGCGACCTTGTATTGATTACCGGGGGTTGAACAACATCACGGTAAAGAATACTTATCCTTTGCCGTTGATGTCTTCAGCCTTCGAGAGGTTGCAGGGAGCATCTATCTTCACGAAATTGGATTTACGGAATGCTTATCATTTGGTCCGCATCAGGGAGGGGGATGAGTGGCCCAGGGGGCACTTTGAATACTTGGTTATGCCTTTCGGCCTTTCCAACTCCCCAGCGGTCTTCCAGGCACTTGTTAATGATGTGTTACGAGACATGGTCGATCAGTTAATTTATGTCTACCTGGATGACATATTGATTTTTTCATCGTCTCTCCAGGATCACGTGCAACACGTCCGACAAGTGCTTCAGAGGTTGCTAGAGAATGGGCTTTTTGTCAAGGCGGAGAAATGCGCTTTTCATGCACAGTCTGTTCCTTTTCTAGGTTACATCATTTCGGATGAGGGAATGCGCATGGATCCTGAGAAGGTTAAGGCTGTGGTGGATTGGCCAAGTCCAGATTCCCGTAAGGCCCTACTGAGGTTTCTGGGGTTCGCCAATTTTTACCGGCGTTTCATTCGCAATTTCAGCCAACTAGCCGCACCTCTGACCGCCTTGACCTCCCCCAGAACGACGTTCAGGTGGTCAGACGCAGCCTCGGCTGCGTTTGCCAAACTGAAGGGTTGCTTTGTTTCAGCCCCTATTCTGATAACCCCTGATCCTTCACGTCAGTTCGTGGTGGAGGTTGATGCGTCAGAGGTGGGGGTAGGTGCAGTGTTATCCCAGCGTTCTCCTTCAGACGACAAGATGCATCCTTGCGCGTTTTTGTCGCATCGTTTATCCCCTGCCGAGCGCAATTATAATTAATCCTAGCAACCATCTTGCAACACTTTAGCAAACACCCAGAACATCCATCTATTATGAACTAACTTCAAACTATTTTACATTTCCCATCATCCATTCTTCCATCCATCACATTTCAAAAGTTCACACTTACAGATAATCAGATATAGTATATATTATAATGTGTCCTAAACAATAGTCAGTCAGCAAGTGTGTGAGAGATGTGCCGTGTTTGTGTTTCAATCATCTCATCACGTTTGTCTACGGTCTCATAATTCAAGTGTGCAAATATATACAATCAGTGGTTTTGTGCACACAAGACACTGATGCATGTAGATAAGTTGGTGCTTTAATGTATGAACTCAATTGAACAAAAGAAATGAAAAATGAAAATGAAAAAAATGAAAAACCTCCATCTTACGGTGTTGACACACAACTAACGGTGTTGACACACAATTAACAAACTAATCGAGAATCAAACTGATTAAAGATATTTACCAAGTTTTGACATGGCAAAGGGAGAGAGTATCAAACTTCAAACAAAGAGTACCTGGTGACAGGATCTTTAAGGCACACATGAAAATGTCAAAATGTTCCTGGTATCAAAAGAAAAAGGCAAATGTATCTGGAGGTCCTCTATTGGTCATCTATATTTGAACTAAACTGTAAATCTAACAACTGACTCATAATGTCAGTGTTTCCTTAAATCTAAATTGGTTGAAATGTCTGTTGTAATTCCAGCTATACTTTAACACAGGGGTTCAGACAGGTAATTCATCTTTTGTTCTACAGGGCCTCAGGCAGGTCATTTCTATGATTTGCTTCAATTTCTCTCAACAAGCAAGTAAATATATAGAGAGAGTTGTATCTGTCATTACTGCCTTCAGTGTAGAGCCAAGCATTAGATATTTATATAATAGTTTGTCTAACCTGCGGGACTTGGGCATTGGACAAGAGGTGTTGAACATGCCTACGCTCTCTGAAGTCCATAACATCAGCTTACATGTCAACATTGTCAGACAAAATATCTGAGAGAGTTGACAACATGTTTTTTCAACTTAATCATGTCTGGTAAATGGTAGCCATTTGGATTTTCCTCAGTTGCCAGCTGCCACTAAACCAAAATACCAACTTTTATTTCAAAATTCTTGATTTAAATCATCCCTACTTTGAAGATAGTGTTGACACATAAAAGCTGTGACCACAGGGATTTCAACTTGTTTGCTGAATATTTAAAAAAAAAAAGTAAAACTTACCGGACCATGTGTTGGACTGCTGCATCCATCAACAGAGAGAAGTCAAAGGGGGTCCTCAGGGTTAAAGCTGACCAAAATATCTGACGGAGTTGACGTGAATTGATGACACATTTTGACACAAATAATGCAATGTTCACTAAGTATTTTGTGATATTTTATTAAGCCATACAATTAACCTCATATTCATATTTGTGCATTCTGTTTTTTTTTGTTTGTTTTTTTTGCAGTTTGATACTGTGACCTCTACAGAGGACGAGTTCATTTGCGTTGGCTTTCAAGGTACAGTGCCGGTTTTTTATTAAATTACTATGAAATAATACAAATATATACAAAACTAAGGGTCTAAACATACACAAGTCTTTCATATACAACTTTTAAAGCCTTTTTAAATGAAATAATTTATTGTTTTTTTAAGGCAAATTGCAACATTTTGATGGGGGACATTATTATTTCCCTTATTTCAAGAATCAGTGAAGTAATAGCGCTCAGTTTAATGTGGTAGTTCACTATTAGCTAATCAATATTTTTCATATTCGCTGAGAACTACTAAGAACTACTATATACAGGTTCATTATTAATATTAATAATGCATAATGCAAAATATAATGGTAACCCATTAGTAATGAATCAAGTGTTACTACATCCTTCTAAATGAGTTACTAATAATTTGTATCAGTATTGTAAAGTGAAAAGATTGATAACTTCCTAATATTGTCACGGTAAGCTTTTGAGATTTTCATAAGATATTTAATAGTAATTCCTTCTGATGGATTTGTTAACACTTTAGTCATTACTAGTGTGTTTCCATGATCTTCACTTTACAATACTGATCCAAATAATTAGTAACTCATTTAGAAGGATGTAGTAACACTAACAAGTCATTACTAGTGGGTTACCGTTACATTTTATTATAAATTATGCATTATTCATGTTAATTATGAACCTGTATATATTATCTGGGAGGTATGAAAATCAAATTTCTTGTAAGTAAATAGTAGTTACTAGAATGTTAATAGTGCATTACTCATTTATTCCTGTTTAGTTATTCATTAATGAAGGAACAGTATTCTAAAGTGTTACCATAAAAACAATTTATGTATTTATGTTTCACTACAATAAAACTAAATTAATGTGATTTTCATCAAAACAAAGAACAGATACACATTGTTACTTAACGAACACACACACACACACACACTCTCTCACACACACTGTTCTTACTGACTACATGAGGATTTAGAGGGTTTTTTTTCAATTGCTAACAAGCATTGTTCAAAACTAAAGCCACATTTTCAAAACTCTTCACACAGTGAATCTCACCTCCAAAACTCACTCAGAACAACAAAACGCTTCATATATGTCTCAAAATAAACTCGTTCCACCATAACACTGAACAATTCTCATTCAGAAAACATACATTTCACTCATAACAGACTGACCTAAAATCACTAACAACAGGGAGCGTTTCATAAACGTTGAACTTTTATTTTTAATGTTTGAATGTTTTTTTCCCCACATATGTATTCATTATGATAAGAATAAGACCTTTTCATTTGATTGACTGTATTACAGCATAAAGAATGAATGAGAAATGCAGCAGTTTTTTTCCCCCTATATCTTTACATATATTCATTAACATGCAAAAAAAATAAACGTTGAAACAACAACAAAATCCTGAAGCAAAAAAATCTAAAAGCATGTCTAGCACACTGTAATGGCGTATGTGCAGTATTGGAGTCCAGCTGTGTCCGGAGGCCTTTCTGTGTGGAGTTTGTGTGTTCTCTCCATGATGACGTTAGTTTCCTCTGGGATTCCCACACAACCCAGAGATACAGGACAGGTGAAGTGGAGACTGTAAGTTTGCCCACAGGTGTGGGTGTGTGTGTGTGTGTGTGTGTGTGTGTGTGTGTGTGTGTGTGTGTGTGTGTGTGTGTGTGTGTGTGTGTGTGTGTGTGTGTGTGTGTGTGAATATGAATGTGTGTGTCTCATCCTGTGATGGACCGGCCATTCTGTCCAGGGTGTTTTCCTGCCTACGACCCGAGACGCTGGGAAAGACTCCAGCTTCTCCACGACCCTACAGGACAAGCTTCACTTCTGGAAAATGTATGGAATAGTCGGATGAATGTATGGATGTACAGAACAGTGAGGATTCTAGTCCTCCCTCTCTCTGCCACTCTTCTTTCCTCACCAATGTGTCTCCTTGATCCAAGTTTCCATGATCCAGACTAAAAATAGAACTTTTTTACAAGTGTTTGTAATAATTATTATTTAATTTCATTGTAAATATTCTGCTAATATTTTATATTTCAATATAATCCCTGCAGAAATGCATAATTTGATTTGAATGAGCTTTGATCAGTTTTGAAAGCAGTGGAAAAATCTGCTGCAAATATACAGTGTTTTGCAGAAGGTGAAATATGAATGACAAAAGTGTTCATAGATTTTGGGAAATGTGGTCATTAAATGCATTTTGTGTGAAAGCAATGAAAAAATATTCACAGTTTGGCATAGACTTCTGTTTCACTGAATGTGTGAAGAGTTTTGAAGATGTGGCTTCAGTGTCGACCGATGCTTGTTAGCAATTGGAAAAATAAAATAATGCACACATTTATTCTGAAGTGTTATTTCAGTAGCAGAAGTTCAGCTATATTAATGAAAATTATAAGAGTCTCTGTAACATCTCACTGTTACTGATTTATCGTGCAGCTCAAAGCATTACATTTACATTTAGTCATTTAGCAGACGCTTTTGTCCAAAGTGACTTACAAATTAGGACTAAATTAAGCGAGTCATTGTGAAGAGGCAAAAAACAACGCAAGAAGTGCTCAAAATACGAAGTTCAGTCATTGTTCAGAGTAGCATAAGCGAAGACATAAGGAAAAAGGAATTATTTTTTTTTATTTTTTTTTCATGCGGTTAAGTGCTCACGGAAGAGAAGGGTTTTCAGTTGTCTTTTGAATCTTGTCAGGGATTCTGCATTCCGGATGAGGGTCGGGAGAGCATTCCACCAGCATGGAACCGTGAATGAGAATGTTCTGGAAAGTGATTTTGTGGCTCTCTGTGATGGAACCATGAGACGTCGCTCGTTGACCGATCGTAGGTTTCTGGTAGGGATGTAGACTCGTAGGAGCGAGTGAAAGTAGGAGGGAGCTGAGCCTGTGATAGATCTGTAAGCAAACATCAATGCCTTGAACTTGATGCGAGCAGCGAGTGGTAGCCAGTGCAGAGAGATGAACAGAGGAGTGACGTGGGCCCATTTGGGCTCGTTGAAGACAAGACGAGCTGCAGCGTTCTGAATCATTTGTAGAGGTTTGGTTGCACATGATGGAAGTCCAGCCAGAAGAGCATTGCAGTAGTCAAGCCTAGAAATGACCAGGGCCTGGACGAGAAGTTGTGTTGCATGCTCAGTTAGGAAAGGCCTGATCTTCCTGATGTTGTGCAGTGCAAACCTGCATGATCGAGCTGTCTTTGAAGGTCAGCTGGTCATCCAATATTACTCCAAGATTTCTGACCGACCTTGATGGGGTGATTGATGATGAATCTAGCTGGATAGTGAAGTCGTGCTGTAGAGATGGATTGGCAGGGAGGACGAGAAGCTCAGTCTTTGCCAGGTTGAGCTGCAGGTGATGTTCCTTCATCCATGTCGAGATGTCCGCCAGACAGCTTGAGACCCGTGCAGCTACTGTGGGATCATCTGGTTGAAACGAGAGGAAGAGCTGTGTGTCATCAGCATAGCAGTGGTAGGAGAAACCGTGTGCCTGTATGATGTTTCCCAGTGATGTGGTGTAGATGGAGAAGAGCAAGGGTCCAAGAACTGAACCCTGAGGAACCCCTGTGGTCAGTTGATGTGCTTTGGATACCTCGCCTCTCCATGTGACCCTGAAGGACCTACCTGTGAGATAGGACTCAAACCAGTGGAGAGAAGTTCCTGCGATGCCCAGTGATGAGAGGGTGGACATAAGGATCTGATGATTCACAGTATCGAAGGCAGCAGACAGATCCAGGAGAATGAGAACTGAAGATTTGGAAGCAGCTTTTGCGATCCGTAGGGCTTCTGTGACCGACAGTAATGCAGTCTCAGTTGAATGTCCTTTCTTGAAGCCAGATTGGTTGATGTCCAGCTGGTTGTTCAGAGACAAGAAGGATGTTACTTGGTTGAAAACAGCTCTTTCAAGTGTTTTCGCAATGAATGGTAGGAGAGAGAAAGGTCTGTAATTCTCTACAAATGATGTGTTTAGTGTTGTTTTTTTTAAGCAGTGGAGTAACCCGAGCCTGCTTGAATGCTGTAGGGAAAGTGCCAGTATGGAGGGATGAGTTGATGATGTGTGTGAGAGCTGGTAGAAGTGTGGGAGAGATGGCTTGTAGAAGGTGTGAGGGGATGGGGTCTAGAGGGCAGGTGGTAGGATGACTGGAGAGGAGAAGTGTAGATACTTCTTCCTCGGTTAGCGGAGAGAAGGAGGAGAGAGGGTTATTGGCTATGGAAGGGGTCGGTCTGGGTTCCTGTGTGTGTGGAGCTGAGAACTGACTGCTGATAGCTGTTGTTTTGTTGGTGAAGAAGTTCGCAAAATCGTCAGCAGTTAAGGAGGAGGTGGGTGGTGGTGGAGGTGGACAGAGGAGAGAGTTGAATGTCTTGAAGAGTGATCGTGTGTTGGAGGAGCTGTTGATCTTGTTGTGGAAGTAGGAAGATTTTGCAGCATGAACATCAACAGAAAAGGAAGAGAGGAGAGATTTATACATACTCAGGTCAGATGTGTCTTTTGATTTGCGCCATTTCCTCTCCGCTGCCCTGAGTTCGGTCCGGTGTTCACGAAGGACCTCAGATAACCAGGGGTTGGAGGGAGTAGCGCGTGCAGGCCTGGAGGAGAGAGGGCAGATATTGTCTAGAGAAGAAGTTAGAGTGGAGCATAAGGTATCTGTTGCAGTATTCACAGAGATGAGAATTGTGAGGGTGAGGGAAGAGATGATGACACAGCAGAGGAAAGATGGGAGGGAGAAAGTGAGCGCAGGTTTCGTCTGAAAGTGACTGATAGGGGAGTTGGTGGTGCACGGGTAGGAAGTTGTAGACTGAAAGTAATGAGGAAATGATCTGAAACATGGAGAGGTCTCACCAGGATGTTGTCTGTGATGCAGTTGCGTGTGTAAACCAGGTCCAGTTGGTTGCCTGATTTGTGAGTACCTGTAGTGATGAGTCGTTTGAGATCGAAGGAGGCTAGGAGAGAGATGAAGTCTGCTGCATACGGCTTTTCGAGATGAATGTTGAAGTCACCAAAGACTACAAGTGGGGTGCCGTCCTCAGGGAAGGAGGACAGCAGCACATCCAGCTCGTCTACAAAGTTTCCCAGCTGACCTGGGGGGCGATAAATGACTACAATATGGATCTTATTGGGAGTTGTAAGTGTAATAGCATGATATTCAAACGAGTTGTTGTTGCATAGAGAGGAGAGCGCTGAGTATTTCCAATTGTTAGAAATGAGAAGCCCTGTGCCCCCACCCCTCCCAGACTGGCGAGGGGAGTCAGAGAAGGAGAAGTTGCTAGAGAGAGCAGCGGGGGTTGTTGAGTCTTCTGGATGAATCCAGGTCTCAGTCAAGCCCAGGATACTAAGAGTAGAATGAGATGCAAAGGCTGGAATAAAGTCAGCTTTATTGACTGCTGACTGACAATTCCATAGACCCACGGAAAGAGAGAGAGGTGTGTGTGAGGATGAGAGAATGGGACGCAGATTAGCAGTATGGCGCTGCCTTTTGCGCGTGATGAAAGGGCGTTGCCGAGAGATAACAGGAATGTATTGAAAGCACATGTTGAGTAAGGTGAAAATAAGATAAAACGCGCTTGACGCTTCCGCGACAGCGCGCACACTACAGAGATATAGTGCTTTCACCACTTGGGTGAGGACAGCTGTTTCGGCCCAGTAATTAAAGCAAATAACGCGAGAATGGGCCAAATCAAAACTAGCTGCTGGTAGGCAGTACTTAAGTGCAATAAAACTGCAATAATTTTCACCCGCTGTTGTTAAAGTCGAAACGTGTCTAAATAAAATAAAACTAGAAAGGTAAAAATGAAAAGTAAGCAGAGATTCTGAGATAGGCTTACCTCGAGTCAAATAGAACACTGAATAACGGCAGAACGGGGTATTTCAGAAGAAACTACTAGCGCGTTCTTGCCGTCTCCACCAACTGACCGCTTGTCCCGCTGGTTACGAACTGAATCCCCTTATTTATATCTTTCTAACATGGGTAAAATCTCTCTACAGTCTATTCTGAAACATCAACACAGTTTCACTGATGAGTTATAACCAACATAAAACCCAGGATAGAGCGTCTGAGTGAATGTGGTCTGGACTGTGTGGATGAGGCTCATTGTGTCAGAGACGCTGTAGAAGGACAGAGTTCCTGCACTGTGATCCACATACACTCCTATTCTTCTGCTGATGGGCTTTACAGGGAGAGAAGTGCGTTTGTTATTGTGTCTGAATGAGTATCTGGAGGAAGAGCAGAACAAACTCCAGGACTGATCATTACATCCAAATCCACACTCATCACCCGATCCCTTCCTGCTGATGCTCTTATATGACACTGATATATCAACACCACTATTCCCACTGCACTCAATCTCCCAGTAAGAGCGTCCACACACACTCTCTCTACACAACACCTGACGCCACCAATCAAATCTGTCTGGATGATCAGGATACGGCTGTTGTGTGTTAGTGTGAGTAATCACTCTGTTCCTCTTAGACAGACTGAGGTGTTTATTCACTGTGTTCAGATCCAGAGTCAGCTGATGGGAATCTGACAGAGAGAAAACACATCCGAATCAGGAATTATGAATCTGTCTGATCTTTTAATGTATCTGAACAATGTATCATCAGTGTCTCAGTGCAGCTGATCAGATATCCTGTGCAAATCATCATTTACATGATCAATTATAAACTCTTCTATCATGTTTATTTCTCCTTCTACAGGAAGAACATGAACACATTCAGTGAGTTTTTCTGCTTGTTTCTCAGTGACTTACATTGTAGGAAGTCGTTCCTGGTCTTGGGATTCATGTTAGTGAATGTGACTGTGGAAATAAACAGACATGAACAGTGTGAAGAGAAATGACAAGATAAAATACATCCATTTCTAAGACGTTTCTAATCTGATATTAGATGATGCAGGACTCATTTCTGAGAACAGAAGAATCTCCAGATGCCTCATATATAAAACACACGTATCGGATTCAATCCTAAATTTCAATGGATTTCAATTTCAATATATACATAAGTATTTATTACTTCTAAACCATCAAGGGATGTTTGTGGCTGTTCTGTAGAGTTGATGCACTTGAATTAAAGATGAACTGTGATTTATAAAGTGGGATGCGTTTAGGACAATTATTTGTGTGTTTGTTTTATAAATCATAGGAACATTTCAGAAAATGTTGTACGTTCATATTTCGGATCATTCTTCACACGTCTGTATAAACGAGGCGCAGGACTTTACCTCTATCTGAGATCTTCTTGAGCTCCTCTTTGCAGAAATCCTCCAGTTTGTCTCTCAGCTGACGGACAGATTCTCTCACGCCATCAAAAGAGGAGAGAGAACTGAAGGAAACGTCGGGTTCGTCTGTAGATTCAGGAGGTGCTGAGAGAGACTGGAAACTCTACAGAAAACAGAAATCAAAACTCATCATCTCCACACTTCAGCCAATAACCTGCACTACAAGAAAGTACTTGTAACAAAAATAATATACTTTAAAAATATATAAATGCAGATTGGCTGTAATGTTTTCAGAAACTTAATTGCATGTTATTTGCAGTTAAATGAATGTGATATAGTTTAATGTTTTTTAATGCTTTAGAGTGTTTTTTTGCCCTGCTTAAGTTAGTCTCATTCTGCTCTCATGAAATGTTTCTCTGTGAGTCTCTTGCTCAAGTCCACTATGATCCAGTTCTTCTAGATCTCTGTTACCTGCAGGAACTGGATGTGATGGTGTGTGTGTGAAAGCTGCTCCAGCTCAGCGTCTCTCCTCCTCAGATCATTGATCTCCTGCTCCAGTCGCTCCAGTCGTCCTTCAGCTCGACTCACTGCAGTCTTTTCCTGATCTCTGATCCGCTGTGTGACCTCAGAGCGGCTTCTCTCAATGGAGCGGATGATCTCAGTGAAGATCTTCTCACTGTCCTCCACTGCTGTGTGTGCAGAGCGCTGTTACACACACATCACAATCACACAGTGAGTTCAGGGAGTCCAAACTGAGACGTCTCACACTTCTCTTCTTCTCCAGACTCACCTTATGAGACTCCACAGCCTCTCTCAGCTGATGAAGATCTTTCTGTCTCTGCTGGATTCTCTGACGGATCTTCATCTGCGTCTCCTTCAGCTGTTTCTGGAGGACAAACCAATAACAGAGAATGACACATAAAACTACTATCACACAATAAGGGTTAAAGATCTAGCATGGCGAGTTTATACTGTAGGTTCAAACCACAGATCAGTGAAGTTTGATGTTATTGACGTCATCATCTTTGATTTAGGCTCTGCGTACATGAGTTGATCAATGATTTGATTTGTGAATCAAAATTGGTACTTTAAAAAAAAAAAATACTTTTAAAAACAGCAACAAAAAAAGTATATGTGAATTAAAGCTGCAAGCAGCGATGAAAGCGTCACTCGGTGGCTTTAGGAAGACAGAGCATGGTTGGGCAATGTGCATTTAAGGAGGTATATATAGTAAGAGTATGTCAAAGTCAGTTACAAAATGTTTTGTATAATGTTGATAATAGCATGCTTCATGACTCAGCTAAGTGTTGCTAGCATGTTTAGTATGTTGCTAGCATGCTTAGTACACAATAATTATGTGGTTAGTAACGTTACTGCATTACTGTGTTAACCATGCCAGTTTCTGTTGCCAGTAGGTGGGGCTATGTCTATATACCTTTCATATCTGCATATATATTCATATATATTTCATATCACTGCGTGATCAATCCCTCTCAGTTCATACCTGTTTTTCTGTCCTCTGTGCTGCAGTTGATACAGTTTTGTGGTTTTTATGTTCATACTCTTTACACCGCAAACAAATGCATTCTTGATCAGTGACACAGAACATTTCTAGCTCTTTATCATGTTTACGGCAGATCATGTCCTGCAGTCGTCCAGTGGCATCAATCACTTTGTGTGGTTTACGAGAGTGAAATTCCTCATGACGGTCTAAATGAGTTTGACAGTAAGATTCCTGACACACCAGACAGGACTTGACGGCTTTGTATTTTCTTCCAGTACAGACGTCACACTCCACGTCTCCAGATCCAGCGTAACAGTCAGCAGGAAGTTTAGTCTTCTTCAGTTTCTCCACCAGTTCAGCCAGAATGGTGTTTTTAGCTAAAGCAGGTCTTGGACTGAAGGTCTGTCTGCACTGAGGGCAGCTGTAGACTCTCTTCTCATCCTCCTGATCCCAGCAGTCTGTAATACAGATCTTACAGTAACTGTGTCCACAGAGGATAGTCACTGGATCCTTCAGGAGATCCAGACACACTGGACACGTGAACTCATCCTGAGAAAATCTGGCTTCTGCCATTTTACTGCATGAATACACTGACAACACTCCAGTTTCGGTTTCTCTGAACTGAGGAGCTGAAATAGTTTCCTGGTTCTCAGGGTTGCCAGGTGCCAGCAAGGTTTTCCAGCCCAAAACCTCGTCAAAAAACGCGAGAATGCACAAAAAACCGCCCAATTATTTATTTTTTTGCCTTGTTTCTCGTTTAAACACATTGAAATCATTAACAAGCTTTAAAATTACCCATTTTTCGACTTAGCCTATCCGATTTTAGAAACAATATTCAATCAAATGAACGCAAAAGTAGGCTGTACCTCAGTCAGACCATACACCGCCCAATTTGGCAACCCTGGGTGACGTGTGTAATATAGGCGTGTCTGTAAAGCAGCTTCCTCGTTCTCACACACACACACACTACTGCTGTGTTTACTGTATGTGTCCTTCAAGTGGAGTTGAAAATATCATAATTACGAGTTCAAAGCTCATGAATGACTGAGCGAAGATTTAGGCTAAGTACGATGTCTATATACCTATATACTGTGTCAAAGTAATGTCAATATGTCAAAATGTACAGTTCTAAGATAATACAGATCATGCTAGCTAACATCATGTATTCATTTAGGCACAAACAATGAGCTCATTAACCCTTTCCCTGTCTTTAAAATTGCAACTGCCAACGTTATTGATAATTTTCAAAAAACTTTCATGGCCCCCAGAATATTTTGTTGAATGAATATCTGAACATACAATATATCAAAATAAATAACAGATCCTCTGTAGCTTTAGGCATTATTTTTTTATCCACACTTAAATGTGGGTAAGTTTCATAAAAACAACAACATTTTAAACAAAAGCTGAGAAAATTGTGTTTGTTTTCAAAGACTACAACGTGTTGATTTTATCGCTTGCTGCTTCTTGTTTTGCCTGTGTTTTGATCATAGACAGTAAAATAAAGGTTTTGATCAGGAGATTCTGTACTCTTTCAGAAGATGTGTGATAGCGCCCCCTACCTTATAACAGTGAAAACAATGGTAGGGAAAGAGTTTAAGCAATTATTACAAGTTGTGATCATAATGATTACAATATACAGAAAATTTGGGAGTTTTGTATGTTCAGAGTTGACATCATCTGATGTCCTCGCAGGGGTTGGCGTCCTCTCTTCACAAGTGTTGGATCATCTGAAATCTTCATAAGAGGCTGGATCCAAACTGGAGCTGGCGTACTCAGGATCCAGAGGTAAAAACAGAAAAGCTAATGGAAAATAATCAGCGGAGCTGCTGTTCATAATATTTCAAGTAATATATAATCATGTGCTTTTGATCTGATATAACCTGAGTATAAGGTTAATGAGGTGCATTATGTGAATGATTGGATAAAGAGATGCGTCTTTAATCTAGATTTAAACTGGGAGAGTGAGTCTGAGTTCTGAACATTATCAGGAAGGCTATTCCAGAGTTTAGGAGCCAAATGTGAAAACGCTCTCTCTCCTTTAGTGGACTTAGATATCCTAGGTACTACCAGAAGCCCAGAGTTTTGTAATCTTAAAGAGCGTGATGGATTGTAGGGTGATAGAAGATCAGTTAAATACACAGGAGCAAAACCACTTTGGGCCTTATAGGTCAGTAGCAATACTTTTAATCTATACAGAACTTAATAGGTACAGTGTAGAGATGATAAAATTGGGGTTATATGGTCATATTTTCTTGCCCTGGTAAGAAATCTAGCAGCTGCATTTTGGACTAACTGTAGCTTGTTTATTAAGGATGCAGGACAACCAGCTAGTAATGCATTACAGTAATCCAGTCTAAAGGTCATGAATGCATGAACTAACTTTTCTGCATCAGAAACATATAACATGTTTCGTAGCTTAGCGATGTTTCTGAGGTGGAAGAAGGCTTTTGTAACATATGAAATATGATTTTCGAAAGACAAGTTATCTAATCTTCAGTTGTGGTCAGAATTATTGGCACCCCTGGTAAATATGATCAAAGATGGCTGTAAAAATTAATCTGCATTGTTTATCCTTTTGATCTTTTTATAATTATTTTTTTGCCTAAATCTAATCTAAAATAATTAAAAGTAGGGGTAAAATCACATTATGAAATAAACATTTTTCTCCAAAACAAGTTGGCCACAATTATTGGCACCCCTAGAATTGTTTAGGAGGTAAAATGTATCTGAAGTACACTCACCTAAAGGATTATTAGGAACACCTGTTCAATTTCTCATTAATGCAATTATCTAATCAACCAATCACATGGCAGTTGCTTCAATGCATTTAGGGGTGTGGTCCTGGTCAAGACAATCTCCTGAACTCCAAACTGAATGTCAGAATGGGAAAGAAAGGTGATTTAAGCAATTTTGAGTGTGGCATGGTTGTTGGTGCCAGACGGTCTGAGTATTTCACAATCTGCTCAGTTACTGGGATTTTCACGCACAACCATTTCTAGGGTTTACAAAGAATGGTGTGAAAACGGAAAAACATCCTGTATGCGGCAGTCCTGTGGGCGAAAATGCCTTGTTGATGTTAGAGGTCAGAGGAGAATGGGCCGACTGATTCAAGCTGATAGAAGAGCAACTTTGACTGAAATAACCACTCGTTACAACCGAGGTATGCAGCAAAGCATTTGTGAAGCCACAACACGCACAACCTTGAGGTGGATGGGCTACAACAGCAGAAGACCCCACCGGGTACCACTCATCTCCACTACAAATAGGAAAAAGAGGCTACAATTTGCACGAGCTCACCAAAATTGGACAGTTGAAGACTGGAAAAATGTTGCCTGGTCTGATGAGTCTCGATTTCTGTTGAGACATTCAGATGGTAGAGTCAGAATTTGGCGTAAACAGAATGAAAACATGGATCCATCATGCCTTGTTACCACTGCGCAGGCTGGTGGTGGTGGTGTAATGGTGTGGGGGATGTTTTCTTGGCACACTTTAGGCCCCTTAGTGCCAATTGGGCATCGTTTAAATGCCACGGCCTACCTGAGCATTGTTTCTGACCATGTCCATCCCTTTATGACCACCATGTACCCTTCCTCTGATGACTACTTCCAGCAGGATAATGCACCATGTCACAAAGCTCGAATCATTTCAAATTGGTTTCTTGAACATGACAATGAGTTCACTGTACTAAAATGGCCCCCACAGTCACCAGATCTCAACCCAATAGAGCATCTTTGGGACGTGGTGGAACGGGAGCTTCGTGCCCTGGATGTGCATCCCACAAATCTCCATCAACTGCAAGATGCTATCCTATCAATATGGGCCAACATTTCTAAAGAATGCTTTCAGCACCTTGTTGAATCAATGCCACGTAGAATTAAGGCAGTTCTGAAGGCGAAAGGGGGTCAAACACAGTATTAGTATGGTGTTCCTAATAATCCTTTAGGTGAGTGTATATTCCCATTAATATTTTCATTTTTAGCACACCAGGGTGACTAGGAACGTGACATTGTCACGTTGTCACAGGTAGGCTACGATCTAAATCACTTTAATGCCTGTCCCTGAACACCAGTGTTACTGTGTTATCCCTTTAAGTGTATGTCATGATCTATTTAAAGTGTCGAACACAGCACTAAGATCAAGTAAAACTAGTATTGAGATGCAGCCTTGGTCAGAAGCTAAAAGTCAGTCATGATGGGGCCTGAATCCTGAATTAGATTTTTCATACAGATAAATTTTTTAGCAAGAAGGATTTGACAATCATTTTATAGTCCTCTGCCTTCCACAGATGATATACAGTAGGCTATACAATAATATATAGACATAGACTACTTAACTTAGTGATTGCTATCAGGATGTGAAGAGACTTCACAGAGAGGGAACAAATCACCTACCCTGCTTTCACATGATCGCTTTATGCAAATCTTTATATTTTTTCACTAACGTGAAGAATCTCGGAACAAACAACATATTGTATTATAGATGAAAGGATAAAACATGACTTCGATAAATGAATGTTGATAAATTAAACAACTCATTGTAAGCCTACTATTGAAATTGATTTCAGGACTCTTGTCCCACACACTTTTTAAAACGAAGTTACACCACAATTCACTATTAAACCTCCGAAATCGCTGCTCAGCGGTGCTTGTGAACTTAATTTCCCCGACGACTCACACACTCACTCACACACACACACAGCTGCATCTCAGCCACCGCAAACACCGTTCATTCTCTTTTCAAATCACATCTTGCACATTTCAAGCAACGCATGTTTTCATGTGGTATCTAAATTTTACTGTCGATTAATAATTTGTTCTGTTTATCATTTTGAACGTTTGCTTCATATTTCCACAAATATGTTAGCGAAAATGAAGTCACATACTCACCTGTTCACCTACTGTGATCCTTCGGAAAAGCCTTGGTTAATCATCCACCATGAACATTCTGACTGTGCTATTGCTTAAATACCTACATTGTCTTTTTCTGCTGCATGTCAAAAAAATAATAAAATAAAATATTTTAAAAATGTTTTAACATTTGTTTCTTTAAAGGCGGGCGAATGGTTTGGGAATAAAGAGGGGAAAAAGAGCTGTAAACCTGACAAGGGTGCTTATGGGAAGATCTGTGTCATGATCCTGGCAAATTAAAATCAATCAACATGGGTAAGAAATGTAAATTATAAATGGATAACAATATCCTATAGGCCTACACATTAGTGAGTCAAGTCAAGTCATCTTAATTTATATAGCGCTTTTAACAATGTAGATTAAGCGTATAATTTAAGGTAACAGAGATTGTTTTGGCTTTATAGCGGTTCTTTAATAAAGTTATTTTCCAGCTAAAGTTATTTTTGATTGATTCGCTTCCGTCGCAGCGATCATTTGTTATTAAATTAGGGGCCGCTAAGACGACACCATTCTCTCTACACAGACTTTAAACGCGAACCTGTGAAAAATGCTGATGGCGTTCACATGCGCATTAACCTCTTAAGGCCCAAGCTGTTTTTTTACATGCATTTTTTATTTCTCTTTGCTATTTGGGCTTATTGGAACCTAATTAGAATAAAAACTAAGTATCATCTTTTGATATGATGTACTTTTAGAGAAAAATGATGTCCACATACGTGGACTCATGGTTCGAATTTCCATAAAACACAATAAAGTCACCTTTGTGTAATAGAATGAAAAACTCTTTATTTCTGCCTTGAACACAGCAATTTTTTTCCTGACTGCTTTTTAATATGGAGGAACCGAGGAACATGGACTACAGGAACAACAGAACATCATCTGAGTGTGTTTGTGTGTGTGTGTGTGTGTGTGTGTGTGTGTGTGTGTGTGTGTGTGTGTGTGTGTGTGTGAGTGTGTGTGTGTGTGTGTGTGTGTGTCCTCCTCCTCTCCTCGGCCTCACGCTTCCTCTGAGCCTCCGCAAACTACAGGAACAACAGAACATCATCTGAGTGTGTGAGTGTGTGTGTGAGTGTGTGTGTTTGTGTGTGTGTGTGTGTGTGCGTGTGTGTGTGTGTGTCCTCCTCCTCTCCTCGGCCTCACGCTTCCTCTGAGCCTCTGCAAACTAAAGGAACAACAGAACATCATCTGAGTGTGTGTGTGTGTGTGTGTGTGTGTGTGTGTGTGAGAGTGAGTGAGTGTGTGTGTGTGTGTGAGAGAGTGAGTGTGTGTGTGTGAGAGAGTGAGTGATCCTCCTCTCCTCGGCCTCACGCTTCCTCTGAGCCTCCGTACACTACAAGAACAACAGAACATCATCTGTGTGTGTGGGTGTGTGGGTGTGTGTGCGTGTGTGTGTGTGTGTGTGTGAGAGTGTCCTCCTCCTCTCCTCGGCCTCACGCTTCCTCTGAGCCTCCGCAAACTACAGGAACAACAGAACATCATCTGAGTGTGTATGAATGTGTGTGTAAGTGTGTGTGTGAGTGTGTGTGAGTGTGTGTGAGTGTGTGTGAGTGTGTGTGAGTGTGTGTGAGTGAGTGAGTGTGAGTGAGTGTGAGTGAGTGTGTGTGTCCTCCTCCTCTCCTCGGCCTCACGCTTCCTCTGAGCCTCTGCAAACTACAGGAACAACAGAACATCATCTGAGTGTGTGTGTGTGTGTGTGTGTGTGTGTGTGTGTGTGTGTGTGTGTGTGTGTGTGTGTGTGTGTGTGTGTGTGTGTGTGTGTGAGAGTGAGTGAGTGTGTGTGTGAGAGAGTGAGTGTCCTCCTCCTCTCCTCGGCCTCACGCTTCCTCTGAGCCTCCGTACACTACAGGAACAACAGAACATCATCTGAGTGTGTGTGAGTGTGTGTGTGTGTGTGTGTGTGTGTGTGTGTGTGTGTGTGTGTGTGTGAGAGTGAGTGAGGTGTGTGTGTGTGTGAGAGTGAGTGTGTGAGCGTGTGTGTCTGTGCGTGTGTGTGTGAGAGTGTGTGTGTGTGTGTGTGTGTGTGTGTGTGTGTGTGTGTGTGTGTGTGTGTGTGTGTGTGTGTGTGTGTGTGTGTGTGCGTTCATCCGCTCAGGGACTGTGTTCTGTCAGCACATCTGTGATCTGTTCTGCCACCCAAGCCCTCCCAGATAGCAACATTGTTTTGGCCCAGATCCGGCCCACATCTGGCACTTGTGGAATGCGGATCTGGCCCACATGCAGCGTGGAAGGATGGATCTTGGGTGGACCGCTCCTGTTTGCCAGATCTGGGCCACAAGCAGGCCATAGCAATGCCACATGCCAAGAGCAAAGAAATAAACCAGATCTGGACCTTATCTGAGCCACAAAGTCTGTGTATATTAAATATGGAGTCATTTCAGCCTTAATAAGCCTGTTAACAAGCAGAATCACTGAAGGAAAGAAGAGAACAGAAAAAGAGACGAGCAGAAACACAAGAATTACAACTGACTTCAGACACAGTCTAAGATGAAATCAACTGAAGATAAAAGAAGACTTTAAATCTGTGAAGATCTCAGCAGAGGAGGATTAAATAACTCCACAAACAGCATTACCAGCTTCACTTATTACTAACCAGACTGACTTTATTTCTGTCAGACGTCTGTCAGAAGTTTTTATTGAGAATTAACAGGAGTTTAACTCTAACATGTTTCATTTGAAGTCACCATAACAGTGATTAGTGTGTCCATTAGTTGGGCTCCTAGGCATAAATTGCACAGGATGCCACACCAATCTGCACTCTTACCTTCACAGCTGAATGTGTCTGTGATTTTCCATTCTGTTGTGATCGGGTGGCTCCTGCCGCAAGTCCACCTCCCAGTAATTCTCTGATTACTCCTGCTGTTACTGCTATATCTGCTGTTCTTTTTCTGGCTTCTGCTTCATAGTGATTGTAAAATGCTTATTCCAGCTGCTGCCCCTACTACTGCTGCAACTATTGCTGATGTTACTGAACTACCTATTACTGCAACTGTGGCAACTGTCAGTGCTAGTATTACTGTTAGGATTGCAGAGTTGCCCTTTGTTCTCCTGCTTCTTCTCCTGGCACTGCAATATTAAAGAAGAATTGTACTTATGGACTGAACCTCCTCAAAACAGCTAATATGCTTGTAAAGATGCACACACATAAAATGGGAAAAAGCAAGCTCTGATGCAGCTAAAAAGCTCTCACACTCACTCACACACACACACACACACACACACACACACACACACACACACACACACTACACACTACACACGCACACACTGCACAATAACATACACAGCAGGCTGCATGCTAAGACTCCGGGAACCATAGTCACACACATGACTGAACACATCCCAGTCTGTCTGTTTATGACTGCGAAACTCAAGCTGTGATAACAACAGAATAGAGATTGGGGTTCTCACACCTTTTGACCAATAAATGTCCACGACTTTTACAGTTGCTTGTATTTACTGGATAAAGATTTTCAAACATCTCTGAAAACTTACAAACAAAACAAAAATATAGGATATGTTAACTGTCTTTCTTTTCAATTAAATGGCTTATATAGCCTAATATAAGGTATGGTCCTTGTTTTCACTTATTTGTAATTGATAAATAAAAACACAATATCTGTAAGGTGTCTAAACTACGAAGAGTTGAAGTGTGCTATACATTAATATCAATATGCTCTCCAGTCTCATATATGTTGTAGCCTGCCGCCCTCTGCTGGACACTAACCAGACCGTTGATGGACCCCAGTGACTTCTGTAGTATGGGGGAAAATAGACTATGGAAGTCAATGGAGCCCATCAACAGTTTGGTTACCGACATTCTTCAAAATATCTTCTTTTGTGTTCAGCAGAAGAAAGAAACTCATACAGGTTTGGAACGACATGAGGTTGAGTAAATGATGACAGAATTTTCATTTTTGGGTGAACTATCCCTAATCCAATATACGGTGAGAAATTCAAATTATAAAAAAATACAATGTAATGTAATATAAAATTATATAATATAATGTAATGTAATAATATAATGTAATGTAATATAATATAATATAACATAACATAATATAATGTAATATAATATAATGTAATGTAATATAATATAATATAATGTAATATAATATAATATATAACATTATATAATATATAATATAATATAATATAATGTAGCCTAATATAGTTTCATATTTTGCTACAAGTCTACAAAATTTTAAAAATCAGCCAGTTCTGAATTAACTAAAGCCAATCTTTGCCAAACACTTCTGATTTCTAACAATTTTAAGAAATCCTAAAAAAAACCCAAAAATGTTCATAAACAAAGCAGATTTCAGCCTCTGTCGTCACTGCGCGCGACCTTGGCTTCGTGCTTTTCACTCACACCGGAAATGACGTGCGACGACCTCGTTCTCTCTCTACTCGGCTACTGTTAGCTGGCTGCTAGACGGACAAACCCCGTCAAAAAACAAACATATCTGGATCCCGTGCTTTTATTTTGGCACTGGAGTGCGTTGGTCACCCGTCGTCATGCCCATGTACCAGGTAAAGCCCGTCAGTCCCGGTGACATAAAGATTGATTTGCCAACGTGCATGTACAAGTTACCGAATGTCCACGCGCAGGGAATGAACTGCAGCGAGCACGCGCTTCAGGTAATCACATTAACGATCAATTCACCATTCAGATGCCACACACCAGCACTAAATCATGAAAATGCGTATGATACACACACAGTTTCTCTGTTGCACCAGACAGACTGGTATTGCCACTCTCAGTATCAGTCTGATGTAATACACACATGCAGATTGGGTATGATTGACAGCTGCAGTGTTTTGTGCTCTGGAATGTGAGGTTGGCCCTCCAAATGATATCTTCCTGAAATTACACTCTCAGTTTAATACACTACTGCTTACCAGCGACTAACAACACCACACTGAGACACTTAGGAAGGAGATGGATCATACTGGAGTAAGATAAAATGATGATGAAATGGTAACTTGATCTAGCTATATACATTACCAGTCAAAAGTTTTGGATCGGTAAGATTTATAATGTTTTTAAAAGAAGTCTCACCAAGGCTGCATTTATATTTGGTAGCATATATAATATATATTTACATTTGGTAGTGTGTGTGTATGTATATATATATATATATATTATGATCCACTTGCACTTAGTTTAATGCAGTCAAATGTAGTTTTGTAGTGTGTAATAGTATGCTTGAGAGGGAATCCATGCAGTTGCATGTAAACCGTCTCTTCTCGTGTGTGTGTGTGTGTGTGTCAGAACGGGGAGGTGGATCCGGCGGTGAAGGCGCTGGAGGAACGTCAGGATGAAGTCCTGAGAAGACTGTATGAGCTCAAGGCGACGGTGGACGGGCTCACGAAGACCGTGACCACTCCTGATGCTGACCTGGACGCCACCACGCTCTCTCACGCACCTGTCGAGTCTGTGTTCAGAGGAACCGCTGATCTAGACTCCCTACTGGGCAAGGTCAGCCTTACATCCGCCATTAGGCATTTTACATTATTTACCTTAAAGGGATAGTTCACCCAAACATGAAAATTAGCCCATGATTCAGAATCAGTCCCACATTTTAATATAGTTGCAGCAAACAAACACAAACACGGTTAACCGGATTGACATGTTTAGACTGGCATGTTTAGGCATGCTTGAGGAAAACATCTGAATTTGAACCATCCTAATGAGGCTTAAATGGATAGTTCACCTAAAAATGAAAATTAGGCTAGCCCATGATTTACTCACCCTCAAGTCATCCTAGGTGTATATGACATTCTTCTTTCAGACGAATACAGTCAGAGTTATATTAAAAAATGTCCTGGATCTTCCAAGCTTTATAATGGCAGTGAATGGGTGTATGTCTTTGGAAGTCCATCAAAGTGCATCCATCCATGATAAAAGTGCATCTATTCATGATAAAAGTGCATCTATCCATCATAAAAGTGCATCCATCCATGATAAAAGTGCATCTATTCATGATAAAAGTGCATCTCTCCATCATAAAAGTGCATCTCTCCATGATAAAAGTGCATCTCTCCATCATAAAAGTGCATCTCTCCATTATAAAAGTGCATCACTCCATCATAAAAGTGCATCTCTCCATCATAAAAGTGCATCACTCCATCATAAAAGTGCATCTCTCCATCATAAAAGTGCATCTATCCATCATAAAAGTGCATCTATCCATCATAAAAGTGCATCTATCCATCATAAAAGTGCATCTATCCATCATAAAAGTGCATCTCTCCATCATAAAAGTGCATCACTCCATCATAAAAGTGCATCACTCCATCATAAAAGTGCATCACTCCATCATAAAAGTGCATCTCTCCATCATAAAAGTGCATCTATCCATCATAAAAGTGCATCTATCCATCATAAAAGTGCATCTATCCATCATAAAAGTGCATCTATCCATCATAAAAGTGCATCTATCCATGCTCCTCGTGTCTCTGGGGGGTTAATAAAGGCCTTCTGAAGTGAAGTGATGCATTTGTGTAAGAAAAATATCCATATTTAACTTTATCAACTAAAATAACTAGCCTACGGCAGACGGCCGTATGCAAGTCGACTTGCGCCAAAAGAGTAACCCTTGACGATGTGTGACGTAGGATGTAGGAGTAGCGTAAGCTTTGACGCCTCTCGTGGTTCAAACACACAGGGCTGGGCAACAAACTCAAGCTCCTCCAACATTTCTCTTTAAAAATTCTCGTTTTAGACTTCTAATTCATGACTCGTGTTTTGTTTTGCTCTATCCTCTGCGCTTACACGCTCGTCATTACGTTGTGCGTCAGGTCAAGTGTTTCTCTTTCGCCGAAAATCGATGTGTACGGCCGTCTGCCGGAAGCTAGTTATTTTAGTCGATAAAGTTTTAAACCGTATTGAAATGTGGGAATGATTCTGAAATTGTGATGTTTTAAAGGGATAGTTCACCCAAAAATTAAAATCCTGTCATCAAGTTGTTCCAAACCTGTACGAGTTTCTTTCTTCTGCTGAACAAATGACAGGATTTTAATTTTTAAGTGAACTACTCCTTTAAATGCAGTTATGATGACCTCTATTATTCAAGTTATGAGGGCAAAAAAAAAATCTATTTTCTATTTATTTGTCACTATCGCACAGCCCTAACTGATAACTGCTATTTTATCTCAATTGATTTTTATTTGAATGTGGATGCTTGTAATATGGAAGATTGTTTCTTCCATGAATAAAAAAAAAAATTATAAAAGGAATTCAGATTTTCCACAATTGTGAATTAAAATCTCACAATTATATCAAAAAAAAAAAAAAAAAAATATATATATATATATATATATTTTTTTTTTATTTATTATTTTTTACAAAGGACTTCTATTTCAAATAAATGCTGTATTTTTTTTCCTTTATTACCTGTTTCCACAAAACTATGAATCCGCACAACTGTTTTCAACACTGATAATAATCAGAAATGTTTCTTGATAATCAAATCATCATATCTGAAGGATTTCTGAAGGATCATGTGACACTGAAGACTGGAATAATGCTCAAAATAAAAATAAAAAAATTTCAGAATTGTGAGATTTCCGTTACAAGCTTCCGCTGTGAACCAAAGCATGAGATTCGTAACAAATGAGTGGTACATTTAGTGTGCGTTTGAAATAGATTCACATTTTGTAACTCTTCAAACGTGCTGAGTTGACCCGTTCCTCATTGTCCTCCAGGACCTGGGCGCGCTGAGGGACATCGTGATCAACGCCCACCCTGCCCGTCCTCCTCTGTCGCTGCTGGTGCTTCACGGTCTGCTGTGCCAGCGGTACCAGGTGCTGTCCAGTGTGCATCTGCACTCCTCTGTGCCCGGCGTGCCCCCGCCGCTCATGTCCTGCCTGGGCCCGCGACACACAGACAGCTACGCACGCCAGCGCTTTCAGCTGGGCTTCACTCTCATATGGAAAGATGGTGAGAGCGTACACAAGAGATCAGAGCATGTCTTACACCGTGTCCTAACCAGACGCGACGCGATAAGATTCCAGCGAAAAATAGTTTGTCTGTTCACACTAGACGCGACGCGACTGCGAGATGCGTCAAAATCAAATCAAAACCCACAGCCAATCAGAACAGCGTGTGGGCGGAGTCTCGCGGCGAGTGCACAGCACCAGAGAGTCATCTTGTGGCTACTCGCAAAAAGTAGCTACATAATCAAACTCACAAATATTTACACATTATTAAAAATACATAGGCTACTGAGTTACTAAAACAATCTTTGTCAAATAATACACTTGTTTGTTCACAGTTTGAACGTTCTTGTTTCCATTTGTTTAATTTCATGATCTGAGGTGAATTATCCATTGTTGCTTTTACGGCCATAAAGCTGGAGCACTAAATGATATTCAAAGTAACATTGCACGCTTTAAACATTAAATAAAGCACATAAACAGTCCCTGAGATTATCATTGCCACACTTTATGTTTGTTGTTCCAGCGCGACGTCGCAGAAAAATAGAAACCGTTTCTAAAGTAGAATCGTCACGTGTCGCCGTCGCAGCTGGTTAGGACAAACACTCTGATTAACATGGAAAAGATACATTTTATCGTGTGTCGCGTCGCGTGTAGTTAGGACACGGTGTTAAAGGGTTAGTTCACCCAAAAATGAAAATTCTGTCAGTAATTACTCACCCTCATGTTGTTCCAGCCCCGTCAGACCTTCGTTCATCTTCAGAACACAAATTAAGATATTTTTGATTAAATCTGAAAGCTGTCTCACTCCTCCATAGGCTTCTTTGTAATTGAAACTCGCCAGCCCAGAAAGTTAGTAAAGACAATGTTTAAAATAGTACAAGTGACTACAGTGTAAAGGGTCTTAAAGGGACACTCCACCGTTTTTTCATATTAAACTGTTATTGCCTTAACTAAGACGAGTTGATGCATAACTCTCTCGGCTCAGTGCGTGCACTCAGTCGCTTTGGTGCGCGGCGACACTTTGAAAGCACTTAGCTTAGCCCAGTTCATTCATTAGGGACCAAACAGAGATGAAGTAAGAAGCGACCAAACACCTCCACGTTTTCCCTATTTAAAAACAGTTACACGAGTAGTTACACGACCAAGTATGTTGACACAAAATAAAACGTGGCGCTTTTCTAAGCGGGTTAAAAGGATAACTATAATGTATGGCGGAATAGCACTTGAAGAGCACTTCGACTCTGCGTCCCTTTAAGTTCATCAAGCGACGAGAATACTTTGTGCGCAAAAAAAACGACTTTATTCAACTCTTCATTTTCTTCTGTGTGGGCCTCTGAGTGAGTTCACATAGTGTAACAGCGCAGCGCAACGACAGAACGTAGGCTCACTATTGGTAGGTCATGTGTGTGATGCTGGCCAATAGTGAGCCTACGTTCTGACGTACAACCCAGAATCGCTGCGCTGTTACACTACGTGAATACACTCAGGCCCACACAGAAGAAAATGAGTAGTTGAATTAAGTCATTATTTTTGTTCGTTTTTTGCGCACTAAAAGTATTCTCGTCGCTTGATAAAATTAAGGTTGAGCCACTGTAGTCACTTGGACTATTCTAAACATTGTCTTTACTAACAATCTGGGCCGGCGAGTTTCAATTACAAAGAAGCCTATGGAGGAGTGATCCAGCTCTCAGATTTAATCAAAAATATCTTAATGTGTGTTCTGAAGATGAACGAAGGTCTTACGAATTTGGAACAACATGAGGGTGAGTGATTACTGACAGAATTTTCATTTTTGGGTGAACTAACCCTTTAGTTCAAAAACAAAAAACAAAACCAATAAGCTTGAGAAGAAAGCAATTGGTTGAAAGTGGAAGTGCCACTGAAATATTAAAGGCAAAAAGCCTGAAGACTCGGTGGCGCAGAGTTTTGAAAGTGTTTGTGGTGTGCAGTGCAGTGTGTGGTCTGATTAACTTTTCAACATTAAATTTCATGCAACATCTCGAAGGCACCGTCCTACATATTACAGTGTAGTGAGATCTTGGGTTTCCATACATTTCTTGAAAATCTCATTCCTTTTCTCTGTAGGCACGATTTTTGGCAATGCTTTCATGGAAACCTAAAGTCGGTTTGATTTCGATTTAATAATAATAATAAAAAAAGGTAATCTACCCTTCAAAAGTTTTTGAAAGAAGTCTCAAGGCTGCATTTATTTGATCAAAAATACAGTACAATACTGTGAAATATTATTCTTTACAATAAGGTCTCATTTGTTAGTTACTGCAACATAAACTAACAATGAGAAATGTGTGTTTTTTTTACAGCATTTATGAATGTCAGTTAATAAAACAAATTTCACGTTAACTTAACAGATGCAAGTTTGGATCTTAAAAAAATGTAGTAAATGTTAAGATTAGTGCTGGTTTAATCGCGTCCAAAATAAAAGTGTGTGTACTGTGTATAATTATTTTGTATATATAAATACACACATGCATGTATATATTTAAGAAATATTTGTATGAGTATATATTTAAACATAATTTATATTATATGTAAATAAGACATTTTTCTTAAATATATACATGCATATGTGTGTATTTTTATATATATATATTCAAAATAATTATACACAGTACACACACACACACACACACATATATTATGCAAACACACTAGTTAAGATTAATAAATGTTGAAGTATTGTTCATTGTTAGTTTATGTTAACTTATGTAGATAACTAATATTAACTAATGAAACCTTATTGTAAAGTGTCACCATTTATCCAAAGAGGAAAATGGGGAAAAATACCCTAGCCACTTTTAACACTTAATTATAAGGTGACATAGTTACAAGTTACTACATGTACTTACTATAGTAATAATAACTGTAAATTAGGCATAATTACAAATAACCCTAACTAGTCAGTACATGTAGTTAATTAATATTACCCAGTACTTATTTGAGTAAGTACAATGTGACTGCGTCACCTTAAAATAAAGTGTAACCAAAAATGATATTCCCTTAATTGTATATTACCCATAAGCTGTATATAGTTTTATACAAAATGTAGTTGCAGTATTTCGTTAAAGGGATACTTCACCGATTAGCATTAAGCTGTGTATCAGTAGAAACCCGGTAGTATTTTTGAATGGCCGTGCTTCCCTCCCTCATGTCCCCCTGAGACCAGAGATTTCTGTATTGTGTGTCTGGAAAAAAAACCTCCGATGATGAAAAAAATCATCATTTAGCATCATCAGAGGCTCTTTTGTCCAGAGGCGAGAGACTCCAGCCAGTAGGAGGAGCTCGTCCCGCAAGTCTTCAACCCGCCCATAGGGGGATCTCACGATAAAACGGCGTCTTTTCAGTTTCGAGTCGACTAGTGGCCTAGTTGTATCATTTCGTCCGATACTGCCCTCTGTAACCGGTAGGCGTGGCTTGGGAGTGGCCTCGTAGGGCAGCGAAGCAAGTGCATTCTGGGAGTTGTTGTCTTTCATCCACATGAGCCAAAAATACATTTTCTGGCTTTAAAATAATTTCACATTTCAACTACATAAATGACCCAATTTAAATACACATTCATCTTTCCAGTGGTGAAATCTCCCTGTAATCGTTGCGTGGTCTTGTCTGGTTTCAGTGTCGAAGCTGCAGATGAAGTTCAGCACACAGAACATGTGCCCGATCGAGGGGGAGGCCAACGTGGCGCGCTTCCTCTACCGTCTTTTGGGCGCCGACCCCCAGGACCCGGTCTCCGCCACGCAGATGGACAGCTGGATCGACACGGCGGTTTTCCAGCTGGCCGAGGGGGGCAACAAGGAGCGGGCGGCCGTGCTGAGGTCACTGAACGGGGCTCTGGGACGTTCCCCGTGGCTCCTGGGCGAGGGATTCTCCCTGGCCGACGTGGTGTGCGCCTGTTGCGTCCTGCAGACCGGCGAGAGCGGCTCGGCTCCTGCAAACGTACAGCGCTGGCTCAAGTCCTGCCAGAACCTGGGCCACTTCCACTGCGTGTATCCGTTACTGCAGTGAGCGAGAGCTGTGAGGTCAAAACGAGGAACGCCACTGTCAATCGTGTAATGAAAAAGGGAAATGCAATGTGACATCATCAATAACCAAGTTCTGCCAACGAACACTGAGCTCAGGTCTGTAGGATGACGTGGTGTGGTGATGATGTCATGTTGATGATTATTTAACTGGAGTGGATCTGGAACTTATCCCAGGCCAGGTCAAACTCTCAGAGAGAGGGCTTTACTGTAAAACACAACTCCCTCCCGCCTTGTGCCTAATAAAACGCTTTAAAGATGTTGTGTGTTTCTGTTGGGTATTGAATGGGGCGTTAAAGAAACGGCAGCTCATTATGTGATGTCTTCTTCGTCAATCCTATTAAACCTTTTCACTACGGGTCAGACGTTTACGCATTGATTTTTTATTTTTTTTATAATACAGCCATATGTAAAGTAGAACGATTGCTGTCATGTTTCTGAGTATTAGACCAAAGGATGGCAGTTTTATTTATTTTTCTATTTATGGTGTTCTTTATAAAGCAAAATACACTCTTTGGGCTCAGCAAGATTAAAAAAAAAGAAAGAAAAAAAAGATCAATACTCTTATTCAGCAAGGACATTAAATTGACCATAAGTGACAGTAAATGCATTTAAAATTTGAAATTGAGATTTCGGTTTCAAATAAATACTGTATTTTTTTAATGCAAAAATGAAAATTCTGCTTTGATCACAGGAATAAATTACATTTTACAGTCTATTCAAATGCAAAACAGCTCTTTAAAATTGTACTTTTGTAACATACCAATTTTTGTATGATAGTGTAGCTATATATATATATATATATATAATATATGATATTTGAAGAAAATTGGTAAAACGGCATCTGATGTATTATAACCAGAATGGCCCAATCTAGTCTGCGATACTTAATGTAACCTGTGGATGGCAGTGAAATACTCAACAACTCAATCCACTGAAGCCAATTTCCCTTTAGGCAAAATAATTGTAATTTCACAGCTCTCAGATCTTTCCTCTTCGCACACTTTACATATCAAATCACACTTTATCAAGGTGGAAGGTTTAAAAATATGATGTAAGCTATGATTGGACTCCTGAATCGACATCTCTACACACTGGAACCCAGACTACAGCCACATATTTTCCTCTAAAATCAGAGTGAAACGGGTTGTTAAGAATATTTATCAAATCCCTAAGCACAGTATGCACACAAATACACTGCATGGTTTAGGTTGATATGAATGTTGATCCAGGAACTTGCCCAGTAGTTATACAGTATGACACTGACCTTTACAGCAGATAATAAATAAAAAAACGTTAAAAAGTATTTTCTCCTTATAGACCTGTTACATTTTAGTTGTAAAATCCCGTTCTCCCCTTAAAGTCGGCATGAAACGGAAGTTGCGATAGTCTTTTCTTCCCTATTGTGACGTGTATCCGAGTGAAACGACTTCTCGAACAAGAACAAATGTGGGGCGTGGCTTGATTTTGTTCACGTGGATTTGATTGGATGGTTGGATGAAGGTGGTTTGCTATTGGTGGATCTCATGTGAGTGACAGGTTGCCCCGCCCTCGCGCCAGTAAAGAAAAGAGAAGAGAAGAGAAGAGAAGAGCTGCAAGAGGGAGGGGAAGTTCATGGTGATTTTAATATAGGAATATTTGTTTCTTTGTCGTCAAGCTAAAGAGGTTAAAGATTCCAGGATGGTATTATATCAGCCTAGAGTCAAGAGCTGAATATAAATTTTTACTTTCATGTTAATGAGAAAAGTAGGCTACCTACAGTACCTTTAGGGAAACACTCTGCTTTCTTTCTTTCTTTCTATTCTATTCTCTATTCTATTTTTCCACGTATGCTTCTCTCGAGTTATTACTCCTCGAGGTCTTGACAGCTGTGCCCAACACGCTTTTATTCACAGGACAGATGTTGTGGAATATAATGGCAGGCATTCATGTCTGCAGGAGTAAAACTAACCCGACGTCTCGATTAGCACTCTACTCGTCTATGATGTTACTCTAGGGCTTCAACTAACACTGTTTAAGCCATGCATTTCATGAGGTTTGAGAAATATCAGATTTTTGGACTTGGGGAAACGGATAGGTCTGTGTCTGGCTTTTCATTTGTCAATACAGTGTTCCAGCTGTTATTCCATGAAAGCTAAACGACTGTTCACAATATTTCCAAATAACTATTTTTGGCTTTCGGAAAAGTTCCCTTCCCAAAACATCTGTGTTTTTTTTTTTCATAATAGGTTGTGAATGATGTTTAAGAGAATGTTCTCTAAACTTGGGAACCAATCTGCAACCATTTTGCAACTTTACATGAAAAATCTGTCCACAAGCCATTTCTTTTCTGATCCAGTAATCAAATAAATAATCATTCAAATAACCTTCATAATAGCCTATGTATGATTACATGACTACAAGATTTTTTTGTAGCATGTATTTATCTAAAATTGTAACACAATATAACGTCTCGATTTTACATTTCTTTTACTGATCAGCACCATAACAAAACGATTGAACTTTGTCCTTGTGCAGAGTAGGCTACAGTAGCCTATAAAGCCAAAGAAATATATTTTTGTTGCATAGCAACGGTCTGTATTGTCAGGAACTTTAATATCCACTCCAAATTGCTTAAATAATTTAATTTTGATGAAAATGTTTGTCCTTAAAATATGTTCATATTTAGCCTAATACAAAAGTAGCCTATTTGAGCTCGTTTTGGACACTCGTTGCATTAGATAACATTTTGTTATGTAACAGTGACATTCAATAAATGTCCCTTCGATATTGTACTGGACACTGTAGGCTATTTATGTATTTACACTCCTGTTCAAAAGTTTGGGGTGCGTTACACGACATTGATGTACTAAACGCATTTTCGCGTGCAGACGACAACGTTGTCAAATGATCCCTTTTGGATCCGCGAAAAGCGATTAAAAACGCTGTATTATTCATGCCAGACCAGTAGGTGACGATGTCACTTTGTAAAGAAACACCACGCGCCTATAGACTGAACACGTAATACACATGAAGTCACCAAAATTTGCGGTTTTGTCGTTTAAACAAAGAGGATTACAGCAGAGAATGTATAAGGGGAGAACTTCCACTCTTAGTAAACTTCCGGCTTCTGAACTGGTTGCAGTTCCACTCTGGTTCCATATGAGGGCGCTCACAGGACGAGTGCAGAATGAATGGAGGTCTATGGAGCTATACCCCTCAAAATCCACTTTTCTCAGGATATAATTTTTTGTCTAGTAATTTGAATGTTGTATTCAAAAGGAGATGCAAAGAAATTACACATTGCTGGGTGTTAGATTTTTTAGAGTCACTTATTTGCTTTAAAAAGTCTTTTAAAATGTCAATGACGTCATACACATCGTAAGACCATATCTTTCAGTCACTTTGGTGCTTTCGTGCTCTGCACTTTCTTTTCTCTCGAGGCATCGACAACACAGCTGACACGGGTAAATACACATGCTAGAAGAGTTTTTGTTTTGTTGTTTTAAAAGACCACGCCGAAAATACACACACACGATGCCATCAAGCGGTATCTCTGGTAGTAATCAGTCCTTCACTGACCAATCAGCATTCATTAGCAGAATGCTAGTGTGTTATGGGCAACAACAACTCAACCTGTAAGAAATCGAAAGGACATAAGTACTCGTTCATTCAACTTTCGACCTATAACCCATGTTGAACTTGCAAAACCTACAATCAAATTTGAGATTACTCAATGGTAATCGGGAGAAAGAGACAAATTTAGCCGTCTAGCCCCATAGACTCCCATTCATTCTGCACTCATGGGCGATCGCCCCCAGTGGAACTCTGGTGGAACTACAACCAAAATTCGGTACAATAGGACTTAATAGGGAGTGGCCAGGCTCTCCGTAGACGGGCTCTGATTACAGTATCCCAGACAGCAACATCGTATCGGGACACTATGTTGCTGTCTGGGATAGATTTAAAAAACGTGTGTTTTCAGGCCCCTAAAACACCATTGTAGTGTAAATAAACGGCCAAAACACTTAAAAGGGTAATATTTCACAATATTACTGCTTTTAATGTATTTTTTATCAAATAAAAGCAAACTTGGTGAGCATGAGAGACATCTTTCAAAGACTTTAAAGATAATCTTGCGACTCCAAACATTTGAACAGTTGTGTACATCAGTATTTGTGACAGCAAGCATTATGTAAAAGGATGCCTTTCAGTTCTAACCTTCATTCACAGTCAAGGTGAAATTTGCACAAAAGCTTCTTTCAGAAAACAGCGCTGCGTAAAGGTCCGAGTGCTCGACCAGCTGGTCAGACCGTCTTCTCTCAGAGCATCATGCTCAACCTGCAGCTTTAATTGGTGTTATCATCACATTTCCAGGCTTGTTTCTCACCCACCGCTCTTCAGTTACCACAGTCGCATGCTGGCAACATAATCTCAAGTGCTTTCATTTACACGGCATACATCAATATTTAGCTGTGAAGACACGTGGGGTTTGTCTGGCTATGCTGTTCAGGCAGTGACATTTCAGAAGAGATTGTGTATTCATTTAAATGATTATTACTATTGCTTATACTTGGGTTAGGGTTATTTTTTTCAAAATCCCACCCCTAAGTACTAAACTACAATGTGTAACTCATCCCACACCGTTTGTTATACACACATGAATGATAGCTCAAATGTTGAGTTCTACTCATTTTGAATAGAAGTGTGCTATTGCTTTTTTAAGTGATCACACAACCAACATATTTGGTTACACTTTATTTCAATAGTCCACTTTAGACATTCTACTAACTAGAAGTAATTTTGTCAATTAGCAGTCATTGGAGTATTGGTAGACTGTTAGGTTATGGTTAGGTGTTAGAATGTCTAAAGTGGACTATCAAAATAAAGTGTTAGCACATATTCCCATAAACCTACACATATCTAGAAAAAAGAAGAGCATAGAGACTTGGGGTTGGGCTTTTTTGTTGTTGTTGATTTGGGCCAGTGAGCAATCGCTTAGGGACCACCAGAAAACCTTAGCAACTGCATATCAACTTGCTAAAAACCATGCACCACCCCTTAGCAACTCCCTAGCTACCACCCAGATCACCTTCACAAAAGAACCCTCTTGTTGTCAGTTTTGTATGGGCTGACACAATATTATATTATATTATATTATATTATATTATATTATATTATATTATATTATATTATATTATATTATATTATATTATATTATTCATCCATTTTCCAAACTGCTTGTCAAATGCAAGGTTGCAAAGAATCTGGAGCCTATTATTCTATTCTATTCTATTCTATTCTATTCTATTCTATTCTATTCTATTCTATTCTATTCTATTCTATTCTCCATCCATTTTCCAAACTACTTGTCCTATGTAAGGTTGCAGATATGCTGGAGCCTATTATTCTATTCTATTCTATTCTATTCTATTCTATTCTATTCTATTCTATTCTATTATATTATATTATATTCTATCGTATGTAAGGTTGCAGAGATGCTGGAACCTATTGTATTGTATTCTGGTGTATTCTATTCTATTCAACATCCATTTTCCAAACCGCTTGTCATAAGGTTCCAGAGATCTTCTATTCTATTCTATTTTATTCTGTTCTCCATCCATTTTCCAAACCACTTGTCCTATGTAAGGTTGCAGAGATGCTGGAGTCTATTATTCTATTCTAGTCTAGTCTAATCTAGTCTAGTCTAGTCTAGTCTAGTCTAGTCTAGTCTAGTCTATTCTATTCTATTCTCCATCCATTTTCCAAACCACTTGTCCTATGTAAGGTTGCAGAGATGCTGGAGCCTATTATTCTATTCTATTCTATTTTATTCTATTCTATTCTATTCTATTCTATTCTATTCTATTCCACATCTATTTTCAAAACCACTTGTCCTATGTAAGGCTGCAGAGATGCTGGAACCTCTTCTATTGTATTGAATTCTGGTGTATTCTATTCTATTCTATTCTAGTCTATTCTAATTTATTCTATTCTATTACATTATATTACATTATATTATATATTCCAGATATTGATTATACAGTGAAATTGTTCTAATCAATTAAAGTGATTCTACATCGAAGTGTAGAAAAACTCAATGGTAATCGGAAACATCATGTAAACCTATTTTTGAATGTATTTTTCTCTCTCTTGAACAGAGTGTTGGGAAGCAGCTCGCTGTGAATAGATCACTTCCATTTGCTTCCTATTGATGAAGGCCTGTGATCATCTCGACCGACTCAATCAGTGTGTCTGCATTCAGCGTGCTCTGAGTGCTCACAGACACATTCTCCATCGATCCACTGGGCTGATCACACACTCATCTGGGGGTCCTGCTCATTTTCTCCACCTCAGCTATACTTATTAGACTATAAATAACAAAGATAGACTACAGCAAAGCCGCACCTCTGTGTCTATATTCTGATGGGTTCCCTGAGAAACATTCATATTGCTAATGGATTTAATGGCTTCCATGTTCAATAGTGCAATTTTTGTGTAAAACGTGTTAAGCTAACAAACAACCAGCTGTTGACGTAATGTCTGTTTCCCAGGAGAGACTGATTCATTGTTTTGCTCTTAGGGTCTGGCTGGACTAGATTGAAGGAGAACAGATTTATCAGGTACTTGACGCAAACTCAGTAAACAATCGATTTTTAATGTCTCCCAATAAGAATCTATTTGATTTTTCAGAGCTCAGAAGATTCAGAGGACTGTTTCATCAGAGCATGTTGCTTTAACTGCTGGACAAATGTTATTATTGGTTTGCTTCTCTGATGTTAAGCCACTAATCAAATAAGTACCCTGGTTCTACTATTTAAAATAAAATAAAAATTGTAACATGTACTATGTAATTCTTGGAAATACTTTAGAGAACCATGTAAATAGCGTGACTCATAAATATAGAACAAATTCAGAACCACGGTTTCTATCAAAGTACCATGGTATTACAATCTGAAGCCATCACTGCGATGCTGGTTACAGTTTTAGTGGTGTAATCCATAATCAGTAGCACATTTCAGAAATAATCAACCCAACAGTATGTAAAAGCACTAGAAAAGCACTAAAAGCACCATATTTGTGGCCCAATAGATATCTCTGTCTGTTTTTTTTTTTTTTAATCCACTATAGTTACTGTACTAAACTATACTTAGTTACTATACTGAAACCATGCATTTATATTACAAACCGCTTGTATTATGCAGGGTCGTGGGTGATGAAATAATTTCTGGTATCAAAACTCCTTTGCCACACTCATCAACATTAGGTAATATAATATATTTTTATTATTATTAGCTGATATTATTACTATAGTTGCATTTATAGTAAATGCATTAAATAATTTCTGGAATGATTATTTGGCAAAGATTAGTTAATATTTACATAATTGGATCTCTCTCCTATTATACTATATTCATTCTATTCAATTCTATTCTATTCTATTCTCCATCAATTTTCCAAACCGCCTGTACTATGTATGTTTGCAGGGATGCTGGAGCCTATTATACAATATTAATTCTATTCTATTCTATTCTATTCTATTCTATTCTATTCTATTCTATTCTATTCTATTCTATTCAGAGTGCTCCAGTCTGATTCCAGCCACATTCTCCATCGATCCACTGGGCTGATCACACACTCATCTGGGGGTCCTGCTCATTTTCTATTCTATTCTATTCTATTCTATTCTATTCTATTCTATTCTATTCTATTCTATTCTATTCTAATCTATTCTCAAATTTCTCAATTTTCCAAGCCACCTGTCCTGTAGGTTTGCAGGGATGTTGGAGCCTATTATACCATATTAATTCAATTCTACTGCCTGTCCTATGTAGGTTTGCAGGGATGCTGGAGCCTATTATACCATATTAATTCTATTCTATTCTATTCTATTCTATTCTATTCCATCATCTATCAATTTTCCAAACCGCCTCGCCTGTAGGTTTGCAAGGATGCTGGAGCCTATTATACCATATAAATTCTATTCTGTTCTTTTCTATTCTATTCTATTTCCTAAATTGCCTCGCATGTGTAGGTTTGCAGGGATGCTGGCTCATATTATTACATATTAATTCTATTCTATTCTGTTCTATTCTCCATCCATTTTCCAAACCACTTGTCCTATGTAAGGTTGCAGAGATACTGGAGCCTATTATTCTATTATTATAGAAATTATATAAATAAATAATAATATAAATAATATATTTTTATTATTATTAGCTGATATTATTACTATAGTTGCATTTATAGTAAATGCATTAAATAATTTCTGGAATGATTATTTGGCAAAGATTAGTTAATATTTACATAATTGGATCTCTCTCCTATTATACTATATTCATTCTATTCAATTCTATTCTATTCTATTCTCCATCAATTTTCCAAACCGCCTGTACTATGTATGTTTGCAGGGATGCTGGAGCCTATTATACAATATTAATTCTATTCTATTCTATTCTATTCTATTCTATTCTATTCTATTCAGAGTGCTCCAGTCTGATTCCAGCCACATTATCCATCGATCCACTGGGCTGATCACACACTCATCTGGGGGTTCTGCTCATTTTCTATTCTATTCTATTCTATTCTATTCTATTCTCAATTTTCCAAGCCACCTGTCCTGTAGGTTTGCAGGGAGGTTGGAGCCTATTATACCACATTAATTCAATTCTACTGCCTGTCCTATGTAGGTTTGCAGGGATGCTGGAGCCTATTATACCATATTAATTCTATTCTATCCTATTCTATTCCATCATCTATCAATTTTCCAAACCACCTCGCCTGTAGGTTTGCAAGGATGCTGGAGCCTATTATAGCATATAAATTCTATTCTGTTCTTTTCTATTCTATTCTATTTCCTAAATTGCCTCGCATGTGTAGGTTTGCAGGGATGCTGGCTCATATTATTACATATTAATTCTATTCTATTCTATTCTGTTCTATTCTCCATCCATTTTCCAAACCACTTGTCCTATGTAAGGTTGCAGAGATGCTGGAGCCTATTATTCTATTATTATATAAATTATATTTTATTCCAGAAATTATTTAATATAGAATATACTGTAGCCTAATATATTTACTTAATCTGGGAGATGAGTGAGTGTTATTTATTTATTTCCAAAATTGTTACTATATATTAAAATATTAAGAACACAAGTTTTCATAAAAAAAACTATGAGATTACATTTCAACTAATTTGAACAGGTGGATTTTAGCTGGATCTCTGTATTAACCAATCAGAGTCCAGGAACAGAACTTTCCGTTTTATAAATTACATTTTGAAGTTCAGCTCTTTGTCAAATATTTGTCAAGAAATACGATGAAATTACAATAGGCTATATTAGTAGTATTTGTTTCAATCTATTAATTTCAAATCATAAAAGCATCAAACCTGTACTTTAATGTATCTGACTCTATATCTTTACTCTTTACTAATTTTATACTCATTTAATGCAGCGTTTAAGCTTTAAAACATCATCATGATCGCGAAGAGAAGCGAGAGCATCATCTTATTCTTCAGACCATGTGTGTTTCTCATTGGTTAGTGTGACTGAAGGTGTGGTTTGAAGATCGCAATCCCAAATCAAAGCCATCTGAGTTTGCAAAAGAGGGATTTGATTATAGGAAATGGACAAGGTGATGACCAAAACTCCCAATAAAGCCTAGAAAGCAAACACCATATGTGAGCTGAGAGCTGCTCATATCAACAGCAACATGTGGATGAGACGCGCTCAAGTTTCCTGATCACACCGACTGACTGAACAAAGCGGCGCGAGCGCGAGTCAAAACATGAGGCTGTGTGGATTATTATTCTTGCTATTAGTATTATGAGTGGCCATGGCGTGGTGTGACCGTGGGAATCAGATGCTGCTGGCCACCGTCGGGGCTTTTGTGGCGTTTAGTTTGATGAGCATCGCTATCGGGACCGACTACTGGCTTTATTCTCGGGCTTATATCTGTAACGCCACCAACAACATCAGCACGGACGACACGCAGACGCAACCCAAGAAGGTCCGCGGAGATCTCACACACTCCGGGCTCTGGAGGATCTGCTGTATAGAGGGTACCATGTGCTTCACATCCTTTCTTACACTTGAGTTTTAAAAAGAGAGAAAACTAAGTTCATTGTTCTGCCTTTGTCTTCAGACAACCAAGGCTTGCTTTAGGAGGCTTTTGTTCTTTTTCTACATTCAAGTCAACTCAAAACAAAACAACATATTGTTTTCTTACAGTCAGATGCTTAGTTGTCGTTGCCAAGTTCACCCAAAAATAAAAATTCTGTTATTAATTACTCGCCCTCATGTCGTTCCAAACCTGTAAGACTTTTGTTCATCTTTGGAACTCAAATGAAGATCTTTTTAATGAAATCTGAGAGATTTCTGTCGCTCCATTGACAGTCTACGCAACTACCACTTTCAAGCCCCAGAAAGCTAGTAAAGACGTCATTAAAGTAATACATGTGACTCCAGTGGTTTAACCTCAACTTTATGAAGGGATGCGAGTTCTTCGTTTGTGCAAAGAAAACTTAATTTACCACAAAATATTAGTCTCCAACATGCGTTCACGAGAGCAGCACGGCGCATATGTGTTGTGTTGACACGAGAGCGGACATTGTTGCGTGAACGAGGATCTGAGGTTAATATTTTGCAAATAAAGTGGTAAATTGAGTGGTTTTTTTCGCTAATAAAGCACTCGAGTCGCTTGGTTAAACCATTGGCGTCACATGGATTACTTTAATGATGTTTTTACTATCTTTCGGGGCTTGAAAGTGGTAGTTGCGTAGACTGTCAATGGAGCGACAGAAACATCTCAGATTTCATTAAAAATATCTTCATTTGAGTTCCAAAGATGAACAAAAGTCTTACGGGTTTGGAACGACATGAGGGTGAGTAAATGATGACAGAATTTAAATTTTTTGGGTGAACTAACCCTTTAAGTGTGTGTGTGCGAAAGGGGTCGAACCTACCCAGAGGCACTCAAGTTAACCAACATCCCTTTTTTCCCTTCATAAACAGGCCTTTAGAAAAGAAACGTTGTGAGACCAAATGGAAAATTCTAATGAAAAGTTTCTCAACTGTGCTCAGATTTGTCAAGATGCCAAAATCTGAGCTCAAATATTTCTCATCAAATAAATCCAAGACCAAATTTTTATAGATAACAGTATGACGATTGTCGCATTTATGTCAATTTAAAAGCCGCCCATTTTAGGAGGAGCATCTGAGACAAAGATGATAGATATCTAAATGAAAGAGCTTAGCCTTCCATCCGCATGATCCGTCAACGGCTCATCCAAACTCTTTCATTGGGGTTGGATCTCTCTCAAGTTAACATAAGTTGACGTTCACTTGGAAGGGAGTGAGAGTGCCCCCCCATTTCTCTCTGTTGACACCAGTGGGTTTCTTGAATGGACAGAAAGGCGTAATCAGTCCACAGATTCTCTTTCTTTCATTTGATGCTGTTGCTTGGAAACAATATGTCTGAAATCACTATGGTAACATGGCCAATTGTTTAAAAATAGATGAATCTGTTGCTTCTAATGATTGTTCATAGAAAAGAAAAAGACAGACAGACACCAAAGACAGACAGATGTTTAATAACACATATATAATTTCGTTTTTCCCACAACATGTGCAGTTTTGGCCAAGCTTTGACTCAAGACAGTCGGATGATGACGTCATACATGCGTTCATAGGCTAAACAAGGACATCATAGGTGATGAGCAGTGCTAACTTAATACTCTAACTCTAATGATAATGTAATCTGGCTTCATATTAAGAGCAGAACTCATATTGACAAGAAAAGTCAGGAAATTAGTCGACACTTGAAAATGAACCACTACCTACTTAGTACAATGTAATTTTTTAGTGTGGAAATATTTGAGTTTTCTCCCAATGAAAGAAGAAACTTCCTCAGATCTATGTAGAAAATGCAGAAGGGCATATGTCATGTTTTTTATTTATTTACTTATTTTATTAAAACTGATCAAAATGTGTTTGGCTTAGCTAGCATAATTTAATTGTTACCCCATTATTTCCCTGAAATGTTTATAATGCAATGTAATTCAAATGTAAATAAAATAATTAATAAAAAATAAAGTAAAAGAAATTACTTTTAAATTAACCAAAATTTGAAATAAAATAAATAAACACCTGAACTATGTCATAAAAAAACATTATCTTGAGGTTTATTAAAATGTAATAAAAATAAAATAAACACCTGAACTGTGCCATTGATAAAATAAATAATAAAATAAAAGAATATCTTGAGATTTATTCAAGTTTAATAAAATAAAATAAACACCTGAACCGTGCCATAATAAAAATAAAATAAAATAAAATAATGCATTATCTTGAAGTTTATTAAAGTTTAATAAACTAAAATAAACACGTAAAACTGTTCCATAAAAAATAAAATAAAACAAAAAAAATGTTTGTGACTTATTGAAGATTAATCAAATAAAATAAGCACTTAAACTGTGCAATAAAAAATAAATTAAATAAAAAATTCATACCTTGAGTACAGTTAATTGACTATGGTTATAATTCTTTTGTTTTATGGTTATAATCTGTTTTGTTTGTGAGATGAGGGGGTATTGGAAGGGAAGAGCAGTCACTTTTGCCATTCCCAGCAATGCACAATAGATCTGTAATTAAATGCAGCGTCTGAAAGGCCACGGAGTCTCTAATTATCCGTCGGGTTTGACTTCCGCCACGATCCACACTGGAGAACACAGTCATAACCAGCTTTGAGCACGTGCCAGGTTCCCTCCGGTTACCTTTCCTGAATAAACCTCAAATAAAGGGTGATATGTCACACAAATACAGCACAGCTGCAAAATGCTGCTATAGAAGCAGCTTTGTATTTAGTCATTTCTTTTGTAATACTTTCATGTATTGGTGAGTATTCAATTCAATTCACATTTATTTGTACAGCACTTTTAACAATACACATCATTTCAAAGCAGCTTCATAGAAAATGCACAGAGTCCACATTACAATTTAGAGTGATCTGTCATGTATTTCAGAAATGTACATATACAAAATCACAGTTAGTGCAAAAAATTTTTTTAATAATTATTAAATAAAAAATTATTAATTTAAACTATGTAATAATTTAATGCAGAAATGAGCTTATTGAAGTAATGAATACTATAACTATGACATTTAGAAAAATGTATGAGCGATAATAAGATACTTGCCTTAACAAACACTATTTATAAGGACGACACGGTTCTCCATATTGACAGATTTGAGATGACAAATAAGCCGAGCCAAAGAAAAGCACACTACCCTATATCAATCAAAGCAGCGATTGGTTCTTGACAAAGCGGACGATTGGCTGTCCTGCACCGATTCACAATTACGAGAAAATGCTGGAGGCGGTTGAAGACGTGGAATGTGGCAGCTGTTTCCTCGTCCAGTGGGGATGTGGGTTCGCGTGGCAGGAGGCCGAGGGCTTTTGGCATGGGGGAGAGTATAGTGTGATGCTGTCTGCTGTATTAGACCACAATGAAGATGTCAAAGGCATCCTTGGAGACATTATGGAAATCAGATTGCTGGATCAGACCTGAGGTTGCCATGGAGAAGACATGCTCAGCGATGAGCATTGTTACCTCCAGGCAGGCCTCAGGGACCAAGCGCTCATTTTTTCACCTATCTTGCTCTCCTTCTCCGATTGTGTCTCCGTGTCAGTCAGACGAGGTTCCTTATTTTGTCTTTATGAGGCTGGATACGCTTCAGTCACTGGGCCAATAACCAGCACCTATAAATCAGAAGCTCCAGCGGCTCTAAAAATAAGCTCCTCTGGTTGACTGTACACACTGAGAGAAGTTATAATATACAAGATAAAGTCTAAGAGCCTGTTAGAAAGTTTGTCAACCAACACATTGGAAATGTCAGATTATTTTCAGATTATTAGTTTTTCAACTTTACTTGAAGTGTAATGTTGCTGTTTGAGCATAAAAAAGATCTGCAAGGTTACAAAGTTCAAAGTCCACTCCAAAGAGAAAATATTTAACAGAATCCACTTTTCAAGAACTACAACGGACGGTTCGTTTGGACTACAACGTGATCTTTTGAAGTCAAAATGTTCCTCATTTAAATAATCCCCGCCCACGGAATATGCAAAAAAAGTTGGCGAGGCCTGGTCAAGCTGCGCTAGAGAAGATGAAGTGAAGTGTTGTCGCGGTTTTTTACAACCCGGTAAAAGTTTGTCGTAAGGCTGACGAACTTAAGCCGCGTTTCCACCGAAATTACCCGGAACAATTTTTCCCAGGAACTTTTTTTCCCCCAGACCTGTTGCTAGCCACGTTTCCACCACGGTCTAAAGTACCGTAAAGATTAGGCAAATAGTCCGGTGATGTAAGACTGCGCGACTTTACAGTTCCCACTGGATTTCATCCTCTGAATTTAAGCTTAATAAAGCCTGAACCTCGTCGTCGGTCCATCGGTTGTATTTCTTAACCAATCAAAATGCGGCAAGAACTCAACCAATCAGCATGTTCAACGCCCAAGTCCCACCCCTGAAAGTTCCTGAACTTTGAAAAAGTACTACCTCGCGAGCAGGGACTTTCGGATGGGGAAATATTTACCCGGAACTTCATTTAGACCCTGGTTCCTGCGGTGTAAACACACCGTGTACCACCCCTTAGTTCCTGGGGAAAGTTCCTGCGGTGGAAACACGGCTTTAGAGAGGTTAAAATGTGTTTTTAACAATGTTTCTGAATATATAACCTCAACATTTGTCTGTGCGCTGCACATTTTACGTAGGAAAGCTTCCAGTAGAGAGTACAATGCAGGCTATACACACAAAAGCTTCTCCTGAAAGACGTAGCCGTTCCCATTTATGGATCGCTATTTGTAAGTATGTCTTATTATTTGTAGTTGTGTTTTCTATTAACAGTTCCAATTATAAGTTTTATTTAGTTGCTATGATAGCTATGATGTAAAGGAAGGGCAAAGCTTTGCCTCCGCTAGCCTGCTAACTAACATTACAGTATTGATGTAGTGTTTACATTAGCTTCTGTAAGCTCTTGCTTTTGTAAGACTGTTCACCACTTTTTATGATTTTTATGATTTTATGATTGATTACTGTTTGTATTACCATAGTTTTCCGATAAATATGATTAAATGGTGGATAACATCATATCTATAAGAAAAATACAAAAAACAGACCACTCTGAAACGCCCTGTGAAATCAGTGCTTGCAAAGTCCATTCTTGAAATCCATTCTGCACGATCCTCTTGTTTGTTAACATTGTCAGGGTCTGAATCAGGCTCGAATTGGTTTGAAATTGACGCCAGCCTTAATATTTGCATCTGAGTATGAAGCTCGTGGTTATGAAGGGGCGGGACATTTCCTAAACACATGCTAGGTGCTGCCAATCACAACATACTGGGCCATCTAACCAATCACAGCACATTTCGTATGTCGAAAAGAGAGGCTTCATCGAAAACAACACATTCAACCAAACTGGGGATAGAGCGGCTGTAATAATGTAAAATATGTGAAAAATAATGCGCTTTTTGAACAGTCAAGCATGAAAACATTTTCTAGTACACCCCAAAAATAAAATCAAGACTTCATAAAAGGGCATAATAGGACCCCTTTAAACCTTTAAATAAACAGTAAGGATTTTGAAGAATGAAAAATGGATCATGTACAAAGAAGAAATATCTCTAGGTCACTAAACAAATAAGCAAATTTGTGGCTTGAAGCATTTAAACTGTACAAAAGGTCCGATTTTCTTGCTTTCTTTGAAGCACCAGATGCTCTTTGGATCATTCTCAAATCATGCTGGAGATCATGATCATCAGGTTTTGCTCATGCAAATTCCAAATACTTTTATTGTAAGATCTTTTTTTTTTTTTTTTTTTTTTTTAAACAGAAAAATAAACCATGTTTTTAGAGTCCGCAAGAAATTGCCTTTGCATCCTGTTTTACTTGCATAATGTGACATATATCAGAATGAAACATGATATTTCATGCAATGTTGAGTGTGACTACACATTGGGAATTGATTAGATGATGAAAAGTGGTCTCTAAATGAGAAGCATTTGCTAAAGAAATGAAAAATAAAGTTGTTGCAAAGCTGGAACAACTTATAATTTTGATGGAAAATTCTTTTGGAATAATATGCATTGAAGATTTTTTTCAGTTGGTATTTTATAACAGGTTGGGTATTATTTTTAGCAACTGTTTATAGGCAGCATATGTGGCATACTGTTTAGGGATTTCAAATATATATATTATTTTATATAAAGGCTTTTTTTAACAGAGGTCTCTTTTTTTACAATGACATGACTAGAAACACATGCCCCATTTTCTCAGACCTATTTAATTCTAATTAATTTGCTCCTTTTTTAAACTCTAGACCCAATTAATGGCATGCTGGGTCACACAAAAGCTGTGTCACCGAGAGTAGACTCCACATGGAGACAGACAGAGAGAGGGAGATTTGATATGTTACAATTTATGATGGATGCTAAAACCTAATGAACACATATCTCGATTAAAGTGCCCATATTTTGCTTTTTCGAATATTACCTTTCATGCAGTGTGTAATATAGCTGTTTGTGACGACAAATAAAGTTATTGTCTCCTAAAAGAAAGAAGCAATTCTGAACTGCCTGAAATAAGTCGTCAGTATTTCCAGTCTCACTTCCTGTTATAAATTTGTTTGAAATACATTTGCATAATGCCAGCCAATTGTCTTCATTGGCTGCCTGTGAATGTCTACTTTTACCCTTAAATACTGTAGTTGTAGCTGAAACTGAAAGAGTTTGGTTCGTGTTGTCGACATGTTGAGAAGACATGTTTTCTGCAAAACCACTTTGATGCACTTCCAAACAATGAGGACTCGCCCTCGAATTGATACGGTAAAACCGACACCATCATTACGGTTCATATAACTGTGATAAATATAACTATGACCTGGAGCTGAAATTCAGATAAGGTAAGAGGCGTTTAGTTTCCGACATGCACTGTGACCTGTAGACCAATCACAACAGACTGGGCCATCTGACCAATCAGAGCTGAGTAGACCAATCACAACAGACTGGGCCATCTAACCAATCAGAGCTGAGTAGACCAATCACAACAGACTGGGTCATCTGACCAATCATAGCAGAGTAGACCAATCACAACAGACTGGGTCATCTGACAAATCAGAGCAGAGTAGACCAGTCACAACAGACTGAGCCATCTGACCAATTAGAATAGACCAATCACTACAGACTGGGTAATCTGACCAATGAGAGCAGAGTAGACCAATCACAACAGACTGGTCCATCTGACCAATCAGAGCAGAGTAGACCAATCACTACAGACTGGGTCATCTGACCAATAAGAGCAGAGTAGACCAATCACAACAGACTGGGTCATCTGACCAATTAGAGTAGACCAATCACAACAGACTGGGTCATCTGACCAATCAGAGCAGAGTAGACCAATCACTACAGACTGGGTCATCTGACCAATAAGAGCAGAGTAGACCAATCACAACAGACTGGGCCATCTGACCAATTAGAGTAGACCAATCACAACAGACTGGGTCATCTGACCAATAAGAGCAGAGTAGACCAATCACAACAGACTGGGTCATCTGACCAATCATAACAGAGTAGACCAATCACAACAGACTGGGCCATCTGACCAATCAGAGCATAGTAGACCAATCACAACAGACTGAGCCATCTGACCAATTAGAATAGACCAATCACAACAGACTGGGTCATCTGGCCAATAAGAGCAGAGTAGACCAATCACAACAGGCTGGGCCATCTGACCAATCAGAACAGAGTAGACCAATCACAAAAAAACTGAGCCATCTGACCAATTAGAATAGACCAAACACAACAGAGTGGGTCATCTGACCAATCAGAAAAGAGTAGACCAATCACAACAGACTGAACCATCTGGCCAAACACATATATGTAACTATTTCTTCTGAAATCATTCTGAATGACTGAAATCATTCCTTCTGTAAACACAGTCATCTCCATCAGGACTTTATGATTGGCTCAAAGCTCAAATAAGTGGCTTGTACATGCTCATACTGGAAATCATATACTTTGTCGTGTAACTCTCCGGAAAGGGCTGTATGTGTGAAAAGACTTAAAAGCCTGTCACTGAACAATAAGGGTTACATATTTCAAGTCCATCATCTACTGCTTCAAAACAGAACAAATTGCTACCATATGGAGGATGTCTTTTTTTTTTCTTTTTTTTCTGCTGACCAATATTCTAACTTTTGCTTGGTGACTTGCATTTATTTGCTTGTCCTCACAACTCTAATCTTGACCGGTTTCATATTTTTGTAGGTCTCAACAAAGGAAGTTGTTACCGAATCAATCATTTCCCAGATGATAATGATTATGACACAGACAGCTCTGAGTATCTCTTGCGTGAGTGACATTCTCTTCACTCAGGAATATTAGTGTTTCTGTCTATATCTCAATGTGGAAATTCTTATCATGTACTTTTTGAAATGTTTCTCAAGTAAAAGCTGTGTTTATGTGTGTGCGTGAACAGGTATTGTGCGCGCCTCCAGTGTGTTCCCCATCCTCAGTACCATTCTGCTGTTGCTGGGAGGGCTGTGTGTCGGGGTGGGACGCATCTACATCAAGTGGAACAACATTTTACTCTGCGCAGGGATACTGTTTGTGGCAGCAGGTAAACATTGCTAATGACCACCTGCTAACATGCCCACAGTGGCCTTTCAATTGACTTTAGACATTTTTAACACCATTACTAAATACAATTTGTTCACTGAATATAATTGTAATATAATATAAGCCAATATCCATGCTCAGATATTCCAACTTATCCCTGCTGTTACTGGCAGGTTCACTGAAAATGAGGTGGGCAACAACTCCTCCACTTTTTTTTTACCTGTTACTTAACTGAATTTAGTGGGCTGATATAGCTTATACTAAAAGTGCCTTCCTTGTATAGTTTCATAACCCGATACATGTAAAGATGATGAAAAGACTCTTTATCTAAACAGTAAAAGATTGTGTAAAATACTTAAGTAAAAGCAATGCTAGGCTTGATAGGGTTTACTTGCAGCATAGTGTGTCTTGGCGGGTCTTGCATTAGCAACCGATACTAATTACCACAATACATCAGCATGTCTGCCATATTGGAAAGGTCAAGATCCACCTTTTAAACCAAGGAGGTTTATAATGCCTGGAGAAAGCTATCTGTTAGCATTAGCATTTTTAGCCAGAGTTTGAAGTTTCAACATCTACCAGCAGGGGCTAATTGGGCCATGCTAAGGTAACGGAGGATAGCTAAGAAGTGCTGTGGCGGTAAACCTCACTCCCCTGGCCTCAAGAGGCGCACTAGAGGCTGCAGTCTTGACCACCTTTGTTAGCACACCCACCACCCACCACTATAGCTGATGCTGGTTTAAATCCCGCTACATTGGTGCCGTGAACTGGATGGGAGGGATGTTTAGGTGGGTGAGTGTAATGGGGCCAGATAGAAAAAGCTGTGCAGGTAAACCTCACTCCCCTGGACTCAAGAGGCGCACTACAGACTGCGGTCTTTACCGTCTTTGTTAGCGTGCCCACCACTGTGGCTGATACTGGTTCAAATCCCACTCAGAGTGATGCAAGTAGGACCCATTACATTGGTGCTGTGACCTGGATGGGAGTGATGTTTAGGGGGGTGAGTGTAATGGGGCCAGATAGTAAGAGCTGTACAGGTAAACCTCACTTCGCTGGCCCAAAGAGGTGCACTAGCAACTGATTCTAGAGGCTGCAGAGTTTAGTATCCTTGTTGGTTGACGCTGTTTTGTATCCCACTCTGAGCGGTTCAAGTAGGACCAGGGGTACACCATGGGTAGCCAACCCTTCCTCTGCAGAGCTTCCTTCCTGCTGAGTTTAGCGCCAACGCTAATCATACAGACCTGAACCAGCTTATCATGGTGTTCAGGATTACTTAACAGTAAGGTGTACTGGAGCAGGGCTGGCTTCCCCCGAGTTACCCAGCCAAACCTTGACCCCTTGCATAAACACATGCAGTTGATTAGATATTTACAGCCTGTAGCAATTGTCATGCCTACTTTAGTATTCTCCCCTGTGAAAAGTTTTCCCATTTTGTCTAGAGTCTGTGTCATCAGTTCGTACCACCGTAAGCTCTCAATGTTGTGGCATTTTTCTCAGTGATATTACAATAGGTTGAGTAGTGATTACTTCTGATGACCTCAACCTGCAGTGTTAACCTTTCAAATATGGTGGTGCTGTTGATGTATCCCAATCAGCCAAATGTAACATCTTAAGTTAAATAAAGTCATAAATCTGTTATATTGCTTTTCAAGGCATTATGCTTATGCCTGGCTCTGTTTTGTGTCTGGCAGGTTTGAGCAACATCATCGGTATAATTGTCTACATCTCCAGCAACACCGGTGACCCCAGTGACAATCGTGACGAAGACAAAAAGAGCCAGTATTACTACGGTTGGTCGTTCTATTTTGGAGCGCTCTCCTTCATTGTGACTGAGGCGGTGGCTGTTCTGGCTGTCAGTATCTACATTGAGAAGAGCAAAGAAGTACGGTTCAAAGCACACCGTGAGTTCATCAAGGCTGCCTTGTCCTCTTCGCCATATTCCCGCATACCCAGCTTTCGCTACCGCCGACGGCACTCGCGCTCTAGTTCTCGCTCCACGGAAGCATCCCGTGAGGCGTCACCCGTGGGCATGAAGATGGTGAGCACGGTTCCTGTAGGAGAGATCAACATGTACACATTGACAAGAGATCCCCTTAAGTCAGGAACGGACAGCTCCTACAGCCCTGACCACGATTCTGGATTCCTCCAAGTGCACAACTGCTTTCCCAAAGACCTTAATGATGGTATCAACAGGAGGACAACACCTGTATGAGGACACACACTGGAACGGAAGAGATCAAGTTAAGGCCATACTGAATGGATAGCCAGTGGGGCTCAGTGGTCTGTGGCAGGTGCCAGAGGAAGCGATACTCATTGATGAAGTCAGTCGACCAATGACGTCTGTCATCGGAGAAGGAGAAGCACTGTGTAAAAGAAGAAAGGATTTGATCTCGACATTCAACAATCATTGCAAACGCGCTAATTTGTTTTTCTTGTTGTGTTGTTCCTCACATATAAACAAGAACTCTCAGAGACCCATCTCTCATCAAAGGGCAAGACACGCAAATGTAAAATGGATGATCTTTTGACGATATGGTGCAGTGCTTCAGATATTGCCTTTGTGTAAGCCAGTCCGTTCCCTTGGTTGAGAATAAATATCGGTACAGTGCCATACTCTCAATGTTTACCAATATGATAATGACTCTCACTTTATGAGATGGTGCTAAAGTAGACTCACAGTTAAAGCCTTCCCATCATTATGTGTTCAGTACAGACCCAAGTTGAATACTGAACGCCCTTGTTTGTCATATGTTTGTAGCCACAGTTGTCTAGCCCTATTCAGTGTGCCTATTATCTTGGCAGTGTCAACTGCTCAACTAATCTGGAGCCACTTTTTTGTATTATTATTTTTTTTTTGCTGTACAACTAGAAATATCAGTTGAATTACTAAATAATCACTGGAATTACTAAATATTCATTGGAATTTAGTTTAGGAGATTTATGACTACTAATTGTATATAACCCCCTACTGAAAAGAGAAGCTTGGATTTTCATAATGTTCTGACTGGTTTGTGCTGGTCTGGTGCTTTCCTATCTAGTGGAAAAACTTAGGCCCCGTTTACACCTGGTATTGAGATGCGTTTTAGTCTATCGGATCACAAGTAGACAATGAGACGCATTCCTGTTTACACCTGGTGTTTTAATCCATCTCTTTTGTCCACTTTCAACCACTTCTGTCCCAGTTTCGTCGAGGGGAGGGTCTATGGGGGGGTAAATGTATGGGCTTTTTCAGATCTTTCGATCTAATGGACAAAATAAGCTCATGCAATTTACATATGAACATGCCGGGAGACAACTGAAAACACACGGAGAGCAACAGCTTTCGTTTCTGATAGCCACGCCGAACTCTGTGAATGCGTGTTAGAAGTCAGGAATGGTGAGAGAACATTGTGCTTGATAAGTTTTTCGTCTTCAAACCAAACTTGGGTCTTCAGCCAACAAAGTTTAAATCCTGTCTGGCTAGCACGCTTCCCATAACGTTTAAGTGTTAGGTCAATAGGCGGTCTTTTGTGGCTGTTTGAACACATTTGACTACATGAGCGTTTAAACTACGAAAGCAATCTGCTCCAATGCGTTTTCGACTCCTTCTGGAAGTGGTCAAAAGTGGACAAGCTCAAAACATTTTAGGCCCCGTTTACACCTGTATTTAGCGTTGTCCACTTGTGATCTGATCAACCTAAACGCATCTTAATACCAGGAGTAAACAGGGCCTTAGACATGCTGTTCATCAGCCAAACGTGACCAAGGAAGTCTTGCTGGTTAAAGTCAGCATTAAAAATGGCATTTGCAATCCCATTTTACTTCTGTCATGTAACGTATTTCTGAGTGAAATGTAGAGACGGAGCATGAGAAGAGCCAGACAAGTGGGTGAAACTTACATAACTTTCACATCAGCCAAAAAGAAAAATGGTTTCAGCTGCATTTTTGAAAGATTACAAAGACAATGAAGGACCATAAAGACATTTTTTGAGTCATGCAGAATAATGCACAATATGGATGTGTATTAAGAAGGAAAATAGGTCCGTTTTGATTTCATATTGTTTTTAAGCTAGTTTAGAAACCGGTTTAGACTCCAGTGTCCCTTGCTCAGCACCAGCATCCAAAACATATGATGGTGACCAGCTCTGATGGTCTTTTCCACAGGGAAGAACAGCAGTATTCAACAGGCCTCAAGTTTTATACATCACTTTGAATTCTGACTGCCATTGATAGTCAACAAGTGTCAGTAGTTAACCAGCCAGTGCCGTTGCTTTCCATTGTGAATCTGACAAAGAGTGATATAATTCCTCAGCCTTCATCTCCATCAAGGGGTTTCACCTCTTCTTAAAAGCTTGGTCTTTGCCTGAATGTGGGTTAAATACAGCCACTCCTTCTCCGGATGGCCGTGCCGTCTCTGAATGGGGCACCTTTGGGGATCTGACATTGTTTGAGTCCACTGATAAAAGGAGTGCTGAGAAATGTCAGACATATGGAAATAAAGGACAAGGGTTGAGCCGGTCAGCCCTGAGAAGCATCTCAGCGACCGCTGATAAGTATCTATGGTTGAGCAGTATGAAAGACATCAGTGTGGCCAATCCAGCCCTTTAGAAGACCATTCGAAGTGTCTTAGCCTCACCAGAGCCTTATGCCTGGATTTCTCTTTGCGTTGACAATATAACCTCATCTCTCTTCTTTGTTACTGCTGGTTTTCCTCTCCAATCTCGCGTCCTTAGTGAAGAGTCTTATCGCTTTTTCCCACTAAGGTCCCAGAAGACTGCATTATCCGTGTGAGTGGTCAAATCCATGTTGCTTAAGAGTGTTTCCTCACAAAAGGAGAGGTTGCAAAAAGATGTACATATCTTGTAGGTGTTTCACTAAATTGAAGCATTTACAGCTACCTTTTCTTAGTAAAGCCACTTTGACACAAGCTTTTGAGCTATGGCTCTTTGTAGAATGGTGTGTGGTGGGTAGATGTAAATGTTTGCATGTTATTCTCTAACCCATTGACTTTGTGTGCTTTTAACAGTATTATTAACAGGATGACTACAGGATGCCTCACTGCCAAGCATCGCTCACTATAAATACCTGTAATGTTCTCTCTGTTCATCAAGGAAGGCATTTTGTCCTTCTGGTTTTATTGATTTGCTAATGTTGTTCTCAGTATTTCTCTGTATCAAGGACAAAGCCAACATATCTTTGCTTAAATAAATAAATTAAATTGAGGTATTGTATCGCGCTCATGCATATTTGCTTTGTTATGTGAATGTTGTGCTTTGTAACAGGACTAGGAGTAATTCTGATCTTACAAATACTACACAGCTCAATAGCTGACTATGTTCTCAAAATTAAGAACATAATTCGAAAGTCCTTTTTTTTTTTTTTTTTTTTGAAAGGCATTTAATGCTTTAAAGTGCATCTAAAGCCTGACATATTTTGAAGGTTAGACAGATCATGTGACTTGAATACCAGCTTCAGCCATGCCTAACCTACATGTGTTAAAAGATAAGTAAAATGTAATTTCTGCCATTATTTATTTACCTTAATCGAGAACTCGAGTCACTTGAGAACTGAATCAGTTCATTCCAATTCCAATTTTTTGTGAACTAAATCAAACGATTCACTTCACAAAAGAACGATTTATTCACAAAACAGACATCTTTTTGGAGTTTGACAGCCCCAGTCCTCATTCACTTTCATTGTATGGAAAATCTCTTTAAAAATTCACATTTTGAGTTCCACGGGTTTGAATATCAGCCACTGACATGGAGGTAAGTAAATGATGACAGAATTAATATCTTTTTGCTGTTTTACCTCTGTGAATAATGCCGAATTCTTGGAGGATGAAACAAAATGAGGAAAGTCATGTTAAATGTAAAAACGGGTCAAAATGTCAACATTTTGAAACAATTTCTGATACAATCCAGTGACACTAGGTTCCTGTCTCTGAACTGTTTTGACATGTAAATGAAATAAATGAAGGTTTTCTTGCCCTTTTGTATAAATAGTGAGTCTGGCCTTCCAGTGACATGTATGAATGGTTTGAATCGATGCTAAGTGAATTGTGCATTCCTCTCTCCTCTCCATTAAGGGAATATGTGCTAAAGACAGGCAGATTGTTCATTTATTTTCAAATTAAGGACATCCTTTTGTAGAAGATAAATTTAAAAAAAAGAAAGAAAAACACCCACTTAAATACAAGGTGAAGAACATCAAGTACTCACAACATTGATAATTAGTGAGGTTTTGCTTAATACCACTATCACAATTGCTTTTAGGATAATGGATGTAAAGAATCCCATATTAGTGTGCAGATATTCTCTTCCTGCACCATTTGTACTACAAACAATTAATACAGTATCATGTGGCATGTTAAAGAGAGGTGTGCTATTACTTTTCTAAGAGATCATCCTTGCCGTTTTAGCTTGGCAATCAATAAATGCCACACTTAAAAAATGGTAACATCTAAATTAACCTTTTTTGAAGCAAGTCAAAACTATTAATTAACATCAGTAAATCAAGCTAAATACATTTTACCAACAAAACCATCTTTATGGGTCAAATCAGGGAGAAATAGCTTGTTAAGGTAACAGTTGCAGGTTACTACTTTTTACAGAACATATCTTTTGAACAGAATATTATTACGGTGGGCTAAATTAATGTGGGGCGGTAAGAAAACATCATAGCAAGCAACACAATGGGCCCTATCTTGCACCCAGCGCAATTGACTTTGTACACCGACGCATGTATCATTCCTATTCTGCACCCGCGCACAGCGGACTTTTCCCTCCACAGACGCACGTCAGTAAACTAGGAAATGCATTTGCACTCCCGGGGGCGGTTCAGCGAAAACGTTCCCTGATGCTATTTTTCAGGTTTAGAAAACAATTCCGCCACAGACCAGGAAAAACCTAGTCTAAAGTCAGTGGTGCGTTGTGCATGTTATTCATATGCTATTTTAAGGGCGCGTGCTTGGCCATAATCAATGTAGCGTGTGCACAACGCGCATGCACTTTGATTCTCTCATCTACACAGAAGCAGCAGTTCTCATTTTTAGAAAACCATACATTATTACAAGGAAAGATATTAACACACGAGGGAAATCATTGTTGTGTCCATGAAGATGTGAAAAAATAGGCATAAATCTAGCTTACACATTTACCAAAATTATTATACGCCTGTTTAACCGAAGCTAATTTGGGTGGGTCTCTCCCATCCCCAATGTCACTTCTCTGTGTTTTACGGCCCTGACGAGAACGTCAGCCTCCTCGGCTGTGAACCGCTCCTGGCGTGCGCCTGGCAAATCCGCCGTTATAATAGCAATCCGCCATGGAACAAGCATGCCTGCTCTTAAAGGGAATGTGAGATGTCGCTCTGATTGGTTTATGTCACGTTACGCCCAAACCACACCTATGAATAATGAAGCTACTTTGCGTCGGGTGCAAGAGTCATTTATCCCGCCGGTATAATAGCAACAGCGCCCAAGACCTGCCCACAAAGTTACTTGAGTTTCGCGTTTGATACTTGCGTTTCAGATCGTTAAAATAGGGCCCAATAACTGTCACCATTATGTTCAGTTTAAATCAGTTCAAGGACTTTTAGTTTGTATTTCTTCAGTTCATGCCTTCCTTTGATTTCCCGCCACTCTTTAGTTTCTATGGTCACGTCATTATTAGTTAATTTGTTCCAACTGTGTTCTATTAATTTACCTGGTTTAGTTCACTATATAGTTACACCCCTGTCTACACGACACTGTTTTCAACAAAAAACGTAAAAAAAATTTATGCGCTTTGCCCTTTTGTTTACACGACAACAGCGTTTTGGATGCCTGAAACGGTCTCCATGTAAACAATAAAAATGTGAATCTGTGAAAACGATGACATCATGCACATGCATATTACCTGTCCAATCTCTAGTGTTTCATCGCCATCTAATGGCCTGGCAGCAGAATACAGCGTTTTTAGTAGTTTTCGCGGATCCGTGTGAATGAGGATCGTTTTTACAATGGTGTCGTCTGTACGTGGAAAACTCAGAGAAAAAACTTCTCCGTTTTAACCATATCGTTGTCGCGTAAACGTACCCTAAGTCTGGTCACGATCATGTTTAGTTAGTGTTTGCCAACGCCTGTTTTTGAGTATACTTGCTATTAAACTTTGTTGAGAACTAACATTGCAACAAGGAAAAGTATTCTTCAACATGAAATTCGTATTCTCTAATGATACAATTTTTAGCAAGCCTATTCGTGACCTTGCCAATGAGTGTTTGTCTCCATCCCCTCTTATGTTCTTCATTTGTTTGCTCAGTATTAAGTCCATCTGAACGTCCCTGATCAGCCATATTCTGCCGCATTACTGCCCGTCGTGTCTGTAGCACAGATTAAAGCTGAACGGTACAAACCGATTTGGTATGCGACCGTTCTATTTTCAGTGACCTTTATGGAGATGGCCCTGAGGGCTTGGGTAATCTAATTTAGCTTGAATAATATTGCCTGTCATTAGGAAAAGCATACAGTTTATCCAGCTCCTCCTTCAGCATCGCTGCATATAATCTGAAACCAATCACCATTGTCTTTCCATTAGGAAGCTAAAGCATTTAAAAGAATCAAATTGTTAGCCATTTAATTTGAATTCAAAGGAGGCTAATGATACGCTCGCGACAAGATGAGATTGATTCCGCGTTGTGACTGTCATGTACTTGAGACATGTTCAGGAAAGTGTCCGCCGTATCAACGATTGTAGACCGGTTTCCAGCTGTGCTGTGCGACGGTGTCACGCTGAGGTTAAGATGCTGCTGCGTTGACGTTGATTGTGACAGACTGGGCGAGATGTTTCTCATCTGCAGTTAAGCTGTTGCTTGTGACCCTCAAACAACAGGCACTGTGTGATAAAACTCTACCACAAAAGAGCGTTGATCCTGTATTCACAAAAAAAAAAAAAAAAGGTGATTTAGCAGAGAGGTCAAGGTTTGGCAGGCTAGCCTGGCCCTATTAGCAGCTGCTGGTAGATGCGAAAACTAAAAAGCATCTTTCTTCTGCCAGTGAGCAGATTTCAAATCGAGTGCTTCCCTTGTGGAAAAAGAAGTGTGCTTAATTGTTTTGGATGTGCACTTGTAGTGTGCTTTGAAACTTAAAATTATATTTTTTGAAAAGTAATAAAGGCCCACTTGAGTGCCCTTAAAAAGAGAGACACTTTCATGACTATGTTTCTTAACACACTTAAGTAGACTTTTAAAAAGTGCACTTTGTAATAATGTCAAATTAAAAGTTTTACATTGAAGCACATTTTAAATCATTATGCTTTTAATAAATATTTTGTTGTGCTTTAAAGAAGTACACTTATTTTGATACTAAAGCACTTATAGTGCTAACTGTATAGTGTGTTATTCAATGTTACATTCAAAACGTTAAAACATTATTACAAATGTGTAATTACTATATTTAAATACATGACATACAAATTTCAATAGAAATGACATTAAAGTATATTTTAGTTTACCATATTTGCTTGTCAGTACATTTAGCAGTATAACTGTAACTGCATTTCCAAGACAACAGAAGTAATTATGAAATTATACATAATGATCATACAAAAAAAAAAAAAAGTTAAAAAAGTTTAACTATTTACTCAATTTTTTTGGTGAAACATTTTTAGTGGGTCATAAAAACACTTTTGAGTTCAACTATAGTTGCATTTAATATAAATTACTAAACTATACAAAATGTTCTAATTTAATTGCAAATAACATTACATTGAATTTGCACAAGTATATTCTTTTAAAGTGTAACATTTCTGTAATAAGAACCCTCTTTAAAAGTATGCTAAAGTGTACTCTTTTTCACAAGGGTCCTGAGGCAAACAAAACGCCATTGAGTTGAAAAGGAACAATGCAAACATTTAACTTTCATCAGGCCTAAAACAGATCTTGGATTTAGCATTAGAAACCACTGTTTACTTTATACTGAAAAGGGCAGCTTGAACATTCTGCTAAATATCTTTTGTGTTTCACACAAGAAATAAAGTGTGTTTGAATGTGAGTAAATTGTAAACTTGCTCAGTTCAAAAGTAAAACTGCTTTTTGGCTTTTGTTTTTGGTCTGCCGTTAATTTAAGACCTTACGCACGGATCCAATTTGGGACACACCCGATTTATTTATTAACTGTTTACGTTAACTTAAAACATACCTGACTGTGTTTGCGTGGATACTTGCCAGGACGTGCATTTTGACATATTTTTGACCATTCAAGCGCAATAATCTTGAAAGAGAGCTGAATTCACGATCGCATGCTATCTGAAAGGTGGCTTTCTGTGCGCAAACTTCAGGGTTTTTTTTTCTTCTTTTGAATAATAGACACTTATTAGATTTCCACCAGGAAGACCAGGAATGTTAAGATAGTTAATAGGGTTAATTTTGACTTCATTTTGGTTTCAAATCTCAGTTTTACTCCTAAACAAAGGCTTCTGAGTCAAGTGCAATGGTTTGACTAAATCATCAAAAAGAACTGTTCAAAAGATGCGAATCACAACATCACTTTTCAATACACCTGCGTCTCTATTTTTAAATGTCACCTGCAGAGATAAAGCACGGCAAAACACATCATTTGTGTAACATCTGCTCAGTATTTAGCAAGCCATTTTTAACACAACCCATTCCATTTGTCGCTCACAGGTAGGACAGAAATGACTTTCTAATTAGGAGGAGTACATAACCCATTTTCACTGCTTAACACTTTAGACTGGGAAACAACTGACATACATGTGGTGGTCCACTGTATAATTCAGACATCAGAAGTGGAGGTGAATGAAAAGGTAAAAACAGCATCAATACAGTAATAACTCCAGAGAAAATATAAGTCTATTGATAAGTGGTCTGAATTGAAACTTGATAATTAACTAAGTTATTTTGAGAATCACTGTAAATTATCTATTCAAAACCAGCATACAGTCATACTATGGAAGCCGATTTCCACCACATAAGAAAATAAAATCATGCTCTGGTAATGTCGAATGTCGAAATTATGACATAGGATGTCAGAATTATGAGATAAAGAGTCAAATTTGACAAACTAAATCATAATTATAAAATTACAAGAAGTAAAAATTATGACTTATAAAAGGATGCCACGCCATGCTTTTGTTTAATGTTTGATCTTGTTTTTGAATTGTTTTGTTATTAAAGTTGCGTTTGGGTTCTTAACCAGCTTGCCTCCAGTGAATACATCATAACAGAATTCTCGATCAAACATGGACCCAGCAATTCGCCTGTTCCGTCTCAGCCAAGGTGACCGCCCTATTGAGAGGTATGTGGAGGAGTTTTGTGAGCTCTGCCAGTGGGTGGATTTTAATGAGAGTGTCTTAAAGGACTTACGGACATTGGCTTACGGCTTACGGACATTCTTGATTACCTCATGCCTGATAACACCCCTCAGTGGACCTTAAGCCAATATATTGACATCGCCCTTCGGATAAGTGGCATGACCTTTACTGTGGGCGTTGTGGATGAGGGGTCCCACGAGCTCACAGCATCCCCTCAGCCTGAGCTTCTTCACATCAGCCCTGCCGAGCCTGAGCTTCTTCACGTCACGTCTGCCGAGCCAGTGTCTCCGGACAAGATGGTCGCAGCCACGTCGCCTGAGCCCTCAGCAGAGATGGCCGCCACCACGGTGTCTGTTCCCGAGCCAGTGTCTGTTCTCAAGCCGGTGTCTGTTCCCGAGCCGGTGTCTGTTCCTGCCCATAACCCCATAGCCGCCCCCCAGGCCGCGCCGCCATGGTCTCCTGAACCGTCTGGTCCGCCTGGTCCCCCTGAACCGTCTGCTCCGCCCTGGCCACCTGAAGGGTCGTCTCCGCCCTGGCCGCCTGAAGGGTCGTCTCCTCCCTGTCCGCCTGAAGGGATCGTCTCCTCCCTGGCCTCCTGAAGGGTCGTCTCCTCCCTGGCCGCCTGAAGGGTCGTCTCCTCCCTGTCCGCCTGAAGGGATCGTCTCCTCCCTGGCCTCCTGAAGGGTCGTCTCCTCCCTGGCCGCCTGAAGGGTCGTCTCCTCCCTGGCCTCCTGAAGGGTCGTCTCCTCCCTGGCCTCCTGAAGGGTCGTCTCCTCCCTGGCCGCCTGAAGGGTCGTCTCCTCCCTGTCCGCCTGAAGGGTCGTCTCCTCCCTGGCCTCCTGAAGGGTCGTCTCCTCCCTGGCCGCCTGAAGGGTCGTCTCCTCCCTGGCCGCCTGAAGGGTCGTCTCCTCCCTGGCCTCCTGAAGGGTCGTCTCCTCCCTGTCCGCCTGAAGGGTCGTCTCCTCCCTGTCCGCCTGAAGGGTCGTCTCCGCCCTGGCCTCCTGAAGGGTCGTCTCCTCCCTGGCCGCCTGAAGGGTCGTCTCCTCCCTGTCCGCCTGAAGGGTCGTCTCCTCCCTGTCCGCCTGAAGGGATCGTCTCCTCCCTGGCCGCCTGAAGGGTCGTCTCCTCCCTGGCCTCCCTCCCCCAAGACCGCCTCTGCTTCACCACCCTCCTGAACTATTTTTTTGGCTTTGTTGGGCGTCAGGAGCCGCCCATAGAGGGGGTGCTATGTCACGGTTTGGGTGTTCTTGTCATTGTCATGTTTCTGTGTCTTGTCATGTGATTCCCTGTTTGTCATGTGATCCTACCATGTGTCTTGTCATTGGTTAATCGTTTGATCATTGTTCACAGGTGTTCCTTGTCTTGTAATTAGTCTATGTATTTAAGCCCTCATGTTTGCCCTGTGTCCTTGTCGAGTATTGTTTGTTCTATGTCTCGGTTCCAGTTTCCTGTTTTCTAGTTTAATGCTATGCCACTCCATGCTTTTGTTTTATGTTTGATCTTGTTTTTGAATTGTTTTGTTATTAAAGTTGCGTTTGGGTTCTCAACCAGCTTGCCTCCAGTGAATACATCATAACAGACGGAATTATGAGATGAAAAGTCAAAATTATGACATAAAATCAATAAAAAAATCAATAAAAAAAACACATCAATTTTGAATTTCAACTTTTAATGTCATAATTTTCATAATTATGACAAAAGCCAAAATTATTAGTTAAATGTCAGAATTATGACATAATTGAAATTATAACTTAGAGGTTAAAAATTATGTAAATTATAAGATAAAAAAAATCTAAATTATGAAATTAAATAAAAAAAACATTAAAGTCATTATTATGAGATAAAATTTGAAATTATGACAAAACGTCATTTATGAGATAAAGTTGAAATTATGACATCAATTTTGACATTATAATTATGACTTTTAACTGAAAATTTCGATTTAGTATGCCATTTCAAGTTTGTATAAATTTAGACTTCATAAGACCTGATAATTTAGACTTTTTAAGTCATAATTTAGACTTTTTACGACAATTTCGATTTAGTATGTCAAATTTTTTAGTATGTCATCACTTTTAAAGTGACCATTTTGACTTCATCTCTTAATTATGACTTAGTATGTCATAATTATTATTTACCAGAGCATAATTTTTTTCTTATGTGTCGGAAATGGGTTTCCATAGTCATGCAATCATGACCGTTAACATGGAAAATAACAATAAAGGAACAGAATTTCATCAGAACAATAACACTGAATAAAAGCTGGGATAAAAAAAGCTGCCCATATGTAGATGTAAATGCAAAAAAAAACTGTTTTCATGAAATAAGTGGTTCTTCTCTGTGTTTGGAAACAACCTCTGCCCGGCATCTAAATCCCTGTCGCAGAGCCTGTGGATGAAAAATACATCTCCATCTCAATTATTATTTACACATCAGGATCAGGGTGCAGTTCCCGAACAGTAACGCCTCACCTCAGGATGGCTGCTCTTTTTCCACCTTAAGCAGTCCAATTTTGATGTGTGCCAAATGTGTTTTGGGCAGCGAAAGACTTGAAAAATGGGCCAGAATCTTGATAAGTGGGCCACAGTGTTTTATAAAAAGCTCAGACTAAGATGTCGGTTTATGTTATGCTACATTATCAACACATAAGTGTAACTCAAATGCGAGGGACACTACAGACTACAGCCAGTGGCAAAGAAAATGATTCAACAAATGGGCAGCTGTGTGAAGACACTGTTATCACGGGGAAACTTCTAGTATGTTTATCTACACTGATATCTAATGATCTGCAACTAACTGAAACATTCCTACTATGGTTTAAAGTACCTTGGTATTACTATTATTCCTTACAGTTAATCTTTCATAACTGAGGTATAAAGTACCCTCATGTATAATCATATACAGAAGAATTGACTTTCTGTTGACTATTCTAATATCAAACCACATTTGGAATATACAGTAATATATAGTAGCAACACCGCTAATGTAACCTCTGATCCTCTTTCAAGTGAGTTTATTGTTGTGCATCGAGGAATTTATTCAGTAAATGTGTTGCCATTGTAGTTTGTGTGTATGTCTTGTTTTTGCTTAAAACAATGTATCTGCCTCAATTGAGCACATTTTTAGAATTTATGCTCTTTTTTTTTGCGATATCCCAAAATGTGCATAAAAATAGGTGGATGAAAACATAGCTAGTGATGCTTGGCATTGCAAGTGACACCAATAGCTATTTATATTACATAAGAAACCTACATAATAGTAAAATTCGAATGCAATTTTTTTTTAAATAAATGCTTTAACAATAAGAGACTAGAGTCTTAGTCTCCACCTAAAACTGAAATCCATTCTGATATCCAGGTAAAGTTACAGCCTCTCACACTCACTGATGGGGGAAAGTAGATCATCTTCTAATAAAAGGAAATTTCCCATGAGTCTCTTGGATCCAGCGATCAAGCAACAGTAGCACAGGAAATAATTAAACTGCTTTGGAAAAGCAAGGCACAAGACAAATGAACACAACAAGTCATCAACATCCAATCATGATAGATGGAAATTAAATTCAAGACATGTAAAATGTTAAATGCCTTGGCCAATGCATTGCACCATAACAATTTATCTTCATCATGTCAAAATGTTTACTATAATAGATTAATCATCTGTGAGCTTCAACAACAGTGAAATGACAACAAAAATCCTTTTCTATCTTCAACTGAAATCCATAGCTATACAAATTGCCTTTTATTTGTATACGTTTAGGTTTTTTCATTTTTTTTTTACTTAAACTTAAAAGGTACAAAACTTAAAGGTTTTGGCATTTGCGAAAAAAACACTCATGGATATGATTCGAAAAGGTTAAATGGTCCTGAGAAAATAATATAGTCATGATGACGGCATTGGAAATGAATGGGAAATTAATTTCATCCAGTGGAGACGTTTGGTACTGCGGCCAAGCAAAATCTGACTGAAAGCTCATTTTTTTTATTTATCAATCTTCAAGAAACACAACTTGTTTAGATTTATGGCTTTGATTTGCTTGCAGTTTTAGAGTAAAAATGTTTTGGGAAAATATATATTTCATAAAAAAATTTAAAATAGTATTTTTGTGCATTTTTCATGAAAATTTCATCTTTAACCTTTTTTACCTTTTTCACTTCAGCACTAATCTGCCAAGTGTCTTCTTTAAAACGAGATCAGACTTAAGTCTGTGCTCCAAAGCATTCAGGATTTATCATCAATTTAAGCTGGAAATTTCATTTTCAGATCTATGCTCAAAAAGTGAACAGATGGATTATAACTACTGCATAAATATGATATAGTACCATAAAATCCCCTACAAATACAAAATATGAAATAAAAAACATTATCGATCTAAATAGTAAAATAATTTCGTTGAAACAACAACAACAAAAAAAGTGATCACCAGAGGGTTAAATACATACTGAATATAATTCAAAGCAAATTAAATAAAAAAATAAAATTAAAAAATCACATAATTCCATCCATCCATTCATTTTCCAAACAGCGTGTGAACTATGGGGTTGCTGGAGCCTATTCCAGCGTCTTGGGCCAAAGGAAGGGAAATACCCTGGATGAATGGCCAGTCCATCACAAAATCACATACTGCATATGATATTATTAAATAATTTCAGACAGATGGGGAAGCTCAAAAATAGACACACGGTGTCCATCATCTGATTCTTCTAGACAGTTCCATTGATCATTATGTAAGTGATCACATGAGCTGCAGGTTTTACAATATTAGCTAATAAACTTTTTCTCTGCTTACATCATGAAGGCAGGTCTAAAGGCACAGCCCACCAAACTCAATGACTGTCTTACAGGAAGGGGGGGAGAGAGAGAGAGAGAGAGAGAGAGAGAGAGAGAGAGAGAGAGAGAGAGAGAGAGAGAGAGAGAGAACCAGGGCACTATTATCTGGCCTCTTTTTCTTTTTCCAAGCAGAAGCAGAGATTTGTGGACAGCGAGCTGGAGTGAAGAGATAGCGTGTTGCCGTGTGACTTTTACGTTTCCCTTAGAAGTCAACTAAACCAAAGCATCAATTCAAGGGCAGAGGCACTTTTATACTACGGCACAAACTCAAAGCTCACTTATCTTCAACGTTCACCATGCTAGAGGACCAGAAGACCAAGGTGAAGATCACCTTCCTGGTTATCCTGGTGGGCATCTCGTCCATGTTGGCGGCGGTGGTGACGGACCATTGGGCGGTTCTGAGTCCCAGGGTGGAGCAGCTCAACACCACCTGCGAAGCGGCCCACTTTGGACTCTGGAGACTGTGTAAAAAGAGTATCTTCATTGTGGAGGAAGACCCTGAGGGCAAAGGCTGTGGCCCTATCAGCCTGCCAGGAGGTAAGGAAGTTCACATCTACTGTAAGTTATTTCTCATGAACGCCATTAGCACACGTCCAATTGATGTCTAGCCCAAAGGCATGGATCTGTCTTACTCATGAAGTTTTTGGAAGAGCACCTCATTCATCTTAAGTTTTGTAAATGGAAATTGAGGAGCAGAAGAAGCCAAGCCTACTTATCATCTTACACACAGTGCAAGAAAGTTCAAGGTGAAAAGTTTTTTTTTATACTCAAAGAGCTCTGCTGTTAAACATTAATCCACAATATGGGTGGGAGTCTGGTCTTAAAATAAAGGGTATAATATTTTAATAGCACTGTTTTGAATTGCTGAGTGAGGTCAGTGACCAGACTGCTAATGAATTGAACAGGTGCTGATTGGCTGTTTAGGATGTCATTAGGTTGTTTAAGACTATAATAGATAGGTTAAGATGATTTATGAGCCGATATGTGGTTTTGGATTAATGGAAGGCAGATGAGCTGTATCTGTATCTACCTGTGGGAGACGGGAAATAACCCGACTGTTCTTTACGCTACTCTAGGGACGGATCAGCCTCATTTCATTCCTGCGCCCAAGCTCATGAGGTCAAATAGATTGAGGAGAAGATAAAAAAAGTATGAAAAAGTATATGCAATTCACTCATATGACAGTAAAGACTGATGAAGTCTGTGTGCATTCATTGACAGAACATTGAATAAATGCCTTGAAACCTTCTGTTCCTGACAATTAACCGTCAGCTGTGCTCTGCAGACATACATCAACATTTAAGTCTTGAGAAATACAGATAGCAGGGTATAGATCAAATATCACAACAATTGATAGTTTTGTGGATGGATGATCAGTATTGAGTGGATGGATGGATGGAAGAGAGGGCTCTGAAACAATAGAAACAAGTGGAATGAATAGGTAATTGGATCCAGGTTGTCTCCTATTTGATGTAAGGGGCAGTAAGACCAGCATCCTCTATTTGTCACACTTCAGGAAGACCTGTGGGGATAAACAGAGAGATCACTCCCACCATGTGCTCTTGTGAATGTCTGGGGAGAATCTCATCCTTAAGCAAAGCCCCAAGATTTCACATCAACTATGGATGTTGATGGCAGAAGGACATCGGCCTGCAGTTTCAATTGGTTTAAAACAATATCCATCGTATCCATGGTTTATCCATCATAGTTACTTATCTTAGACGTGTTGACAACTCACAATTACAGTGCACTATATCTCGTCATCCAGCATGTAGCATCAGCCTCAAATGTCATTGGACCAATTATGAACCTGATGGCCATTCATCTGATGTGTATTTCACACAAAAACGGCAAGAGCTTTCTTAAATCAGCAAGCTCCAATCTGATTGTCTATCTTTACGCAATTTCCGGGAATTACATTTTTACAGAATTATTACCAGGTGCTACAGTGAGAACTTCTGAGGAAGGAGAAGTCAAAGGTTTGCTCGCTAAGCTAGTTGCTTTGAGCTAAGATCTTTGAAAGGTCAAGACTTAGTAGCAAGTAAATGAGATATCCTTAAGTACATCTATGTATTGCGCTTTACTCTCAGGGATATTTAAAATGTAGCCACCCCTAAACTTCATGTAAAAACAGTGATGAGCCAAGAGTGGGTGGTTCTTGACTGGAATAAGCTGCAATGTGTACTAGACTTTATGGCGATAGTCAAAAATCTGCCATTATTCCATCGTAGATCTTAAAGGATTAGTTCACTTTCAAAAAAATGTTTGCTGATAATTTACTCACCCCGATGTCATCCAAGATATCCATGTCTTTCTTTCTTCAGTCAAAAAGAAATTAAGGTTTTTGAGGAAAACATTCCAGGATTTTTCTACACAGAATGGACTTCAATGGCAACCAATTATACCAATGTTCAAAGAAGGTTCAAATGTCCGTCTCAATGCAGCTTCAAAGTCTCTACACGATCCCAGTCAAGAAATAAGGGTCTTATCTAGTGAAACGATCGGTCATTTTCTAAAAAAAAATATATATATATATATATACTTTTTAACCACAAATGCCCGTCTTGTACCATCTCTGAGACGCGCCACGTATTACGTCATCACGTTGGAAATGTCACGAAAAAAATAAAAATAATAATAATAATAAATTAAAACAAAGATGTCGGACAATTTTGAAGTTGGAGGAGAAAATTAGATGACATTTTTCGCCCTTCCCTACCTTTTTGAACCGGAGTACACAGACAAATAACTTGAATAAATAAATAAATATATGAAATAAAATAAATAAATAGATGACGTGACGCGTGACCTTTCCAACGTGATGACGCATTTGTGGATAAAAAGTATATATATATATTTTTTTTTTTTTAGAAAATGACCGATCGTTTCGCTAGATAAGACCCTTATTTCTCGACTGGGATCGTGTAGAGACTTTGAAGCTGCATTGAGACGGACATTTGAACCTTCTTTGAACATTGGTATAGTTGGTTGCCATTGGTTACCACTTCCAATGCTGGTCCACCAGCAAACTAGCAAGCACCATTCCTTGCTGGTACCAGCATGCAAAACATACCTTATGCTGCTGACCAGCAATGCTGGATTTTTCAGTCGGGGACTGCACAGTACTAGGACTGTTCACCAATGTGAAGCACGGCTTTGCTCAAACCATACCCCACAGCTCTCACTTTAGACCATTAGGAGATACGCAGTTCAATCAGGTGGTGGCTTGCAGTCTTGGGAGACACCTGTAGATATTCCTGGCCTAGTGGGAGAATTTTTGCTGGAAAAGGTTAGAAAGCACCTAACCTTGATGCTCCAGACACCTTACAGAGCGCAGCCGTTCTAAGTGACGTCCCGTGAGACAAGGTGTGGCCCAGTTCACACTAGTACTGCAAACACCATTGCCTGGGGAGTGGTTAGATTTGGATAGCCTCTTGAACTGCACAGAAGAAGCCATGAGCCAAAAACATAGCATTTAAGCAGTTATATTCCTGCTTGCTCAATGACTCTTGGCTTCACGCCCAGACTTGCTTCTCACAGAGGGAAAAGAAGAGCTGTGAGTGTTGGCGAGACTCATCAAGTTCTTCAAGGGAATCTAGCATTTCACACTCATTCAACACTCAGGTCTGTTATAATGACTCTCGATCTTTCCAGTGGAGTTAATTATGTTAAAATAGACATTTTAAGTGGCTTGAAACAAAATCCTGGTACAGCGTTGAAGGATCTAATTGTTAAAGAACGGGATAGTTCCCCCAAAAATGAAAATTCTGTCAGTTCTGTCACCCACTTTTCTGTTGTTCCAAACCTGTATGACTTTCTTTCTTCTGTGGAACACAAAGACAAAGATTTTGAAGAATGTTGGCTGCATCAAAACGTGCCATGGCAGGACACTTCTCTCATTTCTTGTTACCAAAAGCATCATAAGATTTTCAATGAATAACATAAACTTAAATTTCTTCCTCACAAAAAGTTATGGTATACCTTCAAAACACTTGGAATACAGCACACAAGTCAAATGAACGACCATTATGACCATTTGACAAACTTTTGTCATTTGTGGAGCTTGATGGTCCTTAGTTCACTGAATAAAAAAGAGCTATGTAAAGATCCACTGTGAATCTTCTTTTGTTTTCCACTGAAGAAAGAATGTCATTTTGAACAACACAAAGGGAATGACAATTTTTATTTTTGGATTAACTATTCATTTAGTACTTTTGTGTGGCAGGTGTTTTTTCCTCTGTTGGTCCGCCAAACTTCTGCAAAGGCACGGAGGCCCCGGAGGAAGTCACTTCCCTTGTGCGACCCAAATATATAAGCACCATTAGCGGGTTAGCTGCTTTAAATGTGTCCTCCTCCTCTCACATTGACCCAGAATCTAACGGTCACTCAGCAAGTTAACAAAAGAGGACACCACTGTTTTCTTGAGCTACTGCTCCATATTTACTGGGATAAAAACAGCACAGCCACCTAACGGTGCTCGAAAACCTCACTCTAAAGGCAACTTGTCAAGCCTAATGGTCTGTTTGTATGAGCCACGAAATGGAGCGAGCTTTAATCAAGATGTAAAAAACTAAAATGACAGCCACTGCAACCCAGCAATCGACCTCCTCCCTGAAATAAGTGCTTCCATTAACAAACCTGCGAGGTCAATGATACGCCCCAAATCGCTATTTTTGGCTCCTCATTTTGCTCGGCGGTGCTGCTGAACTGAAAAGACTCATTCTGCTCTTTTTGAGCTTTAGGTACATTCATGCTGAAAAAGATCTGCCTACATGCAGAGCAAGGCGCATGGCACAGGTCTTACATTCGATAGGTGCCAGGGGAAAAAAAAAAGACAGATTTGTAAAGAGTTGCCCTTTTATCTGGAACTGATTCATGATCGTTCTGTCCTTGCACGTCTCTGTCAAATGTATGAAGGACGCTGACAGGCCTACTGAAGCAAGACAGGTGAAGAGGACATGAAAAGACATTCAGTGGCCTGGAAAACATGGAGGCATGTCAATGAATCTCCACAAAACCCTCTATTGCTTGAAACACAATTAAAATCCAGTCTCACTTTGTGGGATGATGGTATTGAAATGCTAATGCATGGTTATTTTTGCACAGACAACTGACCACGACCCAACACATGTATTAGCCTACACATGGCAACAAACATTATGGCCAAAGGCTCTCAGAGGCCCGTTGAGAGATGAACTCATCCACAACAGCTTGCGCTAAGGGCCTGTGATGGGAATAGTCAAATAAGCTGAGTAAATCACAGTCTAAAGCAGCACAGCGCGATGCATCCCATTCTCTCGCCTCAGTCAGTCTGCCTTTACTAATAAAGCTAAGACCAGCCTGTTGCTAGGTAACCTATACATAGGCCTCCCCCCACCCCCCACTTGTGGTGGAGATTTTGGTCCAGCGTAACAAACAGCTCCTCTGTCAGTTCCCAATCTCATGTCTTTCTCCCGGCACAGGGGACGCTGAGGTTGCTTTATGATTTTAATCTAAAGAAGAGGTTCCTACCGAATGAACTCTTATTTAACGTGACTTTGCCATTGCCCAGGGATGTACGAGACAAAGGACTCATTTTGCGATTTCGTGGACTTGCAACCTGATGAACACATGGGCGAGAAGCTCATTTCTGGGGGCGAATATTAGGGAATTGTGCAACAAAAAGTGTTGTTATGTCAAGTTAGGGAGGGTGAAATAATGCTAGGAAACAAACATTTCATCAGCTAATTTTACCCTCTTGCCCAAAAAAACGCATTCATAAATACATCATGTGCATCTTATTACAGGATCCTGTCATGAATAACAGCAAGAAAGCTTGCGCCACGTAATCACATGCCCTCTGCACATAATTCAGAATTCCTGATCCATTCGATGGACACACACGAATGCCTGGCTTGTTTTCACGCACCCGGCTATGGTCTCTCTGGAGAAAATGTCAAGCAGACTCATTGGTAGTTTGGCTGCATCGTAACGACAGGCTACGGCAGCACCTGCAACCCTCAGCTACAATAACTGTTTTCATCTTGTTTTGCAGTCAAGAACTGCTCGTACTTCAAACACTTCACATCAGGGGAAGAGGCTGAAGTTTTTGAAGTAAAGACTCAGAAAGGTAAGGTTCTCCTCCTTTGAAATCATGTGAGGATATTGCAAAGGCTTTAACCACAGAGATGAGTGGATAAGAAGTAAACTAGGAATTTGAATGAACTCAAATAAAATTTGCTGTGTACTGCACCGTTTACAAAACAGACAAGACACTTCAAATCTTACAGCTTTTTACTTCTGCCAGATCAATGTCAAACAAAACCTGTGAACTTGCATTGAAGGAGTGACCCAAACCATATCTAGAAAGCAGAATATTAAAGAGATTTGGGGACAAGCTTATTTTGATTTAGGATAGTAGCAACACTCTGAACACTCTAGAAAACTTAATACAACATGTTAAAAACTACAACTTAGCAATGCATAGGAACCCTGCTAACAGGGAATGTTGTTCTCTACATTTTGTTCTCTAATTTTTTGAGCAAGCGTTCTTCCATTAAAGGACAAATCCAGTGAAAAATGAACCTAGGGGTAATTAACACATGGTTACCGAGTCGATCGTTCCCTGCGATGCGTTTTCATGAAAATCGAATGTATAGTTCGAATGTAGTTTTATCTTTAAAAACAGATTAGCTCATAACACTAGTATATGGGGCACAGAGTAAGTAAAAGTAAATCGCTAGTTAATACCACTAACAAGGCTCAAAATAGCCTCACACTAACACGGTAGCATAATGAGGGTCCCTACATGCAAACCGAAGCATTGAGAACTCTGTAAGTGTACAGACAGTTTAATAAGAAGATACTTTATAAAGACAGTACATTACGCGTTTACATGCAGGATCCATCTTGGAAAACAGTCTCGACTAATCGAGTCACGAACGCCGTGCTAAGTGAGCTGGTCAATAGGAATTACGCATAGTGAAATCTAACGTACCACAAAATCATTATTTATGCATTGTTCATGGACCTTTTTTTACGGTTTAGTTAGACATTGGTCAAACGCTTTTTAAATATTGCTACTTGTTTCAGAATGTTCAGAGAACATTCAAAAGTAACGTTCGCATGCTTCAAAATGGAATGTTCACATATCCAAGAAAAACAAAACAAGAAAAAACATTTGAAGCATAAGCAAGTAACTCCAAAGATATAATTATCTAGTATATTTGTTATTATTATTTTTAAATATACGCAATATAGTCTTGTTTATCTTAACACTAGAACATTGTCGCTCTCAGGTAATGTCCACCGTTCACAAGCAGTGCAATCTGGCAACCAAATATGGCCAGTGGCATTACATTTTCCGCCTGCTTGAGCAAAGTGCATCTTGGCCATTTCACGCTCTAGCTCGGTCATTGAGTTAAAGAGGAATAAAGCCTTAATGCGACGAGACGTGAAGCAAAGCACGAATGATTCATCGCCACGCAGTTCCTGAGACACATCTTAAAATGTCAATAGTCATTCACACTATTGATCTGTCTGTGTTACTAATTAATGATGTTAAACACAACATTAGTCTAAAGGTCAGACTGATTAGCCAGATAATCTGAATTAGCAGGGTAGATGAAGTCATCCTTCAATGATTTGATTGTGAGAACAAGGTGTCTACAGAGGTGAATGTGAGTTATTTTGGTGAAGGAACTGCATTTAAAACATTGATATTATTAACAAAGATTGAAACAGAAAAATAAGTAAACTTGACAAACCTACCAAAAAACAATGAGTAACAGTTAGCTTGTGTAGAAACTTCTCGTTAAAATAACTTGTTTTGAGTTCTGTTCTGGGACTTATTAGAAATCCAACAACATTGCAGAGTCTTAACCATGAAATAAATAAATACATAAATATTATTTTTAATTACCCAAAAATTATCTTTATTAACTTTAATTTAGTTATCACACAACACAATACACCCAAAGCTACAATTGGTCAAATTAAAGTATTTCTTTTTCAGTTAGCATGCTAGCATATGAGTATTGCACAAATTTACTAAATGTGATATTACATATTTGTACATTAGGTTTAAATCAATAACAGACTCTTCACTGGCGTTTATACTGAGCTGGGACATCAATGGCAGCAGATAAATAAAAGTTCAATGTCAATATACAAAAGCAGGGCAACTTTTGAAGGCTGTTTACAGGATTTTTAGGAGGCAATATGCGAGGCCATGAACTATAACCTTAGTTCAATGGAAACTGTTGCATTCTGGGATAGGGAAAATCCTGTGAGAAGTCTGCAGAATCGAGACAGGATTCTCTGTCAGACCTGAATGCATAACTGAAGATATGCTCTAAAAGAACAGTTTAATAGTAACAACTCCATTAGATCCCATAGGTCTTGCTTTGATCCACACTCAGACTCACTGTGTGATTTTCTTCTGTCAGAGTACAACATCTCAGCTGCTGCTATCGCCATCTTCAGTTTGGCCTTCATGACCCTGGGCAGTCTTTGCCTCCTGGGGGCTTTTGGGAAGGGCAGAGACTACCTACTGAGACCAGCTGGCATGTTCTTTGCTTTTGCAGGTAAGCACACTGTTAAGCTGAGTTTATACTTTCTTGATTTTTTTTTTTTAATGGTTTGCATGACTTCTAGTAACATGGTACGGTTATGGTAATACTATAATTCTCTAACGTACAATATTCATGTATCATAGCTCAAACAATACTATGCTATGTAGCCTACTACCATGGTACAAGAAACCAAGTTATTAGCATGGTACTTTTTGTTGTTGTTGATGCCCTTGTGAAAAAATAATTTGAATAATAATGAACTTCATAATTTTAAAAAAAGAGTACTTATTACAGAATTGAACCGAGAACTGTGAACAGAATGTTTCTGGACACTTATGCATGTTAATTTACAATTAAATGAAAATGTATTATAATTTAAATGTAAATTAAATGCAGTTCGCTGAACTTTAGAGTGGTTTTTTTTTTTTTTTTGGACAAACTTAAGTAGGACTTAAGTTCATCTTTATATGTAATTTCATAATTATTTCTATTGTCTTTGAAATATGGTTAAAGTTACTGCTGAATGTACTGACAAGCATTTATGGTAAACTAAAATATACTTTATGTCATTTCTATTGAAACTTGGATGTTGTGTTTTTAAATATATTTGTAATTACACATTTGTACCGAAGTTGCAATTTAGTATATTTTAAAATATATAAATTTTAAGTATAACATTGAATAACATACTATAGTTCAAATTATACTTAACATGTGCTTTAGTATGTTAGTCAACGCATCAAAATAAGTGTACAACAAAAGATTATTAAAAACCTTATTAAATTGTCCTTTAAAGTAAAACATTTAACTGACATTATTACAAAGTGCACTTTTTAAATGTCTACTTAAGTGTGTTACAGTCTCTAAGAGCACTTCTTTCATTAATATATTACATGCAAGTACAGTTTTTCTGAAAATAAACTTAGCTACACAACACGTCCACATTCAATAGAAACTAAGCACACTTCTTTCTTGTTTTTCACAAGAGTGAATTTTATACATTTATGCGGTAGCAGTTTAACAGTCCACCAACTGGTCAAGTGTCTCGCAGGTCAAAAGCAGTTGAGAGCAATTATACATATTAAAGGACTTGCAGGGTGGTGTAATTTAATGCTGGTGAATCAATAGTTCAAAAAACCCCAGACACCAAACACAAAACCTCCCTCTTTATTCTCCATTTAACCCGTGTGACCTTCCTCACCCTCACAGGCCTGTGTATCGTCATCTCTGTGGAGGTCATGAGGCAGTCGGTCAAGCGAATGATTGACAGCGACGAGACCATATGGATCGAGTACTACTATTCATGGTCCTTCGCTTGCGCCTGCGCCGCCTTCACCCTCCTCTTCCTCAGTGGCCTCAGCCTCCTTATCATCTCCATGCCACACATGCCCAGAAACCCCTGGGAGACCTGCATGGACGCCGACCCAGATTCCATAGACTAGTATAGCGTCCACCGTAGAGTAAGAGCGCAACGCAACTGACACAGGAGTCATACTAGCAGTGTGAATGACAATGAGATGCATTGACGCATTGCATTTATAGGTGATGATAGTGATGCATTGATATTGTTAACTAAGCATTGACACAGACGTCTAATTATTCCAAGGGATAGGTTATCCAAAAATGTTTTTTATTTGTAAAGATTATTCGAAATTTCCCCTTTTGTATTCCGGAGGAAAACGTTATAAAAGTTTGTAAAGACTTCAAGGCGAGTAAATGATGATAGAATTTAAATTTTTGGGTGAACTATCCCTTTAAGATCTACATGAAATATCTAACATGAGTTTTGTATGTTTTGTTTTCAGTAATCTGAAAATATTTGCATGTGCATTCATGCTTATATGCAATAGATGACAGCTTAGAATGTATATTTAGGGACTTTTAGAAGTTTCCGATGTGTCATTTCTGAAACGGTGACATTAAATGTGCTGATGGATGACTGTAAAAGCATATGGGATCAGGAATGATATCCAGTGATGTATGATCAGTTTCAGTAAATACAGCTTGCACTTTAGTAATCTAATTACATTACTAGTAAAGGTTAATACTTCCCAGGTCATTTATTCTGAGATATATTCCTTTAGCAATGTCACACTTGAACTTCCGGCTCCTGAGTGAGTGAATCTTAGTGATCTGCCTCAAGAAAGACTGTTAAACCCCCACCAACATTTTAATTGTTGATGTTTTTACTATCGAAACATGCTGAAGTTCATCCTTTTTTAAAATAGCCAATAGCCTTTCAAAACATGATTTACTTTGTATTATAGATTGTATTCATAATTAAGAGGGAGATATATTTTAAATCTCATTTGATTGTATGTTTGGTCCATTTTACAAGATGAAGAGGATATCAAATGTGTATGTATCTGCTTTATGTTCACAAAATGTTCATAAATTAATATAGGCCTACTACATGCATACTCAGTGAGCTTATTTTGTTATTCATACATCTTTGTGATTTAGCATTGTACGTGAGGATATTGAATTTGTAGAAATACGGTGAACCACATGTGACACCTGACAACAGGGATGTTTCAGTTTTCATCTTCCTCAGATACACAGAGATACAAAGAGAAACGATGGCCTCGGTTTTATCATATCAACTCGAGCGCGAGTCCTCAACCTTTGGAAGTGCATGTAAAGTGGATTCGCTTTGTCAGCGCAGAAAACGGCATCTACTCGACATGTCGACAACACCAACCAAACTCTTCCAGGCCTCAGCAACAACTACAGTTTTTGAGGTCAAAGTAGATGTTGCTTGCAGGCAGCCAATGAGGACCATAGGCTGGCATTATGCAAATGTGTTACATTGGTATGTAAGTATGTAACAGGAAGTGAGTCTGAAACTGCGGACTTCTCGTTTCGACAATTCGCTACATGCATGGTTAATTTCAGGTTTTCGATAAGCCAGCTCGGGCATTTCCGGTAAACAATCAAAAGTAAAAGAAATCAGGTGAAGAAATCAAAAGGTTATAAGGCTGTGTTGCTGTTGTAATTTTAACCACTAACATCCTCCTCTAGAAGTGTTTACAAAGAGAATTTGCTTTTGAAGAGCAGAAAACTGTGTCTTCTCAACATGTACACTAGCCTACACAAACCAGCTACAGTGTTTGAGGGTCAAACTAGTTTGTGTACATTTGCAGGTCGCGGAAGTGAGACGGGAATCCCAGACGACTCGTTTAGGCGTTCAGAGTCGATATTCTTTCTTTTGGGACACTATTTATTGTGCACCTTTGACTTTACAGACCATTTACATTCACAGACAGACATATTACACAGTGCATTAAAGGTAATATTAAAAAAAGCATAATATATGGGGGCACTTTAATGTCGCATGACAGATCGCTGTCATTAAAGCGAAGCGGCAGCGAGGATCAAGCACACGTGAAACGATCATCTATTCCTCTTAACTAGTTACAGCATTAATTAAACATGATTGAACATCAGATATGAAAGGTATGTTGATAGATGTAGAACAACTTACTGAAATGTATCATGTCTCATGTAATCGATCAGTCAGTGTTAAAAAAGGCTGAACTTTATTTCTGCATCTGATGGGTAAAGCCGAATGCTGCGCTATCACGTTGGGCAAAGGAACGAGCAATAAAGAAAAAAAAAAACGTAAGTAAAAGATATAAGATAGACATTTTAGTATCACAACTTTTAAACAGAAAGACCAACATACCCTGTGTAGAAATGGATGATCCATTTTATTATCCATTTCTTTCGTTGTTGGTCTTTGGAGGGGAAGTGTGAAAACTGAGTGCTCTGTTGTACTAACGACGCTGTCGTGTTCATCTCGTTTAACGTTTCAACAACTAAATTAGTGCTAGGCCTATTTTACTGACAATATTCTGACTATGAACAAAGTATTACACTTTATAAAACGGATAGTTCCGGTCCTTGATTCTGATTGGTTGAGCCGCGTTCGAAGCCGTTGTAAATCACTCAAACAAACGTACATCTGTGACCGCATTACATCAGTATTACTGCGCAACTGCCGTTTGTGATTCTTTGTCGCTGCATGTGTTACTTGGTAACACCTTTGGAACTACATTGCTTGGCGGAGGAATAAATGTGTTATAATAACGTTATATTTTTTGTTGCTGGTGTTTATTTTATTAATGAAATAAATATTAGAAAGAATATTTTTATGGAGTAACCGTTTTATAAAAGCAATAAGCCACTTGAAGCCGTGTTTTACAGTGAATTTAGAACAGCGAAGGGGGTTTTAGGCACTCCGCTCCCCGTCTTGCCTAACAACACCCCAAATCACGGCCTCGCGGGCCTTATTGATGGCTGTTAAATCTACCTCAGAAAATTGAAGATACAGCCACACCAACAAGTTACGTTTTACCGGAAGATTTCATCAAAAATATCTTCATTTGTGTTCTAAAGATGAGCGAAAGTCTGAGGGGTTTGGATTGAACGACATGAGGGTGAGCAAATGATGGAAGAATTATCATTTTTGGCTGAACTAACCCTTTAATAGCTTCATGAAAATGACCAGTTTGTTTGCTTTCTACATTTTTCAACCAGTTTATTTGCTTTCTACCAGTACTAATGACCATTATAATGGTTCATTTTTTAAATATCCTGATCAGGTGAGCAGAAACAAAACCTATTTTGTTGCTTAATAAAATGAGCATTTTGATTTCATTGCATCATCCAATAACAACCAGACTTCTCGAGAAATCAACTCTCTGCTCAATTGGCATCTTTCTATGTATTTGAGAACATAATAAAAATAAATGTTCTGATGTCCTATTTAATTAGATAATAAAAAGGTTTGATATTTTCCTTTCTGATATTTATTTACATTCTACATGTGGATGTGGTGGTAGAATAATAAAGCACACGGTTGTCATCTCATGTATTCATTTATTCATATGTACAGGTTTGAGAAAAGTTTGTCTACATCTATACAACTTTTTATAATATTTTTTTTTATCTGAGTCAGTTCACCACTCAGCTGCAAGCACAAGAAAACACACCAAGAAACTGAACATCATAAAAAAATGCCAGCTGGGAAAAATCACTTCAACAAGTTTTACTTCTGGGAGTGGATGCAAAGAGAGCGGACATAATTACAGGAAAGACAGGCAGCTGAGTGGTCAGCCAATTCATGGTGTTTTTAAAAATCTTTTTTTCAATAAATCTTTTTTTTTTTTTTTTTTTTTTTGTTACTGATTTTTTTTAAATGTTTTTTTCCCCAAATGTTTTGGTGTTTCATGATATATATATATATATATATATATATATATATATATATATATATATACATACATATGCTGATTCGGTTTGTAAAATCACAGATGCCAAACTGTAAAAGAACCAACTAGTACTAAAGCAAGTAAAAAATAATAAAACGCAAAATGTCTAACTATCCCACAAAATCAAAAGACATTTTTATATATTTTTTTAAGATTGTTATTCTATTTTTTTTCAACCGTTTTCCTTTTTAACAGGTGTATATAGTTCATATATATTGACTTACTTAAAATACGTGTAATAGCCATTGCTACTGTTTGAACTGCCTATGCTAAGCTCCTGTAACAGAGAGATGGGGTCACTGTTCTTCTTGACCTGCTCAGGCAGCGGGCGGGGCTTTGGAGGGGCTCGGAGGGCGCTGGCGTAGGACATGGTCGGGGGCTTGGAGTTGCTGGGCCCCTGGGGGCCCCCTGGGCTGGTGTTGCCCCCTCCTCCTCCTCCCGGGTCTGGTGGGGTTTGCTTGCTGGGCATGAGGGGTGGGAACTGTCCGTGATGCTGGAGAGACGCGGCGCTAGCGGGGTGAGGAGACTGCTGGAGACACTCGGCCTTGACGTGCTCATCCGCCACACTCATCGCCTTTGAAACTGAGGAACAATTCGTAAAAGTCGTTATTTTATATGTATATATATATATAAGGTCAAAACTCAAGTGTCAACTAAAACATTTATTATATTTAATGAGGTCAAATGCACAGGTGTTAATGGCATCACAGATAAAGACAAATAACATTAAAGTCCCCCTGTGGTGAAAATCAAGCTTTTACTGTTGTTTCTATGTCTATGTGGTGTTTTTAATGTGCTTTAAGACAAACCATGTGTACATTCATAAGTCAAAACTATTGCTGAGTATTTTCTCCTTAAAACTGCAGTGAACCAAAAACGCGGTTTGAAATCGCTGGTGTTTCTGACGTCACAAACTACCTTGTAACCAATCAGATCAACGTGTGATCGTCAACCAGTGGATCTCTGAGCTGGTGTGAGTGAGTGGAGGCGGGGCTAATTTGCATATTCATAGAACCACCGCGTATACAAAATGAGGCAATGGAGTAGAGTTAAATTCAAGCTATTTCAAGACATGAAGAACTTTTTTTCAAGGAAAAAACATTTAAGGATGTCATTTTGGTGATTAAAGATGAGTTTTAAGGGATACAATTATTGCCTACTGGGGACTTTAAAAACAATGTTTTCATGCATTTCGTTTGGTATAGACATTTCTCAAGTGACTAAATGTTGTTTTGAAAGTTTGAATAGCTAAATTAACTGAAAAAGCAAACGACACTGAAAGCCTCCGCACATTCAAGTTACAAATGGCCGTGCCGCTCTTACGTTAAAAATAAAGTGTGGTTTTGGTTGATGAGAATTTCTTACATATCACACAAATCTACCCTACGCGTGCAAAGGTCAATGAAACACACCTAAAACCTCCCTGTGAGGGACGAGGTGGCTCGCTCCGTTACATGGAATGTTGTGGAGAGGAGCGGGGCTCGGGCCAGGCCCGCTGCTGCCTAGCCATAGGTCTGCCGAGGGGTATCTGTAGGAGGGTGTGGGGTGGTCCTGAGGATCCAGGCTGTCCGGATACGGCTGGGGGGAGCTGGAGGAGATCCTCCTCTGGTACAGAGGCCGCCCAGGGCCCCGTGGTTCATACTGAGAGACAGAAAATGAGCGTGGGAATAGGCAGAAACTAAACTCATTTGGATGCATTTCTGTCCAACCCTTTGATTGAAACATCAAAAACAGTGCAAGTTCATATGAATGTCAGATATATGTATTTTTGCATTATTTGTTGTCCTTTTTCAACCTAAAATGACATGCCAAATCACACAAGTAGCAGAAGTCCAAACAAGTCAACAATTGTCATTTTAAAGCAATGTTCTGGGCTTTTTTTTTTACCCTACATTATGCATTTATGCTGTTATTACCAGACAATACATTTCCACATGTCCTTCATTGTGTATAAATATACAGGAAATAGAGCTGCACGAGTCTGGATAAATTGAGAATCATGATTCATGAACTAAGCAAAATAACATGTAATGTACTACAGTCTATTACTGCAGTCTACTTCAAAACATTCATTCAAATAATTAAAATAAAATAAAAAGTTTGAGTGAATAATTCAATGACTTATTAATTTTTAATAGTTACTTGTCGAATACTTCACTTGTGTCATTACTGGACGAATCAGCATTTTTGAACAAATCTCTTGAATGAATGATTCAATGACAAATTAATTTTTAATAGTTACTTGTCGCCACCTACTGGTGTAACAATGTAATTGATAATCTATATTTGAAGCGTCAAGTTACTTTCAAAGGGTGATTTACTCCATTTTGATCACTACCGTAGATACCAGTGTTTTATCCAAACTATAAACATTTATCCCAGTACTTCTGTGGTCATTTGAATATTAGTAACACAGAAATGATGATACTGTGTTGTTGAAAAGACTGTTTGTGAAGCTGCTTCAAACCTTTACATAACTGCTCTCTAGATCAGAAAGCAGATTTGAATGTTCGCTATGAGTGTACTTGTCAGAAGTTTGATAGACAGGTGAATCGTTGTCATTTAGGAATAATATTGTGAGGGTGTTTGAATCGAAATTGCGATCTTTCAACGATTAATTGTGTTAAGTGTCATAAGTTAAAAGTAAATACGAGCAATTTAATTTACAATGACAAACAACGCTCACAATACAACCATCAAACATTTCCAATCAACTCCTCCGGTCGGTTTTATCCAATTTTAGAGTCTTGAACTTAAATTTAATTTATACACTTGGTGTCAACCGCCTTTTACAAGACAAGTAAAAGCTTTTAAAAAAAATAACAAGGGGGAATTTACTGATGTACTTTATGTTGTATAATAAAATGTGAAAATATCTTGACTGTGTTCACCACACAGACCAAGAAAAAAAAACATTCAAAACTCTGACTTGAGGACGAAGGAAATGAGTTTTAGTACTCATTTACGTAATATTCCTTTAAAACAAACTCAATTCCTTTCATCCAAAGTGTCTGTAATTTGTTCATTTTCAATGAGAATTGTCCATTTGAGGCCACATTATGTTGATGAGAGTTCAACTTTTGCCAATGTGAGTATAGACATCGAAGCAGTGAATGAAGTGTGAGGACAACTGAAGAGACCAAAGGCACCACTTACCTCTTCTACGCTGTGCAGGGTGCTCTGCGGGGCCTGGAGCTGCTGTTTCTGCTGCTGGTGCTGCAGCTGCGTGAGGGGGCCCTGCTCTTGCCGGTGCGCCATCGCCTGCAGGCCGAAGGGCATGCCGTGGCCCAGCACGTGGCTTTGGGGTAGGCCAGGGTGGGGCCAGTGGGCCTCCTGGAGGAGGTACTTGACCGGAAGAGGCCCCGCTGTGTGCTCGGGTGGCAGGGAGAAGGAGGCCTGATTGAAGGCTTGGTGCTGCTGGAAGGGCTGACCGCCCATGGGCATCTCTCGGCTGGTGTCGGGGTAGGAGGGCGGAGCCGGAGCTGGGAAAGGATTGGGGCCAGAAGTATGATTTGAATTAGAGGAAGAAGGAGATGGCAGGTCTCCGGGGCTTCTGGGCTGGACTTGGCGGTACTGAAGGAGGCGAGACTGAGGAGGCGGCATTTCGGCCGGCTCCCGCTGCTCATACTGCTCTTGAGGGAGCATTTCACGCAACAGACCAGGATATCTGGGTGGAGAGGGAAGAAAAAAAAAAACACATAGTCAGAATGGAATACTAGCTTACTACTTACTGCACAGTATATTCTGTATACTGCCTACTATATTATCAAAAAATGGTGGAACAGCAGCATGCTATATTGTGACTTGACCTTAGCAAGCTTTAAAATCATCACGCTTAAGTTTTCCGTTCCCCCAAGAAAATGTTCACTCGTAAAACTTTTGTAATGCCTCGCAAAACTTTGGCCTTCAAGTGAGAAACCCTGCGTTCGCTGGCTAAACATTTGTTCTCCCGAGGAATCTTGCATTCGCTCACAAAACGTTTGTTTGCTCGCAAAACCTTGCTTTCTCTCACAAAGAATGCCTTTTTCAGAGGTACGCAAAACATTTGTGAGAGAATACAAAAGCATTGTCAATTTTGATCAACATTGCTACACTTTTCCTCCCATCTCATATCCTTTTCCATCAGTGTGTCCCTTTAGGGGCTTCGAAGCATCCAGTTATCATGTTGAAAAAAATATATATTTACATTATGATATATATAGTACTGAATAGTACTGAAATCTAGTATCGTCTGACTCACAAAACAGCAGGACAAAGAGTCTTCTAACCTGGGCATGGCAGGTCTGGGATCCTCCTCTGCTGCGGGGCCTAGGCCCCAGCCGGCTCGGAGGAGCTGCTGCGGGAGCCGCAGACCCTGCTGGCTGAGATGAGCCAACTGCTGCGCCAGGGGGAAGGGGGCCACACCGGTCTGCAGGAAGGGAGTATGTTCACCCCACTGACCCACACGAGCCTGCTGCTGCTGCTGCTGCTGCTGGCCCAGAGCATCCAGCCCTGAGGAAGCCTGACCATCTGTGACAACACAACAGAGAAAAGCCCTGTGACATGCTGGGAAAACACAAAAGGTCTGTTCACCAAACCCCACCACGACCATTTCAGCAGAAGTTTTCCAAAGAAGGTTAACAAGGGATTCTGATGACCCAAACCATTAAGACGCCAAGTCTAAACAACAAAAAGTTTAAAATATATCCAAATATTTTCTAACACTATTGGCTGTCTCTATGATGTTGGTCTATGGCTGCCACGACATCTTGACTGTTTTTATCATGTTGCTGTGGGTTTGAAGGTATTCTGGGGATTGGTAGGGCATTGCTATGTGGTTGATAATGTGTTCTGAGTAGTTCTGAGTGGGTTGCTATTGTGTTCTGCTCTCTATGATGTTGGTCTATGGCTGCCATGACGTCATGACTGTTTTTATCATGTTGCTGTGGGTTTGAAGATGTTCTAGCAATTGGTAGGACATTGCTATGTGGTTGATTATGTGGTCTGAGTAGTTCTGAGTACTTCTGAGTGGGTTGCGATTGTGTTCTGGGTGGCTGCTTCAGACTCTGTTAAAGGAGCTCAGATAGAATAGTTTCTCTTAGAATAGTTTCTCTTCAATTTTGTGAACAGGCTTTTTACTTGTCCAATTCAAACTCTTGGGCACAGTACTGTGGAATTTATGAGAAACCTGAAAGATTGGAACATGGCTTAAACTTAAACCGTCAAAGTTGCTGGCAGAGCAAATTCAAAACTGTCACAAAAGCAGTCGGAATAGACAGTACAGCACAATAAATCAAAGACAATAATAAAGCCTTTTGAAGCAGTCTTGCGTATGCACATACCCAGAGTATCGCCCAACAGAGAGTCCAAACTCTCTTCTCCAAAGCTGTTGAGGCGTAGGGGCTGCTGGTGCATCTGTGGGGGCAGGCCTCTCACGACACCCTTCATATCCTCAGCCACCCCACCTGGGACTGCTCCCATCGAGCCGTCCCCACCCTCCATCCCCTCCAGGACTGGAGACTGCAGTCCGCGGTGTGTCATTGGCGGCCCACTGAAGAACGATGGGGGGAAGGAGGAGGCCTGAGGGTGGATGGGGGCCTGCATTCGGAGGGGAGGTCGGGGGAGCCCATACTGCTGCGGAAACTGGCTGTTTCCGTGGTGAGGGGTGAAGCCGGGATGTGGGGGGGCCAGGTGAAAGTTGAGGGCCCTCTGGGCTTGTGGGTCTTTGCGCATGAGGCGGCTGCTGGGGAAGCCCACGTTGGACTGGGGCTCTGGACTCTTGTTATGCACTGATTCTGGGTCCCCCTGTAGAAAGTATAATCATTACCAACGTGTGACTCTAATAGAGGGTGTAAAGGAGTAGGAGAAATGAAGTGTTTTGAGCATGCAGGGGTTGAGTAAAGATAGATGGTCCATGTTTCAAGTGTTCTTGTGGGAAGGCATAGTGGGTGGCTCCTTTGATTTATTTCAGATTAAACTGGGAAGGACATTTGATAAATACGAAAAGGGAACGGGGCGATGGATGGTACCTGTTTTTCCTTCAGCTCGGGGGCTTTCCTCTCGGGTGTCAGCAGCCTACAATGCTCCGTTTTTCCATTAATGTCGATTTTCCCTAAAGAATGGTAACAAATCAGCACAATACAACCAAAAAAGCAGCACCTCACCAACAGCCATATCTAACAGCTCACTTCACCGAATTAAAAACTTTCCAAATAAACTTTTACAATGTGGTGTGTAAAGGCAAGTGTTAAGGTACAATGTGAACTGTCAGCCAATTCAAAGACATCTGACATATATTCTGCTTTGATTCCCACTCACAGTGCATGTGCATTTCTAACCCATGACCTTGGTGTTGCTATTGGCATGCATCAGTTGAGCTTTCAGTACTGTTAAAATAAAAGACTAGTGTTGTGAGTTTTACCATTCCCACTGGGCTCTTGAAGTAGATCTTTCTCAGAGGTGGGCTGCTGGTTCAGGCCCAAAGGAGAGGGGTGACCGAACCCATACAGCACAGGTGAGGCACGACTGGCTGGTGGCCGCAGGTTGAGGTTGTACGCGGCCATGGCAGCCTGGTGACTCATGATTCGAGGATCCACAGCGAAACGACTCTGATAGCCGGGCCAGGGCAACTGGTGAAGAGAAGGTGAGGTTGATGCAAGTGCACGAGATGTTCAAGGAAATACATTTACAGTGGATGGATGAGGACCTCCAAGTTCCAACCAACAGTAAAAAGAACTAGAGAATGGGCTGAAATGTCTGGCAGAACGTACCGGAAGAGGCATTGGCATTACCATATTGCCCCCATAGACAGCGGGCACATAAAGGATGCTGGCTCCGGGGTCGATTCTTTGAACAGGGCTTGGTGATTTCCCAGAGGCTGGAGCTCCTGCTCCAGGTGGAGTAAAGGCCTGAATCGGGTTCCCCATCAACACAGCAGTGCTGGGCTGAACTAAAGATACAAAAAGATCAACCAAAACTGAGACTAAAGGAATCAAAAGCTATATCATACTTAACAATATTACATTGATACTCTTAGATGGCAAAGCACTGGAGGCCTGACTCATCTCCGACAACTCTTCTAACTGATCTTTTGCTCAATAATTGGGTTTTTAACTGTTTGATTATTAAGCAAAGTATTGTGTATTGTGAATTCTATTGTAACATGATGTAGTTTGTGAATTGGAAACACTTTCATCCTAAGCAACCTGGAGAAAACTAATGATGAGTCTAATCATTTTTCCTCCAATTCACACGTTTGCTAGAACCTAAAACCAAATTGCACTGTCACCTACACATTTACCACTGTTAACAAGCAAGAAAGGTGAAAAAAAAAAAAATGGTAACGAGAAAATTGTGATTTTGGTTATGGTTGTTTATCTGTTGTCAAAACCAAATTTCTTGGCAAAAAGTACTTGCAAATGTGTGCCAACACTGATCAATAGTTCTAGCAAAATACGTCTCCAAGTCTCATTAGTTCAGTAATTTAATTAAAATCTCTATTCTCCATCTGGCGTTCACAACAATCTTTTAGCACTCATTTTTGATAGGAGATGAATGTACAGCATTTCCATAAAACATTTATTTTGTGCACTTCCAGAATGGTACGTTTGTAAATGAAGTTCAAATGAATCATATCCCAGGTACCGTTTATCAGTGAATCTCATGAAATTAATCAAGAACATGTCCAGGTGAAATTTCACCCCAAAATAAGAAACCAGAGCGAGAGAGGAAAAGAAAGAAAGAAAATGAATCCAGTTTTTAGGACAATTTTTTAAAAGGCTCCAGGATCACTGCGACCCTACATAGGACAAGTGGTTTGAAGAATGGATGGATGGATGGATGTTCTTGACATGTTTCATGAGATTCACCCAACAATGATTTGAGGTCTGATCTAAAATCTCTAGTGTGAAACTTTACGCCCTGATACACCCTATTCTGTACCAATTTCAGAGTCATCCCTGCTTCAGATTGAACCAGTGTGTTAAAAGCCCAACTCTTTCAGAATCATTACGCTACAACCACCCCCGAAATGTCCTCATGAGCGACCTGGCTTAAGTCATTTGCCCAGACACGCACAGCAATCCAAGGGAGTAATTCAGAGAGAATTGGCGCTGCTGCCACACATTATTGGTGGGATCGTGTTTTGATTGGGCAAGAAGTGAGTCTGGAAGGAAGCTGGATCCACTTCACTGATCTCGTCTCTCTCCGACTCCTCTATTCTCTCTCTCTCTGTCTCTTCTCTTCTCTTTCTGCCTCAACAATCACTCATGCGGCACTCTACAAACTAATAACTTCGATTCGTACTGACAGCACTGTCACATCACACCAATAATATCCTCACATCAGAGGTCAAAAACCATGAAAATATCTCCTTCACGAGGGGCCAAAAGCTGCTGACCTCTCCATCACATTCTCCAGGTAACTACTCAATGTAAATGTTAAACGAGTAAACTAAAGTGGTTTTTACGGTCTCAGATTAATCTTGAATGGCTACCAATACACGTTTGTAACACTACAGTGTGTTAAAAGGCTTTGTAAAATAATCCATACAAATTGAGTGGTTTAATCCAAGTCTTCTTATATAGTGCTTAACTCTTGCATTGTCTATACAAGATCTTGACCAAAAAATGATGCACCTCTTGATGGAAATAACATCACAACATTTATTTCCATCAAGAGGTGAATACATTTTTGGTCAAGATCCTGTATTGACAATGCAAGAGTCCAGCACTCTGTAAAGTCTCCTCCAGTACATCCCAAAGACTCTCAATGAATTTAAGGTCTGGACTCGTGAAAATGATTCTTCATGCTCCCTCCCAACCGTTCTTTCACAGTTTGAGCCTGATGAATCTTGACATTGTCATCCTGGAATATGGATATGTGTCTTCCTGCATGGTTGTTTAAGAAATGAAAAGCTACAGCCTCCATCAGTTAGGGTAAGAAGAACTCTTGCCAAACATAAAACATGCTAAAAACATGATAATCACTGCAATAATGATCCAATCATAGACTCTTAAGCATTTGTCTATTTAAATCCAAATAGCACCTTTTTTCTGGCCAGGCAGTGTATACACAAACACATTTCTTTTGTCTTTTACTAATTACTTGTAAATAATATTCTAATACTAACTACAACTATTATTTTAACTATTTTATTATAATTGTAACTGTTGTATTGAATTGTTGAATAATGTAATTGAGTAGAATTTATCATCCAACAACAGTTTTTATGTAATTTTACAATGCTTGCTTTTTCCCTTTGGCAATGGTTTATTTGTTACCAATAATAAAAATGTGGGCAATAAAAATATATAATTGCACACAAATTGACGTGTATTGACATGATTACGGTATTGCGGCAACCGTACGCTGTAGCACTTCAGAGCCAGAGAACATGTAATGGGAACACATTCATCCAATTAAGCGGTGCCTTGAAAATGTGTGAAAATGTTCAAACCTTCAATAACAAGAGGTCAAAGAGAGAGACTTACCGAAGCCTTCAGGGGGGAAGGGTTCAGTGTGATTGGCCAGCTGTCCTTTCGCCTGTGGAGAAGAGGAAGAGGAGGGTTTGAGTGATTCAGTGCAAGAGGATGAAGGAGAAAGTGAGGGGGAAGGGGTCTTACAATAGTCACAGGGTCAGGGGGTCGTGCTTCCCATTTCTGTGCCGACCGTCACCCTGCACACGACCATCGCCGTGAGGCAGCACTGATTTGTAAAAACGCTTACAATGGTTTACTTCCACATGGTCAGGCAAATCTCGTCTGAGATGTTCTTGATACAAGAGTCGGGGGAGTTGGTTCCACGTGGGTGGAGTTCCAGTAAAATGAGGGCAGAGGGCGGTTTGAGGGGGTGGATGATTTCCAAGAAAAACAGCACTAACTGGAAAGATAATCAGCGAATCGAGTGGAACAAACTCTTGTTCTTGGTGCCTGAATAACAGCACCGCGATGTATAAGAAAAAACCCTCGCTTGTAATTTTTTTTTTTTGTAATGCCAACGACTTCCGAATCAGAGTCCATTGGTGCGATTCGTTGAGAAAGCATGCCTTTTCAAAGCAGATCAATGTCGTTGAGTGCACACAGAATGGCATACTGACAGCATCAATGGGCGATTCAGACGTTCGGCTGGCCCGAGTCCTGCAGCTCCGAGCACTGATGCTCTAGGGTCAGCACGTTTGCAGGAACCGCCGATCACGCTAGTTATTTCAATAGCATGTGATTAGCTACTTTCTGTACAAAGCCTGTGAAATTACTGCACAGAAATGGGGACGCACCTGTCAAGAGATGGACGAAATCAACGGCGATGTCTATATATACACCACAATCCAATCAAGATGCATCAGAGACCACCATAACATGGTAGTTTCTTCCCACGCCTGTATGGAAAAGCTATTCTGGACTGAGATTTATATTGTTTCTCTTACCGACCTTTTCCGTTCAATCTTTTTAGTTAAGGATGCTATAGCTTTCAAAACAGGCAGTCACCATGGCAAAGCGATGCTGATCATTGAAACAAATCGCCTTCGTTGTTGTGCTCTGCAAACAAATTCAACGCTCTGGCTATTAAGAACTCCATGATCATTTGTGCTTTCTGTAAATATGACCACTTGGTCTTGACCCCTATGACCTGGTGACATCGTTGTTACAGTGATAAGGATACAGGCTGGGAAACTGGGAAATTAGCATTCAAAAACTTAAGATTGTATATTTTGTTTCAAAGTAACAGCAGTTATGGTGGTTGAACACCACATACGCCATTGATCAGACAATTCTGGGGGGCAGAAATTGGATGGCCAGGGCGAACCCTTCATCTCACCGTTTCTCTCCATTAACGCAATAATTGATGCACCTCTTTTACATTTATTTCCATTAAAAAAAGCATATATTTTTGGTCAAGATCTTGTATTGTCAATGCAAGAGTCAAGCACTCTGTAAAGTCTCCTCCAGCACAACACAAAGACTTTCAATGAATTTAAGGTCTGGACTCAGAGGTGCCGATTCATGTGTGTAAATGATTCTTCATGCTCCCTCTCAACTATTCTTTCACAGTTTGAGCCTGATTAATCTTGACATCCTGGAATATGGCCTTCCTACATGGTTGTTTAAGAAATGAAAAGCTACACACTCCATCAAATTAGTGTTAGAAGAACTGTTGCCAAACATAAAACATGCCAGAAACATGATAATCACTGCAATAATGGTCCAATCATTGACTCTTAAGCATTTGCCTTTTTAAATCCAAGCAATTACTTTTTTGGGCCATGCAGTGTATATATAATACTTTCAGTTCTTCCAAGAAGATGAATGGGAATGCTAACAGAATAGGTCTCACTATACACGTAAAATGTCATGAAAATAACAAACACAAAATATATTAATTGTCTTGAAAACAGGCTTCCTGTTCTTTATCTTTTCTTTTAATTTTGGGGTGAAATATGACCGGTTGGACAGGTTTCGTAACATTCACCAACAGGACACCTGCACTTTGAAGCAGCAAGTCGAGAAGCCAGTACTCCTCTTTAACCAGTCAGAATGACGGAGCAAATGAAACTAAGGGGGTGAGGAGAAACAGATACAAATTTGAGCTACAGAGGAAAAAAAAGAAAAAGGGGGAAGAGGAAGTCTCCTCAATCATCTATTCTGGCATGTTTACCTTCCTTCCCTTGGAGCTGGGGATTGATTGGCATATATTCGTTTCGAGGGTGCGAGAGCTCACTTGCATTTAGACGGATGCTCTCTGCCGCTCGCCGAACCAAAGCCTTTTATTAATGTCAGCGGGGGAGAGTGTGCATGTCTCCACAACCCAGCACGTCATATCAAACCCTCCGCAGTGGACGGCACTGACCATATCAGAGCAGACTGTGACTGTCACGTCATTTTTTCCGTGCATGAGAGATAAACAGAGTAATAAAACTGGCCCATTTGCCAGGAATTGCTTGTATTGTGAGGAGGTCTGAAATAGCTTTTAAAAGCCCAATTTTGACATCCATTGTGTGAAATTGAAGAGGAACGCACTAAAAATCAAAAGGCAAAACAGCTACTGTTACAAAATGTTGGCATCTTCTCATGAGAGTCTGGATTGTCCTGTACCTTGGGTGGGGAGTGCTGGTGCTTGCCGGGACCCTGGGGATGTTGCGGGCGCAGGGCACGAGGGATGAACTCTGGGGCCAGCGGGTTGAGCACATAGGTCTTTTTCAGCTCCAGGGCCTCCAGCTGGATCTTAATCTGTTCAAAGGTGATGCCGTGGAGACTGTGGTTCTCATGACAGATGGAGATGAAGGTCTCCCAGAACTTTCTGTGAAGGACCAAACAGATGCAGAGATTTCGAGTGAAGTCAGCACTGCACATGCACCAACAACACAAAAGAAAAACTGAGATGGTTCAAGATACAGCAGAAGTTCCCAAACTTGCTGCTAGGAACCACCTCAAGAACATATTTTTTAAGGTTAAAATATGGATAAAATTATACTAGAAGTACTGATATTGAAGTACTAATGCATTGACATGGAACTTATAGTTCAGTAAGCAAGTCATATGTTGATTCAGTAACTGTTTGGCAGATTCAACAAGCCCATTCAGTGAAGGATTTATTAAACTGATTCATACTAGTAATATAAAATTAAAATGAATTATCTTTTGTTGACCAGGGTGGAAGAACATTTCATTTCCCAGTATACATTGCAAGTATTTGAACTTCAATATTATTCCAATTCCAAATCAACTTCCTGTGAACTGTTTAGCCTATCTACAGAGAATTTCAAAGCAAAATTAATTCAGTTCATTTAAAATGATAACTTCCCCATTGACTTTCATTACTAGACCAGGCGCCACCAGTTCTAAACGCGTGATTCTCGGAATAATTGCAAAGTTTAACAATCATAGAGCAAAAGTTTATCACTTGCACATGTTTTAGATCCTGTCAGTTTAAACATCCAAAGTGATTTTAAACCTTTCAAGCACAAGACGACACGAAAGAAGTCAATTCAGATCTTGTGCAGTTTTCCGTACACACACACACACCCACACACACACCCACACCAGCACAGACAGCAACGCGAACACTGTATTCCATTCTCTTCCGCAACTATTTGTGCTTGAAGGGACACATACACACAAAATCATGTCACAATGCCTGTCTAGGTGAGTATTCTCATAAACAGTTGCTTATGGCTTATTATGTGAACTTAATTGTGAAAAAAACCCCCGGATGTGTATCATCATATTGGATCTGTGTATTCTGTCTTAAAGTGACAACAGTCTAATATTCCTGCTGCTGTTTGTCATTAATGATAATAAAACAAAATACAAAGAGAAAATCTTTAACAAAGATTAATTATATTTAATTTATATACAGTGCAAAATATGCAGTGTTATTTTACATTTGATTATTACATTTTTGCGCCAGAATACTGTTAGACTTTCAGTAAAATCATAAAGCACTGTTTTTATTTCATTTGCATCTTTGTTTTATTGTATATACCTATGCTTGTAATTAATTGTTTTATTAATTTTTTTTTCTGTGCAGATGCACTGCCCTACAAAAATCACCCCAATCGTTCTAGAATGATTCATTCTTTCTAAATAGAGCTATTAAAGTCACCAGGTGAAATTGTTTTCATAATCACGATATATATCACAGAAAAACAAAATATCGCAATGTCATATTTTTCCCCAATATCGTGCACATCCATCTAAAAAGAAGATGTGGTGAGTGTCATGACAATGGCAGATCTGCTCTGCTCTGCATAACCATAACCTTTTAACATTATTCGTGACTATTTAGTGCAGCGCAATCCAAATCTAAATGAAGCCCCATTCAAACTCCAAAATAACAGTCTAAAAACAAGACAGTGAATCAGAAACACTCTTCATAAACATATAACACTTTCTAACACCAACACAGCTGCCCATAACTACATTAGTTATGCTCAATGGTTGTCAGTGGAGAATGATTATATGAAGTGGGATGGAGAGCAAGAGGGGAAACATGGACATTTTCAGTGGGTTTTAATTACAGCATTACCCAAGAGTTTGAGATACTACAAGCTACTCGTCATTTAAAGTAGTTAAACTGCAGTTAAAGTAGTTATCTATACTACAAGCAAAAGTAGTTTGTTACATTGAAGCCATTTAAGAAGGTAATATCTTATGACATAATATATAATTTAGTCAGAGACGCATTTTGTTTTCTAGCAATGAATGGCCGATTATATCCTGTCAATCAAAAAGGAGTTGGTGAAAATGTGTCAGACTGCAACTCATACTGTGTGTGAAGAAAATTTGAATTTAAGGCTGTCGAAGTTAACATGACATTAACATATGAACATTAAAAATTTTTTTAAAAAATTGTACCGTTAAAACAGGCTTTATTTGACCCTATGAATCACTTGTAGTTCAAGCCAGGGTTGCCAGGTCCATGGTTTTTCACTACACCAAACATTATTTGTAGTTCGCCTCTGTCCAATAATTGTAAAGAGATTAGTGCTTATTACTTCTGACAAGTCTCAGCTTTCAAATTCTGTCCATTTTATCAGAAAATTCAAACAATAAATGCCATTTTGACACTCTTAGATGTCTCATGTAATCGCTCGATCAGTGTTTCAACTGCAGAAAGACGTCAATAAAACAGCTTGTCAGCTTATGTTACTTAACGTTGCATTTACCTCAGGAAAGTCAGTGTTCAGTTTGTTAGTTAGCTATAAAAAAACGCTAGAGAGGAGCTTATTTACTGTTAAAGGAACACGCCGACTTTTTGGGACTTTAGCTTATTCACCGTATCCCCCAGAGTTAGATAAGTCCATACATACCCTTCTCAACTCCGTGCGTGCCGCAACTCTGTCTGACGCACCCACCGCTAGCCTAGCTTAGCACAAAGACTGGAGGTAAACGGCTCCAGCTAGCATACTGCTCCCAATAAGTGACAAAATAACGTCAACATTTTCCTATTGACATGTTGTGATTTGTATAGTCACAGCATGTACAAATAACAAGGTCACATGAGACACAGCCATCTTCTAACCGTATACATACTGGGAACTATATTCTCAGAAGGCGAAGCACTGCTACTTGTGCGGAGTTAGAAGATGGCTGTGTTGGCATGTTCCTTTAATGTATGTTTATATAAATTTGTCATGATGACAAGCGTTTATGAAAACTACCTTATGTGCAAATGAGATGTAGGCCTATACTAACATTTCAGTTTTTATTTGAGTGTAATTATTATACCTGCAAACAAATAGCAGTTGAATATAATACTTTGGGCTCTGTTGTTCATTTTAACATCTACTATTATGGTAATGTACCAAATGAGAGGGTCCCCTATATAGTTTACAGCATAAGTTGGAAGAGATTTTCCCCCTTAATAAAATCAAACTATCGGTATCGGCGGAGACATTTAGTCTAAGTGCATCTCTACTAGTTACTCTCTAGTACAGATTTCCACCCAATCGGAGAGTCCCACAGGGGTAAAAAGATTTAATTATTGATACAGTATGTAAAACAAGGCACACAACTGGAACCCCTTGGAAAACAAAATGAGATATTCACATTCAGACCGGAGTTAGTGACTCGGTCAATAGAGTTTGTGCACCACTGCACATCAACTTATTGAGTTACAAATGAATCAAAATCACACAATGTAAGAACCAAATCTGATCTCACGGGTGACTGGTGAAGCCACACTGACAACATGGAAGGCAGAAATATGACTGATTCTCTCTCTAATAGCCATATTTCACATCGCTCCAGCTCGGACGGGGGAAATTCACAATCCTGACTCCGGCGACATCAATCTCAAGCAATCTCAGACCTCCACTGTGACTCAGAGCTGGAGAAACTCGATGCGTCACCGTGTAATTTAGCGGATGGTCTCTCCTGCCTCTGAAAGAGGCAAATGAGGGATCGTGTAACATTTTAAGCTGTTAGAATTTGGTCAGTTTAAGGTTGAAAAGAGATGCTTGGAGATAAAGCACGGGTTGGTATGCTTGTGTCACGGTGAAGACAGAAAGCGGTGGACCGAGTTGAGTTTAAGGCCGTGGCAATTCTGGTATTTGTTTTTAAGAGGGAGCCGTGAGTAGGCAGAATGTATTGCCTGTGAATATGAGTCAACATTTCTGCCTCATGCTTTCAAGTTTAAGAAAGACAAGGTGGCAAACTTTTAAAGCAATAAACTTTTACTCGCCTTCAGGTTGTTTGATTTTTCTCCCTAGGCCTATCTAAACACTATTAGATTTAGCTGGAGCCAATTTAACAATGGTACATAATATACATATAAAACATAATTTAAGGACTTTTGAACTAGTACTGTCAATCTGCTGTCTGGTTATCAGCCAATTCTAATATCAATTTTCAAATGTTTGCTTTCACTTTAGATATAACCAACTGCGTTTATGTAATCCTTGTGTGTATTTGACAGTATTAGCGCAATAAGACTTGAAAGATAACTTCCAGTAACCAGGCGCTGTTAGACAGGCTTTTAGTGCCTGTGGGCTTCGGGTGTACGCGCTCAGGAAAGCACATGTTAGAACAGCGCATCAGAATGCAAATGAAATGTTTAACTGGCAAGGCTTTTAAGCACATGTAACCAATGTAACTAACTGCAGTGTCCCGTGAGTGTAACTTTACCTCTGCGTTGTACAGTATTGTTGGGACGGAGGCGCCAGAACTGCAACTGAGAGAATGCACTGTAACACGATACTATGATGTTTCTTCAAAAGCAGATCGTGGAGGCATTTTAATCGCCCAAGATCAAAAATCATGATATCGCACACCCCTAATTAACAGGATAACAAACAAAAGCATCATAAACCTGATTACAGCCCTGCGTTGGTGCATTATTACTTCATCTTTAAGCACCCTAATTGCTGACTAGTTTTAATTTGGTATAAAGTTTAAGGGTTGATGAATTTGACAACGCTGATGTCAGTTTATTGCACAAACCTCTAAGCAAAACTCCAAACAGAGATGTATTAGTCAGAACATACTTCATCCCTGATGGGAAATCTGATGTGATCTCAGCAGTGCTACACATTTTTACACCTTCCAATGTCATACACAACAACACAGGCAACATCAGCACCAGACAGTTTGAAACTTCAGGTTGAGTTAGTGTTTGCAGTACATGTCAACTCTGCAAGTGATAGTTTGTGCCCCCTCCTCCACAGACAGCAGAACTCATTTCAGATAGTGTGATGAGGCCTTGAGGAAGCGGAACTGATTGAACTAATCAGGAGCTTGATGAGGAGTTGACAAGTCGAACTTACAGTGACAGACTGAATTAGATGCAAAACAGCTTGTAGACAGTGGATGTGTTATACAACAGCCAGCTAGAACTGCAGCAAACACATATTTATCTGACATCGGTGTATCAGGGAATCTCACAAAACCGATCAAGAAAATGTTTGGGTAAGAAAAAAAGAAAATAACATCAAGGAAAATAACATCGTCGCTTCATAACCTTAAAGGTCCCGTATTATGCCCCTTTTCACAAGATGTAAAATAAGTCTCTGATGTCCCCAGAGTGTGTATGTGAAGTTTCAGCTCAAAATACCCAACAGATCATTTTTTACAGCATGTTTAAATTGTCATTTTTTGGGGCTCAGAAAAACGCGCTGTTTTAGTGTGTGCCCTTTAAATGCAAATAAGCTGTTGCTGGACGGCACAGGGGGCGGAGCTTCATGAGCTCGCGCTCAGTCTCTCAGGACAATTTCATCTCGCGGAATGATGATAATATCAGAAACTCTCAGTAACGGTGTTCATTTCGAGTCGGACAATAATGCCTACAGAGTCAGAGTGCTGTATAGAGATGAAACAGGTATAGTTTAGTAGTTTAATTACGGTTATTATAACGTATTTGTCATCTGCTTGTATGTATCCATTATTTATTAATAGCCTACAAGTCTGCTGTCTGAATGATGATCAAACATATACTGATGAGTTTATTAAAGTTTATTGTACATCACACAAAAGATGAAGCGTCAGTTTTACTTCAGAAAATCACCGTAAGAGCTGAGTAAACACAGTAAGTTATAAGAAGTGCGCAAGTACATAAACGAATTTCGGTAGAGTTGAGGGAGCATTCCTGTGGGCGGAGGTTAGTCAAAAAACGGTTCTAGTGACGTCATTAAAGAAGGAAGTAGAGGGATGTAGTCCAAACGGGCCGTTCGATGTAGGCGACTTCTGTTAAATAAAATATCTCGCTTGGCATTGAACTTTGAGCTTTATAATTTTACAGATATTATTTATGCTCTAACAGCAACATTACACACTAACTAAAGTTTGAAACATGGGATCACGAAGAACGGGACCTTTAAGGTTGAACCACTGTAGATACATGGACTATTTTAACAATGTCTTTACTAAATTTCTTGGCCTTGAAAGTCTATGGCTGGTTCAGAAAGCTCTCGCATATAAGGAAAAATAGCTTAATTTGTGTTCTGAAGATGAACGAAGGTCTTACAGGTTTGGAACGACATGAGGGTGAGTAATTAATGACAGAAATTTTATTTTTGGGTGAACTAACCCTTTAACACTGGTGGTATTTCATAATGCTGATTTTAACTTACAAAAATGTAATCTGAAAAATCTAATTTGATTGTTTTTGACTGATTGTTTTATTGATTCTGGGATAAAACATTAACATGTTTTCATGAGATTAACCCATATACTGATCTATGAAAATAAATAATTTCCAGATGAAAAAAAAACCCCCCCAATTCATTGAAACTATCACAGCCCTTTAGCTGGGTCGGTCATCACAGGTCATGTGACGAGGGTAACGCTTTGATTACTGAAGTCTGTTAAGCTGTGCTCTGAGCTTGTTGAATGGACAGCACCGAATCTTCACCACACACACAGATTTAATTGCCAGGCCCTTCAGCTTGACATTTACTGTGGCCGGTCTCTACCGATTGGTTGATGCGAGTCTGTCTCCATAGCGACAGTGGAGCTGCAACTAGGGAGGATAGAGAGGGTTGCCAGCGAAGTGACAGACAGCTCTCTGAGGGAGTGTCAACACACCCCTATAAACATACACAAACACACACACACTGAATGCCCAACCCTGCCTGACAGCGATACACACTGTCATTTTCATGTCACAAGAGCCAAAACACAAGAGGTCAGAGGTCAAATGTCAAATGTCACAGGCACAGGGGATTGTTAACTTCCCACGAGCTACATAACATCATTCACTGCTCTCTTGTATCTGTACCTTTGGTATTAGGGCTAGGTTTAAATGTAATAAATAATAATAAAAAAAACATTTTTGATTAATTGTGCTCTTTGTTTGGACAATCTTATATGGATCCCAATATATAAGACTGACCGTTTAATCAATGGCTAGAAAAAAACTAGCATTCTGCACAGCATATACTCTACCCTGCCTAATGTTTTATTAAATTGGCCCGATTATTCTTTTTCAGATATTATATTTATATAATAGATAACAGATAATTATGTTTGTGAATGTAAAAAGTCTGCAAGGTTTCAAAAATCAAAGCGCATGATAAATGGAGTTATTAGCCCCTTTCACACATGCAGTCTTTACTGGTATATTACCAGTAAGAGATCATGTGTGAACAGGACCTTTTCAAAAATACCGGTAAATTGGTTCCGGCAATTTCCCAGTAAGGGAAGTTGTAACATTAGCAGTAAATTACCAGTAAAGTGCTCTGTGTGAACACAGAATGAAGATTACCTGTCTGATCACGTACGAGGTCAGCATGCGCTGACGTAAGAAGTCTGCTTTGGGCCAATCAGAAAGTTCTTATGAGATGACATGATTACTCAGTGCTGTTTACAGAAAGCTTTTAATAGGTTTTCTATGTAAATATGCACAAGATGACCACGTTTTGCAGCTTTTTCAATGTGTCGCACTCAAGCCTTCTCTTCCATTCATCGGCGCTGCGGCTCTGCATTTGGACACCATTATGTGCGTCTTGTGTTTTTAAGGACAAAAAAACTTTGTTTGATCATCCATTATGCCTTTCACGCAGACGTCAAAAAATGTTGTCAAATTGAACAGTTAGTGAAACTTAAGCGCTAATCATGCGGACGGATGAAGACAACGGAGCGGCGTTTAAAGATCATTTCCGATGACTGTCATCACAGAATTTACTCGTATTTCGCTGCTGATGTGTGAATGGTCTCTTACCGGTAAAAAGCTAGAATGCCATTGCTTGTGTGAATAGCATATTTGTGTAGAAAAGAAAACAATTTTATGCTAATTTTGTGCGATTGCTGTGTGAAAGGGGCTATTGTCTCCGAAAAGAAAGAACGGATTCTGCTTGAAACGAGTCATAAGCAGCATTACTTCCTGCACAAACTGGGTCATCTGACCAATCAGAGCAGACCAATCACAACTGACTGGGTCATCTGACCAATCAGAGCAGAGTAGACCAATCACAACAGACTGGGTCATCTGACCAATCAGAGCAGACTGGGTCATCTGACCAATCAGAAAGAGTAGACCAATCAGAACAGACTGGGTTATCTGACCAATCATAACAGAGTAGACCAATCACAACATACTGGGTCATCTGACCAATCAGAGCAGAGTAGACTCTCAGAAAAGAGGGGTTCAGAGAGACTGAATCCTTTATCGAACCGTTTCAGACACCGTGAGAAAAGAGCTGATGCTGAAATGTATATTATGAAAAAACTAAAGCATTCTTTGACCTTGGATGGAAGTGAACCTATTGTAGGAGACCTCCAAAACAACATTAGGAACCTTTAATATAGCATAATAAGGGCACTTTAAAAATAGCATGTGAAACAGTAGTTGATATGGTATAGTATTGCTCCATTGCGGTCACATGACATTCTGTCGCATGTTGCGTTTTAATTTCTGGATTTATGATCTAATACAAATTAATGATCAAAAACCAGCAGTAATCAAATGAAGGCATAAAACATTAATTTAAAGTGTAATCAAATGAACATTAAACAACCCTAGCTTAGATGCATTCATCTAAGATCTGTCAAATTCCATGACATCCCACGTTATACAGTAAACTCTGTTTTTATGGCTAGATTCTGTCAGCGCTTTACGCATCACAGAAGGCCCTACTCATACTTAGGATTATTAGGGTTGGGCACTTTTCCTGTAACAGCTCACTCTCTGACCTTTTGTCCATAGAAATGCGTTATTCACTACTGCAAAATGACGAGGCTAGCAGAAGCTGAAGCTAGAACGGTAAACAAGTGCATTAGCTTCACACCGTCCTCCGAACAGAACCCTGAACAGAGGTGTCAAAAGATTTGATATCCCTTCTGTAGACGCTATGTCTGAAGCATTCGTGCGTGAGGAGCGTATTAGTCCAAGCTGACAGCGGTGAAGTGCATGATGGGAAGGCAGAGGGACAGCTCTTCCTTTGAGGACTCTGACTACACAGGTACTCACCAAAACCAGACAGCAGTGAGCCACTGTCTGCCCTGCTTACACATCCAGACAGGCTTACCCACACGAAACACAAAGCCCTATTCACATCACAAACTCCGAAAACATTCAGATGATTGTGCGATGACTCTTTTCCCCCCCAGAGGTCAGGTCGATTCTTTCACTGTAGAAACAAACCCCATCGACCATTCACAAAATGCGCTACTGGTCAGAAGTTTGGAATAATTACGATTATGAAGTCTCTTATGCTTACCAAGACTGAATGTTTACAATAACTGTTTCTATTTTAATATAGCTTAAAATGTAATTTATTCCTGTGATCAAAGCTGAATTTTCAGCATCATTACATCATTAGTCTTCAGCGTCACATGATCCTTCAGAAATCAGTCTAATATGATGATTTGATGATCTTAACACTAAGAAATTCATACTTTTATACAGAGAGGAGAGGATGCATTAAACGGATCAAAAGTGACAGCAGAGACATTTATAATGTTTTATATTTAAGATTTATATTTAAAATAAATGTCATTCTTTTGTACTTTCTAAACACCAAAGCATGAAACAAAATGATTTCCACAAAAATATTAAGCAGCAAAAACTAAATCTCTTTGTTTTATAACAAGAACCATTATTGATAATTGAGTAAATCAGCATATTAGAATGATTTCTGAAAGACTGGAGTCAGACTAGTGATAATAATAGACTTCTTTCAAAAACTTAACAAAAAATCCTTTTTTCAAATTATTCTAAACTTTTAACCAGTAGTGTGAATGGAATAATTAAAGGGATACTTCACCGATTAGCATTAAACTTTGTATCAGTAGAAACCCGGGAGTATTTTTGAATGGCCGTGCTTCCCTCCCTCATGTCCCCCTGAGACCAGAGATTTCTGTATTGTGTGTCTGGAAAAAAACCTCCGATGATGCTAAAATCATCATTTAGCATCATCAGAGGCTCTTTTGTCCAGAGGCGAGAGACTACAGCCAGTAGGAGGAGCTCGTCCCGCATGTCTTCAACCCGCCCATAGGGGGATCTCACGATAAAACGCCGTCTTTTCAGTTTCGAGTCGACTAGTGGCCTAGTTGTATCATTTCTTCCAATACTGCCCTCTGTAACCGGTAGGCGTGGCTTGGGAGTGGCCTCGTAGGGCAGCGAAGCAAGTGCATTCTGGGAGTTGTTGTCTTTCATCCACATGAGCCACATCTGGCTTTTCTCAGTCTAGAAGGCACTGACTTCAAAAATAATTTCACATTTCTACTACATAAATGACCCCATTTAAATACAAATTGATCTAAAAAGCCATTTAAAAGGTGTCCGGTTACCTGCAGCGCCCCACTGAGCAGAGAGCGATGGGGTCTCCCACCACGGCCACCAGGGACTGCGCTCGGGTGATGGCGGTGTTCAGCAGCTTGTAGTTGGAGAGGAAGCCGTAGTCCAGGTCTTCAGTGGAGTCCTCCACCAGCTGCTCCTTCCTCTTGATGGCCGTCTGCTTGTGTTTGCAGGTGTGACGGGTGCGGACGGTGCTCAGGAACAGCACCCGGAACTGCTTACCTATGGACAGCAGGAGATACGGGTACTTTATGTGTTGCACACCGTGCTGACATAAGACAATCAATAAAAAGTCAACATGAAACCAGTTTTACTTCGAAGAATATGCAGAAAAGGAGAGTTGTTGTTTCATTAACATTAGTTCAATACATTAGTTAACATTAGCGACAAACAATACTAGCATTTATTAGTCTAAATGTTAAATTTTACATTTACTAAATATTTAAAGTCAAACGTTTTATCTGTTAACATTAGTTAAGGCACTGTGAATTAACACGAACAAACAACGAACAATTGTATTTTTATTAACTAACATTAACAAAAGTTAAAAAATGCTGTAAAATATATTACTGAGCTAGTTCTAATGCATTTAAATGTTACTCACTATATGTAAGAATTACCACATATTAATAGTTTTTTATTGCCAGTGTGTGAACTGCTTGAAACGAAACTACCCCGGCTTCCTAGGTTGTCTATGAAAGCTTGCAGACTGATTTGTTCAACTTTTTCAAGTATTCCAAACTTCTTTTTACTTCTGTAAGCGAAGAACGAAAGAAGAACTTTGCTGTGAATGTAAAACCGGGACTTGAATCACGTTCAGTCTCGTGCATTTCGTGTGCATGTGTACAAGCGCAAGCAATAAGCTGCTGGCTGCAGTTCACTTAACGGCCACCGGTGTCACTAATAACAAGAGTTTCTGAATTCTACATAGAGCCCCTTTAAAGGGATACTTCACCTCTGGGAAGATGAATGTGTATTTAAAATAGGTCATTTATGTAGAAGAAATGTGAAGAAATTTTTTAATTTGGAGCTTTCTAGACTGAGAAAAGCCAGAAAATGTATTTTTGGCTTATGTGGATGAAAGACAACAACTCCCAGAATGCACTTGCTTCACTGCCCTAGGAGGCCACGCCTACCGGTAAGACAGCGCAGTTGAAAACAAGGTTAGGCTACCCTATGAGGCTACCAGTGAGTCTCCGTGACGAGTCTGCCTGGGATTTCGGGATCGCCCAAAATGTCCGGGATTCGGCTTTTGCGTTCTACAGTCGCCATTCATTCATCATATTTACTGTGGCGAGCAGGACGAGGCTGACGGCCGCGGGAGAAAGGCGCGAGGCCGGTGGCGTCATTACTGAGACGCACCGGTCTCGCAACGGAGGTGCAGGAATTTTCTTAGCAATGTTTAAAACGCACATCAACCGATCACTTGATTAGCGTTCATGTAAACACTACATTCAGACTCACCGGTCGGAATGAATTCAGTTAGATTGAAACAAGAGGTGTGCATGTAAACAATGAATGGCGACCGCAGAAAGCAAAAGCCGAATCCCGGACATTTTGAACGATCTCGCCCACGCCGGACAAGTCCGGGAAAAGGAGGATATAACCCCGACTTACTCAGCTTTCTCCAACTATTCAGCATTCTCCACAGAACAAGAGCCTGCTAGCTTAGCTTCCAAAGAAAGACGGCTGACTGTGTGTACATTCTGTGAGTGAGATCCCACCCTCTTTGGGCGGGTTGAAAACATGCGGAACAACGCCATCTACTGGCTGTAGTCTTTAGCCTCTGGCCAGAAAATCCTCCGATGACGCAAAATGACGATTTTTGCGTCATCGGAGGATTTTTTCCAGACAAAAAATACATAAATCTCTCCTCTCAGGGGGATATGAGGGTGGAAAGCATGGTAATTCGAAAATACTACAGGTTTTCTACTAATACAAAGCTTAATGCTAAATCCTGAAGTAACCCTTTAACTAATGTTAAGAAATTAATAAAAACTTACTTTAAATTTTTACCAAAATACATTACTTTTGGAAATTAGAAATGGACTGTAAAATAAATGAATATTTGATAATAATAATAATAATAATAATATTATATACAATATTTCTGTCCTAAATTATTCACTTTCAAATGCTTATGTGAATGTGTAAACCTGGTGCATATTAGGCTCCCAATTAGAGTTTGCTGCATTTACTGTGAACCGAGCTACTCCGAGCCACTGAAAACAGCAAGTTATGTCGCAATTGTTGTGCAGTTTTACATGATTAATGATTAGCTTTTCATCAACTCACAAACCCCCTGCAGTCTGCGATGCCAACTGTTTTCAATGGAAAGTAGCTAAAGCCTGCGCAAAAAGTCACCATGCCGCTAGACGCGCCAACTGTCAGCAGTTTACATCTGTTTTCTCTCCCAATCCGTGCACTCATACTGTATTTTGATATATACATCCAAATATCCAATAAAGCTGTTCTCATTTCCATATTTTCTGTTAATAAAAATGGAACGAGTATGATATAGTGACCGACTACGTTAACCAGCAATTCAAAAAGTCGCTAGATTTGTTGCTAGTTGTTTTTTTTGCTAGTCACGAACCCCCATTTGGGAAACCCTGTTGTACACCAATGAACAACTTCACAGTAAGACTTGGAACGAAGGTGCTTTAAGAAAATGGGGTTTAAATTTGATTTCATGTTGACCCTGGAAAGCCATGAACACGCAATGAATGTCACTATAATAACAGAAGATCTCTCTATGAATTACGACAAAAGCAGAACTTGCAGTGACTTCTCCTTTTTAGTGCCCAGCTCAGATTGGCAGCCAGGCAGAACATGACTCTGGTAATGATCACTTAAGATGAATCTCTGTGCCAAACAAGCACAACCTGAGTGCAGGAATTTCTCCATCCATTAAAAAGGTGATTTCAATGCAACAGGCTGAACCAAACGGCATCAATTATGCACAAACCAATCTGGCTTTTCAAATGAAACCCGCGGGACACCAAACACACATTTGGCAGGCTAAATTGCTGTCTTGTAAACTCTCTCTCTGCCACCCGTCTGGGCTGACACATGGGGTCTGGTTTAAAACCTAGTGATTTTCTTCCAGGGGGAGCATTTTAAAGCAGCACAGGCACATTCACAACGCGAACGATGTTCCAATAGTTGGGTACCTTAATTATGCTGAAAATGCCTCACTTTGACAAAATTGTGAGGTATGATCAAATGTTTCCCTCCCGGTGAAAGCAATCTTTTACACTGGTCAGTGGAAACATAAATCCAAGATGGTAAACTATCAGGGCCACATGATTCTCTCGATTAACTAAGCATAATCATCTGAGATATTGGCCTGCTGATTATTTATCGACATTTCCGTTATCTTGCATTTGCAACAAGCCTCCACGGTTGCCAGATGTCAACAGTTTAAATCCCCCAATCATAGCTTTTCTCTTAAAGTTGTGATGAAATCAAAATTGACCCCATTTACTTTGTTAGCGCATATTACTAGTCTTGTGGTGAACAATTAATCTGTGCAAGTTAATAAAATCAAATCTGAAATCAAAATCTGAAAAGTTACTTCCGGCCTGGAATGGCGTTCCTTCTCTGATGACGTCAGTTTGACGGCTTGGGTTGAAAACGCTTAATCACTCCCGAGATGAGCGAGAGATGGAGAGGAGGAGCGCTAAAGTAAAACCCCGCCCTCTATTCAATATTCCCTTTCACTTGGAAATACGTCACAACACTGGAGAAAAGTCGTTTGCAATTTCATGTTCACGGGGACTTTAAAATGGATACATTTTCTGCCCAGTGTTTTACTTCATCTTCCCAAAATGTATGTTGGAGTTGTAACAATCTCCACTGCAATACTCTGCTCATATGAAAGCGTAATTCAGCCAGTCTATGTTCCTTCACGAGGCCGCTTGTGCTTGTGCTTGTACTGCGACTAAATCTATGAGCAAACCTTCTTAGTGACGAACTGTAATAAATCCAAACATGAATCTCGACTATATTGTTTGAGATTGTGGTTCCTCAATAAATGCAACCTCTGTATGACAAGTCAATGTAATGATGTTTTGCCCTTCAACATAATGAAACTCTTCCTGGCCTTACAACTGCTTTTGTTTGAGGGTGAGCATCTATGTCAAGGATATAATTACAGGTCTACAAACCAGGCGTTTAAGGAAAGTGTTTTCTGTTGGAAGCATTAGCTTCATTTGGTGTGAACTTTGAGCTTTGTAACTTTGCAGATCATTTACATGCGAAAATGGCTATATTATACACTAAAAGAAAGGTTAAAAACACATAACAGGTGCTCTTTACCAATTCTCATAATCCCCATCACCCTATAAACTATTAAATAACATGCAATAGCATGGAAAGTAACTAGTTTTAGTCCCAAAATGTGCATGCTACCATGATTTTTTGCAAAAAAAACAATATAATTTGGACCATTTGTGCATATTAAAGTACACTTTAGAATTGGGATAAGCATTTTTCACTTACCCTGGACATTGAGCACTCTCTCCACGCTGACCTCTGGCATCCTCTTCTTGCGAAGTTCGGCTCTGATTCGGAAGACCTGGTCGGCGTAGGGCGAGACCACACCGATACTCCCCTCGTCCAGCTTCCCCCAGGCCACCGGCCACTTCTTCCTCATCTCCTCCACTCGCTCAACTATCTCAAACACCTGACAGAGCATTCCCAACGGATTCTCAATGATAACGGTCCAATACACCCATACATCTAGTCAATCTGATATTAGGCCTGTTCGCACCAAATCTAGGGCACTGAAAACTATATGTAACAGATGAAATGAGAAAACAACTTGTCAATGGTTGTGTTGGGGTTACCTCAGCGTTGTTGTAGTAAGCAGTGCTGTTCTTCTCTTGAACATCTTCTCCGCGGGCAGTGAAGAAGGTCAGAGGGTAGAAGTCCTTATGGGGCGGCTGCTTCCCGCTGGCCATCAGTTTGCCCTCGTAGAAGAGCTCAGACGTATAGCTGCAGTCAGCCAGAACACACAGTCAGCACTGACAACCTTAAAATAACCATTCAGCTCCACTATCAAGACCTCTAACTCCAAATATGAAGCTAAAACACTAGATTTCAAATGCTGCCAAATGTATTTATCAGTGCAATGTGGAATATAAACAAAAAGTGTTAATAAACCCAATTACACATTGGTTGAATTGGAAATTACACACTCAAACGTTTATCAGCACAATATATGCAGATTATATGTAAAATGATTCGATAAAAAACAATGTGATGCAAATGTCAGCGTTGAAGACACTCACATCCGTTTTAATTAACAATTTGACGCCAAAGCTCTCCAATCAAGGACGTTTTAGTCATTATTTCTGACTCCTCAAAAGTGGAGAGCAATGGGAGGCATCGGGAAGAGGCTATCAGTGAATGCCTGAACACATCCAAAACAGACTGGCACTTAATTTACAAAGCCTCAGCGCTGGCGTCAAAATGGCTCCCGCCGCTCAGAGAGGTGTTCCATCTTTGGCGACCATCTTTGTTCTGTTTTGTCAGATTTCAATCTCAAAACACACAACGTGGCGTCCAAACAGGGAATTACAGCATATGTGTTACCACTGGCATTGACTGTACCATCTGATACCCCTTTTCCACCAAGTCAGTTTGTGTGCTGGTTCAGAGCCAGAGCCTAGTTTCAAAATCAGTTCGTCGTCTTTCGACACCCAAAGCACCAGCTCTGAACCAGGAAAAGTGGTTCTTAAGTAGTTGGGGTTACCGTGACCAACAAGACGAACAAACTTGTGACCGCCATTTTTTTAAATAGCAGCTAATCGAGCTAATAGCAGCTCGATTGTGATCTCAGTCTATGCAAGTTACGGCGAGCTGCACGAACGCGTTGGATTCGCCGTGTTTGGATGCCGATGTAGGTTCGCGAAGCCATGAGCATCAATAGTAACGCAACGACCGCCATTGTTGATGGAAGGCTTGTTCGAGATGCATCTGAGCGGCGTGGACCGATCGGAGCTGCGAGAGTGTTTGGAAGCCAAACCATCTCGAACAAGCCTGATGTGATTGTGTTTGGCACTGCCGTGCTAGCATTACTGGGTAATATGAGATGTATACAGTGACGTAAGATCTGGCTCTGTGGCGGCTCTCTGGCCTGTGGAAAGGCAAGCTGGTTCTTAGAAGGCTCGTCAGTCGAACCAACTCCGAACTGGCAATAGCTCTGGCTCTGAACTAGCACCCGGTTCTTGCTGGTGGAAAAGGGGTAGGAGTGTGCGTATGTGGTAATAGACCTCAATTTGCACATGCAATACCTTGTCTGTCCATAAGGAAAATCGTCTCATAATATATTCAAAACATGGATTGAAACTGATCCCACTGAGGATTATGTTTGGATATATTTACATAAAAGAATATAGCAGTCGGATTCAAAGTCTGGGTCCACACTGAAAATCTGTAATTCAATATGTGTCTTAAAAATGGATGAAGCTTGAGCGCTGCTGTCATAAAAGAACACTAACATTCATTAAACACTTCACTCTTATTATGTTGATAATGTAATTTGTGATTAAAAAAAGAAAGAAAAAAAATCTAAAAATAGAAGCATTTTTACAAGTGGACTAGACTCCTGTATTTTAATATTCTGTTTAAGGCATTTTAATTGCTTTCCGATCAGAGAAGCTGTGCGTTTCCCCCCCTCACGTCTCCAGATATTTTTCGCTTTAATGAATTATTCTGTCATAAATGTCAAAAGTACTCATTTTCACAAGAGAAATTAAAATGGGAAATACTCCTTTAGATTTGGCGTGTTTTTGATGTTTTATTATCATATCCAGCTTCTTCCAACATGGATGTTATTGAACCATTTTTGGGTTAATTTTCATGGGCATCCAATTTTAAAATCTACCAAAATATAGATTGCAATAACATCACTAAGAAAATGTTAATTTAGCCTTAAATGTCCATTATGCTCAAACCTGTGAGACAGGGTTGAATACATTTAAAAGGGCAATATAGAATTTCTGGTGTCATTTTGGTATTATCATGTTTGCTAATTTAATGTATTCTTTGTGATTTTTTTCTGCAATTTTATTCAGTGTTTGAGGATGAGAAGAATTTGTCTATGTTGGCAACTGTTGAATCTGCCCAGATTCAACACGGTAACTTGAATGTACAAAAACACTTTAATCAAATGTACGGCCTTGGACATCAACAACAAAAAATATGGGAAGCATTTTCTCCATTTTAAAAGTTGATGAGTCGATTTATTTTGCTCTCCCAACCATGCACGGCTATTTGGTTTGTTGCTTTTTATTATTTGAATTTAGCATTTCTTTATACCTGCAGTGTGTGACCTTATGAGAATCAACATGTACTTATGTCCTAGTAGATTAGAACCTCTGATTCATGTCATACATACAATATATCTACATAGAAACCAACCTAAAAGTTAAATGGAGAAAGATAGAAGCAGAAATGGAGAACAGACAGGAAAGAGAGACACAAAGATGTAACAGTGAGAGACTGCGAGTGAGAGAGAGAATCGTGTGCGTAATTATGTCGGCAACAACACAGCCCTGGTGTTTTTGTGTGTTTGTATGTCTGTCTCTCCTCAGGAAGAGTGGTGTGAAAAAGTTCACACCTACTTGATGATTGCCTCATGGGAGCGGTAGTTTTCGCACAGCATGATCCTGCAGGGGTACTCGGATGGGTAATGCTCGTACAGCCGGTCCAGAAGAGACACGTGCAGATTCCTCTCCCGCGCAAACTCGCTGTACACAAACGGACTGAGCTGCGAGGGGACAGGAGACCTCAGAGTCACAATTACATGCGTTACTCACACACACACGGCCTTTGGATTCACAAACCTCAAGCCAGATGTAATGCGTCTTGACTTTCATTCCTGGATTAACTATTTCCTGAATCTAATCGTTGAATGATGTATTGGCTAATATTTAGCATTTTGACATTTGATAAAAAGTTCTTGCAATCTTGATGTGTACAAACACAGAACAATGATGAGTGTAAGAGCAGTGTTATCTTAGTAACATTTATATACTATTTTAGTATTTATAAATGTTTTGAATTAACTTGTTTTTATCCTTTCAGTTTTTTGTTTTAATTATATTTTAAGTTTTAGTAATTTTATGTGCTTAGGGCTAGAGTTGTAATTTTTATTATTGTTTTTCTTGTTTTAAATACTGCTGCATAGCTTTAATTCATTTTTATTTAAGTTTTCGTTTTAGTCATTTTAGTACCTAAACTTGTTTTCGTTAAGTTAGTTAAGGCAACATTTCTAATTTTCATTTAAGTATGTTTTACTTTAATAACTTTGTTTTTTAATATTTTTACTTAAAAATGATTTTGAATAGCTTTAGCAAACAATAACACTGCTTCAGAATTTCTTTTTTATATATATATATATATATATATATATATATATATATATATATAAAAAAAAAAAAAAAAATATATATATATATATATATATATATATATATATATATATATATATATATATATATATATATATATATATATATATATATATATATATATATATATATATAAAATATATATATACACATTTTAAGGAAATAATTTGTAAAAAATATCAACTTTTTCTGTTTTGTGTCCATCTATTCTGCAATCAGTCACTGTGTTCTCTAGATATCAGCAACCCTTACTAGTCAACAACTTCTAAAGAAATGACTGTCCAATCCTAAATGACATATTTGAGGCCCACCTCCCCCATGAGAGGAGGTACAGGTAGGGTGTGAGATGAATTTTTAATGCAGCGGGAAATGAGTGTATCTGATGAGGTTTCTATCTAAATGGCACTTAATTAGAAGCCCATTGGTTCCACTCGGTTCTTCACGCTGGAGTCAGATTTCATTGGTGATTTTAAATATGAGATTTAATTGTAAGCTTGGAGAACAGCTTTGGAGAATCTGATGTTTCCCCATTCATTGCACTTGCATGACTGAATTAGCTGGCCAAAGATGGCCGGCGAGTGAGATTACTTGCCTTGAAGGGACTTAAGCTCAGAGTTAATTAGCAGAAATATTTTAATCTAGGCCAAGATTTTGTGTTGTAGTTAGTTTACTTCAAGTTGTAGTTAACTAAAACATTCATAAATCTTCACTTGTAAACAAACAAAATGAACCAATGGGTCAAAATTGCCATTCTCCGTGCTGATGTCATCGCTCAGGTACCTGCATATGGTCTCCTGCCAGTACGACTCGGGTGCTATTAGCCGCCAACGCCAATGGCATGATGGTCTCGCACTCCATGGCCTGGGCTGCCTCATCCAACAGGATGTGTGTGAAGATCCCTTTGGAAACACGCATACATGGGAATGAAATATTAATTACATGGAGCTTCACAGGAGAAGGCATTAATAATAGATAACACACACACATCAGCAGCCATTAACACCAAAGAATCTAGCATCCAGCAGAGGGTGTGTGTGCACACCTTTGCATTTTTCAGGGATAGTTTATCACACGGTTTTTGTACTACTGTAGAAGTTTGGTACCATTCTGGGCATTATTAGTGGGGTAATTTACGAGACACAACCTTGGATCCATTAGCGCCTGCACTAACCCATCCGGCTGATATCTCTAAATAAGCTCTAACTTTAATAATGTTCGACCAAGGGAAAAAAGGTTTCTGGCTCGAGGTCATGGTGCAAATTAGGTTGAAATTACTCTGAACCATCCCTTTAACCTCGATAAAACCACTGCAGCACAATTCTCAGGACTCTGTAGGCCAACAGTTATCAAAAAATGTTGAACTTTGGCCTTTGGATAGCTATAACAGGGTCATTTAGAAAATCGACATGGCCATGTCCCCCCAAAAGCCTATATTCCTAAACGAAAACACCATTAGGATGAGCACATGATTCTAAAGAAGCATGCAAACTTTTATGGAGATCGGCCCATAGGTGGGGCTATAACTGTTAAAAAGGCCATTTATTTCCTTAGTGAATTGCCTGTATTGGCTGTAAATGGTCTCTTCCATCTCTGATCTAAGTGGTTACAAGCTTGTTAAATAAAACATAACATTTTTATGCATGTGCTTAACCCTCTGAGGTCGGCAATCACGCCGGCGTGATTTGCTTGGTTTTTTTCTTATTAGTTCAAACGAGAGTCCAAATACTCTGTTGACTTTGATCTTACAAACCAGTTTCATACATCTATCGATCCTGTTAAGTGTGTATTATTTTTGTGTATACTCACAATAAAAACAAAGTGTTGTGCTTTTTGCCAAATAAAGAAAAATAAACACGAAGCGAGTTCTGCCTTCTCTCTGTCAGTTAAGTCCATTCTGAAACGCGTCCAAAAATGAACAATAACTCAGCGAATACTCAGTCAAACAGACATACAGACACACAGGCATGAAGCTTGAATTCTCTTCTTTTAAATGAAGTAATTTATATAAAAAACAAATATTCTCAGTTCATGTAATCTATAAGAAAAGAGCGAGATGTCAGTCGTTCTCATCTCATCTAATTATTTTTAATGTGACCCCGCCCACGGAGAGCGCGCGCTATTCAAACGCAAATTACTGAGGCAATCCACGCAAACCTGTGAACGCCCCCATATCAGCTCGAGAAAACACAAGTTTAATCAGATCATTGTACTTGTTTACACCGTCTCGCAGCGCTGTGAGGAATAATAATAATGGAAAATGTACCTCAGAAGTGCGGGTATTTCGAGGAGCAAGGATCTGACTGAGCTGAGGAATACTGAAGTAAGTTTTTTTTCCTTCTCATGAACGGCAGAGATGCGCTGTTTACCACAACTCGCAAAAAGACAGTTTAAATTTAAATCGCGTTTCTGTGTGTGAATGAATGATGATGTTTTAGCAAACTGTATTGCTATACTGAGATGAGTAAAAATCGACTGAAATATGTTGAAATAAAATGTAGGCTATTTGTATAAGCAACGTATTAAACTGCAAATTAACATTTATATGCCCTAATATTTCATAAAAACAACGTTACAGTCAGGCGTTTCTGTGTGTGAATGAATGTTTTGCTTTTAGCAAACTGTATTGCTATACTGAGTAAAAATCAACTGAAATATGTTGAAATAAAATGTATTTGTATAAGCAACGTATTAAACTGCAAATTAACATTTATATTTCTTATAATAAAAACGAAAGAACTATGTTACAGACATATGAAAGACAACATTTCGTTGATTAGTTTTGGATAGATTATACATTTTTACTGTAAAATATCTGCCACCTCAAATAAGCTTTTGTTTGCCAATTTTTGCTCATATGTTAAATATAGTATGTTTTGTCAAAAATAAAGTAATCAAATAATCAATCAAATCCTTAACTTTGAAATATGTATGATAAAATGTATACTTTAGTTTTTACAAAGAAAGATTACACTTGAATTGTTGTTGTAATTGTAACCTTTTTAATAAAAAAATATATTTACAAGGTAGATGTAAACAAACTATTAAAAGGTAAATATAAGCCTTTTCTTTAAATAATTTTTATTGTGTTTTATTAGTGACAAATTTGGGGAGAGGATAAATATTCCAAAACTGAAAATACAGTATGAGAATTAACTGCACAATTACTAGACATGTTTTCCTTGGATATTATAGGCCAATTTGCAAGCACAATTTGTGAAAAAAATAAAAAAATTGAGATGCTTCGAACTGTTGCTCTTGCATTCTTTCTTGTGGCTATAGGTGACACACCTGAATGAATGGCTCATTAAGTATGCGGGCCCCATTGTCTCCTCAGGTGCGAACCACTAAATATGCATGATGGTGTCATTGGATCATTGACTCCCACTCGAATATTGCCTTTCCAAACAGAAAGTGCTTTGCAAAATTTAAATCAATGTATTGTGTTATGTGAATGATAAGGCGACAAACTCTAGGCGACAACATCCATTAGTCAAAAGTCTTATTGACACATATTTAGTATGTGTTCTGTGGCCTTATTTCAGAAACTTTAGTTTTTCGTTTTTTCAATAACCATGCATAAACATTATTCTTCAAAAATGCAAACATGTACATTCTTGTTGCTCACATATTATGGTAGCTCTGTTTGTGCTAAATATAGTGTAATTTCTTTTTGCCATTAATATGTTTATAAGCAACTGAAAAAAGCACAAATGTCAGGGCATGTTAGAACATCTCAAGGACCCCAAAAACACCTTAGACCCCAGAGGGTTAAAGGCCTTATAGCACTTGAACCCCGATAATTGCTGCTCGCAGCTATATTTCCTTGTACATTTTTCTACAAGCAAGTTTTCTGCAGCATTTATTTGAATGTAAAGTATGTATTTACTGTCACTTTTGATCAATTTAAAATTTGCTTGCTGAAGAAAACTATTTCTTTCCAAAAAAATCTTACTGACCCCAAACTTTTGGATTGTAATGTAAATATCAGCATTATATTTGCTCTATAGATATCAGTAATGACGATTTAACATTCAAAACCGTTTAAAAAAGTCTTTAAAATGTTTTAGCAAAAAAGTGTCTAGGTAAATATTTATACGTTTTACTGTATAATGGTGATTAAATATAGTTCCTTGAGTTAATTTAATGGAAAATTAATTGTTGTAAAAGACATTTTGAATCTAATTGGCGCCAATGGTTGAAATGATGGTTCTCCTCTGAAATCAATCTCCCTATTAAGTCAAATATATATAGGCTTATTATTTGGACTCTAAGATATACAAACCCAAAATGTTTGTCACTGGAGGGAATAAACTTTAACCTCTCAAAACACATTAGCCCAATGCCAGAAATCAGTAGTAATGACTTCAAATGAACAGATAAGAAAAGAGGCTAGATGAAATGAAAAAGAAACGGAAAAAAAGACGACAGCATCGAGTGTTAATGATGCTGAGTGTGTCAGACAGGCGAGCCGGGTCTCTTAGCAACAGATGATCCTGTGTGCCGACACAGAGGAGGAAATTAGCCTCTCCTAATAAACTGTTGTGGACCCCGCTGCATCGCTCCTGTAGGAGGGCTTTAATGCGGCCACTTCCAGCTGTGACGTGCTTATGTCACGTCTTTCTGTTTTAATCGGATGTGTGCAGATATGAAAACCAGCTGCAAGTGATGTGTTTAGCATGTCGAGAGTATTAGGGATGTGATTTGCAGTGTGTGTGTGTGTGTTCAGACCTGGCTCCAGGTCGAGCTGGCAGAGGTACTGGGATGTGCTGAGTGTGACCACAACCACACGGTGGCGCTCTACGTCCTGTCGCGTGGGCATCTGGAAGGTGAAGTACGCTCCGGAGATCAGGCAGTACTGCTGCACCAACGGGTGGACCGTCTTCACCCAGCGGTTCCTGAAGTAAACCCTGAACAAACACAAAGTCCAATATTAAAGAGGCCATTTTATGTGTGTTTTTTTTGTGCAAAGTCTTGATTCTGTTTCTGGGCCCTTCTAGAATAGGTTTACTAATACTAACTCACTCAACCAGGTTTCTCCCCTTTATTTTGCGTATGCCTTGGGCGGGAATTATTTAAATGAGGAATATTGTGACGTTCCCAGTAGAAAACAATGGAGGCGTTTCAGGGAGTTCAGAAACAGTGACACTGATATAGAGAATAACTCCCTTTGGAGGGACTTTTTCTTGCTCAAAATGCAACGTTACACACTCAAGAACATTCAAAAAGGCAGAATAGGTCCTTTTTAAAGGGAAAGTTCACCCTAAAATGAACATATGGTCCATTGAGAGATTTCGGTCCATACATAGAAAGTCCATTCTACCAAAACTTTCTTTCAAAAGTTCATAAAGACATTGTGAAAGAAATCCATATGAATCTTCAGTCTTCTGAAGACACTCAGTCACTTTATATTCACATATAAACGATAATCGATGCACACACATATAGAGCACACGAAATATGGTAAACGGAAGCTCAAAAGTACTTGAAGTGACGCTGGCAACAGCCCAAAACACCATAGCAACTGCATAGCAATGCCCTGGCAACCACCCACACCACCACAGCGGCAAGTTTGTACAGAAAGCACAATTCATATGTTCTTTATAACATTTAAACATCTAGCTGTTAATATATTTCCCATCCATGACCATGCAGCCCTGCTTACTTCAGCAACAAAAAATTGTTTCATAGGCGAAGTTATTACATTCTGATGAAAGATAAAGAAACCTAACATTTTTATTAGAATGGTATGCACTGATAAACTGTGCACAATAAGACCAGGGTGATTCATCAACAAATTCATATCATTTCATGCAGGCCTAAATGCAAGATCCCAAATCAGAGACAACGGAGTAACAGACTCGTGTGGGTGGTGTGCCGAAGGAACCTTGAACTATGAGAAAAACAGCGGATTTTAAAATAATCTGGATGACTAACTTCCTCAAAATTGCATAACAAATTTCCTTCTATGACGTGCAGTTTTTAAATCTTTCAAATGAAACCTAGATGCATCCAATCGCCATTTAGAAAGTCGTTCTTTAGCCAGTCGTCACATTGGGGATGTCAAAAATATCAAAAGTCATAAATGTATCAATAACAATGTATTTTCTTCATTGTTATTTTAGTATTATTTATATACACCTAGAGTATTTATTATTATTTTTTCTTTAGTTTTCATTTTAATTTTAGTTTAAGATTTATTTATTTTATGTTATGTGCTTTTTCTCATTTAAAAAAATAATAATATTAAAAATCTCTATTTTCCTTCAGTTTTAGTACAACTTTAAAAAAAATCTAATATCTATATTTTATTTTAGCTTTATTTCAATTAATGGAAAGTGTTTTTTAATACTTTTAGTTAAAGGACCTATTATGGCTATTTTCACAAGCTGTAATACAAGTCTCTGGTGTCCCCAGAATGCGTCTTAAGTTTCAGCTCAAAATACCCCACAGATCATTGATTTTAGCTTGTCAAATTTGCCCCTTTTCGGATGAGCAAAACACACCGTTTTTGTGTGTCCCTTTAAATGCAAATGAGCCGCTTCTCCCCGCACCCTTTTCCAGAAGAGGGCAGAGCCTTTTAGGGCTGTCAACGAATATTCTAAATTCGAATATATATTCGAATAGTTTTAAAAAACAGAAATTCGAATGTGAAAATTAATATTCGAATGTGGAAAAACCATAACGCCCGCGGTAGCAGAGGCGCGGCTGTCTGCTTTGCGAGTGGGCGCGCTGCCTGAGAGGTCAGGGACAGGTCACAGGAAGAAGCGTTAACGGTAAACAGAAACATTACTAAAGAGTAGGCTACTGTACTGACTGAATAGATATTGCGCAGCATGAATAAGGTAGGTTAGATACAGCAGTTCCATGCACTGCAGGCTTCCACTGGTTTGATTATTTACCGTTTCATGTCAAGGAAAAGTTCAATTTTTACCACAGCACAGCTCGCTCGGAGCGTTCAATGTCGGATTCGCGTCTAGTTGGACTCTTGAACATTTTGAATTCGCGCGTCAAAAGCAAAAGTTTGATGCGCGGAGAGTGTGGCGCCTCATTCGCGCCACAAGACCTCCAGACGCGCGTAAACGCGTCTTTACATCGACTTAACGTTGAAATCACTCGCGCCAGACGCTCTATTCGCGTTTGGTGTGTGAACGCAGCGGGTGAGGGCGAGAGAGAGATGAGTGCCTGCGAGTGAGCGAGCGAGAGTGAGGTCTGCGGTCTTGGCCATTAGGAGATTTACTTGTTTGTTTTTGTGTAGGTAATACGTTGTCAAATATGTTTAAACTTAAATAAACTACCTATACAAGTAGTTATGTCTCTTTGTATTAATTTGTCCTGTTATTGACGTAATGTGCGTCATTGACAAAATGGCAACCAGATGTTCGAATAGTTCGAATATTCGTGTGTGTTTTAGAGGGAATATTCAAACGTAATTTTTGAGCAATTTTGACAGCCCTAGAGCCTTTACAGCCCGTGCTTCGGCTACTCAACAACAACAAAACTGGAGAATGTCACCCAGCCAAAATATCAGAAGCGATGTTCGGCCTTACATGTTCATCGGACACTGATGGAGAGACTCAGGAAGAAGTTTCTGAATGGTTAGTGGATAAATTTATGTAGCTGTTGTGGAGTTAAGTTGATTCAACTCATTGACTAGCATGTACCGTCATGTTAATCTAAAATCTTTCAACTCTTGCCCAAATCCAGCATTGAACTAACCCTCTTTTGAGAAGCAGTCCGGCATTTATATATTTAACACTGACGCCTTTCTTCGGCACATTTCCTTCATAAATGAAATTCAACCACAGTGCCCTCAACTCCTGCTCAGATGCCGGGAGTTTATGGAGACACTCTTGGTACATTCAATAACAGAACATTTGTATTGTTTTTTCGGCGCAGACATTGTATATCTCCAGCTGCTACAGTGAGTCTTTATATGAGAAATAAACTCTTACGTAAGAGTATAGGGGGAAATCTGGAACCACTTTTTTCAGAGAGACTGTTTATGATTTATGGGGATTATAAAAAAAATAGGAGTGGGTGGATTTTTACCATTATAGGCCGGTTGTTTACACACGCATCTGTGTTCAAACCCCTTATAAAAGGGAATTTTGCATAATAGGTAGCCTTTAACAACAATCGACTTACGAGATCATCAAAATTGCGAGATGTAAACTAAGAATGGCAAGATGTCAACTCGCTATTGTGGGAAATAAACTCAGAATTATGGGGGGGATGGGGGGGGGGGCAGAATTGCAAGATGTAAACATGCTATTGTGGGAAATAAATCAGAATTGTGAGATATAAACTGAGAAAAAAGTCAGAATCGCAAGATTAGGGATATAAAAAAGTTTTTTTTACTTTTTTTTTTACTGGCTTTTCTACTGTGCCTGAAATAGTGATGTGTGGCTATTTTGAAAATTACAAGACACTCTTCAGAAAGACACATTTCAACTATAAATATTGCACTTTAAAATGTAAACTGTATTTATAATGAAAAGTTGGTATTGTGATAACCTTCCACCACTCCAGACGTGGTGAGTGTTACCTGAGAGGTCGTGCGTGTGGATTGCCAGCCTCCACGTATGGATGAAGGTAATCTTTAATGTACAGATCTGCGGCGCTGTTTGAATGTGTGCAGATCAGAACCCTGGAAGAAAGAGAAAACCACCATCATTAGCCCTCTTTGAGACACAGCTGCTTTAATCAGTGCAAAAACCAGCTGAGTGACTTAAGCTCAATTCCCTCGGTTCATCCAGACTATTTTCTCATGATTAGCAGGGAATGTTTCAGGATCGATACAAGTTAAGGTCTATTGACAACATCTGTGCAGAGCCGTTTTCACCACAGGAAATTTCGACTCGTCACTCAAAACACACACAAATGTTTTCCACTTACAATAAAAGTCTATGGGGCAAGACATTCTGGAGGAAAGTCGAAAATGTCCACAGACAAGTTAAGTTAGAAAATCTGTCACACTAGTCTCAAAGTTTAAGCCTAATGGCTATAGTTTGTGTGTTTTTTAAAGTTTATCAAGGTGTAATGCCTATCGTTTTATTTACTGTTGGATGAGTGGAAATGATTTGAAGGTAAATGGGTTTAAGGCTGCTCACCGTGTGTCAGGTTGCTTGAGTATGTGTTTGACAGCCTGGGCCAGCGTGAAGGTCTTGCCCGTGCCGTAGGGTCCGATGATGAGCACCGGCGGGAGGTTGATGGAGAGGGGGGTGGTGATGGCCAGTATAGCCTCCTTCTGCTTGGCATTCAGACGGGGATCCAGCTGCTCATCCCACTGCCTGTGGCACCGGAGGAAGAACTTACACGGGCTACAAACGCACGAATGCGCCCTGCCAACGCAGCTGCCACTCACAGAGATAGAGACGTCTGTGAGTGAGCTAGAGCTGCTGGACAAGCAGATATTATTCATGTCCTGTGTCATTTTAGGAACAGAAGACTTCATCTCACAACTCTCTAGGCAAATTCTGACAAATGCAAGATTTAAACTTAGAATTTCAAAATGTTAACTTTTGCAAGAAATTAACTCAGAATTGCAAGAAATAAACTCAGAATTCCAAAATGTTAACACGATACTGCAAAAAAATAAACTCCATTTTAAAAATATAAACACGCTACTGCAAAAAATAAACTCAATTTTAAAATGTTAACACGCTACTGCAAAAAATAAACTCAATTTTAAAATGTTAACACTCTATTGCAAAAAACAAACTCAGAATTTCAAAATGTTAACATGCTATTGGGAGAAATAAACTCAATTTCACAATGTTAACATGCTATTGGGAGAAATAAACCCAGAATTCCAAAATCTTATTATCAGAATTTCAAGAAATAAACTCAGAAATGCGAGAAATAACCTCAGAATTCTGAAAAAAATTTGAATTGCAAGAAATATACACAGAATTTTGAGGGAAATAAACTCGGAATTGTGGGAAATAAACTCAGAATTGCGGGAAATAAACTCAGAATTATGGGGGGGAAGTCAGAATTGCGAGATGTAAACATGCTATTGTGGGAAATAAATCAGAATTGTGAGATATAAACTGAGAAAAAAGTCAGAATCGCAAGATTAGGGATATAAAAAAAATGTTTTTTACTTTTTTATTCTGTGCCAGAAACAATGTGGCAGAATTTCAATAAACAAACTCAAATGCGAGAAATAACCTCAGAATTCTGAAAAAAAATTGAATTGCGAGAAATAAACTCGGAATTGCGAGAAATAAACTCGGAATTGCGAGAAATAAACTCGGAATTGCGAGAAATAAATTCAGAATTGCGAGAAATAAACTCAGAATTCCAAAATGTTAACACGCTATTGCAAGAAATAAACTCACAATTTCGAGATGTTAACTCGCTATTGCAAGATATGATCCCAAACTTGCAAAAAATAAAAACTCTGAGAAAACCGGTTTTCTGAGAAAACGGATAGAATTGTGAGAAATAAACTCAGACTTGCGGGATATATAGACTCAGAATTGTGAGAAAAATTCTAAAAAGGTACAATTGCAAGATATAAAACAGAATTGTGAGATATGAAATCAGAATTACGAGAAAAAAGTTAGAATTGCAAGAAATAAACTCAGAATTACGAGAAATAGACTCAGAATTGCAAGAAATAAACAAGTTGATTGCGAGTTACAATATCAGAATATTTCAATTAATTTCAATAGGGTCCTCACACCATCGGTGCTCGGCCCTAATTACGGGAAAGAAGTCAGAATTGCAAGAAATAAACTCAGAATTATGGGAAATAAACTCAGACTTACAAGATAAATCAAAATTGTGAGATGTAAACTAAGAATGGCAAGATGTCAACTCGCTATTGAGGGAAATAAATCAGAATTGTGAGATAAACTAGAATCGCAAGATTAGGGATATAAAAAATGTTTTTTACTTTTTTATTCTGTGGCAGAAACAATCTTCAATTAAAGATGGTGCAAATCTCTTCACTTATAAAGCCAAGAGGGGCTTTGTTGGAAGAGGAACTACTGAAAGGAAACCTCAAGGTGTGTGTGTGTGTGTGTGTGTGTGTGTGTGTGTGTGCGTGTAGTCACTCATTTGGGTCTTTGCGAGTGCTCGTACCTGTTGGGACTCCAGGGTATTGTGGGAGTGAGGCTGAGATCTGGAAACAGGATACTGTTATCTCTGATGCGATCCAGAGCGTAGTGCATCTCACACAGAGGAAGTCTGTTCAACTGAAACTGCAGCTCCACCTTGCATCCAAACACACACAAACACACACACCTGCTGTTCAAACACACTCTGCAGAGACTATTTATTTGAACACTTTTTTTTTAGCAGCGCCTGCCGTGTGCTACAGACAACACACACAGAAATTAACAATCTCTTTAAGATAAAGGTCATTTATAGGACTTTATGGCCCATTTACATGTAGAGCAATTATGATTAATCTATTATCAACCCACTTGGCTTGTTTCAAAATCCATGTAATGTTCTAGGACAATTTTACAATCATTTAAGGAACAGTATCAAATGATCATACATGGCAACAAAAGCCCAGCCCACACAGGGATTCCACCAGACAAAAGGATCCAACACTAAATACAGTGAGTGTGTTATGCTGGAGGGCACCGTGATAAATAGGATCTGTTAGACGGAGTAAAAAACGGTAAATTAGGCCAAATCCCGCTCTTTTTTAGGGCAGCCTGCTTAGTGACTGACAGCGTCTCTAGGGTTTCTGCCATCGCTGTTCAATTTACTGCGGTAAACGGCATAAACGCGGCTTAAACTAATCCCTTACGCATCTCTGGCACATCTCTCTATCACATGATAACTGAGACTAGGGCTGTGCAATACTGACAAAAAATTATGATATTTGATATTTCCTGTGATTTTGTCGATAACGATAATTAGACGATATTTTGCTGAGTGTGTTTATTGTGTTGGTTCCTTGGCAGGTTTAGGATTGACGCCTAAAGTTTTTGATATTCTTTGTATTATGTGGTCAGTTCGTAGCACTTTTACCTTTGAAAAGCTATTTTTTAAGCTAATCTTTTTGTGTCAATTTCTTACATTTAATCAATAAATTCATTAAGTTTATAAGAGTTGATAAAAGTTGCTAGGCAGTTCTGGTTGGTTGCTAGGGTGTTGCTAATTGGTTTCTAAGGTGTTCTGGCTGGTTTAGATTTCACACCATGCGATTAATACTTGCTAGACTAGGATAATTCCAGTCGCTTAATAAGAGTTGATAGAGGTTACTAGGGTTTTTTCACTGGTCACAAGGGCGTTGCTAGGTTGGATGGTCTGGCTGGTTGCTAGGGTGTTCTGGATATTTTATAAGAGTAGATAGAAGTTGCTAGGGTGTTCTGGCTGGTTGCTAGGCTAGGTTATTCCAGTCGGTTTGTAAGAGTTGATAGAGGTTACTAGTTTGTTTTTTTTAACTGGTCACTAGGGCGTTGCTAGGTTGATGTTCTGAATGGTTGCTAGTGTGTTCTGGATATTTTATAAGAGTAGATAGAAGTTGCTAGGGTGTTCTGGCTGGTTGCTAGGCTAGAGTATTCCAGTCAGTTTGTAAGAGTTGATAGGTTACTAGGGTTTTTTCACTGGTCACAAGGGCGTTGCTAGGTTGGATGGTCTGGCTGGTTGCTGGGGTGTTCTGGATATTTTATAAGAGTAGATAGAAGTTGCTAGGGTGTTCTGGCTGGTTGCTAGGCTAGGGTATTCCAGTCGGTTTGTAAGAGTTGATAGAGGTTACTAGTTTTATTTTTTAACTGGTCACTAGGGCGTTGCTAGGTTGGATGTTCTGAATGGTTGCTAGTGTGTTCTGGATATTTTATAAGAGTAGATAGAAGTTGCTAGGGTGTTCTGGCTGGTTGCTAGGCTAGGTTATTCCAGTCGGTTTGTAAGAGTTGATAGAGGTTACTAGCTTCTTTTTTTACTGGTCACTAGGACGTTGCTAGGTTGATGTTCTGAATGGTTGCTAGTGTGTTCTGGATATTTTATAAGAGTAGATAGAAGTTGCTAGGGTGTTCTGGCTGGTTGCTAGGCTAGGGTAATTCCAGTCGGTTTGTAATTGTTGATAGTGATTACTAGGGATTTTTTAACTGGTCACTAGGGCGTTGCTAGGTTGGATGTTCTGGCTATTTTATTAGAGTGTATAGAAGTTGCTAGGATGTTCTGGCTATTTTATAAAAGTAAATAGAAGTTGCAAGGGTGTTCTGGCTGGTTGCTAGGCTAGGGTAATTCCAGTTGGTTTATAAGAGTTGATAGAGGTTACAAGACAATAAACTTACAATATATTGTTAGTATAACAACATTTGTAAATGAGTAGTTATATATTTCTCCATCGTTTTTAATTCGATTATGCTGTTTGCAATGCTTCATGAGATTGTAGTCCCTCACTAAAGCTGTTAAGTACACAGTTGTGTACCTTTTTCTTTTGGTCCGATTTTGCATCAAATCAAACTTTTTTTATGTTATGATTCACCTTGTAGATGGTTGGTTTGGTTCACGGCTTATAACGCTTTAACCAAGACTACTTTAAAATCCATATGGGAGAAATGAATGGAAAAAATACCTCCGGAACCAACACCGCTGAAAAATTGTGTGGGCACTAATGCACTCTACTGGTTTTATGGTGTACTGGCTATTTTAAAGGACTAGATAGAAGTTGCTAGGGTGTTCTGGGTGGTTACCAGGCTTTTGTGGCGAGCCAACACAATTAGCGCACATGTGGTTCTAATGGACTGATGTCGTGATATACCTGTAGCTCCTGATCCGCCACCAGCCCCAGCTCATCACAGCAGTTCTTACAGACCCGCAGGAAGATGTAGTCTTTCGTCTTCTCCTCAATCAGGGCTTCGTAAACGCGCTCCTTGGCTCCAGAATTCTGGTTCTGACCCATCCGCTCCTTGAAGAGGGGCAGCAGGAGCACAGAGTTGACCTTTGTCATGACTAGCCGTCCAGCCAGCGTATCTTCAGACAGCGTCTCGGTCAGCTTGAACCGAGCAAACAGCTGTCCGTTCTGAGCGTACTTAGCGCCGCCAGAAATGCCAGTCAACATAAAGCTTGTCACCAGCTGCAGGTTAACCTTGATGTTGAACCTATGAAGAAAAGAAAACACAACATCGTAACTTGGGATAACTGTTCACCAGTTACTGTGAATCACCAATAGAAACCAACTACTGAACATTGTTTATATGTCTTCCTTATAACATCTTCCTTTGCTCTGAACATTGTAACTTTGCAACATAACACACAAACTAACACTCTCCATCTTCCTTTAAACTCCCACAAACAACTCTCACTTGCTTTTTCAAAAAAGACCACCAATGACCTCTAGTGGTAACAAACTGGAATTATTATGAAGACCATTGAATAACATTTCAGAATTCTGCCTTAATAAAGAAACAATATGCAATTTGATGCATAAAGACCCAAGTTTTATGCAATTTTCCATGAATAAGGGTGCAACGCTTTCATCACCCCTTCAGGAAACAAAGCCTTTCCAAATGACCCGCATGCAAATATATGCACTTCTTAACTAGAAGATCTGAAGGTTTGAGAGGTTTATTGCACGAAATCTTTCAAATAAAACCATTTTCAATGTGTTAGTATCATGTAAACAAGTTGTCCTTCAGAAGAACTGTATATACCAATAATTTTCTTCAGAGTTTCATTAAATAACTGATACTTTTGGATGTTTTTGTATCCATCCATGTCAAACCACAAAGATGCATGCTGGTCTACTATTAGGGGCTTTCGCACTGGAGGAACCTTTTCATAGTTTCTAGAACTAAAGGGGCTTTCGCACCAAGTAGTTATAGGAACTAGCCATTATGGTGGTTCCTCGAGAACTAATGGTTCCCTTAGGAACATTTTCCTGGTTGCATTCGCACATCCAGCAGGAACTCTGAAGTGATGTAAGCAGCGCTTGTTGTGATTTTTATTTTGATGGCGCTGAGAACGCCAGAGCCACACAGTGCTCGCATTCTCCATGTTCATTAGTTTACGATCTGTCTAACAGTCCTGTCTAATACGTTATTAGATACAACTGTTATACATAGAAAGTAGACCGTAATGAAAAGTTACTAGCGTATGTCGTGTGGTTGATGTCCAGTGTTGCTGAGCAGAAATACATAATCATGTTTCTCCTGGTCTCCTCAAAGTTGCGTTGGATTTTCTCCTCAGCGTAAAGGTTAAGAGGCCGATCTATCACTGTTATCCATGTTAGTAAAGTTAAATGGCGGGTGCTGGTGTTTCACGTGCATTCGGCCAATCAGTGTACACTAACGTCACTGGTAGTTCCTATAGTTCTGGTTTAGACCGACTCTGAAGTATGAGCTAAATTAGTTTCACCAAAAGGAGTTCCTAGTTCCTGCGTTGCGAACACGCCGAAACCCAGGTACTTTCACCAATAGTTCTAGGAACTATGAAAAGGTTCCTCCCGTACGAAAGCCCCTTAAGTTCCTAGAACTACCCTGTGCGAAAGCCCCTATCATGGCATTATCAACTTCATATTTACCCACCCGGAGTACAGAGGTTAGGGGAACGTTCTGGGAATGTTAGAATAACGTTCTACAAACCAAAAAACTAGCTTTCTATTTCCGTTAAGAAAACTTTCCTGGCTAAACAAAAAATAACCTTAAAAAAATACTAATCTGAGTTTCATTAAATAACTGGTACTTTTGGATGTTTTTGTGTCCATGTCAAACCACAAGGATGCATGCTGGTCTATTATTGTGCCATTTTATCAACTTCATATTTACCCACCCCAACATTTCACATTATAAAAGCGAACTATGACTGGTTGATGTTGACTTTCAGGCGGCTCTTGATGGCCTACTCACTTGCTGACTTCTTTGTACTGAGCGATCTCCTCGATGTAGAGCAGGTCGTGCAGACGGGGCTGGTAATTGTCTCTGGTGAGGGTTTTGTCCAGCACGGACTGGGTGAAGAGCTGGTCGGCAGAGAGGGGGATCTGGTAGCGGGTCAGTAGACTGCGCTCTAGATCCATGTTTTCATTGGGGACAAACTCCACGATGGTTTTACACGACGAGTCCCAGCGCTTCGCCGTCATCAGGAGCTGCTGTCGAGCCTGCATCAAGTGCTCCAGATCTGTGGGATTATGGGCAGTAGATTATGATAAATAGCTGATCTAGGGTCCAACTTGACAATATATTGATCTGTATGAGGTTAGGATCTTGTACATTTCAAAGCCAGGACTCAAAATACTGTAAAATGAAAAAAAGTCTGTCATTATTTACACATCCTCAGGACATTTAAAAGGTGATCGCTAAAAGATAGACAAACAGGATAAATGTATACTGCGTTATTAACATTTTAATAAAAAATTTTTGTAAAACCTAAAATAGTTTTTCCGCAATAAATGGTAATTTAGCCATTACAAATTTATAAATAAATACATACACTGCAGTTCAAAACGTTTGAGACCGGTAAGTTTTTAATCTCTTCTGCACACTAAAGCAGCATTTATTTGATTAACAAAAAAACATGAATTATTATTATCAATGTTGAAAACAGCTTTTTCAGGATTATTTGACGAATAGAAAGTTCAAAAGAACAGCATTTATTTGAAACAGAATCTTTAGTAACATTATAAATGTCGTTACTGTAACTTTTGATCAATTTAATGCATCCTTGATGAATAAAAGTATTGATTTCTTTTATTTATTTCCCCCACCAAAAAAAATAATAATTTTTTTTTAAAGATGCTGAAAATTCAGCTTTGATGACGGGAATAAATTACCTTTTAAAATACATTCAAGTAGAACATTTATTTTAAATTGTAATGATATTTCCCAATATAACGTTTTATTATTTTTATTTTTTTATTTTATCAAATAAATGCAGCCTTGGTGAGCAGAAGAGACTCTTTCAAAACATAAAAAATCTTACCGATCCCAAACTTTTGAACAGCAGTGTATATATTCTACAAAAAATATAGGAATATTTTGGTTGGTTAGTTTTAGTAAGTTAGCATAGGATAGTTTTGTTGCAGGGTTCATTCCTTTGCTCCAAAAACTTCCTGGTGCTGTTTTTGGGTTATTTTTGAAGGCACCAACTTTCACTTTACGTAAAAACAAACAGCATCGAAAATTAAAAATTAAACTAAAATCTCTCAAATTTCCTTTTGTGTTCCACTGTAAAGTCATACATACTTGGAACCACATGAGATTAGAGAAAAACCATTTCCAATTCTTTAACAAGTAATTCTGAAGCCTTTTCCCGCTGTCCTACCTTCGATGGAGGCGGCGTCCACCATCACTCGCTGCATGAGCACGGGCTCAGAGCCAAAATCAAAAACCACAGTCTGTCTGAAGGTCCCGAAGATCTCTGTACTAAAGGAGACCACCACAGTGTAAAGGCAGTGGTCCATGCCGTTCTGCACCAGGCCGGTTGCGCTCCACTCCTGGCAGCCGCCCTCACACACCTCCTGAGGGACCTGGGCCGACGCGTCCCCGGCCGACACCGCCGTGACCGAGAAGTGTGGCCGGTTGGCGTCGTAAAGAAGAGCGATGCGGTGTAGCGTGCGGACCGGCTGTTTGGGACAAAACAAATTCCTGTTTGCATTGGCTGAGGGATTTAAATCCTTTTTCAAGAACGCTAACACTTTCTTAATAAAGAGGAAATTCTTAATAAACAGGAAATTCAATGAAATAATGACAATATTTAGTACAATTATTTGCCTTTATCAGGGTAATTAGAAAAAATCAGATTTAAAGTCCCCCTGTGGTGAAAATCAAACTTTTAATGTTGTTTATGTGTCTATGTGGTGTTTTTAATATGCTTTAAGACAAACCATGTGCAAATTCATAAGTTGACACCATTGCTGAGTATTTTCTCCTTAAAACTGCAGTGAACCAAAGACAGTCTCAAAAACACGGTTTGAAATCGCTGGTGTTTCTGACGTCACAAACTACCTTGTAACCAATCAGATCAACGTGTGATCGTCAACCAGTGGATCTCTGAGCTGGTGTGAGTGAGTGGAGGCGGGGCTCATTTGCATATTCATAGAACCACATATACTAAATGAGGCAAGGGTGTAGAGTTACATTCAAGCTGTTTAGGAAATAAGCTTTATAAGGAAAAAACATTTAAATATGTAATTTTGGTGATCAGAGATGAGTTTTAAGGGATACAATTATTGACTACAGGGGGACTTTGCATGATAGCCTTTCAAAAGTTTAATTATCACATTAATCCGTGATTCCTGGTTTTCCGTCCCCAAATTTAAGACCTCTTGAAATGATGATTAAGACTATTATTATACCGCTTTTTATGACCTTAAATTTGATAAAACTCAATTTAAGACCTGTATCATTGCTGAAACCTTAACAAGTATTTTTCTATAGTAAATAGTGTGACTTTTACTTTGAACATTATTAGATATGAATACTAATTTGACTCTTCACACTCTGTGGCTTGTGAAAAAAACTTTAAAAAAACAACAACAACACAGCGCTAGATTGTCCAAACCTTGCAGAAGAGCGTGAATGTCCAGGAGTGAGATGATTTCTTGGTGTTGACGGTAATCAAGAGATCGGAGTTGTGCTCCAGCGTAACTCCCTCCACACAGTCATTCATCTGCACAACACAAACCATCAAATCAATAGACGAGCAGGAACATCTGGGATGGCTCACATTTAATCGCTTTGACTGTATTGACTGTGTAAAAATATAAACTACGCTCCGGTTTCGAGGAAGGGACTTCAGTAACTTCAGAGCAGTGATACACCGAAATATAGTTTTTTACAAAAACACCAAAACCGAAATGAAAGTTATTTACCAAGAGCCGAAAGCAAAAATACATTTTATTTAATAATCAATTAATTAAATCACATCAACTTTTGAATGAGTTTTAACGGTGGCTGTATAGGCTCGGGTATACTTCATTTTTTCACGTTCTGCTCCGTCGTCTTTCAAAGTACAATCCTTTGGCCGTGAGCGCGAAAAGACAGACGTTAAAATGGCGATTACGTAACACAGCGCATATATTTAGCAAAATGCTCCTCTCAAGAGATATTTATTCTACCTAACTAATGAATTTCTGGACATTAAATGGTTTGTCTGAGGTAAATGTAACGTTGTTTACAAGCTGTTTTATTGACGTCTTTCGGCGGTTGAAACACGGACTGAGTGATTTCATGAGACATGATACATTTCAGTAAGTTGCTGTTTCTTTCAACACCTTCTGATGTTCATTCATGCTCATTTGGTGCTAAAACTAGTAGTTAAAGAGAAAGATGATCGGTTCTCTTCGCTGTCATGTTTAATTAATCACAGCAACTTTTTTATGATATTTGATTATGATAACTTTTAAACAGTGGATGTAATAAAAACTTTTCATGACAGATTTATTCAAACATACGTTAAATAATGTCGACAACAGGCTAAGTATATTATATTTAGGGCTGAAACGAATCATTGAGTTACTCGATTACAAAAATTCCTTGAGGCAAAAACTCGAAGCCTCGTTAAATTCCTATGATTACATTTAGAAATAGACAAGATTTGTTTCCAAATGCACCAAGCAAAGATATCCTTTCAATTTTATAAACTTTTATAAACCAAGCCAATATAATCACAATGAACACATCCAAAATAAAATCTTTAACATTTATATAACAACTGCAAAGCGTCTAATTTGTAAACAAAATGATTTACGCATTAAATCCAGCATAAACTCCAGCACAATTTGCATATTTTTAAACTCTCAAAACAGACGTCACATCCCGAACCTCACAGCAATTGGATTAAGTGCGTAAATCATTTTGTTTACAAATTAGACGCTTTGCAGTTGTTATATAAATGTTAAAGATTTTATTTTGGATGTGTTCATTGTGATTATATTGGCTTGGTTTATAAAAGTTTATAAAAGTACATTTTGATGTTTGTTTTGAGATTACAGCTAAAAAAGTCATTTATTATTTACATTTATTTTTTTATAAATTGTATACATTGTGTACCTGTTTGGCTTGATATTTTATATTCATTTATTTTTGTTCTCAGGTGGGTAATTTGCAGAAGGTGCAATCCTTTTTTGTAACTAAGGCCAAATGGCCTTTACTATTTAAGTTTGTATTCATAGTTTTACATGATGTTATACATGTTTTACAGTAAGTTGACTTAACTGTATTGTTATATAATTGTTGGCAATGACACTTATAAACACTAAATGGGTAAAAATTGCAATAAATATAGGCTTAGTTTTGGAGCCAAATGTGTGAGTTGGAATAAATATCTGTTTTTTTTTTGAGAAATAAAAGCCAAATGCTTGATCATTTTACAGCCACATCATTTTCGTTTTGCATTATTTGTTTTGGTTGTTAAAAAAAAAAAAAAAAAAAAAAAATCCGATTAATCGATCAAGTGCTAGATTAATCGATTACAAAAAGAATCGATAGCTGCAGCCCTAATTATATTAATTATAATTATTATTAAATTAAAAATATTTAGCAAAATGCACCTCTTTATACTTATTTTCTAGCTGACTATTGAGTTTACGGACATTGAATGGCTTTCCAGAGGTCAACATGACGTATGTAACAACATAATGAAAGCTAATATAACATGACATTGTTTACAAGCTGTTTTTTGGACGTCTTTCTGCGGTTAAAACCCTGATTGAGTGATTACATGAGATGTAATACATTTCAGTCATGCTTGTGATTACTGGATGTTAGGCACACTATGAAAAAGTTTTGTTCAGGCATCAACTGAAAACATAACAGACTAAAAGATCTTGATTCATCTATTAAAAACAACAAATCAACATTGTCAATAGTGTCCACACTGCTGACATGTTTACCTGTTGTAGCTTATCTACATTGTGTGCATGAAATACACTGACGGTCAAACCCCGCCATCAGAGAACCGATAATTATCTGTCAGAGTTTCAGTCAATGATTTCAGCTCCTCAAAACTGCATTCAAATATTTTCGGTTGCCGAAATTTCGGTGAGCATCACTACTTCAATGTAACCGGTTTACTAAAGTGAAACAAAACACTTCTCTAGTGAACTGTTAAGATATTCTGTGAGGAGGACTGTACCACTCTCTCCGGCGTGAGGGAGTTGATCCATTTCTCGATGAGCGCCTCCATGTAGTTCTCTGTGAAGTGTTTGCCTTCCTGCTGCTGCTTGAGGCGGATGAGTCGAGAGGCGTAGCGCTGTTGCCATTCTGTCAGCTCCTCCTGAGAGTGAGCCGAGGTGCACTGAGCTCCGTACCGACACAGACCCTGCTCTAAAAACCTGACAAAATACAGACAAAACACCACATTATAATCAGGGTTTCACATTAACTTGTTTCACTCACCGGCCAATTTGGCTACTACATTTTTTAAGTTACTGGCCATTCAGAACTTCACTAGCCAAAAATAAATAAAACAAATTAACCAGATTAACTACGTCACAGCTTTAAAAAAATAAATAAAAAATGTGGATTTCATACATTAATTTCTTCCTCTTTTATCCTCTTCACCAAAAATGTGTTTTAGGTGGACAGATCAAGACAGTACAAAGAACAGTGTAGGATGTTGGAAAATAATGTTTTTTCTGTTAACCAAATGCTTTATAATCTTCGCTATTGCTTCAATGCAAATGAACAAGCACGCCGTTATATGTTGCAAAGTGACGTGTTCAAGCAAGCCAGATATGTGCAGATTCTGCGCAATACGCTGTATTTAATATACCATGATGACTCACAAGTTGAGTATTTGCGCAGATTTGGGTTACACAAACTGTACACGAGCAAAGTGAGTAAACATAAGTAACACGACAAATTGGCTAGTGATTTGACGGCGTTACCCGCCACAGTTGATTTTTACCCGCATTTGGCGGGTGTTAATTTCAAACCCTGATTATAATCGATAATAGAGAGCAACAACACACGATCTGATCACCTGGACAAGGAAGCGGTGTAGAAAAGCAAAAGTTTTAACAAAGTGACAAAAAATAAATCACACTAATTATGGTACTATTAAAATTTGGCATTATAATTCGATTATTTCTGGTGTCAGCCACATTAAAATCAGTACTATTTGCTGACAGGACTAGTGTACCTTTTACACAATGTGTATTCCTCACTACTCGTGACCCCACGAGGAGGAGGACGAAACTGCCAGCCTTCCTGAACATCTGTCCGGAGAACATCACAAAGAAAGCAAGAGAAAAAGAAAGAGAGATAGCATGTCAGTGCAAACACCAAGCTCACAGAAGAGCCACAACATCAGAGGTGAAAACGGATCCTGGATGTATTGTGAAACGGAAGAGGAACTCACCCTCCTCATTCTCTTCAACCACCTCTGACGACATTTTAGTGCTCACAGCCTGCAATCGAGACAAAGCTTGTGATTAATGCGCAAAAACACACACTATCATCTAACATGTCTCTTAGACACGCACAAAAGCTGTGGCGAGAGGTACCAGTTCTTGGATTATGAAAGTCATTTGAAGTCAAGGGTGACCCACGTGCTTTTCACAGAGGAATGAGAACTGCACATAATTCCTTTCATATGGGAAATATAAGACAATCGTGGTAAATCAAACTGACCTCTATTTCTGAGAGAAGCCTCTTCAGTCTCGTCATGTCTTTCGTCATGATCCCATTCTGTGACAACCAAAATGGTTTAGTTAATTTCAGCAATTTAAAAGTAAAACGTTTACAATGTAAATGTGAAGTTTTACAGGACAGAGCTCTTAAAGTTGACAGCAGAATTGTAAAGTTTAGAGGGAAATTGAAGTTTACAGCGCAACTGTACATATTAGAGCAAAACTGTACATCTTTACAGAGCACCTAAAGGTGAGAGCAAAATTTAAGTTTACAGTGCAATTGTAAACTTTATAAAGCAACTGTAAAGTTGAGCAACATTGTGAATTCTACAGTGCAATTGTAAAACTGTAAAGTTTACAGAGCACCTAAAGTTAAGAACAAAATTGAAGTTTACAGTGCAACTGTAAAGTTTACAGCACAACGGTACAATTGTGGGCAAAACTGTCAAGAGCGCCTAAAGTTGAGAGCAAAATTATAGTTTGTAATGTTTACAAAGTGAATTTCAGTGCAATTGTAAAGCTTGTAATTGTAAAACTGTCAAGCTTACGGAGCACCTAAAGTTGAGAGCAAAATTGTAGCTCATAATGTTTGCAAAGCAACTGTAGAGTTCAGAGCAAAACTGTGAAAGTTTACAGTGCAATTGTAAAGCTTGCATAATAGCTCACAGAACACCTAAAGTTGAGAGCAAAATTGTAAAGTTTAGAGCAAAACTGAAGTTTACAGTGCAACTGTAAAGCTTGTAATTGTAAAACTGTCAAGCTAACGGAGCACAAAGTTGAGAGCAAAATTGTAGTTTGTAATGTTTACAAAGCAATTGAAAAGTTGAAAGCAAAATTGTGAATGCTTAGTGCGATTGTAAAGCTTGTACAATTGTAAGACTGTAAAGTTCACAGAACACCTCAAATTGAGAACACAATTGTAGTTTAGAGCAGAATTGTAGTGTAGTTTACATTTGTAAAGTCTGACCATAACTGTAAAGTTGAGAGCAAAATTGAGGTTTACAGTGCAACTGTACATTTTAGAGCAAACCTGTAAAGTTTACAGAGCACCTAAAGTTGAGCAAAATTGTAGTTTACAGTGCAATTGTAAAGTTTACAACTGTAAAGTTGAGAGCACAATTGTGGATTTCACAGTGCAGTTTACTTTTTTTTTTGTTTTTTTTTTTGTTTTTTACAATTCCACACATTCAAATGAACTCATGTCCAAAAATAAAAGACAATACAAGCAATCTGAAATACATTTCACAATGTCAATTTGGATACATTAAGCCGACTCATTTGGAAAGGAATTCTGGGTTGGTTTACCAGTGGTTCTCCATAGAGTGCCTTAGAGAGAACGCTGCACACTTCCTGTAAGCTTCCGTCCAGTAGCATACTCTGAAGCCCTGCCATGAAACTGCCATCTCCCTTCCCCAGCTCCTCAGCAAACACTACATGAACAAACACACTCAAGAGATCAAACCAGCCCACACACAAACCAGGCATCCCATAATCCTGAGCGGTCTGGTGAGAGGAATGGTTCTACATAAGAGGTAGAAAACTTCACAGGTAGCACAATATTTTACAGTTTTGTATTGTTTTTTTGTAAATACGTTATTTACACTTCTACTATAATTCAATATACAGTAGTCAACATTTGAAGTGGATCAAAAACTTTCATCAAAAGTTATACATGAATTTTGAACAATACCCGTTCTCGTCCTTGTCTAGCCCTGTTCGGACGGGACTAGTTTACCATGGAGAGGTGGTGTAAAGTAATAATTACCAGAGCTTCTCTGTGATTTTAGTCCCGTCCGAATGTGCCATCTCAGTAATTATTATGGGACAATGTCAGTAAAGATTACGGCGACTTTTACCTTCAGTAAAAAGGTCTGTAAAAATTACATCAGGTAATACTAATCCCGTGCGAATAGACCCGCTGTAAATATGTACGTAAATATTCCATCATTTCGTGTTTAAAAGTAGTTTTCCGCGGTTTTTCAAGTATGGAGACGCTTGAAAAGGCATCAGTTGCGTTCTAGACGCTGGGACGAGTCTGTGGCAAAACTTTTCTTCACACCATTCAGATCAGAAAGAAGATCGAAAGCACTTGTTAGAAGCACGAAACATCTTTTAGCGTTAGGTAAGTGCCTATTACCAACACAATCCAATCTGAAGTTAATTAATACATCGATCGACTGGACATAACTTTTATATATATAAAAATAGGTTATATGTGTTTGCGCACATGATATCAGGAAGCAACGTAATACACACATGAGGGTGACGGCTGTGTAAATCGAGTTACTCTCCCACTTCTGCTAGTTTTACGGAGATATCTTATCCCGTGCGAATTGGCTGTTAGTATTACAGACGTCCTGTGGTAAAATCACATTACTCCATCTACCCTTGTAGAGTTTATCCCGTCCGAATAAGGCTTTTGATTAACTTTTTTGATCCACTTCAATACATTCTTAGAGAAGAGCTCTTTTTCGGTTTCTTACTGTGCTTGCAGTCTTCATCAGCCTGATCGTAGTCTTTCTGTTGAATCAAAAGAACAAAAATCGTTTACTTTTACCCCTTCCTAATCAAAACATGCTAAGGGGTGCAAAACTAATAATGATGAAAATAAGAAATTATAAGTTAAAATATGGGTACTGTGAAAGTTCCACATTAACTTATACTTAAGCATTTAAACGTTTTGAAATTGGCTGATAAAATCAAGACATTGAAGATAACTAACTTCATGCAAAAGTTAGAGAACGTTAGTGTAATGACAATTTTATTGACGATTTGACTATATAGACCTTCAGAACACACTAAATGTCAAACTGAAACCTTTCACCTGAAACAATAAATTTAGCACACACTTGTTTTATAGTTGTTGGACGCTTGAGTCTAGTTGCTGACAGACTAAAAACAGTGTTCGCCCTCGGGTCAAGCTAATCTTCAAAGACGGCTTTATCTTTTAATTAAGAAACACTGAAGGTCAAAGATACAGGGCAGGATATCAACACACATCACCAGCCAGACAGGGATATTGTTTTAAAGTGGGCAAAGTTGTTTGTTTTGTTGTTGTAAAGTAATAATGATGATGCATGATGGATGTCTGCTTGGTGGTCTGGGTATGTCCTGATCTTCAGTGCTGCTATGTCACTTACACACTCCGAATAAGTCATAGATGCCTCAAAACATACAAAAGTAGGATTTTTTCCCTTAGAAACAAAACTCAAAGTATTCAATATTTCCCCAAACACGTCAGTAATGTACTTTACACACCTGTATATGCTAGAGTAGATCCAAACCAAAGCAAACCAATAAAAAAATATGTTTTAGGTTAATAAATAACAACTTTCGGTAACACTTTATTTTACAGTGTCCTTGTTACATATGTAACATGTACTTACCATAGTAATAACAGTAGATTATGCATAATTACATGCAACTAACCCTCAACCAAACCCTAATCCTACCCTAACCCTATAGTAAGTGCATGTAGTTACTTAATACTCAGTACTTACATATATAATTACACTGTAACAATGCCACCTTAAAATAAAGTGAAACCCAAACTTCCATACAAAGCTGAGCCCACTGTCATAAATCCCCTTCAAGACACACACAGTCGAAAACAACATGGATGAGCTTCTGTGTGGTGCAGTCTCACCAGCTGGAGTCGTGCTGCTATGCGGTAGAGCAGGGCACGCTTTCGGAGGAGGGTCGTGTTGGGGGTCGGGGTCCGGGGCCCCATGGCCAGCAGGGCCTCTGTGCTGTGGGCCACTGCCGCCTCATACTCCTGCCTCACTAATGATCCAATGGCCTCGTCACATGACTTCTGTGGCCTTCTGTCCTCCATGACTCTGGGACAGAGTTACTGTCAGGGGAGATACAAGGGGTTAAACACTTCAAAATTGCCATATGCGAGTAGCAAACCTCTGTGCCTGGACATTTGCTTTTGCAGTTACTTATACAGCGGCCCCAAAGAGCATCTGGACACATAAGTCATACTTCAAAGACACTATGAAATGCTCTTATTTTTTATGGAATATTGCTGTGATTTATACGTGCACATAATTTTTTTTATTCATGTGCCTCAATCATTAATCAAAATAACTTCCCCTCCCTCTTGCAGCTCATCTCTTCTCTTCTCTGATGATGCGTTTACTGGTGTGAGGGCGGGGCAACCTGTCACTCACATGAGATCCACCAATAGCAAACCACAACCATTCAATCAATTCCCCATGGACAAAATCAAGCCCCGCCCTACATCTGTTCTTGAGCGAGAAGCCGTTTCACGCTGATATACGTCATAATAGGGAAGAAAAGACTTTTCCTCATTAGCCCTATTCGGACGGGATAAACTCTACAAGGGTAGATGGAGTAATGTGATTTTACCACAGGACGTCTGTAACACTAATGGCCAATTCACACGGGATAAGATATCTCAGTAAAACTAGCAGAAGTGGGAGAGTAACTCGATTTACACACCGCCGTCACCCTCATGTGTGTATTACGTTGCTTCCTGATATCATGTGCGCAAACACATATAACCTATTTTTATATATATAAAACAGTTATGTCCGGTCGAACAATGTATTAATTAACTTCAGATTGGATTGTGTTAGTAATAGGCACTTACCTAACGTTAAAAGATGTTTCGTGCCTCTAACAAGTGCTTTCGATCTTCTTTCTGATCCGAATGGTGTGTGGAAAAGTTTTGCCACAGACTCGTCCCAGCGTCTAGAACGCAACTGATGCCTTTTCAAGCGTCTCCATACTTGAAAAACCGCGGAAAACTACTTTTAAACACGAAATATTTACGTACATATTTACAGCGGGTCTATTCGCACGGGATTAGTATAACCTGAGGTAATTTTTCCGGACCTTTTTACTAAAGGTAAAAGTCGCCGTAATCTTTACTGACATTGTCCCATAAGATTACTGAGATGACACATTCGGACGGGACTAAAATCACAGAGAAGCTCTGGTAATTATTACTTTACACCACCTCTCCATGGTAAACCAGTCCCGTCCGAACAGGGCTAATGTCTTTGAATCAGCTGTTTTGGTGATAATTACTGGATGTATGAAGTCGGCTCTCCTCAAGTTCACACAGGCGTAGAAAATCACATTACCACACATCAAAAACAGGATCAACTAACGCTTGACAACCACAAAGTTTCACAGCGCTTTTTATCTTGGAATTAATCGGTCAGTTGAGATTTTCAAAGTTATGATTACTATTCAAGGCAGAAACAACTATAAAAACTGTTGAACGTCTATCTGAAAAACTGAAACCTGATGAATGTACCGAGACACACAAAACTGCATTCAAATACACATTTTCACACCGGTTGCGCTGGTTTGTGCAAATACTATTGTTGTGTGGAGTCATTTTTCCTTTTCTGTAGTAATTAGGTCACAGCTGTAACGTCCATCTGGGCTGTGTTAGCAAAGGCTGCTGGGAACGCTTCCACATTGTTTTTTTGGGGGGGAACGCTCCAAAAAAATTATATTCTAAGCAACTCATGAAGCGACATATGTCCTGGATCAACTGATGACCGTCATATGAGCAGACGCCAACAGGAGTTCGGTTATGACTGGAACTTTCATTACACTATCAAATAAAAGTAAATAAAATAAAAGGTACTAGTGCCTCAGTATTTTGGACATTTCGTGTGTCTTTAAATATGTACAACGGTAGGATCTTTTTTTATCATTAAAATATAAAGTGTACCAGAGGAAATGATTTTATAATCATTATGCACTATGGTATTTATCAAAGTACAACCATCTGATACCATCACTGCACAATGATGCCAGATAAGGCTGACTTCCGATCACTGGAAGTAGAATTAGCCAAAACGATCGCTGAAATAAATACTACTCTTAACAACAATGTATTTTAAGTGTAAAAAAAAAATAAAAAAATGAAGAGATGAGGAAGTATCATGAATTGACAACTCTTTATTTATTGGCGTGCAACACATTCTATTCCCTCTCAGAAAGGTGATTAGGAACAGCTTAGAGCTTAACAAATATAACAAATTAAAAACAGAACAGTCTATCAACAGAAAGTAATCAAATGTAAAACCACTGTATAGTCTAGATAGATTAAGTAGGATAGATTAATCCTACTAAAGAGCAGTGAGTGATTATCTCTTTGTATTTTGTTGTTTGATTAACATTGAAACAGACGGCAGAAGGAATATTAGGCTGCTATATTAGATATTAGATATTAGATCCAATATACTGATACACATGCCACTTATTTCCTAGTTGTTTGTGTTCACTTAAGATGTAACCGACTGTGTTTTAAGTGAATACTCAGCAAAACGGGCGTTTTGATATTTCTGTGTTTTTAACCTTTTAGGAGCGAAACCTGAAGCTCAAAGTTCACTTTGCCTCTCCGTGTTCCCCTTCGTCTCGGAGCGCGCACAGAAAGCCGCTTGAGGAACAGTATCACTTTCACAGCTTAATGTAGTTTTAATAACTCTTTTTATTAATTATCGAACACGTCTTGCAGTTTGATAATAGTAGACTGTGTTTTACGACAATCACTGATCGATCTGATTTAGAAGTTAAAGGGATATTTCGCCGCTGGAAAGATGAATGTGTATTTAAATGGGGTCATTTATGTAGTAGAAATGTGAAATTATTTTAGAAGTTGGAGCCTTCTAGACTGAGAAAAGCCAGAAAATGTATTTTTGGCTCATGTGGATGAAAGACAACAACTCCCAGAATGCACTTGGTTCGTTGCCCTACGAGGCCACTCCCAAGCCACGCCTACCGGTTACAGAGGGCAGTGTCGGAAGAAATGATACAACTAGGCCACTAGTCGACTCGAAACTGAAAAGACGGCGTTTTATCGTGAGATCCCCCTATGGGCGGGTTGAAGACATGCGGGACGAGCTCCTCCTACTGGCTGGAGTCTCTCGCCTCTGGACAAAAGAGCCTCTGATGATGCTAAATGATGATTTTTGCATCATCTGAGGTTTTTTTCCAGACACACAATACAGAAATCTCTGGTCTCAGGGGGACATGAGGGAGGGAAGCACGGCCATTCAAAAATACTACCGGGTTTCTACTGATACAAAGCTTAATGCTAATCGGTGAAGTATCCCTTTAAGTTCTGGCTTTTAGGGAGGAATGAAAGTGCACCACTGTGAAGGAAAGAAATGCACTAAACTGCCACAGCTCTAGTTTCTTGCTGTCATTGCTGTAGGGTTGCTGTTGTTGCAGTGTTCCCGCAAAGACGTTGCAAATATATTGTCCTTTTCAGACACCAGGTAAAACTGCCAGATGGTGAATGAAGCGAAGCAATTTTAGCTGCGCATAGAAAAATTGTCTCTGGATTTTTGAGTCATCTGATCGGTCTTTATAGAGACCACTGATCAAACTATATCAAGCTATTATCGGCCGATAATCAATCGCAGGCATTGCTGCCAGACAGTTTAGAAAGGGTAACAAATAGGGATGTCCCGAGCCGATCTCAAGGATCGGTATTGGGGCCGTTTAGCTTTTTTTTTTTTGGCGGTATGACCTTCAAGTGGGGTTGCCAACCGCCATTAAAAGGAAAAGAAGCTCAATATGTGTGCGTCAATGAGGGGTGCGTCTCAATTAGCTCCCTAACTTCCTAGGTCATGAGTTCAGGCACTGCTAAGACCAGTGTTGCTCACTTCACATTGAGACACTGTTTGCTCTATTTTCAGCGACATGACAACTTCCTCATTGAACAACAGCAGAACTGATATCTGTCCAACATTTTTTTAATGCTATTAAAAATACATTTTGATAAATACTTTGCTTGTTACATAATTATCGAGTCAATTATAGCCTAAATGTTATCTATATTATGTTCATTACCTGTCTAGCGATGTACGTTTCTGACATGCAATGAAATAATGGTTTGTATAAAAAATAAGTCATTAAGTGTAGCGAGTCGGCTCACGTGAATTATGCTTCGCCCTTCTAAACTTCCGTTAAGGGAACATAGTGAGCATCGATGCGCCCTTGTTTTCGCGGTGCATTGTGGGACTTTTTAGGAAGCGAACGTTTCAGTGCACTGGTAGTATTCTGCGATTGTTTCAGCCCTAAAATGGCCGACTCCCTGATGAGTGCCCTGACTACTGAACTAGGAAGCTGACTGAGACGCACCCAAAGTTACACTGGAAAGTTATTTATTTTCTGTTTATTTTTATCTGCCGTCAGACTGTCCGAGACATCATTGCCATAACCACTTTGCTATATGGTTGCGTCTTGCTTGCTCGGACTTGACAAGTATAATACAAGAAGTTTATAAAATAAGAAGTTTACATCAGTAGTCCCATATTCTTAATTGTGACCATACAGTCTGTTTACAACGTCTAACATTGTAGCTGATTTTTAGATGTACACGTCTTTACAATGTGCCTGTGTGTGTGTGTGTGTGTGTATATATATATATATTTTTTTGGTTAACAGAGTATCAAATCATCATATTAGACTGATTTCTGAAGGATCATGTGACACTGAAGACTGGAGTACTGACGCTGAAAATTCAGCTTTGATCACAGAAATAAATTACATTTTAAATTATATTAAAATAGAAAACCTTGTTTTCACAATATTACAGTTTTTCTGTATTTTTGATCATATAAATGCAGGCTTGATGAGCAGAAGATACTTCTTTCACAAACTTTAAAAATGTTAATGGTTTCCAAACTTTTGACCGGTACTGTATATAGGCCTATAAATGTATTTACTGTAATTGTTATATAGGAATTGATGTCAGATGACAAAAAAATATTTTTTTTTTTTTTTTTTTTCATTTGAGCTCCTGCCTCTGATAAACTCTCTGCACATCCCTGCATAGATTGGATTGATTTTAATAACTTTAATGTAGGCCTACTTGAAGTGTGCACCAAACACTAGAAAATACAAGTATCGGATCGGGGATCGGTATCGACAGATACTCAATATTCAGTTCAACTCTGATGGGAGGCACAAAAAACTTGATCGGGACATCCCTAGCAACAAACATTATTTATCATGAGAATATATATATATATATATATATATGATATTCTGTAATAGTGTACAGTACACTAAAATAATTATTTAGAAATGTCACTCGCTGCTTTGCAAATCTATTATTGAAATATATATAGGAAACTATTACACAATGTTTATTTTTCTTTACAGTTTACTATCATTCTGTCCTAAAATGTTAGCTTTACACCAGTGCACGAATACAGCTACTTTTATCATAACATCCATTTTTATTTTACATTTCTAAAATAATGTAGCCTGGGGACTCAAGAATGTGCTGCTAATAAACTGCAAACTTTGTAAACGTTTTACCATTGAAGGACGAAAATTGTATACATTTAAACATGATATAAATGTGATATCTAAATTTGATGAATCACATGAATTACTGATGTGTTACACATTATATAATTTTTTTTATTTATTTTTTTAATGTAGCGTAAATGTCTTCAAAAGTTGTATAAATAAAGTTTGTGGCAGGCTGCTAAAAGCAAAACTGAAGAAAATATTAATAAAGTACCATATAACCATGTAACATGATATACATAACTGCACTGTTGCTGATATTTGCATAACGTTCAATTTTCACGTTAAACACACCCCGTCCAGGGTCTCTCACTTACACACACACATTACGACGGGACTGTCAGATATCACACACACAATAATACACAGTCTTAGCAAACCAACATCTAATTAAGCACGAGCGCACCAAACAAGGCAACAGAGGCTCAGTAAAATATATAAACACTCTATATTTGGATTCCGGGTCAGTTAATAATAGATGTCCCGTCTGAGTGTGAGTGTGTGGCCGCGTCTCAAAAGCTATCGAGCTACCTACCAAGACAACATTAGTGAGGAATCACCGTCACAGACGCGTTCCGCACGTACACGTTCCATCGTTCGATTCATACGTTTGACCAGATCGAATAGAACGCGCGATTCGAACGTTCTAAATCCGGTTCCGACGGACCAAACGTGATGTCTAGGAAGGCAGCCCGCTAGGTTTTGAAACACCGCCACTGTGTCCGTTCAGAAAGAACAACAACAACTGCGTGTGTTCCGCCACATCAACGCGAATACTCACAATCAGCCAACGCGTGCAGCGAGGTTTAATATATGATTACATGACGTTGATGATAATTATCGATCACTTCTACATAAAAGAGGAAGATAATAAAACGCGTATGCCTTCTGCGATGATCGCTGCTCTCATGGCCTTGAGTTCCAGCCGCCCCCGGACACACACACACACACACACACGCACATTCACATCATCCTGCAAAATTTACAAAACTATATTTCCCGAATCTCACTCATTTACACTCTGACTCAGCACTTATGCGTCTGTCCGCGCGTGTGTGTGATGATCAACACGGATGTGAAGTGAAGATCGCAGTTCCACGCGAACATCTTTAGCTGCTAGTCAGAGTAGCGCAGCTGCGATCAGGCCTTTTCATCATCACAGTAATCGTGCTAATGCGCGCCGCGATACCTCGCGTTCCGACGCGCGTGTTACACGAGCTGACAGCCGCGTGTCGATGGCGGGATCGACGGAGGAGAGAGCCGAGGAGGGCGATCGCCGCGCGGCAGAAAGGTGTTGGAGGAAGTCTGCACTTACCTAGCTTTACTTTCTACGCCATCTTGGATCCACTTGTCAGCTGTCGCAGTGCATTATGGGTCAGATATTTCTGCGCACCGCTTCCTGCCAGCACTCGCTCAGAACCAACACACACACACTGCAGGAGCCTCATGCAGATTCACGAAACATTCTTAAGAATAAAATTCTTCTTAACTGCTATTTTCTTCGTATTTTCTAACTTAGGACACACATTTTGTATTCACAAAAACTTTATGTTCCTTATGTTCTTAGGCTATCTTTTCTTTTTAAGGTTGTTCTTAAGACAAAATTTGGTTACACTTTATTTGGTAACTTTATTTCACAGTGTCCTTGTATGTTACATGTACTTACCATAGTAATAACAGTAAATTGTGCATAATTACATCATGTACAAGTACATGTAGTTGCGTAATATTACTCAGCACTTAAATATATTGCACTGTAACAATGACACCTTAAAATAAAGTGTAAAATAAGATGACGTAGATACATTGTTACTCAAATAAGTACTGAGTAATATTAATTATAGGCTACATGTACTTACTATAGAGTTAACTGTTACGGATAGGGTTAAATAAAGTGTTACCCAAAAGTTAATAAGTATTCATATTCCAGAAAAGAATCTTCTTAAAAATCATCGTAAATAACTTCTTAAAGTCAAGATAACCTCCAACCTGTCTTAAATCTCCAAAGGAACATTCTTAACTTCTTGGAATTTATCTTAAGAATTTCCTCAACTTCGCTTCTTATGAAGATTTTTGTGAATCCGACCTGATACGTTGATTATGAATCTTTTTTTTTTCTTTTTTTTTTTAATTGTTCAAAATATGTATATATGTGTACATTTGTAAGTATGATTCCAAGGCAGTTTTACAGTGAATAGTAGCCCACTTTAACACTCCCAGTTAGGCAGATAAAGGCAACATTCTCAAAGAGAAACATTGAAGCCAGGCCTATAACATAAATAAAACTATATGCAAACTTTTTGTTTTCACAAAACTATATCCATATTTAGTTGCATTTCTGTAAAAACGTAGGGTTGCGAATATAATAAAATAACTGGGATTAATCTAATTTCCAAAGTGTTTAGAAGAAAAAAAAGTTGTATTTTCTCAAATATCTATCTATCTATCTATCTATCTATCTATCTATCTATCTATCTATCTATCTATCTATCTATCTGTCTGTCTGTCTGTCTGTCTGTCATCCATCCATCCATCCATCCATCCATCCGTCTGTCTATCAAGTGAGAGAAATAAAATAATTGGCATACAGCTACAGATTTAAATGTTTATTTACAGTTTTTTTTTTATTCGCTTTGGTACTATTTTCACAAACAAGGCGTATACATTTTCAAAACTCTTAGTGCTAATATCAGACATTTCAGCATGTTTTCAACTGTGTTAGTACAATACACAAAATCACAAAGTATCTTTTTCACAACACAAAATAACGGTTTCATCTATATAATCATTTCATTCACAGTAATAGTGATTAGCATCTCTTCTCGTTCAGTTTAATGCATTTGTCTATTATTTAATCCATTAATTAATAATTTTGTACATCTGTAGATTTCTACAGATATTTATTCTTTCTATATAACTTTTTTTTTGCAATTTCCGATATGTATAACCAAATGTAATGAATTTGTTTCACATAGGCTAAGTGATTTATAGATAATAACCACCACTATATGTCCAAAGTGTGTGCACACGGCACACGCATGTGTGTGTGTGTGTGTGTCTGTGTGTGCAAGGGAGAGGAAACAGTCACTGTATCAGATTGATCAGAGATGCATCAGTAGAAGGGAGAAAGATGTCATCAAATACATTTTACATAACAGTATGCATGTGTGACTGTAAACAGATTACCAGGGTAGAGACTGACACATTACTGTAACTCACCCTTATAAAGGAGAACTACAGTAGTTTCAGTCATATGTGAGAACATTTACTGTGTTGCCAGCAAACTACAAAACCTCATGACAGTTTTATATAACTTCATCACACCATTTGATATCACTCTAGATATATAGCATTATGGATTAGGCCTAAATGACATAAATTAGGTAATGTACGTGTACTTTCTAATGTGGCAACTGTTACTGTACTTATTTCAGGAACAAGGCTGATTTGAAACATGTATCTTGCATTGTTTGCTGTTGAATGAACTGATTGTTAAAAGTACTAAACCGAAATAAGATCACACTGTTGTGTTTCAGTGATCAAACCAAATGTTCTCATTACATATTACAATAATCTTGTGTTTGAAACAATTATTATGTGGACTGAAATGTGATGAAAGTATTGGTCAGGTTTTGAAAGTAGCCTATGACTAGCTGTGTGCTTTTGAAAATGTACACCTTACTTGTGAAAAAAGTACCAAAGCGAATAAAAAAACCCTCAAAATCCCATTTTTTATTTTGCATTACTAAATACTGATATTCATTTATTTAATATATTTGTCACAGTATCGTTGCATGTTATATCACAAGACATAAACGTGACACAGCTCATATTTTCTTTAACCATCCACAAACTTAAATGCAAGCAAACAAAAACTCTTTTTCGCTGTGTTTGTTGCAGCGGCTGGTGTGTGATGTTTACAGTCACTAGTGCCGCCTTTCGGTTGAAGGCGTTATTGACCGATGAAAACATTGTGATGCGTTGCGCCACACACACTGCCACAGTGAGTGTGTGTCCTTCTCCTTGCAAACTTACCATCCCGCGTTAGCGCAGCGGAGGAAACGACACCTGCACATTATCTCTCACTAGATTAGAAGAGGACAACAATGCAATAACTCCAGGTGCGCCGTGTTTACTTTGACATTTACTCAGAACAACGCTATATCATCTGTGTGGAGCGGGACGGGACAGGTGCACGGGAAGCAGCGGTTCATTAAAGAAGACGAGAGCACATATCCGCTTCATTTTAAAGTTTAAAAACACCACAAACACCGGGACGCTGCGACAATCGTCTTCTCCACTGGATTTCTGGCGTGTTTCCCTGCGCGTAAAAACGCACGAGCATCTGCAAATTCCAAGAGTGAATTCATTACAACATCACAAGCCGCGCGCGCGCGCGAACGCGAACGTTCACCGCAAACGCAACGGCAAGAGCGTTTCTACAGAAGTGCACTGATATTTTCCATCTTTCTATGTGACAACTCGTGATTGCATGCATCACCAGATGGCTCGATTGATTTAGATGATCACTGGCACTCGATCTAGCGTGGGAATCATAAGGAGAGGACGATGTTGATGAAGGAATACCGAATATGTATGCCACTAACTGTGGAAGAGGTAAGTGCACTAAGTTTATATTTAGCGATTGATCACTGTTATCGCGTGGTGAAATGTTGGGAATGTATAAAATCCATACAGTTAATTCAACATATCCAGTGACTCGTTGGTAAATTCACCCCCAATTACTTTTATTGTAGTTAATTTGCCTCCAAATGGCATTATCGTTTATTTGAAGGCAGTTTACACCAGTTTTTATTGTTTGCAACTTTTCCCTCTCTCCCGGAGATACAGTGCAGAAATCCATAGTGAAATCCACTTGGTGGTGCTGTGGAACTTTCCATTCCCAACACTCTTTGGCCGGGATTGGAGTTGTTGTTGTTGCTCATTTAGTGTGGTTTTGACATTGTTTCAATGTACTTTTTAATTGGAAAACAAGATGATTTGGCTACTTTGATAAACTGTTCATTACAGTCATTTGGATGGGTAACGTTACGAGTCATTTACACATAATGGACCTCTTTCAAACCAGTATCATTTATGAAATTGAAAACCCTGCTGCTGATACAGACTGACATGGTCTTTTATTTTATAACGATTAACTCAATTTGGACTGCATTAATTGGTTTGTTGGGATCCACGGTAGCTGTATCCTTATGCAAACCTTAACATCATAACCAATAACGACTTGTATTTTTCTAGACAATCAAACACTTGGAAATAGGACTTAAGTAATGGCTGAAATAACAAATTAAATCAAACTGGGAGCTTTGTGGTTTTAGTCTGTTAAACTTAAGGTATATTTATGCTAGTAAACTCCTAAAAGTTGACTAAATTAACTAATTGGCAATAAAAAAGCAGAAACCTCTTGTTTCAGTAGGATATATGTAAACCTAAAGTCCCCATGAAATCAAAATTGATGTTTTTTTGGCTTATATGTTAGCCTTAGCTAGTTTGCTCAAACAATGACAAAGTTCGCATTCAGAAGATAAGCGTTCAAAACTTAGTCTATCACTTCCGCCAATATGGATCAATGATTTTGATGACATCACTCTGCACTTCAGCTTCTCATCAGATTTTCTGTCCAATCAAATGCTCTCTAGAATCTGAAGCTCCGCCCCCTACACTATAAATAGATGCGCTGAAATCGGTCACTTGTTCTTATATTTACTATTTTCTACATGGTGAATGGCACATAGTGCACTATATAGGGGATAGCGAACGATTCAGACAGTGTAAATATGCTTTCCATCGGGGCAAATGAAGTCTGTTTTCACGTTAGTGTCCGCAGCGTGATCAGTCTGCTCCAGAGACACGATAGCAAAGCGGATCATATGATCGAACCTATTGAATTCTACACAGAGTGCTATATTTTAAAGCGATATGGAGATTAGGAGGAAACTGTGGCTTTACGGAGTTTAACAGCTTTGCCTAGATGTGATGTAAACGGAACGCTATTGGCTATTTAAAAAAAAGGGGAGGAGCTGCTCAACATGTCCCGCCCCATCTTCATGTTTCAGTGGAAATGACGTCAACACACTGATTAATGCTGTGCATTTCAAGGCACTTCAGAGGGCCTTTAAATCCACATATCCTGAAATATCCATTTTCCCAGTCATTTCATTTCAGTGGCAAAAAGTGCCACAATTTACTTGAATTTGTTTAGGGGATAGAAAATATCATTAGCTCAGTACAGAATGAAAAGTCTCCACCGTGAAAAGGAAATGTGTGTGTGTGTGTGTGTTAGTTATATTAGGTAAGTGCTCTGATCATAATGTCTTCATCATGGGAAAATATTAGAAGTTTCATTTCAATGATTGTAATGTGATCTAAGCATTGTAGAACTAATATCAAGACAATTTCTGTTCGCACTATGGCACCAATATAGTAGCAGATGCTTATGCGCATAAATCTGCATCTCAAATGGACTGACTGAATGTAACTGTAATTGAATGGAATAGATTTTGAGCAGAGAATATCAGATCTATCTGTGCTGTATGTGGCTTTGTGCTTTTGCAGCCCATCTGCTGACTGACACCACAGATGTGTTTTGTGTTCAAGGAAGCGGCATGTTAAACTGCATCATCATTAATATCGGCGCTTAATAAATCGAGGGCCTTTTGCATACTGTAAACAGAGTAAGCTAAACACCAAATTATTTCCCTGAGGGAGAGGTATAAAATATAATTTTAAAACAATTAGCTTTTTTATGATGTGTTTGTGTACATGTGTGTGTTTTAATAAGAGGGAAAAGCCATCTGCAAGCGTTATGGATGATTGATTTACCTGGCAACGGCTGAGACTGCTAGTTAAAATCTGTTTGATCAATTAAAGGTCTCTTGAGGGGTTACTGAGCCGAGAGCATGATTACAGGTCAAATGACTGTTAGCCTACAACATCTTATTTTCTTGGCTCTTGGAAACAAGTGTGACTCTAACTTTTGTTGATACCCTCTATGTAAAGAGCGAACATTTAGAGGTCCTTGAGTTTGCACATTCTTGAGTGATAAAAACCTCTAAGTCAGACTTATTGATATATAATCATTTGTGGTGGGATGCTGGAAAAATGACTTGCATGAGTAAAGTGATCAAATGTGAGCGATTCTCCTGAGAATTCCAGTGTTAAATTTTATTATCCAAGCTGATATGATTTCTTTTTTCATATACTTAACAGATTCAGCATTCCTCAGAATGAATAAAAATATTCAAATTCACACTCAGAATATCACGCAAACCTGCAGTAATTAAAGATGTTAAATAACACAAATGGACTTTATGTATTTGATCTCACTTTATTTAACAATGTCTGTCTTACATTTACACTTATGCATTTGGCTGATGCTTTTATCCAAAGTGACTTGCATTGTATTTAAAGGTACACATTTTAATTCTTATCAGTTCTGGCTTTCCCTGGGAATCGAACCCATGACCTTGGTGTTGCAAGCACAAACGCTCTACTGTTTGAGCTACAGGAAAGCCTTTGATGCTGACCTTCAATATTCCAATTCAGCCCTAAGCAAAAATTATTTTAGTAACCCATTATACTTTCCCTAAAAAAGTAACCAAGAGACAATATTAGTTACTTTCTTAGGGAGTAATACAATATTGTAATGCATCACTTTTAAAAGTAACTAACTCCCAACACTGGGTATTTATAGTTGAAGTACAGACAAATTTTCACATTCAAACATTTTCATAACAGTTGTTTTACCACAGATTTAGGGTACTTTTACACGACAACGATACGCTTGAAACGGAGAAGTTTTTCCTTTGAATTTTCCTGCGTACAGACGATGATGACAATGGTGTCATTGTCAAAACGATCCCCATTCACACGGATCCACGAAAACGACTAAAAAAGCTGTATTCTGCTTCCAGGCCAGTAGATGGCGATGATACACTGAACACGTAATACGCATGTGCATGACGTCATCGTCTTCAGAGATTTGCGTTTTTGTTTTTGCCGTTGTCGTGTGAAAGAACGGCCAGAACGCATACAAAGTTTTACGTTTTTAGTTGAAAACGGTGTCGTGTAAACAGCCCCTTAGTTCACAAATAACTGACAGTCATGACGTAAGTAAATCTGATTTTCATCTACAATAATAAATGCTCAAATTTGCCATTTGTAAATTACTTTTCATGCTAGTTAAAATTGAAAGTTGATTTCTTCAATGATTAGTTTTCTTCAAAAATTATGAAGTGTGAGGAAACTTGAACATGGGAAACCATTTTAATCTCATTGCTGAGGAGAAAACATATAGGCTAGGATATTAAAGAGATCTCATTTGATTTGACTTTCACACAGTGATAGTTGTTGCTCTTAAATTTTTATAAAATATAGACTAATAGTGGCATTTGTGTTGCGTGCCAGTTATGTTTAATGGTAACTGCATCAACTGTTGAACCTCAAGTATGAAATAAAAATAGTAACAATTTAATTAGGTGAGAAAATGAGCCGTGACCAGCTGAAGCACAGGATCTTTCACAGGTGAAAGCAAACACATTTTCTTTGCATTAATTGGACATTTTCAGCTGAAACTCAAGGCCGTCTTGATAATGGATTGTAATGACATTCACCAGAGACCCTGTACAGATGAATCTTCACTTATCTAGGGCATAAAGGAACTTGAAGTTTTTACTTTACTTGGAAAAAGGTTGTCTATGTTGTATCTTTGTTCATGTGGTTTGAAAGCATGTACTCTACTCAAGGGGAGGCATGTGATTTTTCGCTTTAAGTCAGCATGAAATAAAAATCAACCTATCTATAAATGCATATTATTGATCTTATTGTGTCCTAATCATCCATGCACACGTTTGTTGTTTTTTTTGACGACGTTACTCTCTTATTTGTCAGACTTTCTCGGGTGACGGATGCAGGACTTCTCCAATCATTTTGCCTGCTTAAAGTCCCACTGTAATCAATAATTGTATCCCTTAAAACTCATCTTTGATCACCAAAATGACATGTTTAATGCCTTAAAATAGCTTGAATGTAACTCTACACCCTTGCCTTTTAGTATGCGTGGTTCTATGAATATGCAAATGAGCCCCGCCTCCACTCACTCACTCAGCTCAGAGATCCACTGGTTGACGATCACACGTTGATCTGATTGGTTACAAGGTCGTTTGTGACGTCAGAAACACCAGCGATTTCAAACCGTGTTTTTGAGACTGTCTTTGGTTCACTGCAGTTTTAAGGAGAAAATACTCAGCAATGGTGTCGACTTATGAATTTACACATGGTTTGTCTTCACACTGCAAGTTCACATTCAGACCTGCCTCTATCCAATCAACAACTGATGCATAGAATCAAGTCCCCAACCTTCTCTTACAATTTATTGCAACTATGTAAGATGTTTGTAATAAAATATCCAAAAATCACTTGCACAGTGTGATATATTTCCTGCAGTTGTGTACTTTACAATATCCCAAAAGTTCCCAAAGATTTTTAATTTCAGAGAAATTGCAATTTTAATCTCATCCCTGTCCCACTTGTCACCTGTCAATGACGTAATATCCGCGTTATCCCTGGTTTCCGCTCATACTGCCATAGTAACCATGGCAACAGACGTGGACAACTGCGTTAGCACTCGCGCTGTTGTTGTTTGGTTCAAACATTATGGACCATGGCAAGCAGACTTTGGGACAAAAGGAGAACTAAAACGAGGATCAATATCAGCGTGGCGTTTTCGAGAGGCCGAGAGCTAGCGTCCGCGACTAACTTCGACTCGACAGAGACGCGCACATGTAGAGGTGAGCAAATGTACATAAAACTAATCAATGTTATATAGCTCAACATGATGAAATGTTAGAATATGATCAGTATGTTATTCTAATGTTGATCTAGCTTACTGCTAGTCTCATACAGACAAACTAACACACAGAATAACATTATAACTTTCAACACACTCAAATGCAGTTTAGTGTGATAGTGTAGACCAAGTGAAACAGCGCTGCGTTACCTCACAAGTTTCATTCGTCTAATAAACTGACCCTGTGTGAGTATTATTCAGCACTTGCGGGTAAGTTAGTTCGGTAGAATGAAATGTCCTTATTCCTTTATATCCGCGGGACTCGCGTGTGTCGCTGATATCTGTCTCTCATTAGCACTCGCGCCGCTTCATACCACAGTCATATTAAAATCATCAATGTATTCACTCATCCATAAACATTATTAGATCCATCGGCATGACGACAAGTTCCATAATTCCGCTTATGCGTCATCAACTGACGCCTTTGTTATTGTAAGAGGTTAGCGACCCCTAGCGGCGAAAAAAATTACATATTGTAGCTTTAAAGCCTCTATAGATATAATTTTATTGAGAAGGCAAAATGGGACATGGTGTCTTCATCTGTATTTACTTGAAATACTTGAAGACCCAGTTAATTTAAAATTAGTTTGTGGGTTTTAGTTCATGTGTGTTAAGTAAATCTGCTGGTGTTCTCCTGGAAATGTACAAAATTGTCTTAGGAAAACAAAGCAAAATATTGGATGTTACTCATCCTGCACTGCCTTTTTTTTTCTTTTTCAAATGCTTTATTTACACACTCAAATTTTTCCAAATCAGTGTGACTTTGTTTTTTTCTTCAGTGGAACACAAAAGGAGAAATTGATTCATGTATCTGATCAAAATAAAGCCACACAGGTTTGAAACGTCATGACGGAGAGGAAATATGGATTTATTTTGGTGGTGAGGGTGGGCATCAAACATCACCATGCCCTGTCAGCACCATCCTCCATTTCAGCAGCATCTTCTTTTATTTGAGCACTTATTCTTGGCCACAAGCTTCTGGCTGTCAGTATCTGAAGCAGTGATGACTGGAGGGTTGTGTTGCTTCCTCCGTTACTCAGATTCCTTATGCAACCATTAGAAAGAAATCTTATGAGCTGCATTGCTAGTCACCAGCATACGTGTGTGTTGGATACCAGCATAGGGTACTGGTGTCACTAATAGGCTAAACTCCCGCCAGTGTTTTTAAAAAAAAAGTTGCCAGCCACCGCCAGCATTTTTGATCATTTTCACAAAAATTTCATGGCCAACAGAATATTTTGCTGTATGAATATCTGAACATGCAATATATCATTAGAAAGAACAGAAAAAAGTCCTATATTGTTAAACCAACATGGTTTAAGCAACAAATGTGCAACAAAGTTACTACGGTTTTGGGAAACGCTATTTCTTCAATGATGCTTTGCTCAATAGTAGTTTAGCAGCGAGGTACATAGTTGTACGGGAAACGGACCCTTGCTCGACTCTTCTCACACAACACAACACTTGATTATAAGATAAGTCTAAAAGTATCTGTGGTTCGTCAGTTTTCATGGTGCTCGTTATGGTTTATATTTACTTGAAGAAACTAATGCATTGTGCTTGGGGACTCATTTTTATAAGTGTAGGTTTTTTTTCCCTTCAATTTTAAAATTACTGTAAATTAAATTTACCTTTTTTTTTTTTTTTTTAAGAGATGGAGAAATGCATTGATAACTTTGTAGTATAATTTAATATTTATTTTTAAAAAAGCGAATGGTGGTTGACTGGGAAAAACTGTTATGATGCTAGGGTGTTGCTAAGGTGTGTTCAATAGCATATTCATGCTTGCTTGCCATAGGTCTTTGCTGGTGTAGTGTTTGTTTCCTGGCCCAAGTCAAAAGAGCCCATCCCAAAGTCTTTCCAGTCACTCTATATGGCTCATTTCCAATCTTTATTCTTTAAATTTGAGGTAAGATCCACAAATATACGTTAGGAGGTTGGCAAAAGTTAATTGCACCAATAAATAAAACGAAATCTGCCAATTAACAAAAAATGTCACAAACGCAACTCTGCCTGGCACTGATTTGTGAATCGCCGCATGCATTTGTGGATTTTGAAGCATTTCTGGTGGTGAGATGTGCACACAGTTCCACGAATAGGTGGACTCCACCCACCGTCTACTCAAGCCAATTAGATAACAGACTGCGCTGATTAATCGTAGCACGTTCTTACGATATATTTGTGGATCTCATTCTGTTTATTTGTATATTTGAATTTTGTGAACCCCTACATTTTTATCTGTGTTTCGTAATCTATTTATTTGGAAAAATGAAACATTTCTAATCCTATATATCTATTAAAATATTTATATTGCATGCACTTCTTAAAGCTCTGGTCATAATCAGACCTTTTTGTGTTCAGGTTCTTTTCATTTGAAACGTCTTTTCCAGCATGTGTTATTTTTTTAACATATCACGGCTTCAGCTCACAGGAAATTTATTCTAAATAGTTTTAGAAGCTCATAGGTCGAGCTGGAAACATCTAAAGTGATTGCTTTGATCTAAATCCGTTACTGCAGGCTTTCAGCAGTGTTTCAAAGAAGACCGAGACCTGACAAATCCTGACACCCTTCTCTGTACTCACTGTGAAGACATGCACACGGCTACATGCAATGGACTGCTCATGTCAAATGTAAGAGGATGGACTGAAAGGGTTAGATGGCTCCTCTGATACTTTTTTTCCCCCTGTTCATGGCTTGTACAAAATCTGTGTAAATATGCCAACTGTGGTTGCCAGAACTTTACATTAAAAATAAAAAAATACTGTAGCAACATTTTAAGTTTTACAGACTGAAGCTAAATTTACAGTAAAAAACCCTTATATTTCAATAACTGAAATACTTTTTTTAACCTTTATAATATACGGAGAAGGGAAATATTGAACAAGGAAGGGACGAAGGAGATGGATATGAAGATGTGAAATGAACAGACTGAGAAGTTTATCTTATTAGATAAAATATATGTGGACAAAGTTTTCCTTTGGAGACATTTGCAGTTGAAAAAAGGTAAACGACAATGTTATCAATGTCAAAAATCGCAATAATATAGTATCGTGGCTTAGGTATTGTGATAATGTATTGTGGGGCCTCTTGCGATTCCCAACTATCTTAAAAAACACGGGTGGTAAAGAGAAAGCCACATGATGACTCAAAGTTCTTCACAATTATGACCTGACTAGATACTAATATATAGAAATAGCCTACTAAATATACAGAAGGTGCACTGTGTCATAAATACATCATTGTGGTAACACACATGACATTAAAATAATGCAATAAACATTAAAGACACACTCTTTAACCTTCGACCCTCTAGTGGTTAAAAACATCGTTTTAGTTGTGCTTCGGCTCTGCGTGACTGTGGATGAATAGGGTAACAAAAAAAAGAGAGAGATAGAGCGATTGTCCCACTGCTCATAAAACATTCACCACTAGGCTTAAGAGATATAACCGGTTGAGATGGAAAGGATCTCATGGAAAGTTCCAGCACAGCGCTACAACAACCATAATGACATGACCCTTCACAATAATGCTTTACAATGAAGAGAGCTGCATGTGGCAGTTTATCTGTTCAATAAAATACTTTACTCTCCTGTTGAGTGATAAAAACACCATCATCTCTGCATCGCTTTTACAACATTTCAAACCCCTCAGTTCTCGCCATCTCCAAAGCCGAGCCAGTGTTGATTCTTGTTTAATTACGAGCTCTGTCGCGAACTCTTTTTGCCAGCAGACGCTCCTCTGTTCAGCTTTTGTTTTTAAACGGGTGAATCCCCGGAGGTTCGAGATCCACCCGCTCCCTGTCAAACTTTCTCACTTGTTGTTACAACTAACCTGCCATTCCCACAGAAGACACACGTCAAAGTAGCCGGAGCAACTGAACTCTGTTTATGGATATGACGAGACACGCATGTACTCTCAGAAAAAAAGGTACAAAAGCTGTCACTGGGATAGTACCTTTCAAAAGGGTTCTAATATGTACCATTTTTGGAACTGATATGTACACTTTTGGTACCAATATGTACCTTTGAGGGACTAATATGCACTCTTAGGTAAAAAGGTGTACCTTTTGAAAAGGTACAGCCACAGTGACAGCTTTTGTACCTTTTTTTTTTTGTACCGAGTGATGCATGTACACAATTTCCCACGAAAACCATCCTGCTAGGTCTAAAATATAAACGGGCTTGCTATAGTGAATCAGGGTAAGACAAAAACACGTTTTTTTTTTTTTTTCAGAAAAACATCCCAGGATTTTTCTCCATCTAAAGCAAGTGAACGGGGATCACCGTAGTTAATTTTTGACTGTTTAAAATCCATATTTAGGATTTATCCATATGACCTTAGCCAAAAAACAAGGGTCTTCTCTAGCGAAACAATCAGTCATTTTCAGATTTTTTTTGTTTTTTTGTATAAATTTTAAGAAATGTTCACCTTATTCCAGCTTTTTATTTGAAGCATTTGCTTCTTATTAGAAATAAGAGCATCAGGAAAGTATTGAGAGATGGGGGTAATGGGGATTGAGGAAATTACACCAGATTTAAATCACCATGGATTAATGTCACTGACCATTGCATTTCACTTCTGATGAACTGATTTGACCTTTTTATCAGATACTACTCCAGAGGAAGATCATGTCTATACTTTTTTTATTTTCTTTTGAACTGGCCGTGGCCCTTGAGCCTGCAGTAAACTGAAGGTCAGAGAGGTAGACAGCTGGCTTTTGTTGTATTATGAAAGAGCTCTTGCAGACCTCAATGTTGAGGCTTTTTCGAGGTCCCACAAACCTTGCTGGTGAGCACATGGCTAATGGATCGGATCGCAGTCCAGCGTTTCATGTTCGTCCCCATACGTCACGTTCTTTTAACAGTAAAGTTTCCATCGGTTGGCCAACTCCTGGCAGCCGAGATAATTTCTCAGTGGTTCCCTGTGAGAAGTATTTGACCCTAAAGCCCGTTTGAGGTCTGCCCACTGGCACCCTGACAGGAGCACAAAGGTTACAGATGAAAGTGGGGAATGTTAGTGGCGGTGCAAAGGCAAATATAGCCTGTCACTCAGGGCATGTTGAGAAGAAAGCGTATGGACAATCCCTGATGCTTAAAACACGATTGTACTTCAACAACATTCATCTGAATTTATAGTTTCCTGACAACACCAAAGACGGCAAACAGGCAGATGGTCATGAACTGTTTTATACAGAGCATAAAAACATCCTTGTGTCGTATGACATGTAGATTTTAGACATTTAGTAAGAAAAGGTTGTCTACCTGCCAATATGGCATATTTCATAATTCAACACGTTTCAGTCAATTTCACACATTTTAGTTTGGCAATTAGCCTAGAAATCTAGACGCACCCTAGTGGCAGCAAAATGTATTTTGCAGCCAGGGCAGTCTAGCAACTCTCCATTGACTTTCGAGCTGCAAAAACCTAAATTGGGTCAGGCCAATCACGTCGTGTATAGAGTAGGCGGGGCGGGCTTAACATAATGACGACAGAGTTGCGACGGTTCAACGTGTGCCAGATGTGGGCCGGATCTGGGCCGACACTATGTTGCTGTCTGGGATGATGTCCTCAGCTGGATCTGAGTAAAATTAAAGGCTTATTCCTCACTTTGTCGTCTTCCAAACTCGACGAAAAGTAGATGAAACTGACGAAGCTTGATGCTTTGTTTATGGAGGTGGTTGGGGGTGTTTACAGGTTTGTGTGTGTGCCTCACATGGACTATTATTGTGTGAATAGCTTATCATTAGTAAAGATAATGAACTCAGACGGGAAAGAGTGCACCTGTCATTGGTTTCACACAGATTACATAAACCGAGTATTTGTTTTCGACTTACTTCATTTAAAGTCCCGCTGTAGTCAATAATTTAACCCTTAAAAACTCATATTTGATCACCAAAAATACATATTTAAAAATGTTTTCCTTGAAAAAAAATGTAACTCTACACCCTTGCCTCATTTAGTATACGCGGTTCTATGAATATGCAAATTAGCCCCGCCTCCACTCACTCACACCAGCTCAGAGTTCCACTGGTTGACGATCACACGTTGATCTGATTGGTTACAAGGTAGTTTGTGACGTCAGAAACACCAGCGATTTCAAACCATGTTTTTGAGACTGTCTTTGGTTCACTGCAGTTTTAAGGAGAAAATACTCAGCAATGGTGTCGACTTATGAATTTACACATGGTTTGTCTTAAAGCATATTAAAAACACCACATAGACATATAAACAACATTAAAAACTTAATTTTCACCACAGGGGGACTTTAAAAATAGACACCAGGCTTTCTAAAGACATGTCTGTGTGGCAAGTATTCGCTGAGTTTCAGTTCATTTTTGTGATGGTTTCATAAAGAAGTTCACAGAGACTGAGACTGCAGAAAGCACACCCTGTTTATCTTTATTTTACAAAAGCACAAAGTTTTGTTGTTGTGAGTGTACACTAATAAATGTAGACCCTTGACCCTTATTACTCGTTTCTGTTGGACAAAAAATGTATGTGAGTATTTTTTATTCTTTTTGCTGTTATCAGGATACAATTTTATTCTGGCTCACTTTCATTGTTCCCAATTTTAAGACCTCATTCACCCGTGATCGCTGCATGTATCCAGATATATTGACGGCGTCTGTGAACTCACATTTCCCAAGAAGATTCCTTCACCATCTGCCATGGATTCAGATTCACGTCACAGACTCGAGCTGGAGCTGAGATTGCACACGAGCAGCCTGAGGCGCAGACTGATTTTATGAGGTGTGAAGGATCGAGGGCCAAACTGATGTCATTGGCAGTGATAGAAAAGCACCATTGAGGGCTTGAAGATGATGCTTGTGTAAAGAATGGCACTGGTAATGAGGTGCTGTTTGTTTAATGGAGAAACGCCTACAGCACAGAATACAAAGCACTCGTATCACGTGTATGGTTTGCCACAAAACTTTGCGTGCTAATGCAATTCATAATGTAGTGGAGTAATATTTGAAATGCTTGCATTTGGAGGTCAATGAAACAAAAGCCATGAAACATGCACGTATCTTTGTAGTATTTGATTGGAAAGGAGTCTCTGTCCTTGGCTATGTTCAGAATGGTGTACTACCGTACTGCTTGCAATAGTTCTGCTGTGTATGTAGTACATTTTCTGTATGGATGGAATTCATTTTCTGTTTTAATGAATCTACTTCTGCCGAATTGAGCAAAATACAAGATCGCACAATACAATGCAGTCGACTTGACCTTTCATTTCCATTGTGATGGAAAAAAATTAGCCGTAATTATTTATTTAGCCGTAAAAATTTGTAACTGTTGACAGTCATGTTACATACAAATTAAAAATGGAAAATTATTAGGGCTGCAACAACCAATCAATAATAATTGATAATGAAAATAATCAATGAATTTTTGTTGTTGTTGTGTATGCGCACAATCCACAGAAAACATCTGCATTTTACAGTACTGAATAAAACATTTCTAAAAGTGCATGACCCAAGTTGTCAGAAACATGAGAATGCTTTATATTAAGCGCTTCGCACAATAGCATATAGTATATAGTTTAACACAACTTGCCTTGAAGTATGTGTGTGCTGTTTAAAGTCAGCGTGAAATATTAAAGGGTAACATTAACATTAAAGGGACTATTGTAAAGGAGTATAAATGTAGTACTGTATGTTCAGATGAGTGAATGTGTGTTCCTTCAACCTTGTATCAGTCAACATTCAGTCTGTTGTTTTTAACTTCTACTTTCAAATGGTATGCTATCAATTTAAATTAATCAATTGTTTTTTGCACAATGTGTGTGTGTATATGTATGTGTATATATATATTAGTATGTCTTTGAGGACATTGGGCAGAATGTGGAATAAAAATGTTGTGAACAATAGATTAAAATGAACATTTATTTACATAGGCTTATAATTTTAGGTTTTTCATCCGATTAATCAAACAAGTAATTGACCGATTAATTGGTTTATCATAATCATAGTTGCAGCCCTAGAATCGATGACTGGATGCCACTTGAGAAATTAAAAGTGAAGAAATTATTTTCTTCTCTTTAAGCTATAACTATGTTGACTAAGTTTTTGCTTGTGAAATGCTACTTATTATTATCTCAAAAGTTCTATGATCGTATTTCTGTCGTTAACTATTAAAGGTTTTAGCTTTTGAAACCCTGCTAGCTGTCAAGACGTTCAAAAACATTGCCTGCTAACCGCAGAATATTTCAGCATTGCTTTGCATATTTCAAATCATACTCTGATGTAAATGAAGACTCCAGCTGACAGGATGGAGAAGTATATTCCTGTCTTTTACTCCCTTGTCTCTTGTCGCCTTTCACTGAAGCTGAACTCTGACGTGAAAATCTTTACCGGATTTTACGCCGTCTGAGGATAGTGACTGTTTCTGAAACACAAAGCATAGCTTGTATGTGCTTGTATAAAGGTGTTTGGGAGCATGAGAGCTGAAGGTCATCACACAGTTTTAAGATGTTGGCTGTTGGCTGTAGCTGGTGAGTCAGCCGGCACTCAATCGTTTGTGTTCTCCTACACAAGGCCAGCTAATGAAGTCATCCAATCAGGAAGCCCCCTGACTCTTGGACACGCTCATCAAATCAGAGCAGGTCTATCTGCTAGAGAGCTTGCCTTTGTGATTGCCTCTCTTGCCACCGCTTTAATGTGTTGATAAGAGTAGCCGACTCCTTCAAGGGGATTCCTGGTCTCTGCCGGCTGATGCCACCATCATTCAGTGAGGCGGTTCCTGTTCTTGGTCAAGGCTTTAATCAGGACAATCCTGATTAAGGGTGCGTTTACATGACAATGGTTCGCTTAAAACGGATACGTTTTTCCTTTGAGTTTTCCATGTACAGACGACACCATTGTCAAAACGATCCCCATTCACACGAATCCATGAAAACAACTAAAAACGCTGTATTCTGCTGCCAGGCCAGTAGGTGGCGATGATACACTATAGACTGAACACGTAATACGCATGTGTATGACGTCATCATCTTCAGAGATTTGCACTGTTTACACAGAGACCGTTTTCAAAAACTTGCACCACTTTGAAACCCGTTTCCAAAGTTTGCGTTTTCAGGCACCCAAAACGCCGTTGTCGTGTAAACGGACGGCAAAAATGCATAAAAAAGTTTTACGTTTTTAGTTGAAAATGGTGTTGTGTAAACAGCCCCTAAGAAAGAGTCTCGCCAAATAAGAGGACACATATATTGTGGACGGCCATTCTCAAGGGGTTTGACATGGACTTTGAGTTAGAGATGCGCTAATATAAAAAGTCTATACTATAAAAAAATTAAATAAAAGCTGTTAACCCAGCAACAGTCTTGGGTAGTTGCTTCAAATATATTATTTAAATATTCGAAATGTAATCAGTTTCTTTTAACACACTGCTTTTTGTAATGCATACAAAAAAAACTGATTTGAATTAAAAATGTTTCTCTTCAGTTTTATACATCTAACATTAAGAACGGGTTGAAATAATATGCACTCTTATTTAATATAAAATATAAATAATGTATAATATTAATGGGTAGCATGTGTAGATAAATCCAAAAATGTTGCGTGATGCAGAATGAATAAGATAAAGAGACTTTTTAACAAACGCAGAGAACAATTAACACAACTGTAACAAAGTTCAGGGAAGAAGGAGGCAGGAACCAGCAAAAGTTCAACATAACTTTAATTACATATATATTACAAAATAAACATAAACCGCAAAACGAAAGTAAAGCAGCAGCCCCAAACGGACAAATGTTGCATAAACTAAAACAAAGCAAAACAATACAATTAAATCCCACGCCTGGTCCTTTCTCGTCGTTCACTGTCATCACTCCTTCTTTTATCCTTCCGGAGCCTCTACTCGCAAGTGTTGCTCATTAACACTGAGGGCTTAAATACAAAAGATGTTAATCAAAGAAACATGGAACAGGTGAAACTAAATCAGAAACCATGGAAACAAACTACAAACTAGAACTCAAGGCAAAACAGTAACAAAACCATGACAACGAAACTAAACAGAACATGACAATGTAACGACACAGAGCTACACAGAATACAACCAAATTAAATCTAAATTTAGCTCCTTTTACTTAAAACAAGTATAAATAAAATGCCAGTGGGGTAAAAAAATGTATATTAATCTAAACGGACACACGATTATTTTTCTCACCACATTGGCAGATAATTTGCAAAATAAGAAAATAATGCACTTAAATTAGTTTTTCCCCCAGGAAAAAGACTAAATACCTAATTTTTCTTATGTAGAAAATGCATCTTGATTTAAGAATCTTTAGATATTTTGACTGGAAACAAGACAAAAATACTAAGTAAGAAATGCAATTCATACATTGCACATATTTTCAGAATGCAGACTAAAATGATTAAAATGGCATACAGGATCCTGTAGGTGAGGAGGCTGCGTTAATTCATAGGGACTTACATTTACATCGGGAGACCTCTGGAAGTAACCTAATAATTACAATTTCCTTTAGGATTTCCAATATGGTTGGATGCACATTACCATCATCGCTCCTTCCGAAAATGAAACAGATTTCTGTATGGAGTGGAAGGATGCCAGATGGAGGGGTATCCGAGATATATGCCGTAATCATCACCACAGCTGTTAAATAAACACAAATTATTCACAATTTAGCTGGTTATCTTTATTTCCTGCAAATACAAAAGCAACAGTTATTCTTTTTCCTGTTGGATTTAAATATTCTTCCAATAATTGGTGCAGGTCCTCCCCCCATTTTGCGAGCCTCTTCCTTCTTGATGTTGGCCGAGTAGAAAGTAAAATGTTAATTTCATTACCCTAATTAAGAAATGACACGGGTTGGATTAGAGAACATTCAATTATGTGAAAAGAGCATTAGACCATGTGGGAAAAGCTGCTGCACATTGAAATAGACACTGAATGATATTTATTCAATGTCAATTGTTAGTAAAGTCATGTAGCCTACACCCATGAACCTTTGCTTATAGCTTTAGGCTACCTGAGTTAATTGTTTTTATACTTTTTTAACTGCTGCCATGTTCTTTTTTCTTCTTTTCTTCTTTTTTTTTGCCCGTGGGATACCATAAAAATGAATATTAGTTTAATAACTTACCATTCTGCCAGTTTTCATCTCTGAAATTATAACAGTGATTAAGAATTAAACTTGCATATTGACTGGGAAGTATGCGGACGTCTTTTTGTCGGTTGCTGTTGCCATGGCGAATCTTAATTTCAGAGCTCCATTGATCATGGCTTCTCATAGTCCTGGTACCAAAAACTCAGAGTTTCCCATCTCAGGGTAAATCAACTCAGAGTTCAAGTTTGAACTCCAAGTTGGTTGAACCTCCTTAATGAAACGGGGCCCTGAACACCTTCACTGTTAACAACACCGAACAATGGGGAACTAACAGGTGAGAACTAATCACAAACCGTAGAAACGAACTACGAACTAGAACTCGGAGAAAACGGTAACACTAAAAACTATGACAAAGAAACTAAACCGAACAAGAAAGGATTGTGACAACATAATTGAATTGTATATAATAATGATGATAATATACAAAATAATATTTTAATATAAAATATTTAAAATTATTTAATTTCGAAAACAACATTGGGTCTCATTCACTAAGCATGCATACGCACAAATTTGAATCGTACGAATGGTTTTAAGAGACAAATCACGATTTGCCAAAAATTTCATAATAAAATGTATTGTAAATTTATGTCGGAAAACTGAAACTACACGTACGCAAAAAGCACTTACTCTGTACGGCCTTATAAACGTGTTAAGAATTTGCATTAATTGTATTATTTAATCCATATATAATATAATATATTAATGAAAATACATATATTTCAGAAAGGAGGTCCGTCGCAAGGGGGATCATCATATTTGTGAGTCCTTGGCTTCAAACAAATTGAAAATGGAAACTTGTATTTCTCAAAACTGTCCCATTTAGCTAAAAAAAATAATAATATACTGAAACTTTACTGTAAATTTTTTTTTTTGGACCAAATGACCATCAGCTTTCCGCAAGATGCATATCTGGGAAAGTTCTTCCAATTTTAAGTCCTTGTTTCTTTCTAAACCCATAAGAAAGAACACAAATGAAGATATCTGTAATCATACATCTTCTGAGTCCATGTAACCAATCCAAGACTTCTGAAAAGACACAATCACTTTTTATGATGAACTGATTTCATTTATGCTTTTCACATATAAACATTAATCAACATGCACACAGAGTATCTTACGCATCAAGCACTCACATTCACATTTGAGCTTCCATTTATCACGTTTAATTACCATATTTGATTCATATGGATTGCTTTTATGTTGTCTTCGATGCACAGACTTTAAGGAGCGAATATTCAAAATCTCTTCATTCGTGTTCCAAATAAGAACAAAGGACTTATGGATTTGGAACGGGTAATGCCATACACAGAACAACCATTTACAGGATTTAGTCCAGCAAATAAATGTGCTTTTCATTCCCAGCTCTTTGCAGTGTACACAAGGCCATTGTTTACTCGCCAAATGGGTCATTAAAACGCATTACTGTCTCAGGCTAACTTCAGATGAAAAGACAGTTAATGGAAATGTGGTTTGTTTGTTTATTAGAGCGCTGTTTTTGACCTGAAGTCGCTCGCAGAGCTCCATCAGTCAGGTAGGCCTCTCAGCACAAGGTCAAATAAGCACTTCATTTATTGCAGTTTTGTCAGTATTGGCCGAGCTTACCCGTGGACAAAAGCAGCAGATGTCCGAGCAGGCATGGTGCGGGTTGTGGTGACAACGCCATGCTGACAGCACCACCTGTGCGAGGCCTGTCCTTCAGGAGTCAGTGGGATTGTTGAGTCAGGCCTGAGCCATCAGTCCAACAGCTCAGATGGGGAGCACCACGCCAAATACAACAGATGAGAGCTTTGCAAGCCTGGCGTTCACATAACTTAAATAGCAGAATTCTGCTTCTCTTGGTAAGGGTGTGTTCACACTCTCTTGGTTCTTTTGGTCTGGACCAAAAAAGAAAATGATACATTTAGTGCTGGTTCACTGGTACATTACCCTTCAAATTTCACACATTGAAATTGCGAATTGAAAATGCGCTCAATGGAAACACATCAAATTCTCTAAAAACTCACATCTATTGCAAAAACGTTTTTATGCTCGCATGCGGTGGTTTTTGAGGCAATTTGAAAAAGGAATATTACAGGAATGTATTTACAGGTCACCTGACGTATGTACAGTCGATCATTGTTTAAAGATGATGTATGTTTGGACCATAGACTGTAAAAAAAATATGGACGTAGTGTCCGTGACGTAGTGTTGTTTTTGGCGGCCTGTTTTAATTTTAGTTTTAGTCTAGTCTTTGTGTCAAGCTGTCGTTTTAGTTTTTATTAGTTTTAGTCACGTTCATACTCTTTTTAGTCTAGTCAAGTTTTAGTCGACGAAAACTGATGACATTTTAGTCTAGTTTTAGTCAATGAAAATTGTATTTTAGTCTCTTTTTAGTAATGCAATTCTATTTAACCCCGTCAATATAGAATTTCAAACAAGGTTATCTTTTTTTATTATATTTAGTATATTTAGGGCTGTGACGGTGGCAGTTTTTTTTTACCACCGCGGTAATGGACAAACTAAAAAATAAAAACTCGTTTTATATTTCCACACAAAGACGCGTGATACTCTGCGCTCTGAGAGGGATGTGGGACACGAGCAGGAAAGAGACCATCGATCTCTTTATGATATCTTCGTGTTTTCTACTTGATGTAAATTGGTCTGAAGAGCGAATTTTATCCTCCACATGGGCGAAATATTTAGGCTATGTTTGAGATTGCGCTGCCAGAGAAAGTGAAACTAAAAATCACCCGCGCGTGTGAAACGCGCTTTACAACTAAACTTGACGCGCCCTATGTCTAATATAACAAGCACAAACTGTGTTAAAAAGAATTTGACATGCAAGTACAAATGTAGGCTATCTGTCCTACAGCGTTTTTCTACTTTACCACAGTAAAGAATACGAATATAATAGGCCTAATTAAAAGCGAACCAATGAAGAAACGTTTAATCCCTTTAGAAAATGGGTGAGACGTGAGTGAAGATTTGGGAAAAGAAACAAGAGATTCCATGGAGGGATGAGTCACGATTTTTGGATATTCGATTAGTTTATTTAATTATAGAATATCGAATAGGTTGTGCGATTTATTCTCTAAAATAAAATCTCCATGTTCTGGTGCTGATGCGGTGACGCGTTCATGTAACCAGAGACGCTGCCAATAACATACAGCTGTCACAAAGAACCGGCAAAAGTAATGATTATGAATGTGTCAAATACATCAATGAGACATTTTAATGGAATAACTAATGGAATAATATTGTTAAATTCGCTGATAATCGGGTGACCAGATCGCAAACCAGAATTTAAAGCCGACAAAGCTATGGGTTCACGCACAACTCTCTAATTCGTCGTGACGTTATAACATTTCGTCTCGTCTCGTTTTGGTCAACGAAAATGAAGAGACATTTTAGCATAGTTTTTATTTTGTAAACCACATTTAGTCTCGTTTTTATTCGTCAACGATATTGCATTATACATGTATTTTAGTCATCTTCACATGACCAGCATTTACGTCTCATCTCGTTTTCGTCAGGTGATAACGGTTCGTTGACGACAATATTTCGTCATAATTTTCGTTGACGAAAGCAACACTACCGTGACGTCACCTGTAGGTTTCTGAAGAGCATTTTTGAAGCCCAAAGTGGGCGGAGCCGGCCGTCACCATCTTGGCAGTCACTCCTGGATAAACAAAAATGGGCAAAAAGGCGGGATTAGCTGAGGTGACGTTGCGGCTAACAGGCAGCAGACAAACGGCTAGTAGTGACAGCAGCGGCAATCCACCTGTCACTCAAGTGGCCACGCCCTTAATTAAGGCTTAATATAATTTAAACCGATGAGTTATTTAAAAAAAATCACCCCCCTCACAGTTGTCATGAAGGGCAAAATTAGCTATATAGACCAAAACCACTTTTTGTAACAGGCTGTAAACATATAAGTTGGGCATATTAACATGGAGGTCTATGGGATTGACTCTCTTTTGGAGCCTGTCTCTAGCAAAGCCTGTCTCTATTGCAGTTTAAGTCACTTCCTTGTTGGATTCAAGAGAGAGACCAGATGGTTGTCTCTGGGTTTGGACAGAAGACGTGACCGAGTTCTTCATTAAACTCATAAAAGACAAAAGTATTACGGGAATACTGGATTCTAAACAACAAAGAAATGCCACAATTTATCAAGAGCTTGAAGCAGATATAAGGGAGAAACACGTCATACACGTCAAATACATAGGCTACTGAGTTACTAAAACAATCTTTGTCAAAAAATACACTTGTTTGTTCACAGTTTGAACGTTCTTGTTTCCATTTGTTTAATTTCATGATCTGAGGTGAATTATCCATTGTTGCTTTTACGTCTATAAAGCTGGAGCACTAAATGATATTCAAAGTCACATTACACGCTTTTAACATTAAATAAAGCACATAAACAGTACCTGAGATTATCATTGCCACACTTTGTGTTGGTTGTTCCAGTGCGACGTCGCAGAAAAATAGAAACGTTTCTAAAGTAGAATCGTCGCACGTCGCCATCGCGGCTGGTTAGGACAAACACTCTGATTAACATGGAAAAGATACATTTTATTGCGTCGCGTGTAGTTGGGGCACGGTGTAAGGGGCTTTCCTTGCCGTTAAAGCTTGGATAACATGCCTACGTCTCCTTTGATGAAAAATAATGGTTAGTGCGGTGGCTGGGATATACGTGAACCTACTAACATCCATTGCCATGATGTTTGGAATTGACTCATCACGAGATGAAAAAATGACGTTTTAGTCGCATAACATCAGTTAATGGAAACGCCGTCATTTCGCAATATTTTTTTAACGACATTTAGAAAATATTGCAAAAGTTTTGTTATTGCGCAAATCTGTAATAGAAACGTGGCTACTGTCATTTTAACACCGAACCTAAAGGTACAAAACAAGAAAAAAACGCTTTTATGATGTATATTTCACAACGGAACTTACCGAACATCCAAAACACTGCTGTGTTCTTGGCTAAATGCGCTCACTGTGTGTGCGTAGCTACATATGATGGGATTTTTATCAGCTGTGAAGAGCTTATAAAATGTGTAAAGCCATCAAACAGTGGTAGGAATCCCTCCGTCACACACACAAATGAAGATCTGCTGCAATGAGACACGGTTCTGACGCCTGTACCGAACTGTGATTGGCAACATAGCTCCTATGATGAGAAAAACAAGTATGCTTGAGCATTCTGTCCTTTTTAGGGTCGCATCTTGACATCACGTCCTATTTTTGGTCTTGGTCCGCTTGTTTGGTGGCACCAGGGTTCAGATGGCAGCGTTCACACTTATTCAAATGAACCTCACTTAAAGAGCAGTCGCACCAGAATTTGTTTTCATTTAACCAAACCTGCCAAGTGTGAACACACCCTTAGTCAGCTAGGATGGGAATGGTTGTTGGAGGTTGTGGGTTCATTTTTTAAGGTGTGATCTGTTATGGTAGTCTCTTCAGCAAGCAGAATGATGGGACTAATGATCTAGGTTGATCTATATCCTGGCGACCACCAGATCTGTCATGATTTACACATTGGCGTATGAGTAGAGCACCATCAAATTTGGCCATTAAAGACATTGGCAGTGTCTCAAAACCTAGTGAATTGACGGATGACATGGAAACTTTGGTGTAAAATCAACTGAATTGGAGCCTCATGAGCAGCTCCACAATGAATCACCGGAGAACTGAAATACCTGTCATTCACAAGCTTCCGACCTTTGACTGTTCGTTTATTTTAGCTAATGTGACTGCTAACAATAAAAGAGCAGCACTTTGGCTCAACATAACATGTTTTACTGCTTTTAAATCAGTGGTTCCCAAGCATTTGGACTCCAAGCTCCCACAAAAAAAGTCCACAAAAATATTCAAGCACCCCATGACTTTTCCTATTGTTCATGATTTACTGGATAAAAATTAAGAATAATAATGTATAGGTACATTTCTGAAATGCATAACTTGACACGGTCATCTCTGATAACAATCACTCTAAATTGTATTTTCTGTAAAGCTGCTTTGAAACGATATGCATTGTCAATATTCATATAGAAATAAATGTGAATTGAATCGAATTGAATTGATACGTTTTTTTTTAATGCACAATTTCTACCTGACATAATATTTTAGAACTTGGCATAACTAGAAAAAATGTAAATTCATAAAATGTATAAAAAATAGCAATAAGTAATTTATGACTTTCCCAGATCTAGAAATCACACTTTTATAATAATAAAAACAAAATGTTGAAAAATTGTCTTTATTTTAAGACGTATTGAGAACCCAGAGCCACCTGGTTCAGATCAATCTAATTTGAATTAAAATGAGTAGTATGTAGAAAGCAAGAGCGCAGACGCCCAGCAACCTTCTGCCATTGAACAGGGCTGGTAGTCAGTCGATTGAAGTCAATACTGAGGTGCGCATTTTAGACCAGAGCTGTTCAACACTTCATCTGTTGTACAGCGGTGTGGTGTGATGATGTGTGACGAGGAGATAATTGAAATGGATTCATCAGTTGTTCAGAGGCCGTAACTCTGCTGACAGGCTACAGACATTCCTATCAGAGCACTTGTCTCAGTCAAGGGTAGACGACCCGCCGCACAATCTGCGACCCGCAGCACCAATTCCTTTTCTTTCTGAAGTGTTTTTCACACTCAGATTTTTTTGTATTTGTTGGAGACCAAAAAAAGCATTCAAGTTTCATTCAAGGCTTTCCTATCTTTATTTGTATATGTGGCCTTGATTATTCAAAAGTAACTGCACTGAAAAACATCTGAGCTGTGTCCCAATTCATAGGCTGCATCCTTCGTCTGCGCACGTCGGACCAAGCGCTGTTAAATGGGACGGTCTAGCCATAGCTTTAGTTTTAATTTATTTATTTTTTTAACATTTGTATTGTTAGATATTTGAGCTGAAGTTGAAACCCAAATTACCCAATACTTTGTGTGTATCTGACAATAAGCAGTGAAAAATACATTTACAAAAGCATAAAATCTGTGGGAATGAGTAAAATGATGTGCAAATACACGCAATCCCACACCGAAATTCAAGCCTTGTAACCAACAATATTCATCCGGAGCAAATTAAACGAGTGAGTGAGGAGAGGCGGGTTTGTGTGTAACTCTCTGTCAGAGAGATGAGAGAGAGAGAGAAAGAGAAAGCGCTGCTGGTATCATGTATCTGTTCTGCGGAAAATTAGTAATGGAAGCATTTCAGATATTTCAGTATCGGTTGTGAAAAATCGGTAATTCCTTTTTTAAAAGTCTACAATTGTCTGCGTTACACAACACTGCTGAAATATACCTGCATTTGGCTGGTTGGTGGGTGTTAATGTCAAGCCCTGCTTGTATTTAACTGTAATCCCTTATTTTCTCTCAAAAAAATCACTGGCACACAATGAAACTTGTGAAAGGCATCCATCTTGTGTACCCTTCATTGCCCAGGAAACGAAGGACGCATTTGTACACCACTTTCGAAGGAGCCTTCAAATTCGGACAGCTTTTGTCATTCTGCTGTGTCTCATTTGGCCTTCAAAAGAATGCAGCCTCTGAATTGGGACGCGGCTTTGGTGTAGAAACAATTTTCCCTCAGAAATTGCTAGTGAATTTCACAAACAATTACAAAGCAATGGCAAGAACACAATTAATTAAATGTGAAACTTTGAAGTAGAAAAACAACTTGTAAAACTTATTTAAAAAGTATCTTTTTTTTACATTGTAAACTGTCACAGGTTACACAGATATTGTTATATTTTGGGCAAAAATTAACATTGATTTTCAGGAAGTGTATTGCAATAATGGCATTTGGGTCAGATTCCTTGAAAACATCTGAAAGAACATGCAAACGTTTGACATTAGGGTTTGACATGCAAGAGAAAGGCATTCATACAAACTGATGGTATTTTTTCCACATCCATTTTATTTGCAGTATTTCTCAAATATATTAAAAGTTGTCATATTGCATGATACATGGATGCTATTTCAGGTTGTTCAAAACGGTATGCATCTAATTCATTTTCTTTCTTAGTATTTTTCTTGTTTTCCAGTACAATTATCTAAACTTTCTTAAATCAAGATACGGTTACTTAAACAAAATGACATATATTAAGTCTTGTTAAGTCTAAATTAAGTGAATATGCTTTATAAAATCTGCCAATGTGGTAAGAAAAATAATAATCTTGTTTTCCCTTTGAATTAAGTTTTTTCTTAATACATTGGCAGATATCTTTTTCTTGTTTTAAGCTTAAAGTCACTTAAATTGAATGTGTTTTTCAGAAAACAAGACTTAATATCTTACGGTATTTTGCTTCAAGTAAATGTATCTTGATTTAAGAATGTTTAGATATTTATACTGGAAATCATGAGATTTAAGATAAAGACCCACAAAGACAACAATACCTTGATTGTATAGGTTCACTTTTATAATGCATTTTCTCATAAAATAGTCCTGTAACAAATATAACAGCAATAGCATTTCACATTTCAATCTCATATCTCAGCATGAAACCATATGATGGATTCAGGTGTTCGCCTGCAACAAAAAAGTAGCCAATTGCCTAAAATATACAACACTTAATTAATTCAAAATTGTTCTGCTTTAATGTTAAATGTTAAAAGTAAATGTCAAACACCCACACTCAAGCTCAGTGGTATCCTTCCAAGCCATATCAATTACATATTTTTACATTTTTAAAGACTTTCAGTCAGTCTGCCCACATGTGGTTCTCCGATAATAAAGACAGCTCCCTGAAGAATACCAATTTAAGATGCTTTTCATCTTGATTTCTCTATTTAGCTGAAAGCATGTTTTATTTTTGCTTTTTCTGAAATGGAAGTGGTACATATAACCACCACCACCACAATGCCACATATAGATGTTTGCAAGGGTGCTACTGCATGTGTGATTGTTGCTAGGGTATTGTGGTTGTTGCTAGGTGGTTGCTTACTGGCTTAAGTTAGAAGTTTAGAAACTCTTTTTCGGCACTTTAGAAAAAAAAACTTCAGTAAGTCAAAATGATTACATTCTAAGTCATAATAAAAAAGTTTTTTATGCCATAATTTTGACTCGTCTTAATATTTTGAATCACCAAAATAAAATAAATGTAGTTGCTCAATCTGAATAGATTTTAACCATTGTAAATGGTTCCAAAGAAAAAATGAGAATGTGATATGGCATCAAATTGCAACAGTTGTGATGTAACTCTTTAAATACATAGTCTTATGCGCTGCATGTTTCAGAGTAAAGCACAGCACTGTTCATTTTCAGTTTATAATTTGGATTTAGGAATGCAACAAGTGCCAATCATCTTCTCAAATTTGTAATGTTGTCAACAAAGAGTAGCGTTAAGGTCTTCCTGCGGTTTTTCGCCAAAATAAAAGCTTAATGTTTGAAAGCAAAGACATCAAGAAAACCATGCAAGTTTAATATTGTAGTTTTACTGTTACTCTGTAAAATAAAAGAATATAAAAATGGTGGTCAAATAATGCCTGCATTATTCACTCCAGCTACCCAATATCTGCAGACTGGCTCTGACTTTCAGCAACTAGCATTGACTCATCCAGACTACATATTGGGGCAAAATCTGAGCAAAAGTTGTGTAATGTAATCAAGCCTTCCCAGAGAATTAGATGTTGATACTTGATATCAGCTGGTATAATTAGACGAATGATAAAAGTGCTATTTGCTGAGTAAAAACGATATTACGACTGCTTAATTCGATTGAATATGAAATGTAAAGTGGTCAATTAGTTTGGGTGGAGAGCTGAGCATCTAATGTTCAGTGATGCTTCAGTGCCACGCTGTATTTGTAAAGCTTCAGGGGAAGATTTGTCACTTAACAGCATCTACATTCACATTCTCTGCTCAGTAACACCACAAAATGACTGTTGGGATTAGTGTTGAGTGGCTAACAGAGCACACACAAAATTATTCTGTGATTGTTAACAGCCCCTAATATGTGTGTGCGTAATCAGTGTAAGACAAAGGGCTCGTTGAAACTTGCACATTAACCAGCATGTCATTTACTTCTAAATTATATGTAACTAATTATATGTAATAATATATGTAACTATTATGACAAAGAAAACTATGAGTGAAAAAAATAATTGGTTAAGTGGAATAACAATAAAAATGTGATTTTCCCAAAAACTGAAAAATTATGCAGTACAGAACGAATGAAAACTGAATTACTTCTGTTATTGTATTTTCTAACAAGGCTGGATGGTCTGATTTAGTATCTTAGACTGACTTCTGATTATCATTGTATTCTTTAAAAGGAACCACCCATTTAGTCAGAAAGGGGGTGTTTGATTGACATGTAAAACAACCAACCACAGTTTGCTTTTTGACATTTGTGGGCGGGTAAGTCTGAATAAATGACACCAATGTAATAAACCAGCGTATTGAAAATAATGGTGCAGCTGCCTATGTGAAGCCTCAAACAAAACTTGAATATATTTCAAAGATTCCATACCATGAGCTGCGCAAACATTTTCAATTTGGCTTTGTGTGTCACATAGACTGTACAAAACCATGGATGGAGCGTCTCCACTTCCTTCCACTGTAGAAAAATGAAGCCAAAATATCAGCCGATTACGCAGTTCGGAGCCGCGGTATCAAGGTCCCGCACATACTCGCGCTTCCGCAGACTTAATCGCAAAAGATGGAAAGATGTACCTCTGCGTGAAAAGAACTACTGTACTTAAAATGACAAAAACAATCTTTGGAGAAAATTTATGTGAAGTGTATGTATTCATTTATTTATTTTAGTTTGGCTCACATCCCATTCGATTACATGGAGAGGGCAGGGCTTATGAGCTATACTGCAGCCGGCCACTAGGGGGTGATCAATATTTTGGCTCCACTTTTCAGGACGTGTGTGTCTTGGCGTGTCGTCATAAGCAGGATAGACACTGGTATGTCTGGAAGCTTGTTTCCGCCACAGAATAAAAATAAAAAAAAGCTAATTGCGACTTTTTCATCTCGCAATTCTGACTTTTTGTAATGTAAACTTGCAATTGCAAGTTATATATTCAGAATTGCGAGATATAAACTCGCAATTGTGAGGGGAAAAAAAAGTCAGAATTGTGAGAGTCACAATTATCTTTTAAATTGTTTTTTTCCGTGGCAGAAACGAGCTTCCATAGGTTTGTGATGTTGGGCCCTATATATTAATGATCTAAGTGCATGGTCTAAAGCGCAGGGCACAAGTGCACTTAGGGCGTGTCCGAATCCACTTTTGCTAGTTTAACAACGGGAAAAATGGTCGGCGCGCGTGGTCTAAAAGGGTTGTCCCTATTCTCGCGCCATAGACTTTAGACCAGGTTTCAGTTGGTCAATGGCTCAGTCTATTTCAGAACAACGCATTATGGTTATTGTGTTATTGTGTTACGGTGTACGCACAGAACAGAGGGGCGAGGTGAGCAAAGCTCATTATCATTTAAAGACACATGCACTTAAACGGCGTGCTGAAAACAGAGCTGTTTTTGACCTGGTAAAATTAGTGTTTTCTTACAATACTAATGAGAATTTTTAATTAAAGTGTATTACAAACTTTTAATTTAGACCCTAAAGAATCATATTAGCTTGTACAAAAATGGCATTATATGACCCCTTTAAACAACGTGGCGCAGGACGTGAAAATGATAACTGCGTCGGGCTGAAACTAGCAAAAAACACTTGCGTCACGTTTGGCGCTGCATTGTGCCGGGTGTAAGATAGAGCCCATTATGGAGTTAAAAAAAGTGATGATAAAATCCAGAAAATACAACAATATAAAACTATTTACTACTATTTTACATGAGCCTGATGATTAGTTCATTTAAGGAAATTAAAACCAAAAGTTGAAAAACTATAAAACTACAATCATATCCCCTATATGAAAGAATCATTTGTTACTTTACTCAGTATATCCAGTATTTTCGAGAACACTTCTGTCTAATATATCTGTAAGGATTGCACTAATGTGGACAGAGATGAATGGGCAGAGATGAATTATTACTTTGAAGTCCTTTTGACAAGAGCCAATACATTTTCTATGTGAACATTCTTCTAAATTGACAGAGCAATTTGTTCTGTAAGCGTTGTGGCCAGATGAAGGTCGTCACAAAAAGAAAGTGGGTCAAAGCAGACCCAAAATAGCTAATCCAAATATTTCATACAGTCACACGCTGATAATGCCCCATCAGAGGAATGAAAATGACCCTTATGGCTTACGGGCCTCTCTTAGTGACGTTTGCTCTGGGTCCATGGCTTAAGTTAGATCAGATCGATTGAGAAGCAGAGAACACTTTTGTGGCTGCTGTTACACCAGTAATGGATTTGCTTCAGGAAGCTTAGATTAGCGGTAGACAAGTGTAATGGATTCAGAACCGGCTGACGATTACAATAGAAAATAAACGCAACTCTGTATTTGTCCAAATAAATAAGCCAAAAAAAAGATATTGTGTTTAGCGTAATGCTTACAATGGATGTCTGTGGGGCAAGTGTACCTGAGGGTTTAAAAGCACGAATGTGCAACTTAAAATTTTGTTGAAGCTCTTAAAGTCCCCCTGTAGTCAGTCATTGCATCCCTTAAAACTCACATTTCATCACCAAATTTCCTTGGAAAAAAAAGTATTTGTGCCTTAAAATAGCTGGAATGTAACTCTACACCCTTGCCTCATTTAGTATACGCAGTTCTATGAATATGCAAATGAGCCCCGCCTCCACTCTTGATCTGATTGGTTACAAGGTAGTTTGTGACGTCAGAAACGCCAGCGGTCTTTGGTTCACTGCAGTTTTAAGGAGAAAATACTCAGCAATGGTGTCGACTTATGAATTTACACATGGTTTGTCTTAAAGCATATTAAAAACACCACATAGACATATAAACAACATTAAAAACTTGATTTATACCATAGGAGGACTTTAAATAAACTCTTTGTCTATATTGTCCTTTTAGTGGTGAGACTACTTTTCTCGGACTGAACGTGGACACTAGCGTATGCGTATCGGACTTCAGGCTGCACACATATAGTATATGTACTATGAAGACAATATTTACATCATTCACACTCTACGTGTTTTATAGCATGCCGTACACTCAAAAAACAAAGTATGTCTTGTGGCTGTACTTGAGAGATGAGTCAAAATGATTGTCTGTGGTAATCTGCATAATGCCGAACATACTGTCAATAGAGCTTAACTTGCATTTAACCCCAAACATTCCTTGTAAAGACCATGTTCCTAGCGTTAGCATGAAAATAGGTCGCTAACATGACTGTAAAACAGACGAGGGACTTCCCCTTTCCACAGTGACGCATCATTCCCGTAAGATTCCTTTGCCGTCCGCTGTTCCTCACCTGTCTCTGGGTTTTCCAGACATAGTTTCCATCAGGAACGAGCAGTTTCCATTGTTTAGCTATATCGAGCTGGAATGTGTAACGGCTGAGGGTGACATGAAGAAATAAGGCGGTCCGTTCACCTCTCACTCTCGCCGGGAATCCGAGAACACGTCGGAAACAAAATGGGAATGATGCTTGTTATAGCGACCCAGAGCTATATATACTGTCCCACTGGCTTCCTGACCCGCGTGCCAATCTGTCACAGTTTACGGTTGCTTGGTTATTAAATATATAGATGGGTTGACAGTGCTATTCAGAATAAAAGCACATGCTCCTGTGTGTGTGTGTGTGTGTGGGGGTCAGCTGTAATCTTTTCTAATGCAGCTCAGATCATTATATCATCAGCTCCCCACAGCTCTTTCATCTCTCTGTCACTCATCGTCACGCTCGGAGATTTTCTCGACTGGCCCGGGTCGGATTATTTTTACTGCATGAAGGAAACTGAACATGTTGACAGAGAAATCTTTTGCTGTGAACCAGGGATCAATATAAATAGCTGCTCCCTCAGGAGCCTGTCATAAACACAGAGGCTTAAAGATTTACTTAGACAACTAAGACACTGTTCTTTAAATTATTATTGCAGTTGACATGATTGATTGCCAAGTATAACATTAAAACTTCATAAATATGAATATCTGAGTTATCGCAATTTTAAATTATACTTTATATGCCACTATTATGACTTTATATCTCAGTTACGACTCAGAACTTCATATCTTGCATGTATTTCTTTATATCTCGTATAGATTTATATCTCGTAATCGGAAAGTGATGTTGTTTCTCACAATTGCAACATAATTACAATGTGACATTACATTACATTTGTCATAAATCAATGGGGATTGTGTATATGCTAACAACATTAAATATAAGCATCTAATAAAATGAACAAAAAAACAGCCCAATTTACATACTGACATAGTGATGCTCATCGGTATTTAAAGTCTCCCTGTGGTGAAAATCAAGTTTTTAATGTTGTTTATATGTCTGTGGTGTTTTTAATATGCTTTAAGACAAACCATGTGCAGATTCATAAGTCGACACCATTGCTGAGTATCAGTGTTTCTGACGTCACAAACTACCTTGTAACCAATCAGATCAACGTGTGATCGTCAACCAGTGGATCTCTGAGCTGGTGTGAGTGAGTGGAGGCGGGGCTCATTTGCATATTCATAGAACCACGTATACTAAATGAGGCAAGGGTGTAGTTGCTATTTTAAGGCATTTAAATGTCATTTTGATGATCAAAAGATGAGTTTTAAGGGATAAAATTATTGACTACAGCGGCACTTTAACTATATTTAATTAGAGTTTTGCTACGATAATAACAAAATGTCGCACTGGGATTATGAAATGGACTGTCCAAATGAATCAATTTACTAAAACAAATTAGCTTTCCCAACACTACTGCTTCTTTTAATTCCAACACTGTGTCAACATGATATCAGCCAAAACTACCATGTTCTCTGCATGGACTATTTCTAAGAACTCGAATCAGTTGACTGTTTATTGACAGCAAGATTACTGAAACCAAGCTGCAAACATTTGAATTTGTGAATGCCAAGATTACCACAAGCTCTTGAAAGACTGCAGCTCTGCTCTCTGCTGGGTAGTTTATCTCACCCTGTGCAGCAATACCTCATGAGGAAACTCCACTGGCCATGAGAGTTCATCAGGCATGGCTTATTAACTCACACAGGCAGGGGTTTGTGGGAGGGAAAGGGCCTTAAACAAGACTCTGTAGACCAGGGTTTTAACTTTTTTAACACACTCACAGTATGTTTTTCACTCTTTCATGATTTATTCAGAGGAAACAACCCCTGTTGAGTCTTTAGTGTCCATCTCTCCATCACTGAAGGAGTGCACAGCCATACGGAGGCAAGAATTGGGTGCGTGACTGTGGAGCGAACGATACCCGGTGATAACTTTGCGTTTGGCATTGCAAACCTAAAGGAAATAAGCAGACAACGCTGTAAAGTGTATGATTGCATCATTGAGAGTTTCGCATTACAGCTCGAGTCATCCCTGTAAACACCTTTATTTAAGCACAGTGACATTTCCCAGCAGGCACCAGTCCACATTTAGCACATGCATATAGCACTGGCAGGGCCCTGAGCTGATAGCGGTGAGGGGTGATGCGTGAGCTCAGGCTAGGGGTCATGGGTCATGTGTAAATGGAGGTTTGGTATGCCTGCTCAGTTTTAGTTAGACTGCATCAGTAAAACAATTTTCCCTCACCCCTGGGACTGTTAGTCTTTCGCAAACAATTTTGAATTGATCCACAATAATTAATGCAATTTTAATTTTCACTTTATATGCCACGTTTATGACTTTATATATCACGATTGCAGTTTCTCATAATTGCTAATGTATATCTTAAAATGTGATACATTGATACAACATAATTACAACATGACTTTATATTTCGTAATATCTTGCACTTAGTTTCTTGCAATTTGCGAGTTACATCTTGAAATATGAAAATTAACTTACTAACTCTGTCTAATAATTGCAAATTCATATCGTATAATGTGACATTGACATATTTTGTAATATCTCACAATTATTGCAATGTTCCTTTATATATTGCATTTGCGACTCAGTTTCTCATAATCACAGCTTCTTATCTTACAATGTGACGTTATATCTCACATGTTGTTTCTCATTATTGCAACAATTACAATGTGACTTTATATTTCACAATATTATCTTGCAATTGCCACTATATATTACAATGTGACTTTATACATTGCAATTGCGAGTCAGTTTTTGCAAATTAATATCTTACAATGTGATGATATGTCACGTGATGTTGTTTATAATTGCTACAGTTATGTTGTGACTTTGTTTCTCGCAATTGCGACTCAGTTTCTCATAATTGCAACTTAATATCTTACAACCTGACATTATATCTCACATGCTGTTGTTTAAGGTAATTGGAATAATTACAACATGACATTTATATTTCATAATATTTCGTGACTACGACTTAGTTTCTTGCAATTTCACATTGCAAATCTTGACTCTGTTTCTCATAATTGCAAATTCATATCTTACAATATGATGTTATCCCACATTGGTGTTGTTTCTTATAATTGCATCATAATAACATTGACATCATTTCAAAATCTCGCAAATATGACTTAATTTCTCATAAATACGAGTTAAATCTTGCATCGTAACTTTATATCTTGCAATAGTTTCTCGTAGTTGCATCTTCATATTTTACAATGTGACATGTTGTTTCTCAGAAATGCAAAATAATTTCAATGTTACTATATATCTCGCAATTATCACTTTGTTTCTTATAATTAAAACTTTTGGACCTGTGACTTAGTTTCCCATAATTGTGAATTAATTTAGCATTGTGACTCTATATTTTGCGATTGCAACTCAGTGTCTTGTAATTCCAAATTCTTAAAATGTGACATTATATCTGTTATATCATTATAGTGATGTTGTTTCTCATAATTGTCACTTTTCTAATTGCATCCGTGACTCAGTTTCTTAAAATTTTTACTTTTTTATATCTTACAATGTCACTTTGTATCTCACAGTGTGACTTTTCTTCTTATTTACAACTTCTAACAATCTAACAATTACCTTTTTAGTTTGTTTTTACTATGAGGCTGAACAGATGAGCAGAATGAGCCATTAACAATTGGCATTGCTTCACTGCTATGGTAAACCCTTAATGCTTTGTGATGCAAGCTCAAGCCCTGAAGATGACCAGCCTGGATGATTTTTGAACAGGTACTGATAATTTGGCTATCGAGGTGATTGAACTGGTTTAGCTGCTCTGGCGTATTTTGGGGGTTGGTGAAAATACATTTTAGCGCAAAAAAACAAACCCACACTCATTCATTCACTCACTCCAGGGGTTTCTATCAAAGAGCCCTCATCCACCCACATTGACCTTTCATAGTCACACATTCTGCTGTTTATCTGTCCTGTCTTTCTGTCTCAGTTTTTCTCATCCATTTAATGAGCCAATTTTGAATCAAATTAGCCTCTCAAAGCAGGTCTACACCCCATGTACAACTAATGGACTGAATGCATGTATGATATATGTGTGTCAGGTAGCGCACATGAATTTGCTCAATGTGGAGAGGAGAGAGTTATGGGGAGGCTACATTAGTGAGCGTTCAGTTATTTTACCCCTGCGGAAGTCAGAGTATTTTGAGGGCTTTTTCTAAGTAGGGGTTGTGTAATTCAGTGTAATGCAGTACATTAGGTGTGTGTCCCCCCCCCCCCCACCACCACCACCTTGCTCATACACATGGCTCAGTTCATTGAGCTGTGTGATTTGAATAAGGTTATGAAACGTGGAAAATGGATGTCGGTAGAAGGTAATCCCTTCCTCAGAGTCTATCATTGGGTAAATTTGGGCTAACGGAAATATGAGGTTCAAGCATGAAGTGAATCCGCTCATGTTGCTTTGTGTGTGATTAGAAGTATTACGGCTCCTGAAAACATAAGGAAAACGTACTTCAGATTATGTTGTCTTCAGTGCTTTGTGAAGAGTGAGAATGTAGTCTCTCAAAGCCTGATGTTTGGCGGTCGACATAAAGTATGGTCCACTTTTTAGTTTATTCTTGCCAAGAATCACCCATATAAAAATGAAGAGACTGTCTGACCAACATGTAAAACATCTGTTAGAATCGATATGAACACTGATCAGCGAACATAAACAGAAGCTTAACCGTACTTGCTTGATGCGTGAGCGCAAACCTCATTGGTTCTTGCTGAAGCTCAAACGTGCTGCGTAACACGAGAATGAACCTCACTGGTTCTTGATGAAGCTCAAACGTGCTGTGTAACACGAGGATGAACCTCATTGGTTCTTGCTGAAGCTCAAACGTGCTGCGTAACACAAGAATGAACCTCATTGGTTCTTGATGAAGCTCAAACGTGCTGCGTAACACGAGAATGAACCTCATTGGTTCTTGAAGCTCAAACGTGCTGCGTAACACGAGGATGAACCTCATTGGTTCTTGCTGAAGCTCAAACGTGCTGCGTAACACAAGAATGAACCTCATTGGTTCTTGAAGCTCAAACGTGCTGCGTAACACGAGAATGAACCTCATTGGTTCTTGCTGAAGCTCAAACGTGCTGCGTAACACAAGAATGAACCTCATTGGTTCTTGATGAAGCTCAAACGTGCTGCGTAACGTGAGAATGAACCTCATTGGTTCTTGTTGAAGCTCAAACGTGCTGCGTAACACAGGAATGAACCTCATTGGTTCTTGCTGAAGCTCAAACGTGCTGCGTAACACGAGAATGAACCTCATTGGTTCTTGATGAAGCTCAAACGTGCTGCGTAACGTGAGAATGAACCTCATTGGTTCTTGTTGAAGCTCAAACGTGCTGCGTAACACGAGAATGAACCTCATTGGTTCTTGATGAAGCTCAAACGTGCTGCGTAACGTGAGAATGAACCTCATTGGTTCTTGTTGAAGCTCAAACGTGCTGCGTAACACAGGAATGAACCTCATTGGTTCTTGATGAAGCTCAAACGTGCTGCGTAACGTGAGAATGAACCTCATTGGTTCTTGTTGAAGCTCAAACGTGCTGCGTAACACGAGAATGAACCTCATTGGTTCTTGTTGAAGCTCAAACGTGCTGCGTAACACGAGAATGAACCTCATTGGTTCTTGATGAAGCTCAAACGTGCTGCGTAACGTGAGAATGAACCTCATTGGTTCTTGATGAAGCTCAAACGTGCTGCGTAACACGAGAATGAACCTCATTGGTTCTTGTTGAAGCTCAAACGTGCTGCGTAACGTGAGAATGAACCTCATTGGTTCTTGCTGAAGCTCAAACGTGCTGCGTAACGTGAGAATGAACCTCATTGGTTCTTGCTGAAGCTCAAACGTGCTGCGTAACGTGAGAATGAACCTCATTGGTTCTTGCTGAAGCTCAAACATGCTGCGTAACGTGAGAATGAACCTCATTGGTTCTTGATGAAGCTCAAACGTGCTGCGTAACGCGAGAATGAACCTCATTGGTTCTTGATGAAGCTCAAACGTGCTGTGTAACGTGAGAATGAACCTCATTGGTTCTTGTTGAAGCTCAAACGTGCTGCGTAACGTGAGAATGAACCTCATTGGTTCTTGATGAAGCTCAAACGTGCTGCGTAACGCGAGAATGAACCTAATCGGTTCTTGCTGAAGCTCAAACATGCTGCGTAATGTGAGGATGAACCTCATTGGTTCTTGTTGAAGCTCAAACGTGCTGCGTAACGCGAGAATGAACCTCATTGGTTCTTGATGAAGCTCAAACGTGCTGCGTAACGCGAGAATGAACCTCATTGGTTCTTGATGAAGCTCAAACGTGCTGCGTAACGCGAGAATGAACCTCATTGGTTCTTGATGAAGCTTAAACGTGCTGCGTAACACGAGAATGAACCTCATTGGTTCTTGATGAAGCTTAAACGTGCTGCGTAACACGAGAATGAACCTCATTGGTTCTTGATGAAGCTTAAACGTGCTGTGTAACATGAGAATGAAGTAAAGTCTTACGGGTTTGCAATATGAGGGTGAGTAAATGATGACAATTTTCATTTTTGGGTGAACTAACCCTTGAAGTGCACACCCCATCCTAAAATACTGCAATGAGAAAAAAAAAAGTCTTATTATTATTATTATTATTATTATTATTATTATTATTATTATGTAAAAAATTGTAGTCCTATAAACATGCTTCATTTCTTTAGGGGTAAACCTTTGCAAGAAGAAAATAAATGTAGTGCATCTTAAAGAGTGCATAATTCACGTCATGTTTGAGCTTTTCTCCCAGGAATAACATGCGCTGGTGGTGGTGGCTATGAATCTCTCTATCTCTGAACCCTATTAAAGGTGTGAGAGTGTAGGACCCTCCTAAGTGCTCCTGGCTGTGAGAGTCCAGAGGGAGAGCAGCGATGAGCACCTTCACTGCCTGTCTGTCACAGCTGATAGAAAACAACAGTCCTGACTGAGAGAGGTGAGAAACTGTAATGCCTCAGACACAGAGAATAACCAGCTGCAGTCTTTGTCTTCTGGTGTTTTGTGTCTGACAGCAGTCCCAACGACACTGTTCGAAACATCAGTGGCACAATTTTAAGCTGTTAAAGGGATAGTTCACCCAAAAATGAAAATTAACCCATGATTTACTCACCCTCAAGCCATCCTAGTCGTATATGACATTCTTCTTTCAGACGAATACAATCGGAGTTATATTAAAAAATGTCCTGGCTCTTCCAAGCTTTATAATGGCAGTGAATGGCCGTTTCTGTTTTGAAGTCCATAAAAGTGCATCTCTCCATCATAAAAGTGCATCTATCCATGATAAAAGTGCATCTCTCCATCATAAAAGTGCTCCACACAGCTCTGGGTGGTTAATAAAGGCCTTCTGAAGCGAAGCGATGTTTTTGTGTAAGAAAAATATCAATATTTAAAACTTTATCGACTAAACTAACTAGCTTCCGACAGACGGCTCTACGCATCGATTTACGGCGAAAGAGTAACTCGTGACCTGACGCATTGATAAACGCGGAAGCGCAGAGGATAGAGCAAACCAAAACACGAGTCACGAATTAGAAGTCTAAAACGAGAATTTTTAAAGAGAAATGTTGGAGGAGCTTGAGTTTGTTGCCCAGCCCTGTGTGTTTGAACCGCGAGAGGCGTCAAAGCTTACGCTACTCCTACATCCTACGTCACACATCGTCAAGGGTTACTCTTTTGGTGCAAGTCGACTTGTGTACAGCCGTCTGCCGGAAGCTAGTTATTTTAGTCGATAAAGTTTTAAATATGGATATTTTCTTACACAAACGCATCGCTTCACTTCAGAAGGCCTTTATTAACCCCCCAGAGCTGTGTGGAGCACTTTTATCATGAATAGATGCACTTTTATCATGGATAGATGCACTTTTATGATGGATAGATGCACTTTTATGATGGATAGATGCACTTTTATCATGGATAGATGCACTTTTATGATGGATAGATGCACTTATGATGGAGAGATGCACTTTTATGATGGAGAGATGCACTTTTATGATGGATAGATGCACTTTTATCATGGATAGATGCACTTTTATCATGGATAGATGCACTTATGATGGAGAGATGCACTTTTATGGACTTCAAAACAGAAACGGCCATTCACTGCCATTATAAAGCTGGGAAGAGCCAGGACGTTTTTTAATACAACTCTGATTGTATTCGTCTGAAAGAAGAATGTCATATACACCTAGGATGGCTTGAGGGTGAGTAAATCATGGGCTAATTTTAATTTTTGGGTGAACTATCCCTTTAAGCCATTAATAATTCTTTAGACATAAAAGCACTTGTACAAGAGCAACAAGATCATCACAACAGACTTTCACTCTGGCCTTGAGCCACCTTTATGGTTGAGCCCTGGTTGCAACTTTTCTTACACTGTAAACTCACTATAAATGCCTGTCAGTCAAAGGTCATTTGAGACCCTCCATGTAGTAGTTTTTGAACTAACGTCAGTGAAAACCGTCATTTCTCATTTCATTCCCACGAGAACATTGCACCCGTGCAGAGTAGTGGATTACAGTGAAATTACGGCAATGTAAGTGGTGTTTTCCACCGAGAGTGAAAGTCAATGAATTCAATCTGACGTTTTAAAATAAACATGCTCCCCGCTGGGCGGAGGGTTGATTCGAGTGCGTTGGGCATGCATGCTGTTTGCTGTCGGAGTTAATGACTTTATTACATTTTGTGTGCAGGGCCACTGAGAGCAGAGGGCCGACCCCTCGAACTCTGAATCACTACTAAAACATCATCAGAATGCATGTCAGTTGCGGTGGAGCTCCCTGTTTTTGCATGCTTTACTTGGCACAATTATGTGAACACAAACGCTTCAAGCTACACAAACTCGGTGTATCACAATGTAATTCATAACGTAACGCAAGCATGCATTGTATACTCAGTGTTGCTGTCAACCACCTTCTCCTTCGCTCATTTTTGTCTTTCATGTAATGATCTTTCACCGATAATCTTCCCCTCCACTGAGCTGTTAATAGTTGCGCTTGAATCATTGACTCAGTGAGAACCGAATCAGTTTGATTTATGAACGGATCATGCAAGAACTGCTTGATTGAATCCTTAATTTGTCAATTCGTTTGCCCTTTTTGATTTTTGATTTTTTCTTTTTTTCTTTTCTCTAAAGACAACATTTCTCCGAAACATTCATGCATTTAAGGATTAACAAGGATGCAATAAATTGATTAAAGGTGACAGTAAAGACATTTAAAATGTTACAAAATCTTTCTATATAAAAAAATGTAATCTTTCTATTCATCAAAATATTCCTGGAAAAAAAAATGGTTTTAATATTCTTGAAGACACTGAAGACTGGATTAATGATGTTGAAAATTCAGCTTTACCAATGCAGGAGTAAATTACATATTATACAATATATATATAATATACATACAATATATTCAAATACAAAACAGTTCTTATAAATTGTATTAATATTTCACAATTGCTGTTTCTTACTGTATTTTTGATTAAAATATTGCCAACTTGGTAAGCAGAAGAGATTTTTAAAAACATAAAAACATCTTTCCGACCTCAGACATTTGAACAATAGTGTATTTCCAAAATAAATTTCCAGTTGTGCACTAAGGGAAAAATGACATCTGCTTAAAATAGTGAAATAATTAAAGTTCCCCTGTGGTGAAAATCAAGTTTTAATGTTGTTTATATGTCTATGTGGAGTTTTTAATATGCTTTAAGATAAACCATGTGCAGATTCATAAGTCGACACCATTGCTGAGTATTTTCTCATTAAAACTGCAGTGAACCAAAGACAGTCTCAAAAACACGGTTTGAAATCGCTGGTGTTTCTGATGTCACAAACTACCTTGTAACCAATCAGATCAACGTGTGATCGTCAACCAGTGGATATCTGAGCTGGAGTGAGTGAGTGGAGGCGGGGCTCATTTGCATATTCATAGAACCGCGGATAATAAATGAGGCAATGGTGTAGAGTTACATTCAAGCTATTTTAAGACAGGAAGACATTTTTAAAGGAAAAAACTTCAATATGCAATTTTGGTGATCAAAGATAAAATTGACTACAGGGGGACTTTAAACAATTCACATTCACAACATCTTGGCTTAATTGTGATTATTGTGATTAATGTGATTTAAAAAAATAAATAATAATATTAAATGTACTACATTACATGAAAATGCACACTGTAAGAAAAAGCCCTGGAAGAAAATGGCGAGTACCTTGTCCGATTTTACAGACATTTCCTTCAACCGCACAACACAACATAATGCAAAGCGTAATTCAAAATACAGCTAAAACACTTCAATAAGGAAATTCTTTCATATTAACACAGTACACTGACTGAGTGTACGGCTTAGTGTGAATGATCCACCTTATGTAACAAACTACTGTCAGATTCAGAGCCTGTTCGAGGCGTCTTGCGCACTCATTGATATGCATAAATGTGCGCGTGTCAGAGGGGGAATGAAAGGGAAGTGTGTCTCGTTTTTTTGTTCTGTGACACCGACAGTCTCCGCAGTGCAAACCTCATACTCTCTCGTCCTTTCACTGAGATGAGAGCGAATACGAGACGATTCTCTTTTAAACAGACGGCAGCAGAAGATCACGTACTCTCATACATCTACTGCATGTCCTGCCAACAGAGAATCTGCACCTTTCCACCTGGATCAGTGCTCATCCATAATCAGCACAAATCAACCATGCAAATCAATAATAAATAATCAGTATGGATTTCATTATCGACTAGTCGGCTCTTTGCGTTCATTATCGATTTAGTGAAAATGCATACCGGGGTCAGAAAATAATGCTTTTATTCAACGAGGATGAATTAAATAGATAAAAAATGAGAGTAAAGACACTTGTAATGTTACAAAGGATTTCTGTTTTTTACATTCTGTTCATCAAAGAATCTGGAAAAAATGTTGTCAAGGTTTCCACAGAAATATTGAGCAGCACAACTGGGGTCTCTTAACCCTTAAATGCATGAATGTTTTGCCAGTCATGATCATTATTACATATTAGGGTATTTAGTGACCCGGATCTATACTGTATCTAACTCAAATGGATCTCTACCTGATGTGATGATATGAAACTCTCCTGAAAATAAAATAAAGCATATTTTGTTACCTTTTGGTTTACCTTTTTATCAGTGTCCTCATCAGATCTCATTTCAGTGCATTCAACATCTGGCTCATATTCGCCATCTCAAACATATTCTCAAAACTATCATTTTCAACATCTTCAAAATCAATATTTTGATCGCTGACGGCTTCTTCACCAGATCCACCATCATGTGTCAGTGACACTAATATTTGATTGTGTTCAGCACTTGCTCTGCAGTAAATCACTGAGTCATTTCAAGTTTTGCTGATGATTCTTCCTATTCTTTTGTTTTCTGCCTGCGGTAACTATGAGCGAAACGTCACTTCATCATTGTGTATCAGACATCGCCACCTTGAAGAATAAAGGTGAATTGCATTCGCACTTGAGTCATTATTGAATGAGGTGGCGTGTAGTAGCTAAATGACGTCCCGGGTACATAAATATTTCTATCGACCTTATTCACATCAGCGCCATCTTTGATTTTTAACGGGAATGAAAACGAGGCTGTGATGGATAGACATACATCTCTTCAGTGGACTGAACTGTTATTTAAGGTGTTTTTGGATTGTTCTGCTGATAAAACACTGTAAAAATATCTTTCCAAAAAATTATCAGTAGACAAAAAACCCCAGGCAACATGAGCTGTGGAAAATTATAAGTGATCTCAGAGCTTTATAAAGCTTTTTACAGCGGATGCCATTGGAAACACGGTAAGTCTATCCCTCACAGCCTCACTTTCATTCCTGTCATGGTGCTGCTCTGAATATGATCTACTGCATGTCAGTGTACATTAGGAAAGGGGATTTATTTAGTAATTTCACAGGATTGGATGGTGAATCTAAAGCCCCTTTTACACAGAGATTCCGGAAAATACACGGATAATGTGTCCCGGGATCGTTTGATTCACACTGCCAGTGATTTTCCGGAATCTGTGAGTGCGTTCACACACATCCCGTAAAGATCCCATAAAAAGACTTGTGACGTCAGGATGTGTTGTAGAAAGGCCAGTCTAATCTTCCGCTACAGCTCTTTCCGTTGTAGTCGTGCACTTGGTGGGTTTTTTACACAGCGTCTGAAGTTTACTAATGATCCGCGCTTTCGATCTAGAGAAACCACGCTTGAGCATTTTTTCGTTCTTTCTTTGTTGATAACAAACACAAACTTTCTTATAAGAGCAACAAAATACCCCTTACGGCATTGGTCCTGGCTTTTGTTCACACAGGGCGCGTTACGGGACTGATCCCGGCAATGTTACTAGGTCCCCATCCCGGCATCAATCCCGGGACGTGTTTGCGTTTATACATAAGGCACTCTAGCAATTTTACTGCAATTTCCCAGGATCAACGCGCTGTGTGAAAGGGGCTTAAGAAAGGAGCGCACTAGAGAACAAACGAAAACTACACTGGAGGTGAAAGGAGATGGAATAGATTGAAAACCAAACTGCCTATTTTCTGCTATCTCACCGTTATCCATTTTGTCCCCTGATGGTGAGGGCTGATATCACAGTGCTTTCTGGGAAAGTACTGTGTGCTCAGGTCTGCAGTGTGTAAAGTGATCATACGGATCACATGCTAAACGTCCCTCAGAGCATCTACCTGGGCTCTTGACAGCGTGATACAGTTGCTATGTATAGTTGCCATGCAACTAGCGTTTAGAATGGAATCGTGTAAGATATGGTTCTCTTTAGTATTCATCGCATTCAAAGGATGTTCTATAGCAATATTTCCTGACATCCCCCATGCTGATAAGACCTGCATAGGTGTGCTTGCTTGCTTGTAGCATGAAGGGTTAGTTCACCCAACAATGAAAATGATGTAATCCTCACCCCCATGTTGTTCCAAATCCATATGATGTTCGTTCCTCTGTAGAACTCAAAAGGAGATGTTTAATACAATGACATAATCTAAGAATGGTCCAACTGGTAATATGACAAAGCCACATGATAGCTTTGTGTGGGGAAACATGCTGAAGTGAAATGTATGTAAATCATCACAAACAAAGGTCATGTGATTTCAGTAGACTTGGCATATAGTGCACATGTCATACATGCATACTATGATGCTTTTGTTTGCTTTTTTGTCCATTTTTATTGGAGCGTTACAGGTTGCATCCCAATTCACTGTCATGGAAAACAGCTGCTAAGCTTCTCCTTTTGTGTTTTTAACAGAAGAAAGAAAGTGTGTGTATTGTGTATTTTATTTTAGCGCAGATTCACCTGTCATTAGGGTGTCAACATGGACAGGTCCTCATTCTTGAAAACCATGAACACAATTACACAAGTTAACGGCGGATACAACCCAAATGGCATTAAATACCGGTTCACTTGCAATGAAGATAAACAGGGTTTGTGTCTGTAATTTTGATTTTGTTAGGCCTATTCCAGTCATGGTTTATTTTTTCTGAAAGGCATTCTTTTTTTTCTTTTTTTTACGTTATTCATTAAAAGTTTCTGTTATAATAAGCAAAACCAGTTGAGAACTACTTTGATAGATGGTTTTCTTTGTCTTATGGACACATTGTGGTCATGAAAGCATGCTGTTACTTGTGTAATTGTGTTCCTCTCTCTCTCTCTTTCTCTCAGAAACGTTCATTAACACGTTTGCTTGCGTCACATTCATGTGCGAACATTGTGCGATATTAACACCCCCAGCCATCCACACACACTTATGGGTCTTTTTTCAGCTTTGGGCACTATTATGTCCCAGGAATTATTATTTTTTTAATTAAAACTAACAGATTCACAACTTTTTGTTATGTGAAGGTCACAATAAGACGGCCCACTGTTTCTTTTATTCATAGACATTGTTTTACCTTTGTCCCAGACTTTCATTCTTAAAATATGAAAATGTATCATATGAATTATTAGGCTACTTAAGTAATCATAAAAAGCAAGTACGTTCCAGCTTCTGTTTATGTTCTCTAATCAATGTTTATATGTGAGTAAAAGCCTAAATTCAATCAGTGCATCATATAAAGTGATCCTGTCTATTTAAGAAAATTTGGACTAAACTACTTGATTCATACGGATTAGTTTTACAATCACTCTATGAACTTTTTGAAGCATCAGAGTAGTAGTTGCATATGAAGGGACAGAAATCTCGATTTCATTAGAAAGATCTTCATATGTGTTCCGAAGATGAATGAAAGTCTTACGTGTTTGTTACGACATGAGGGTGAGTAAATGATGACAGAATTTTCATTTTTCACCGTTTTGTTCCGGAAAATATTCCCATCACTGTTATTTCCATCACAAAATTCAAATAAACACAATACGTTGATTGAGATGCCCTGTAAATGACATTTGCTGGTTCAGAAAAATATGATCGTATTCTCCTGCGACGAATATATATATATGTCCACTGGAGGACACAGTAAAAAAAATAAACTAGTAAGAGTCATCCTGAAAGGAAGTTGCGATAGTCTTTTCTTCCCTATTATGACATATATGAGAGTGAAACGGCTTCTCGAACAAGAACAGATGTAGGGCGGGGCTTTTGTCCATTGGGATTTGACTGAATGGTTGTGGTTTGCTATTGGTGGATCTCATGTGAGTGACAGGTTGCCCCGCCCTCACACCAGTAAACACGTCATGAGAGAAGAGAGGAGCTGCAAGAGGGAGGGGAAGATATTTTGATTTAAAGATTACGTTTATTGCATTATGTCTTTAAAAAAATACGTTTTAAGCGTTTTCTACAGTGCTAATTTCTAAAAGTCCACAGGGCCGAAAGAGCCCATAGCTGAAGAAACGCCCATAAACACACACTCTCGTTCTCCCATCTATTCCCCTGACACTCCATTGACCCGTGTTATATGCTGTGCTAGCGCTGAGGCTGCACTCTCTCCAGCAGTGATGGATGAGGTGGAGATAACAGCAGCCGATGTGCGCAGAACCTCCAATCATTTACCTGACAGTCACTCCACCAGTCCTGGAAAAAGGGCACCTTGCCAGGGTCTCCTCTCTCAGCTCCCCCCCTCCAGTCCCCCATGTTCCTGTATCATCCTGCGTCGTTCTTTCACCCTGCCATCACCATGGGCGCTAATGTTGAATCGCGCTAAGAACACATTGCTCACCCCAAGCTCACGGCAACACGATCAATCACACACGTGCGAACACAGGATGCTGTCTCATAAATACAGCCCCCAATGCTTCCTCTGTCAAACTCCGCCGGTGGGCTTGAATTTGATCTAATCAACACTGAGGTGGCTAGGATATCCTAAATAATCACTGCTGTCGAATTCATTTATTTATTTATTTTTTACCCAGAATGCTTTGGGCTAACAACACCATTTTAAGTGGTTATTAGACCTTGAAACCTCTTGCTTTGACACTTCTACAGAGATGATGATTCTTGTAATAAATGAATGGGGATTAATGCATGATATCTTTTTTTTTTTTTTTTAGCCAGAAAACAAGTCGTCAAAATGGACCCCATTTACTTTCTTTATACATGTTTTCTCCATTGGAGCTGGTCAGGCTGGGAGACCAGAGGATAGATCAGAAGGGAGCATCCCTATGCCATACTAGGCCAGAGCCCTTGAAGTGGGGGCTTTGGAGTGAGCAGGGCGCTTGCGTGTCATAATGAAGCCATTTGGAATGCACTTGGCGAAAGGAGCAATGAAAGACAACTATTTCCTCATTATCTTCACCTGAAATTATACTGTGAAAATGCAGCGCTGCACCCGTCACCCCATTAGCTGTTCTTAGAACAGGAATTTCTTGTATTATTGTTGTTTTTAAAATATGTATTTTGTGTTTGTGTGTGTATTCCTAGCCTGGCAAGCCAGACCTACATCAAGATGTTAGGTCTGGCAACTCACCATTGGCACGGCTCAATCCGAGGGGCGGGATAAACGGTTGTCTCTCAAAATCCCTCTGTACGCAATAGGACAGCGTTACAACCAATCAGAGCAACAAAGAAGGCTAGTTGGTATATTAAACTTTTGCGTATCCAGTCGGCAAAACTCCGAACACATCTTCCTTTTTTAAAAATGACTTAAGTGCTGTTCTTTGCTCTTTTATCAAAAAAAGCTTAACTCCAAGTCCTCCAGAGTCGCGGCCAAAGCCGATTCAAAAGGCCGCTGTTCGCCAGCAGCATCCGCCATTCTTTGTTTTCAAGTAGCAGGGAATTCACCGTCGCAACTCTGTCGTCATTATGTTAAGCCCGCCCCGCCTACTCTATCTATACATGATGTGATTGGCCTGACCTGAGTTTGGTTTTTCCAGCTCAAAAGTCAACGGAGAGTTGCTAGACTACCCTGGCTGCAAAATAAATTTTGCTGCCGCTAGGGTGCGTCTAGATTTTTAGGCTAGTGTATTCCACCATTTGAACTTGCCGTCTCTTCTGTGGACTCTGCAGGTTGTCATATTTAACGCATCTACTATTAAACATCCCTTTGCTAACGGACTTGTGGAAGGGCCCTTGGTAAAGGTTTTTATGATGTCCACTTCCCCAAGTGCCCTTCAAAGGCTCAAAAACACTGTTTGCAATTTGCCCTTTATTTCTTCTGTGGAACCGAAAAGAATATACTGTATTTTGAAGAACATTACTGTTTTTGTTCATACAATGAAAGTCAATGGGGTCCAAAAAAAAAGTCAAAATATCTTTTGTTCTAAAGGTTTGGAACAACATGAGAGTGAGTAAATGATGACAGATCGTTCAGTTTATGGTGAACTATCCCCCTAAACCAAAGGTCTAACAGAAATATGCAACCCGATATTATTAGGAAAACTGTTTTATTCATACGATTCATAAGATTTTTAGATCCACCCCTAAACCCTCAGTGGGGTTTAAGCAGATTGTACAAAAAATAGCTAATGAGATTGTACGAACTTGTTTGAATTCACAACCAAAACTTAAATTGGTTGCAAATTTCCACAAGAGTGTGTTTTGAAACATTACGTCTATTCAATAGACTGCAAATGTTGAAGATTTCCATGTTAAAAAAAGTACCATGGCATCATGAAAATAGCAAGTTTTTTCCCCCAGATATGCATGGTAAAGTACTTTGGGTTGTTATGTAAATACCATGGTCAGGGCTACTGAAAAGGAGGGGATGGTGTTGGACTGGAACAATTACATATTTTATACCAATTATACACACTTGCTTACTGGCTCTCTGACCATGGTACAGGAATATGGTATTCATTATGTATTCTATATATATCTAATGTCATGGTACCTCTACAGTATATCATAGAGCTTGTTTTGGCACATGTACAGCATGTTCCTTGCGTGGGTTGATAAGAAACTGTTTTGCTCTTTGTTCTGATTGAGCTTTCTAGAAGAACAGTTGCTGTTTGATTAGCCCCCCTTCATCTGATAGAGGCTGCTTAGCATTGTTAAATAAACGGTTCGCATCTCTCTGGGTGGTTAAGTGTGAGGTATCGGTTTAAAATCAAAGTGTTCTCTCTCCTTGGAAAGGAGAGCACAATTATCGCCCAGGCAGCAATGGCTCCGGTAAACGGTGTTTGTTTCTTCTTTAATAACAGAGCCTGAGGTTTTTTGTGAAATGCTTGTCAATGTCAGCTAAATTCATGGGTCTGGTGCGGTCTTAAAAGTTAAAATTCTGTCATTCATCCAACATCATGTCGCTCCAAACTCATTCTGCTTTGTTTTCCATTGAGATGTCGGGCAGAGCATCTAGAGTGCTTTTTTCCCCTTTATTAACGGAAACTAAGACCGTTATGATCCAGAAATACCAAAAAGCAACATGAAAGGGGTCCATTCAAGTTATGCACTATATTTCACCTCTTCAGAGGGGAACAGAATCTGGAAAGATTCAAACTTTGGATGCCCTAAGTGTTATTGCAGCACATGACAGAAAACAAAACAATGAAGTCATTTATAAAAAATAAAAAAAAATAAACAAAAAATCAGAAATTCAACCGACACATGGATTACTTATTAATACAGTAGTTTTCTCAGCACATAAAAATGGTATACGAGCATCTAAAAAAAAAAAGAATTTACACCGATCAGCTCTAAAGTGGAATTCATTTACAACTATTTAGTTGTTTTTAGTTTGGTTTTAATCCCAGAGATTGCAAAAAATGTATACATTTCGGTTACACTTTATTTTAAAGTGTCATTGTTACAGTGTAATTATACATTTAAGTACTGAGTAATATTAATTAGCTACATGTACTTACTATAGGGTTAGGGTAGGATTTGGTTGAGGGCTAGTTGCATGTAATTATGCATAATTTACTGTTATTACTATGGTAAGTACATATAACATGTAGCAAAGACACTGTAAAATAAAGTGTTACCGCGGTTTGTTATTATAGACCGCTGGAGTGCTTGAAGTTGTTCTCGTCAAGAAGATCACAGTTCCTTTCCCGTTCTCCATGGGCACAAAATCCCTTAAGCTTTCTAATTAGTAGTGAATGGGCAGAATGTAAATGTGGAGTGCTGCCGCTCGAGGTTTAATGATATAGTGGAGTCTGAGGAGTATTGTGTAGATAATGGCTCTACAGTCATCTGTGACCATTGCTCGCCTACTCTCCACAGCCTGTTGCCCGAGATACAGTCACTCACTTTGTCTTCTCAATAGTGCTTTCTTAGACAATACATCGAGGAAGGCTTTTCTAAAGTGTTTGTATTCAAGTGCCTCTGCACATTGTGTGTGTGTGTGTTGTTTCAATCGGACAGGCAATCGAGAGAAAGTTCTTCAGTCACTAGGCGTGTTTCCATTACAGATTTGCGCAAAACTTTTGCGATTATTTTTTTATATCGATTAAAAAACTATTGCGACATGACGGCGTTTCCATTAACCGATGTTATGCGACTAAAACGTCATTTTTCCTCTCGCGATAAGTCATTCCAAAAATCATGGTGACGGACGTTGGTTTACATATATCACAGCCACGTACCGCACTAGACATTATTATTATTATTAATGGAAGGAAACAACATAGGCGTGTTATCCAAGCATTAATGGCAAGGAAAGACCCTTGTACTATGAGCGGCACATATGAGGTGTTTCTGGGTTTTTCTCCCTCATTTCTGCTCCAAGGTCTTGATTGTGGCATTTCTTTGAGGTTTAGAATCCAGTATTTCTGTCATTCTTTTGTCTTTTATTAAAGTGGAATAAGCAGTTTTGCGAAATATTCCTTTTTCAAATTGCCTGAAAAACCACCTCATGCGAGCGTAAAAACTTTTTTGCGATAAATGGGAGTTTTTGCGAAATTGACGTATTTTCAATTCGCAATTTCAATTTGCGCAATTTGAAGGGTAATGGAAACGCGGCTAATTACCCTTCAAATTGCGCAAATTGAAATTGCGAATTGAAAATACGCTTGATGAAAACGTGTAATTTTTGCAAAAACTCCCATTTATCGCAAAAAAGTTTTTACGCTCGCATGAGGTGGTTTTTCAGGCAATTCGAAAAAGGAATATTTCGCAAAACTGCAATGGAAACGCATTTATACGCATTTTGCACATTTACAGGTCACCTGATGTAGATGACGTGGTGCGTTTGGACAGAAGACGATATAGAGTTCTTTATTAAATTCATATAAGACAAAATAATTACAGGAATACTGGATTCTAAACCTCAAATAAATGCCACAATCAAGACCTCGAAGCAGATATGAGGGAGAAACACCCAGAAACACCTCATATGTGCCGCTCACAAGTATAAGGGTCGTTTCTTACCATTAATGCTTGGAAAACACACATACATCTCCTTCGATTAATAATAATGGCCAGTGCAGTGGCTGGGATTAGTAGGCTACATAAACCTACCAACGTCCGTTGCCATGGTTTTTTGAATGATTTTACTTATCGCGAGAGGAAAAAAAAAAAATTTAGTCGCATAACATCGGTTAATGGAAACGCTGTCATTTCGCAATAGTTTTTTGTCGATATTTAGAAAAAAATCGCAAAAGTTTTGCGCAAATCTGTAATGGAAACGTGGGCTACTGAGGTTGCAGATATTCAGTTACAGCTGTTGTTGACACACACTGTAGTCAGTTCACTACAGCACACGGACCTCTCTGTGCTCGTGATTTGAAGTCTTTCTTCAGTGTGCCCGAGAGAGGTTTTTCAGCATCAACAAAACCACAGTTTTCTCTCCCCAACACAATCAGGGCTGCCCTCAAGAGCTCTCGAAGAGCAGCCTTGACTGCACAATCTAATGACTCGCCATTAAGTAACTCTGTTCCCATGAAACACAGGCACTCCCGCAGGTAACGGAGTGCTGCTGTGGGTGATACTAAAAAACGGGAAAAAAAAGACTCAAGTTTGCTATCAAAGAAGATCAAGCAGTTGCCTGGGGGATGCGCAAAGCACACACTTCTCTATCCCTGCCTCATTTATTTATTTTTAAAATGTCATTTCACCACCGCCACTTAATGCACTCTCATGCAGTCCGCCCGTCCTCTCATCTCTCCTCACGCCTGTCCGTCACACACAAAGTGAAAGTGGCAGCGATGAATTATTCACCGCCACTTGAACTCCATAGCTGCTCTTGTTCTCTCGCTTTTTCTGCCGCTTTAATTGGGTTTCACAGGATAACAATGAGGACAATATCTCATTAATCAAACAAAGGGCCCTGGTGTTTTTGAAAAAAGCTCAGATGAATGGAGGTGAAGGTGAGCATGGCATGCTTCAGGGGAGAGAGGAGATTAAACTGATAGTTGTGTGTAGCACACGGGGGTCGCATTAGGCATCCAATTTGAATGTTTGAAGTGTAATTTCTTCTGTAAGAGGAATCATGGCTGGTCGTGAAATGCTGGGTATCTACTAGGATAGTGGTTCTCAACGGGGGCGTTCAGAGAACAACGGGGGGCCGTTGGAAGCAAGATTTCTGAAAGGGTTCATGGGGAGTGTTCTCGAGTTTACACCAAAGATCCAGGCAAGACAGGATTAAACATGTAATTGCTTGCAAAATAATTGCCTACAACATTCTAAAATCTGCCAGTTTAATGCGACATGTAAGCTATGTATTGTTTCTTTTGCAACGACTCTATTATTTTTTTCTTTTGCAACGACTCTATTATATATAAACTCGCCGCCAGAGTGAATGGGAACATGATTTATTGAAAACATTTAAACATATATACAGTGAGGAAAATAAGTATTTGAACACCCTGCTATTTTGCAAGTTCTCCCACTTGGAAATCATGGAGGGGTCTGAAATTGTCATCGTAGGTGCATGTCCACTGTGAGAGACATAATCTAAAAAAAAAAAATCCAGAAATCACAATATATGATTTTTTAACTATTTATTTGTATGATACAGCTGCAAATAAGTATTTGAACACCTGTCTATCAGCTAGAATTCTGACCCTCAAAGACCTGTTAGTCTGGCTTTAAAATGTCCACCTCCACTCCATTTATTATCCTAAATTAGATGCACCTGTTTGAGGTCGTTAGCTGCATAAAGACACCTGTCCACCCCATACAATCAGTAAGAATCCAACTACTAACATGGCCAAGACCAAAGAGCTGTCCAAAGACACTAGAGACAAAATTGTACACCTCCACAAGGCTGGAAAGGGCTACGGGGAAATTGCCAAGCAGCTTGGTGAAAAAAGGTCCACTGTTGGAGCAATCATTAGAAAATGGAAGAAGCTAAACATGACTGTCAATCTCCCTCGGACTGGGGCTCCATGCAAGATCTCACCTCGTGGGGTCTCAATGATCCTAAGAAAGGTGAGAAATCAGCCCAGAACTACACGGGAGGAGCTGGTCAATGACCTGAAAAGAGCTGGGACCACCGTTTCCAAGGTTACTGTTGGTAATACACTAAGACGTCATGGTTTGAAATCATGCATGGCATGGAAGGTTCCCCTGCTTAAACCAGCACATGTCAAGGCCCGTCTTAAGTTTGCCAATGACCATTTGGATGATCCAGAGGAGTCATGGGAGAAAGTCATGTGGTCAGATGAGACCAAAATAGAACTTTTTGGTCATAATTCCACTAAACGTGTTTGGAGGAAGAAGAATGATGAGTACCATCCCAAGAACACCATCCCTACTGTGAAGCATGGGGGTGGTAGCATCATGCTTTGGGGGTGTTTTTCTGCACATGGGACAGGGCGACTGCACTGTATTAAGGAGAGGATGACCGGGGCCATGTATTGCGAGATTTTGGGGAACAACCTCCTTCCCTCAGTTAGAGCATTGAAGATGGGTCGAGGCTGGGTCTTCCAACATGACAATGACCCGAAGCACACAGCCAGGATAACCAAGGAGTGGTTCAGTAAGAAGCATATCAAGGTTCTGGCGTGGCCTAGCCAGTCTCCAGACCTAAACCCAATAGAGAATCTTTGGAGGGAGCTCAAACTCTGTGTTTCTCAGCGACAGCCCAGAAACCTGACTGATCTAGAGAAGATCTGTGTGGAGGAGTGGGCCAAAATCCCTCCTGCAGTGTGTGCAAACCTGGTGAAAAACTACAGGAAACGTTTGACCTCTGTAATTGCAAACAAAGGCTACTGTACCAAATATTAACATTGATTTTCTCAGGTGTTCAAATACTTATTTGCATATAAATAGTTAAAAAAATCATACATTGTGATTTCTGGATTTTTTTTTTAAGATTATGTCTCTCACAGTGGACATGCACCTACGATGACAATTTCAGACCCCTCCATGATTTCTAAGTGGGAGAACTTGCAAAATAGCAGGGTGTTCAAATACTTATTTTCCTCACTGTATATATGTTGAAATGTTTTCAATAAATCATGTTCCCATTCACTCTGGCGGCGAGTTTTAAAACTAATTAAACTAAACTCTATTTATAAGGTAAAACTTTTACATTTTTAGGCATTAACTAATGCCAAAATGTTTTCTTTGTTCCAAGTAATTTACTTGTCAGGCATTATTGTTAACTCACAAGACCGTAAGGAGAAAATGACAATTTGATGGATAATTTAAATATATTCTGTAATCACATTTTGGTAATGTATTATTTCTGCCGATTTTCAAATGGATAAAGAAAAAAGAAAAAAAAAACTGCCAAAATGTATTGTGTGTTAAATATATAGGCCTACTATTTATTTTGTTTTATTTAACATTTTTACATTTAACATGAATATTCAAACATTTAACATAAAACAAGAATTGCACAACAATTTTAAATGTCTACTCATTTGTCCATTTTAAAATGGTTTATTCATGTACATTTTAATGTTTTAATTAAATTGATTTATGCTATTCCGTCAAAGAAATCAGTTTCTGATACGTTTGCTGATACTTCCTCGTCATCATGTCATGGAGAGCGCAGTTCATGGTAAGGGACCTGGATAATGGATAGGGGGTTGAGTACCACTGTACTAGGATAAGAGCAACTTAAAGGTGAAGTGTCTAATTTTTTATAAAAATGTTAAAATACTTGTTCCTATCCTAGCTTATTGTGAATAGATAACTACAAGCAAGCATTTTGTAGATCTCTTTCCATAAGAAAAAAGCAATGTGGCTCTGGTTTTTCTATAATGGTTTCAAAACATTGCTCTGTTTGTTTAACCCGTCATAGCAGCTCACCCAATGATGTGAGTTTGTAGTGAGACTGACTGACCAATGACAGGTGAGGGGTGTGTTTAGGAAACTTGTTTGGGAACAGTCATTATTTTTGTAATTCAAAGACTTTTGAATTTACACACTTGGTCTGTCTTAGCTTTTTCTATCTCTCTATAAGTTAACGAAATTGTGTGCAAAAAACTATTTTGTGTTTGTAGTTTGTGTTTGTGTTTGTAGCCACTTTCTGTTGGTCAACAGATCGAAGGACTTGAACGACTTGAACATGATGGGAAATCTTTTACCCTTGCGGGAATTTCCCACTGGTGTGGATTCCTATTAAAATGACTGGATTTCGCTCGAGAACATTTGCTGAACGTAAATGTGAAAAAGTTCTAGACGATTTTTACCCATCCTTTAGTTCTAAATAGGTTCAGGGTTAGTACCTAGTTATTACAGTTACTGTGATCACTATAATAAGTGCATAGTAAGTACATGTGGAGCAGGATTGTAAAATAAAGTGCTACCAAATGTCATGATCATGTAAACTTGGATTTTAGTGCATTAATATATATATATATTTTTTTTTGTGCTATTTTATTCTACAAACTGAGGTTCAAGTACAAGATGGGCCACATAAACTGCACAAATACATCAGGCTAAAAATATTTTGAATGTTCTTTTGATATCGAATACATTTTAAAGCTCCTTTTATATACATATAGTAGCACTAAAGGAAAAGACACACACTGACTGTTTTTACCCGGCCTGAAGGCTTTAAAATGAGAAATACGTCATTCCTGATAATTGACCTATAAATATAAGCGCATGAGCCTGCAGGGCTGTGGTCATACTCCGCATGTATGACTGGCTTGATAAGGATCATTGCGTGTCTCCAGTGAGGCAGTAGATGCAGAAAGCTGAGCAGACGCCCGAGGCTTGTTCTGTTCATACAGATAAGCAGCTGTCACAGCTGTCATACTCTCCAAAACTTATGATACTGCATGCTGTATCAGGCAGAGAATAACCCTCGTGATTGTGAGGCTGCGCTAAACTTCCAGTGACTTGTGAAACGGGCTGGAACTTGTTCCCGTGATGGACCGAAGGCTATTTCTAATCTTAATCTGGTCCACATTACAGGTTATTTTGGCAATTAACAGGAGACAATGTTACTTATAAAGTGGCCAAAGTTGTGTGACATTTAGGAGTGGATGGATCTGAAATTGTATCTATAACTTGATGTAACTTTATAAGTGTGCTTAAAGTCTGCAACTAAGATATACATAACAATAGTAAAGAAAAGTAGTTCACAAGTGAAATGGCTTTATAACTAGAAAAAAATGTGGGTCGAGACTGGATTTAGTTTATTTAGAGTTGACTGGATTATGGAAAATGGGCATTGCAAACAAAAGAGACGACCAGCATGAATTCCAGTGGTTGGCTTATGCTGGTCTAGCTGGTGAAGCTGGCTGACAGCGTACTCTTGCTGGTTACGAGTCCTCCTGGGGTGAAAATATTTTTTTTTAATGTTGTTTATATGTCTATGTGGTGTTTTTAATATGCTTTAAGACAAACCATGTGCAAATTCATAAGTCGACACCATTGCTGAGTATTTTCTCCTTAAAACTGCAGTGAACCAAAGACAGTCTCAAAAACACGGTTTGAAATCGCTGGTGTTTCTGACGTCACAAACTACCTTGTAACCAATCAGATCAACGTGTGATCGTCAACCAGTGGATCTCTGAGCTGGTGTGAGTGAGTGGAGGCGGGGCTCATTTGCATATTCATAGAACCGTGTATACTAAATGAGGCAAGGGTGTAGAGTTACATTCAAGCTATAAGAACAAAATTATGAACCAATTGCAGACAAAAGGTCTATTCACACCGAGAGTGAAATGAAGAAATGCTCTGATTCATTCACACTCTGACCATGTCTGCGCTATTTCTATCCAGAAGTTATGACCCATAGAAATGTTTTTGTACTTGTTTAACTAGAGTTGCCCCTCACACAAGCATTCATTAGCAGTGCCGTATGTTGTTGTTGTTGACGTCTCCAGTAGTTTTTTGTATATATATATTTTTTGTTGAAAGATTGAATATTGGCTGGATATTCAGTATGTTGTTAAACAACAATATGGTCCATTGAACACACTGTACTTCTATCCATCACAGCCTTATATTCATTCCTGTCAAAAAATGATTGTGACGTTAAGGTCTATTGTGGAGAATCAAAGTCCCTTTCAAGGAAAGTCTGTTCACTTGGCAGCCATATTTGAAGGCAGTTGCTGTAATGCGAAGATTAGTGATTGGCTCTTATATTTAGAAGGCGGGACTTCCCGCCATATTGCGCTTTACACTTTCTCCCATTCATAAATGAGTGTACCGTCTTGGTGTATCTGAAGTCTTATGCAACACAGAAGTAAGCTCTGCAATTTTGCGAGACTTTTGATTCACTAGCCGCTGTTGGTAAATGACTAGAAGAATAGCAAAGTGCAGTAATCGGTAAAACTATTTGTGCTACAAACCAGTGGGTTTATAACCATGACAATACATTAAAATAATATGGTAAGAAATACCAGTTTGCAATATTAAGCAGCATAGCGAAATGTTTTTGTATAGCTAACACTGGAAGCGAAGACTCAATTCAATTTACAAATCGCCATGCCCACATTAAAAATGAGGTGGATACATAGTTAGAAAAATACAGTGCTGATGATCATGACATTTACAGTATGATAGTTATTTTACACTCCATGCATAGGCGTAAAAACCTTTACTACTTTGGGCTTAATTTGTGGTTCAAATATTTCATGTTTTACTTGACTTGAACATGGAGGTCCTGACTGTTTTGTGTCTGTGTCTCTAGTACAGGATTGGCCAGCTGTACATGATCAGCAAGCACAGCCACGAGCAGAGCGAGAGAGGAGAGGGAGTGGAGGTGGTGCAGAACGAACCCTACGAGGACCCCACCTACGGCGCCGGACAATTCACTGAGAAACGCATTTATCTCAACAAGTGAGTAGAAATTGTCATCAGATGCTTGTCAAGCCAAAGCATGAGTTGTTGGTGCATGAGGTCAAGGTGTGTGATGCACTATTTTAGTCAGTCAACACATATGTTACACGTTAAAAAAAAAACATTGCTAAACCGTAACATGCATGTCGGCTATCAGCATAAGGTCCACTTTGCAGAATGTTCTGGCCAAGATCCAATATATAAACATGCATGTGTAACGACAAACTGTTGCTTTACTTGACATTTTGTAGGTTTAGATCTGATAAACTGGCATCCAACAAAGTGGCAGCTCATTCAGATAATGACAGTCTTTTTTCAGAAATTAATGCAAATTATTTGTGATGAGAGTCTGCTTTTACTGCATGAACTGGGTGGATGTCCAAGGCTTCTAATGCAAGAGTGATCTCTCTATTAACTATCTATTAAGTGAGCCAGTGCTGTTAGCTGCATTACATACATCGTTCTGCTGCCAGACGAAGTGAGGCCAGCGTCAACCCTGCAGTCATGAGATGATGTATGTTATTGTGTGATTTGTTCATCACTTAACGCAGAAAAGCACCAGATCTGAGCCACTTTTGAATGTAAAATAGGTCTGTAGATTGTACAGGATGACATTTTATATACCGGTTGAAGTCAAGATTAGTGAATCAGTGAAATCTTACTGGCCCCAAACAGTAGTACACTGGTCTTATTATGCATTATTCATCAGTACATTTAATTTATTCAAATATTGTCATACAATATATTCCATATTTCACTATTCTTAAACGTACAGTATGGGATTTTTTCTCCACTAGGGGTCGCTAACCTATTTACAATAACAAAGGCGTAGTTTGATGACGCAACATTTGCTAAGAATTATGGATCTTGTCGTCAACGTCAAGCCGACCGATCTAATAATGTTTATGGATGACTGAATACATAGATGCTTTTATCATGACTGTGATATGAAGCAGTTCGGGATTGCTAAGAGACGGCTATCAGCTCCAAACGCGACGCGAGTCCCGCGGATATAAAATGAATATGGACACTTCATTCTACTGAACTACACGCAGAATTACTACTCACAGGTCAGTTTATTAGACAAATTAAACTTGTGAGGTAACGTAGCGCTGTTTCACTTGGTCTAACATTACACTAGCACACTAAACTGCATTTGAATGTGTTGAAATGTATGTGTTAGTCTGTCTGTATGAGACTAGCAGTAAACTAGATCAACATTAGAATAATATACAGATCATATTCTGACATTTTATCATTGTTGAACTATATAACATTGATTCGTTTTATGTAAATGTGCTCACCTGTTTAATAAAGTACATGTAGGAGCGGTCGAAGTCTCGGACGTGGAGCTCTCGTTTATATACTGTTTATGGGAGCTCTCAGCATCTCGAAAACACCGCGCTGATATTGATTCTCGTTTTAGTTCTCCTTTTTTATCCAAAGTCTGCTTGCCATTGTCCATAATGTTTGAACGAAACAACAACAGCGTGCAGATAGACATTGCGAACTACAGTTGTCCACGTCTGTCGCCTTGGTTACTATCAGAGGGCTCTGGTTCATAACTCTGGTTACCATGGCAGCACGAGCGGAAACCAGGGACAATGCGGATATGACGCCATTGACTGCGACAAAACGGAAATAAAGAAACGTGCCGTGTCTTCGAATTAAATTAAAATTTCTCCTGGTTTGAAAGTTGTTGAAAACAGTCGGGATAATGTAAGTACACAACTAAAAAAAATATATAACATAGATATAGTGATTTTTGCTATTTTTAAAGCAAAAAAGTTACATATTGTGCCTTTAAGTATTTAACAGCTGCCATCACCTATACTAATGTTTACCATTAGACAAACAGTTATTTAGCTTCAATTCAGGTCTTGTCATTTCCCAATGGATAATTTTTTTTTCTACTTTTAATATAATTTGGAAACCAGTCACTGATGTAAAATGGGTTGCAAATGCCTTTTCAGACCTACTATCAGATCTACTATTGACTAATTTCTCTTTTTTCCCTGTTGTCTGTTTTCTTTTTTCTTTTTTATAGATGTCTTTTAGTACATTGGCATTGAGCCTCAGTCGGGGTCAATGCAGTGCACCGGAGATCCTCAGTTCATTCTCACTGAGAGAGCAGTCTCTAAGCGGCTGCTAGTTTAACAAGAATAAGTAAGGACATGACTAGGGACCCAAACACTTTCCCAGAAATAGCCAGCAATCGGGTTGACAGGACACAGTCCCCCCAGGACTCTGGCCATTCTGGGCACTGATAAATCAGTCGCTCATGCAGATGTGTTTTTGGAGAAACGTTTTATTGAGCTGAGACATCAGTCCCCCTGGAACCAGCTTGATTAAATTGTTCCTCTAAGGGTCATGATTGGCTGAGAGGTGGCCATGACATCACTTCTAACCGGTTCGGATCATGGGCAAAAGCTTGGAGGGATTTTGGGCTTCTGTGAAGCTTTAGTGAAGCTCTAAATGCTTTTATCACCTCCACTTTTCATGCTTGGTCATTTCTTTCCCTCACTAATAAATTCAATCAGACCTGTAGTTCTGCTCTATACTCTAAAGATTTTGGCTGTTCACAAAATCACTCAATTCAGATATTGTAACCAGAAATATTTGAAGAAAAATCTACCTTGGCTTCTAAGCCCCTTTCACACAAAGATTCCCCCAAACACACTGATAATATGTCCCAGAATTTGTCCCGGGATCATTTGATTTTGGTTCATTTACACTGCCAGTGATTTTTCCGGAATCTGTGTTTGCGTTCACACACATCCCGTAAAGATCCCGTAAAGACACATGACATCAATGTGTCATGTAATATCTGCATCGTCTTAAGTTTACTTATGATCTGCAATTTCTATCTCGATAAACCAGGCTTGTGCATTTTTGGATATAAATTATCATGTTAAAATTAAAGCATCACGTACCATTTCACTAAGCTGGCGAACGATCTCAGCTTCAGCATCATCACTATGGCACAGCCCTTTATGGCATTGATTCTGCCTGGGATCGATGCCGGACTCAATCCCGGGATGTATTTGCGTTTACACAGACGGCACTCTGGCAATTTTATGGTAATTTTCCGGGATCAACACGCTGTGTGAAAGGGGCTTAACTGAAATAAGTACCAAATATACATAGAAAAAAAACAAAGTATAGCTATATAGAGACATTTAAAAGAAAACTAATAAAAATGTCAAAAGCATCTCCCAATGCATAAAATAAGGCCCTGACCTACAGTTTTTTTTTTCTACTTGAATATCATTTGAAAATGTCACAGAAGAAAAATTGGTTGCAAATGCCTTTTCATGTTGACTTTTACCTACTATTTGTTAATCTCCCTCTTTTCACTGTTCTAGGATGATTTTATGTGTGTGTGTATATACAGTTGCAAATCCGGTTTATTGGCAAAATGTACAGACTTTCAACTGTTTGCAATGAAGAAATCAAACAAACGTAATTGAAATTGCTCAACACAACAAGTGTTTCAAGTGATTTCCCCAAATTCAATGAAAATGCAACTTAATGACTTGCGCAGTTTCAAAATTATTCAACCCTCTGAATATAATCCCTCACAACAGCACAAATCTGCAAAACAGGCATTGTCTCGAGCACACCTTGTGCAACTAATCAAGGGCTTCATTAGTTGCACCAGGTGTGCTTGAGCTAGAACTCCAAGACATACACCACTATTGACCGAAAAGCATGGAACTTTTCATCCCTATGGATCAGCGGTATGTCTTGGAGGAAGAAGAATGAAGCATATGCTGAAAAGAACACTCTGGCTACAGTTAATCATGTTGTGGCTCAGTGATGCTCTGCGGCTGCTTTGCATCCTCTGGCAATGGAAACCTGCAGCATGTGGAAGGTAAGATGGATTAATTGAAGTATCGGGAAATCCTAGGAAAAAAACATCATGCCGTCAGTGAGGAAGCTGAAGCTTGGGCATCATTGGACCTTCCAACAGGACAATGATCCCAAGCATACCTCAAATTCCACCAAGGCTTGGTTGCAGAAGAAGTCCTGGAAGATTCTACAGTGGTCATCATCGTCACCTGGCTTGAACCCCATTGAAAATCTCTGGTGGGATTTGAAGAAGGTGGTTGCAGCACACAAACCCAAGAATATTACTGATCTGGAGGTCATTACTCATGAGGAATGGGCTCAGATTCCTCAGAAACCCTGCCAAGAGCTGCTGTCTGGTTATACATCTCGTTTGCAGCAGGTCAGAACAGCAAAAGGGTTTTCTACTAAGTAATGAAGATGCTTGCCATGAAGGGGTTGAATCATTTTGAGATTGTTGAAGTCATTAAAAGCTGAATTTTTATTTTTTTTGTTGAATTTGGGGAAACCACTTGAAAGATTTGTTGTGTTGAGCCATTTTAATTACTTTTGTTTGATTTTGTTAATTGCAAACAGCTTTGTGTCTTTAAAGTCTGTAAATTTTGCCAATAAACCTGATTTGCAAGGGGGGTTGAATAATTTCGAATCTGTATATATTTGACTTTGACAAACGTGAATTTAAAACATAATATGGATTCATGTTTACAGACAGTATCCTCTGTTCTACGCTTTTCAGAATCAGACTCGGGCTCGGAGTGATATGGTAAAACTGACGACATTATTAACTGTCTTTTATAATTGCTTTGGAAGCTGAGGCTCACGATTATGGTAATTTATTTCTACTTGAATAAATTATTGTCGATTATACACGCTTTTGAGGTGTTCGGCCAATCACAACACACTGGGTCAGCTGGCCAATCAGAGCACACTGCGCTTTTTTGGATGGAGGGGCTTTGTATAAATCGACGCACTTTAGAAAGACTGGACATAAAGGAGCCACAATAATGTACAGTATGTGAAACTATTCTATTACACCAAATACAAAAAAATAATGATCTTTGAAAATAGCATCATATGGCCCCTTTAAACAGACTGTCTGAAGATCTGATTTTCTTTTTCCTGTTCAGACCGTGTCACTTTTGCCAGCACGTCCACACTAGTTGTCATAGTAATGAGGCAAACTTGCGTAGGTTCAGCATGCATGATACTTTAGCAATGCATGTTCCGCCACTGATTGTTTTTCATTAGGACCGTATCCAAATCTGACAAGGGTGTAATGCCAAGTAGTGTACCTCAGTTAAGCAAGAGAGCATTGACTGGTAAGAATGTGTCCTTGGGACTTTTCAAAAGGACAGTTATAGCTTTGCAACTTCAAGTTGTTTATGAAGTGAAGCATTTGACATGATCTGTGGTCTTTTTCACCCTTAACATGTCTATTAAGACACACTCCATTCCTGTTGTTATCTACCCCTCCCGTTATGGAGGAAAAACTTCTAATCAACCTGAGACACATTACCAAAAATCAGATTTCAGACCATTTTTGAAGTCGGTTTGGATCAGGTAAATTGTATTTCGTGCTCCGACTACAAAAAAACAGAGTTTGATTGGCCTGCTTGTGTGAACATGGGTTTAAAGTGCCCCTATTATGCTATTTTAAAGGTTCTTTGTTTTGTTTTAGAGTCTCTTACAATAGGTTTACATGCACCCAAGAAAAAAAAAAACACTTTCATTTTCTCATAATATAGATTTCAGCATCACCTCTTTTCTCACGGTGTCTGAAACAGTTCAATAAAGGATTCAGTCTCTCTAAATCCATTCTTTCCGAGAGCCTACTCTGCTCTGATTGGTCAGATGACCCAGTCTGTTGTGATTGGTTTACTCTGCTCTGATTGGTCAGATGGCCCAGTCTGTTGTGATTGGTCTACTCTGCTATGATTGGTCAGATGACCCAGTCTGTTGTGATTGGTCTACTCTGATCTGATTGGTCAGATGCCCCAGTCTGTTGTGATCGGTCTACTTTGTTCTGATTGGTCAGATGGCCCAGTCTGTTGTGATTTGGTCTACTCTGATCTGATTGGTCAGATGACCCAGTCTGTTGTGATTGGTCTACTCTGATCTGATTGGTCAGATGGCCCAGTCTGTTGTGATCGGTCTACTTTGTTCTGATTGGTCAGATGGCCCAGTCTGTTGTGATTTGGTCTACTCTGATCTGATTGGTCAGATGACCCAGTCTGTTGTGATTGGTCTACTCTGATCTGATTGGTCAGATGGCCCATGTTGTGATCGGTCTACTTTGTTCTGATTGGTCAGATGGCCCAGTCTGTTTTGATTGGTCTACTCTGCTCTGATTGGTCAAATGGTGTCTTCTCAGATTGGTCAAAACAGCGTCTTCTCAGCATGTCAACGACACCAACCAAACTGTTCTAGACCTCAGCTAAAACTACAGTGTTTGAGGGTCAATGTAGACGTTGTTCGCGGGCAGCCAATGAAGACCATAGCCTGGCATTATGCAAATTTGTTACAAACTTGCTTCGGTTCAGCAGGAAATAAGACTGCAGTCCTGACCACTCATTTCAGGCGGTTCAGATTTGGTTATTTCTTTTGGGAGACTATAACTCCATTTATCTGCGCTTTGATCTTTGAAACTTTGAACCTTTTCCATTCACAAACAGCTATATTACACACTACATGAAAGGTCTTATCTGAAAAAGCATAATAGGAGCACCCAGTGAGACAGAGACAAATATTTTTTTTGTTCAGTGGTGTTTTAATTACACACCAATTAAAAACAAGCTTCAAACCTTTGACTCAGTGTCTGAGGCTCAGACTAAAATTAGTTCAAGTGCTTCAGTAGCTCAACATTTGCTTAATAAAAAATGACTCGCAATTTTTTTATCATTTCAACATTTATTTTAGTGTATACAAATGTTTGGAATAAGAGCTGTCCCTAGTTCAATGGGTTTTATTTTTATTTTACAAGCCTAAAATATCCTTTTTTACAGTAGGATAACTACAGTCGCAGTTACAACAAACAGATTAAAAATAATTCCCTCTCAAAATCCCCTTCATCTCGTGTGAACTCCAGATGATAAACTAAAGATAAATCAAGACTTAAAGGAGATAAAAGACATGATGAGGAGGAATAGTCCAAATGGATCACACATGAGACCAAAAAAGACAGAAGGAAGAGCGAAAATAAGAGCGAGCGTGTGGGGAGGTTGAGATTTGCGTGGGATGGGAGACGGCTGAGCTCCCGCCTTTATAGCACGTGTATAATTTGAGATTTGCCTGTGGGAAGCTGTACCTGCGTCTTCGCCCACAGTCCACCTGCTTTTGCGCTTGTGCGTGCCATGCCACTCACTCAAGCTGGAGCCGTAGTACAAGACTTCACAGACGAAATCTAGAACATGTTTTGATTCACTTCAGACTGAAGTGTTTAAAAAGTGGATGGGTTTATTCATTTTTGAATGGATGGAAACAAACAAATCCACCAGATACTTGTAAAAGAATGGGGTTTAGTTCAAGTGAAGTGGTGTGTGGATATCCGAGAGTTGGTGTAGGCTCGTTTTTGAATTTTCATTTTAAAAGCCCTCAGGATGAAGCTTCCCTCAGGTTCACATCACAGATGTGCCGAGTCATGCGCCAGCGAAATCTGCAAGGCCTGCATAAAACCTTCCTTTATTCCCGCTGCTCAAGCTTTTAGGACTGGCACCCGTCCCAGTTTCATCCACTCTGCATCTGGTTTATTTAGGACGCAACTGCGGAAGGGCATGAGAAGAACTTCATCTCCATTGGCTTATTTCATCAAGATGTAAATGTATCATGCTTCCCCAACACAACATTGATTATATTGGCTTTACCGTCGCATCCAGCACAAATAAGATTAAGTTAAGAATACAAATTGTGTTGTTATTTACTCACCCTGGATACTGTACATGCTTTGGGGGAGGGAATACTGACTTAAATTACACTCAATATGACAAGTACTGCATAACAATCCTTCAATAATTTCTTCTTTTGTGTTCCATGGACAAAATGGCATACAGATTTGTATTGACATGAGGGTGAGTAAATAATGACAGAATTTTAATTTTAGTAAATCACAGCCACTGATTATTGAGACACGGGACACAAGATGTTCCACAATTTTACTTGCCAATTTTATTGTATTGACAATTTTACCAAGTTTATAAACAACAACACTCCCACACTAAACTGCTGTTAACATAAATTTGCGGTTTTATTTTTTGGGCGGATTTTAGGCGACAAGCACACTAGGTGCTGGAACCCTCTTTTTGTGTTTTTATTTTGTTTTGGGTTTTTTTTTACCTAAAAGTGTCTGGGCGTCAGATACTGTAATGTGCAGAGCCATAATCAAATGATCCCAAATCCCAAATGTCACCCACTACTGAGGCAACGATTGCACAGTCTATTAAAATAGCATTGCTATTATAAATGTTTACTTTTTTTCTTGTATCTCATGGGAACCTTGATTGAAATCCTTGAGTTTTGCCAAATCTATTGGTTGTCAAATAACTGCCCAAATTATTGCCGCTTGCAGGCTTTACTTTCCTTTTTCTTTTTCTTTTTTTTTTTTACTATATTATATCAGTGTAACTTATGGTTTGAGAACAGTTGGTGTTATAGCCTAATCTTTTTTTTATTTGAATCTTACTTTTAATATAAAGTTTGAAGTGAATTGTTCACATGAATATTGATTGAGTTCAACAATGTCACAAAATCTCTTATTATATCATTTTTATATAATGGACTGTTTGCACTGAGCTTCATGATGTACTTCCGACTTTATACATCTCGCTAGTTTCCAGTGTTTACAATGTGCCGTTGTTCCTGAAACCCATTTTAAAATGAGTGTTTGGAAGAAGATTTTACAGTCCTTTAAAAGTTAGCAATGTCGGGCTGTTTTTTAGTTTTTCAGTGTGTTCTGCACCGTTGGCTCTAGTCGGACGCTGTCTGGGTTTTTTGGGCCGATTCAGCATGTTGAATAGGCATCGGGCCGTCGGTGAGAGAGAGAACTGTGATTGGCTGTTCAGCTTAACGAACGAGAATAAAAGCCAAAGTGATGAAAGCGAGATGTTGGAATGCATCTTTATGTATTCTCAGTTCATTCTTAAAGTAGAAGGTTTGATTCTTCCTTAGCATGTGTAATACATATTTGACATGTATAGCTGGCTCAGATAGTGTGATAGCAAGGATTTTTTTGGGGGGGAAAACTGGAAGCGGTTTGTTGAATATCTGAACTTGTTTGCCAAATTTAATCCAAAACAAACTATGTGTTGCACTACTGTTCCGTGTCTTGTCCCGTATCTCGAGAATCATTGAAGATTTCAGATCTCTCCAGTGACTGATTATCAGTCAAACTCACCATTCTCACTCACATCCGTCTATTAGGACTGAGTGACTGATTGAAGACCGTTTTTGCAGCTGCTCTTAAGGAGATTTTGGCAGCGATTAAAGAAACCTGATCTCAGACAGAATGAAAGTGCATCTTCGTCCCTGAGCGTCCATCAGCGCTTCCTCACTGCAGCTATTAGTCTGTCATTACCCCTGTTATTGCAGCGGGGGGGGCGGGCTGTTTGGCACTGGCGCAGTGAGCTGGCACTCTCTAGTTTCTTCTCAATACTTATCCTTCCTGTTTTTGTCTCTTTCAGCAAGCTGCCCAGCTGGGCCAGAGCTGTGGTGCCCAAAATCTTCTATGTGACGGAGAAAGCTTGGAATTATTATCCCTACACCATCACCGGTAACTACAGCTACTTACTCTCAGGCATACTTTCCTGTTGTAATTGCTTAACATCTTATTGCTTACACATTGCTTATGATACTGTGGCAGTAACACACTTTAAAGGGGTGGTTGATTATGATTTCACTTTTCTAACTTTAGTCAGTGTGTAATGTTGCTGTTTGAGCATAAACAACATCTGCAAAGTTACAATGCTCAAAGTTCAAAGCAAAGGGAGATATTTGCTTTTAAAGAAATTGCTTTTTAAGGACTACAACAAACGGCTGGTAGTGACTACATGAGCTTCCTCCCGGGTTAGTGACATCACTAACCCTAAAATTTACATAAACCCTGCCCCCTGAACACGATTTATAGATTATCAAGACAGTATATGCTAATCAATGACTACAAGATAACTCATCAACCAACTAACTCATTAAATTCATCAACTAACCATTCAGAAACGTCCTGTTGCATTCTGCATGTTGTCACTTCTTGAGTCTCTCCATCTTTTTCTGAATCCGGTTTGAACATAAAAGGCTAAAAGTTTTTGAAATTCCCAGTGCATATCTGTGTGAGGTAAAAGGACACGAGCTGTTGAAGCTCCGCCCTCTGTGCCGGGAGCAGCAGCTCATTTGCATTTAAAGGAACAGGCACAAAACGGTGCGTTTTTGCTCACCCTCAAAAAGTGACAATTTTAACATGCTGTATAAAAATATCTGTGGGGTATTTTGAGCTAAAACTTCACATACACACTCTGGGGACTTATTTTACATCTTGTGAAAAGGGCATTATACCACCCCTTTAAAGGGGTCCTATTATGCTTTTCCATTTTTTCAACTTTAGATAGTGCGTAATGTTTCTGTTTGAGCATAATAAAAGATCTGCAAGGTTACAAAGCTCAAAGTCAGACACACTGCTGTGAGCATATAAGATGCTGCATAAATCGATAAATCGATCAATCCTGTAGCAGATCTTGGCAGGTGGAGCTGGGGAGGTGGAGGGGTTCAGCAGAACTCAGTCTGGTTCAGTGTTTGCTGTAGGCTAGTCAGTTTAAATGTTGAGCAAGCAATCTCATTGGATGCTGAATCAGCAGAGGCCAATCAGCTTGTGCCATGTAGTAAATAGTGTGTTTGCTTTCCAATCGCATGTAAAGGACCGATCAGCTTTTGCCCTCTAGCGTTTCATGACTGAACTAGATATTTATTTCACAGTCAAACCCATATAAATCTTAAATATTTGTATAACCTTCTTCTATGGTCAGACTCAGCTCACTCAAGCACACGTATGTGTATAATGTACTGAATGCCTGTGTCTGTGAATCAAAGTATTGACACGATTTTAATTAATAGGTCAGTTATTCCTTTAGGTGTGTTATTTGTATATGGACATCTGTTAAACGTTTTTAAAAGCAGATATATACATACAGTCTAAATCTTAAATGTGACATGTAATTGCTGAATGCCATCCTAAGCTTTGTCAGGGGCATCTCTTTGACATAATGTATAGGAGCAATTACTTTCATCAAGAGCAAATGCTTTAGAAATGACAGCAAATAAAAAGGAGCATAACACGGACATATCAGAGATGAATGTGTGCCCACACCCACACCGCTCCAAATGCACACTTTTGTCACGTACTTGCACACACACATTCAGTGCAGGAAGAGAGCTTCATTTCCCCTGAAGAACTGCAGCTTTCTGTTATTGAATGTTTGATGACTATCATGTGTTTATTGCCTGGACCATTGCCTTTAACATGAAGTCTCTCTCTCTCTCTCTTTCTCTCTCTGTCTCTCTCTCTCCCGGTCTGTTTCCTCCCCCACCGCTGGCTCTCAGAGTATACAGTGAGTATGACTACTTCTTTTATTTGTGTCCCTGCAACTGAAACTCAGTGTCAGATGAAATGTACATGCTGTTGAACACACTAATTTGCACAAAAAAATGGTCTTATGCATTTTATGCTTATTAATAAGTTGATTAATACAAGTAAATGATGTTTGCGTCAAGCCAAATTCCATTGGAATCAGTTGGTGAGTCGAGTCTGTGTTAGTTTCACATGAATGGAGTGTAGAGTTGCTATTAAGAGTGTTCACAATCACTCGCATTTCTATTTCAGGTTCTGTTTCAGTTATCTTGTCTATGTAGGCAGCACTCATCAAGCTCGCTAGGTTTTGGAACAGAGCTACGGTGTCTGTCAGATGATTCCCCTTAGCCACCAACCATGTTGTTATGCCATCCCAGAATGCACCGTTCTTGTTTTCTGTTGCTGTGCTGTAATATAATTAGAGTGTATTGGAAAACCCTGCAGACCAGGTGTCTTCAAGCTCCTTGGAGACCTATTAGGTTTCATGGAAAACCTTGTGCTTATTCGAAAGAGCAATATATACATTTTAACAACTCAGGACTCCTCTGAGCCTTATGAATATGTTGAAGGTTTAAAGGTTTTGGGATCTTAGGGGCCATTCACACAGAATGCTTTTTTTCTTTTGCATTTAAAAAAAGCAGGGCAGTGGAATAGGAGAAAAACGTGTTGAAAAGTTGAACTTATTTTAACTTGCATTTTTAGAACGGCATGTCAAAAGACGTGGGATGTGAGTGCAACCGTGAAAGACATCATCTCGTGCATGTTTAACCCTCATTTGACCCTCATTTGACCCGATGTTCATCGGAGGGGTCCAAGACCCTAGGACGTTTGTCGCACTTGAACCGCGAATACACACAAAAAAATTTGTGAATTCGAGGAGTTTTGTGGTTGAAATTTAGAAAAGTAACAAATCCTTCCCTCGTGGGTCAATTTGACACCCCGAATGCGAGGAACATTTCAGTACACATAGAAAAACCTAAAAATGCTCAAAATTCAAACTAAAACTGCTAAAACTTTACCAAAAAATTATTTTATAATGTCTACATGTGTATCTGAATGCATACTGAAGAGAAGCTGACTTTAGGACCCAGCGGAACAGCTCATTTGCTCCAAACAGAGCTATAAGGCCATCTCTAGTGTCTAGAGTCATGAAATATCATGTTATATAATTTATTTTTTTCACAAGAGGTTGGCAAATGTAATATATTTTGAGCTGAATTAAAAGGGAAATTGAGTTATTTTGAATTGAAGTTGAAAGAATGTGAGGAATGTGCTTAAATTACTATTTATTTATTATTTATTGATGACATCTAGTAATTTAAAGGTAAATAAAATGAAAAAATAAGAAAAAATCTCCTCCAAAAAATGCATTAAAACATAGAAAAAATATTAGCAAAATTAAATAAAATAAGCTTTGTTTAAAAACAAACCCGCATTTTGACCCGCAAGGGAAAGATATGTTACAAAGTGCGAGGGAAGGATGAAGGTTAAAATGGAAAAACAATGTAAAATGAGCGTTCTGTGTGAACAACTTTCGTCACGTGTTATGTAAAAAGGGCTTTCTCCTTCTAGACAGAAGGAATGCTGTAGCTACAATCATCCAATTGGTGTTTCTGTCTGCATACACTCAAAAAATATTTAGGCCTAAATGTAAGATTTATTTATTTGAAGTGCATATACAACATGACGGGCTGGTTTAAACGAGCGGTGGAGATGTGTGGAGGATTAAGGCTTAACTTAAGCTGGAATGACAGTCAGTGAATCTCGGAGTGTCTCCGCCCGTTGTATCTGTACCTAGAGATGAATGAGAGAGCTCTTCATCAGAATACCATTATCATAATCAACCATATGCCAGGAACAACAGGATACAAACCGCTCAAATGAGAACAGTGGAAGACGAGAAAGGCCCAAAGGATGTAAAAATGAGCACAAAATGGAAACAGACTACAGTCACTTTTTCCACATTAGGCTGTTTGAGCAGCTTTGAAATGCACTTATTGGCTGAGTGATTATGGAGACAAAAATACATTTACATTTCCCTTGACTTCTTGGATAAGGAAATTGCAGTGAACACATCAAAGTTTTAATCTTTTATTTTATCCGTCGCTAATTAAATAGAGTGCAACAGTAGAGCTCCGGAAGTACAAACCTTATTCATTTTCGTCATCGAGATATTGATTTTTAGCAGTAACATAAACCTTTCGACACAGACCAGCCATGAGCTCAGAGGTTGTTAATTCATGGTATATGCTTCTGTTGAAGCCATGAGAAAGCACAATTTTAACAATAAAAAAATGACACAATTCCCTGTGAAGAACTACACTACCCATAATCCTGAAGAGAGATTCACCAATCAGAGAACTCACTGTATGTGATCAAGTTGTACACTCTCAAACTACTTATATTTATCTAATTACATTGCAATAAACTGCTATGGTTCAATAGTTCATTCAGTTATGTCATTCACAATTTTTTGCACTATATTTCTAAAACTTTTTTCTTCTGATCAAACTTTGTAATGGTTTGGTTCATGTCTTTACTGGAGACAAGACTTTACTGGAGAATCGTTTCAAAATCTCCTTGGAGAAAATAAATGGCAAAAAAATGCTGCTGGCACCCAGGCTGCAGAAAACATGGGGGTGTTCACTGCTCTGTACTGCCAAAAAAGACACTTGTAAGATATTCCCTTTACACTAATTTCATTTTATTAGGATACATTCTGTAACCCATCATTAGAATCTCTATGATGTCTTTCATGCAGTGCGTACTGAGGATACAGTGGATTAAAGTATAAAACAGACCAAACTGTTTAAAAATGCACTTTCAAATTTAGCTTTTAAAATATATTAAAACATGATTTCTTACATGTTCAGCTGTCTTTAGTGTGTAAAGTTGCTGTTTGAGTATGAAAAAGGTCTGTAAAGTCCCTCCAGCGGGAGTTACTCTCTATATCAGTGTCACTGTTTCTGAACTCCCTGAAACGCCTCCATTGGAGTCTTGCGTTTTCTTCCGGAACGAACACGTATTCCTCATTTAAATAATTCTCGACCAAGGCATATACGCAGAATAATGGGGTGGGACCTGGTTGAGTTAGTTAGTAGTGTGTTTAAACTCGCGGTTATGGTAAGGGGCGGGACATTTCCCAAACACACTCGAAGCGGTTGACCAATCACAACACACTGATCCAGATGACCAATCAGAGCACAGTGTTTTCAGAAGGAGGGGCTTCATAGAGACAGGAACTAAACAGAGCGTTACTGACAGACTGGGAAGAGAGGTGCTGCAACAATGGAGAATATGAGAAAAATAATGTGTTTTATTGAACATTCAAGCTTGAAAACCTTTTCTAGAGCCCAAAAACAACATCAAGACTTTGAAAAAGAGCATAATATGGCCTTTTTAACTTTTAAATGTTATATCAAATAACACACTACAGTTAAAATTATAATCAAGTATAATGTACTTCAACATGTACTTTAGTTTGTTAGTCAACATATCAAAATAAGTGAACTTCTTTAAAGCATGAAAATAGATAATTAAAATATAATGATTTAAAAATAGACTTTAAAGTAAAACTTTTAGAATGTGCACTTTGTAATGTCAAATTAAAAGTCTACTCAAGTGTGTTATGAAACAAATCCATGAAAGTGTCTCTCTTAAGGTGTACTTAAGTGGCCTTTTATTTTATTATATTATATTATCTGCAAGTGCAGCTTTTAAAAATATACTTTTAAGGCTGGAAGTGCACTACAAGTGCACATTCAATAAATTGAATGCATGAATGTTTTCCCCAAATTATTATTACATATTCTATATTTAACACTGATGGATCTACCTGTCATGATAATATAAAACTCTCCTGATATTTTAATAACAATTAAAAATACAAAAGAATAAAATAAAGCATATTTTTCAGTTTGAGCAGGTGTTTTATAACATCATCAGTGTCCTCATCAGAGCTCATTTCAGTACTTTTAACTGGCTCATATTTGCCATCTCAAACATATTCTTAATATCATTTTCAATATCTTCAAAATCAATATTTTGATCGCTGTCAGCTTCTTAACCAGATCCACCATCAAGTGACAGTGACACTAATATTTTATAGTGTTTCAGCACTTGCTCTGCAGTAAATCACTGAGTCATTTCAAGTTTTGCTGATGATGCTTCCTATTATTTGATGACTACGTGAAACGTCACTTCATCATTGCGTATCAGACATCGCCACCTTGAGGAATAAAGGTGATTTGCACTTGAGTCATCAGTGACTCAATTATTATTGCGCAGAAAAAAATATACTTACACTATTACATTCCTCGGGTCATTAGCGACCCTTTACACGTTTTACAAAAAAATGAGAAAACAGACACTCTTAATAATTTTATTTTCTTCTTATGTTGGTAATAATGAATAGATTGAGGAATACTAAGAAGGTTGATGTCTAACTTTAAAGAATGAACGAGGGGGAGGGTAGTGAATGACGTCCCGGGTCCATAAAGACCCGAGGAATGCGGTTAGTAGCATGAAATGTAGCTAACTACTTTTTCAAAAGAGCTTGACTGTAGTTTAACTATTTGAAATGAGTATCTTGTAGTTAAAGTTGCTTGTCCAGGAGGACTAGTATGTAGACAGTAGCCGACGAGGAGGCATGCTAGGTTTTTAAACAGAGCCGTAACTCCAACATTGCTTTGCTGGTTTACACCCAAAGGTTTTCACTTCTTCTCTTCTGCTCGATCCTTCGCCCTTCCCCCACTGCAACAGCACTTCCTCCAGCGTTACGTAACTCTGCCTCTATTGATCTCCATAGCGATTGCGGGAGCAATGCTTAATCTAATCAGGCAGCAGTGTGTTGGGTCTCAGAGGGGCTCGTGTGGGGAGGAGGGAGGAGGAGGAGGACAGGGAGGCTGTAAACCCAGCGAGGCAGAAAAGAGCTCATCATTACAGCACAACGCCAGGCTCATAAAACACACTCATACTGAAGCGTGCAGGAACAGTACACCAGATCTACTGAGAGCATGCATGCAGTGTGTTCATGATCGTGACTCGACCTCTCGTGATAGATGTGGAAAATTAGTTACTCGACTAAATAGAATTAACAGTTGCATGTCATTTTCCTGCATAGATATATTTATAAATTGTTTGTTTCCCCCCCCTACTTGTCTGTTGATTATGCAGTGGAAATAAAGTATGCATACTTAAAGGGTTAGTTCACCTCACCACAGAAAAAATGGAAATTCTATCATCATTTACTCACCCCATGTCGTTCCAAACCTGTATGACTTTCTTTCTTCTGCTAAACTAAAAAGATATTTGGAAGAATATGGGTAACCAAACAGTTGATGGGCCATTTCGATTGATAAGTTAGTGTGATTTATCTACACCTGTGAACTTGAGGAGAACTGACTTCATATATTCACTAGGGGCTGTTTACACGACACCCTTTTCAACTAAAAACGTAAAACTTTTTATGCGTTTTGGCCGTTCGTTTACATGACAGCGGCGTTTTGAGTGCCTGAAAACGCAAACTTTTGAAAACGGTTTCCCTTTAAACAACAAAAAACGTGAATCTCTGAAGACGATGACGTCATGCACATGCATATTACGTGTTCAGTCTATAGTGTTTCATCGCCATCTAATGGCCTGGCAGCAGAATACAGCGTTTTTAGTCGTTTTTGTGGGTCCGTGTGAATGGGAATCGTTTCGAAAATGGTTTCGTCTGTACGCAGGAAAACTCAAAGGAAAAAACGTTTCCATTTTAAGCATATCGTTGTAGAGTAAACGTACCCTAAAAATCACAAGAACACCAGCTGATTCAAAGACAATGAGCAAAAAATGATGAAAACAAGTGAAGTTAGTGAAGAGAAGCTTGTTTTGCATTTTGAGTACAGATGACACTTGAGTTGACTTGGGTTGCCAAATTCAACTCATCTTTGACGCATCTAACTTGTTTTCTCCTCTTTAGTGCTCTTTCCTGCCAAAGTTCTCCATCCACGTTGAGACAAAGTATGAAGACAACAAAGGCGTCAATGACAATGTATGTATACTGCATGTAGAGTGAATGTGTCTGTGTGTTTGTGTATGATTTCATCTTTTCTGGTCTTTTCATAAAATAATTTCTAAATCTTTTCTGTAGCGAGAACCGTTGATCGGTAACTTTGTTTTCCATCAGTTATCTCATTCCACATACATCAACTAGTAAGCCCAGTAGTTTCTCAGGGTCCTGAGTAATTTAATGAAATGAAACGTAATTAAACTTTTTAGGGTTGTGGGTCTGTCCTTGTTTATGTATTACTTTAATTAGATATGAATTCATTATTAAAGGGATAGTTCACCTTAAAGGTCCCATATTGTCAAAACTGAAATTTCCTGGCTTTTTTCATGATAACAGAGGTCTATGTAACTACCATATAAGTTTCAAAACAGTCAATCCACAGACAAATGCACACAGCCTGCATAAAGTAGCTGTGCCTTGTGACTTCCGTATAAATGTGACGTCTATAAAGCAGTTAAGTGTTTCAAAATCAGTGTATAACTAGCTATTAACGTACATATTTTGGAGACTTACATCGAATTTGACAAAAAAAAGTCTTAGTTTGTTTACAGACAGTTTAAATTAGCGTTAACAGTAAATCTGCGTGCAGCATTGATGTAATGGTAATTATAATACTCTTACAATAACGGCGAAAGTAAGGAGGTGGTTGTTTGTCTCCTGTTGTCGCCGATTCGGGGTTTGAGTCCGGCTCGAACATGTAAGGCCGGATAACATTTCCCTCAGCAATGTCCATCATTAGTGTTTTATTGACCTTACTCGTGAGCATCACCAAGCCACAGCAGGATACAGCATACATGACCCTAGTTACCTGTGGTTGGCCTGGCCGTGCGTCACTCGGAAAACAACAGGCCAATCAGAAGAGCGGCTCATGAATATTAATTAGACAGGCCAAAATCGACCTGTTCTCAGTAGAGCTCCTGAGATGGGAGCTGTAAAAATATATTGGGATGGTTTTTGGTACTTTTACCACAAATATATATTCTTAAGGACATCAAAACCTAAAATAAAACTTCAGAAAAGTGTACAATATGGGACCTTTAAAATGAATATTCTGTCGTCAGTTACTCACCATCTTTACTTACCAGATCATAGGATGTCACGCACAAATCTTTTATGCATATTCACACACTTTCATGGTGCATTTTTGTTTAGTAATTTTTGGTGCTCAACAGTACCTGATCTCTGAATACTGTTGCAGTTGGGCAGAAACCAAAGTTGATAATGTGGCTTTATTCGGACCAAATGCAATGTTTTGATGAACATTTTTTGGTCCTTAGACTTCCACAAAACATAGATGTACATGTTTTAATATTTAGACCCCTTCTATTATTGATTGCTATCAGAATGTGAAGAGAGTTTCAACCAGTAAAAGTGTTAAAAAAATGGCCTACCCTACCTTTTCGTTGGTTAAATATTTGCAAAACCCACAGACAGATGTAAAGGGTGACCAATAGTAATGATTTATGGAGATACAAGGTTTCCGCCCAACATCTATGATACTTTTCATTGTGTTGAAAAGAGCAGGTTGGACATTCTGTTGAACATCTGTTAAAAAACTCCTCTATTTAAATCTGTTAAATACACACAAGCCAGAAATCGCTGGTGATTTCAGATGGGATTTGCCTCGGAGTTCTGTGTAAGTTTGACTTTTTGAAGAAATGCTGGCCTGCAGTCGGTCGCAGTCTCCGCACACATGCTCACTCGCTTAGAAAGAATTTCTCTTCATTTTCTTCCTTTGCTCTTGGCATCGAGTGACACTTTCATCCTCTGCCCCAAATGAGAGCTTTTTAAGATCACTGACTGCAGGTGGATAGTTCTTCCTCTCCTGTGATCAGTTTGAGGCATGTGTGTTTGAAGATCTAACATTCGCAGATGACGTGCTTGAACTTACAGTGATTAAATGTACTGCTGACAGGGTTTTTTTTGTGTGTGTTCACTGAGTGATGGGATGAGGTAGTGACAGCCAACATTGTTCTCCAGTATTGCACTACCGAGAATATATCTTGGAATACAGTAAGTTGGATTGTCATACCAAGTGCTGCACTGAAAAACAAATGAAAAAGGAGACTAATGATGTTGTGGGTGCTGGATGGTCCGCCTCAGGCCTGTTTCTGCATCTACAGGTGAGAATTAACAGAATGCTGCACTCTTTCTCCATCCGTGAACACTTCTTTAGTAACTGCGGTTGATGAGCAGGGAATCTCATTTGATTAGCCTTGTCCATGGTGCTGAAATCAACACATGAGGGTCAGGCCGATGCTGAATGACATCTCACACACAACAGTGATACGGCACCTTGTGAAAACATTCAAATGATGATTTTATTTCAGCATCATTATGTGCTATTTCAGCAATGAAAGCTATCCAGAGCATCAGTTATCATCAGGTTTTCCTGCCTCATTTCTCTGTCTCTTGCACCATTAATCCTTCTATTTTAACAAGATGCCGGTTCCCGCTGAGGAGAGGCAGCATGATGCTGTAGTGTTTGTTAGGTGTGGGCAGTGTTAGAATGGCTCCATATCACTTTGAATTTCAGGCTAAAAGCCTTTCAGCTTCATCTGACCACAAAATCTTTTCCCACATCACAGATGGATCACCATTATGCATTTGACCTGAAAATTAAACTTTTTTTTTTTTTTATAAAAAAAAAAAAAAACGTGTTTCTAGATCTGGCTGTTTTTCCCTATTCCACTCTTTGTGTGTCGTGTTTTTCAGTGCAAAAACATGAGACATGGACAGTGGCTTGGTTTCCATCCAAAGTTGCGCATTTAATTTATTCCCAAAATTGGAATGTCGCATAAAACATTTGAGAATAAAGCACCATTTCCATTCCATGTCTTCAAGAGATTAAATCGTTAAAAGTTATGTAATCACATCGACCGTTGAGGCAAAGTCACATGAGTTTTTTTTATTGCACATCGAGGGATTTCGATGTGTAAATGTAAATGATTCTGTTAATGTATTTCCATTGTAGTGTCGTCTTATGGGATAAAAAATTCTAAATTTTTAGGATTTATGCGCATCCTGGCATTTCCATGCGGCGTTTCTTTTTTTTTTTTATGCAATGTTCCAAGATGCGCATAAAAATAGATGAAAATATAGCTAGTTAAACACTATCCTCCTTATTTTGAACGTAAGAGCGCCACGACCATTTGTAACTTGAATGTGTCTGGCTTTCGGTGTTATTTTTCTGTACAAAAAAGTCAATGCAAACTTGTATTTCTTATCATATTATTTTAACTTATCTTCTCACACACTGGTTTGTAACACAAATAGTTGTATCATTTACTGCACTGTTATTCTTAGTTTATTTAGGATTTTACCCTGTACCTCATGAATCGGAAGTCTCGCAGAAAATTCACAGAAAATATCCACCTTATATTCCAATGCGGAAGCAAGCTATGTCCAAAAATATTTCCTACTGTATATGTGCTTGTCGAGCATTCAATTACAGAACCATGGGCACTACTTTCAATTTCTATTTTGGGAAGACTTTCCACTAGACGTTGGAAAATGGATGAAGGGATTTGCTTCCATTCAGACACACAAGCAGCAGTGAAGTCAGGCACTAATGTTTGGCGATGGGTCTTTCTCCTGAAGGCGTTCAGTGGGGTCCAGGGGCCGGTTGCATCAGCTGTGTTACAACTTAGCCTAGTTTTGACGTAAATGGACACCAAGTTACAACTTATGCACTACGAAATATTCTTGCATTGCACCATTAAACTTAGTTGAAGTATAACTTGATGTATAAACTTTTTTTTATTTGAAAAAAAAAGAAAAAAGGTTTGCTATGGATATTGTTTGGAAAACCCATTTATGGGAATGGAAGACATTTGTTCTTTAAGATGTGTGTGACGATCACATGACAGTAAAAGAGCTCACACTAACCTTATTCTAATATGGAATTGTATTGGAATGGTAAAGAGTGTTGGTACGTGTCAGGAGGTGTCACCAGCTCTCAGTGATATGTGTCGGGTCCCCGCTATGATAACAGTAACTTTCTCAAAAGTTTGCAGAACAAGCGGGAACCCAGTGTTCCTGTATCTTTCTCTATTTCTGTTCTATTACATGCTAGAAAGTCTAAGGTCTTCCCAAGCCGTACAGCAAACCAATCTAATCTGCTGCCTGTTACGTGTCAAACTAAGATTGCTGTGGGGGAAAAAAATAATACTGTCAAGTTAGCACTTTTAAACATCCGATCACTTAAAAATAAATCACTTCTAGTCAACGACTTAACCACAAACAACCTGGATTTTATGCTTCTAAATGAAACTTGGCTAGAAGTCCTAAAATGGTTCGGGTCATACTTAGAAGGGAGAGGTTATTAGGAGACCATAAGTCTGAGTGTACATCCAGGACATGCGGAGTCCCTCAAGGCTCAATTCTTGCGCCACTCCTGTTCAACCTGTATATGCTCCCAATAAGCCAAATAATGAGAAAGAACCAAATTGCTTACCACAGCTATGCAGACGACACACAGATCTACTTAGCCCTATCGCCTAACGATTACAGCCCCATTGACTCCCTGTGCCAATGCATTGATGAAGTCAACAGTTGGATGTGCCAAAACTTTCTTCAGTTAAACAAAGACAAAACTGAAGTCATTGCGTTTGGAAACAAAGATGAAGTTCTCAAGGTGAACACATATCTTCACTCTAGGGGTCAAACAACTAAACATCAAGTTAGGAATCTTGGTGTGACACTAGAGTCAGACCTTAGTTTCAGTAGTCATGTCAAAGCAATAACTAAATCAGCATACTATCATCTGAAAAATATTGCAAGAATTAGATGCTTTGTTTCCAGACAAGACTTAGAGAAACTTGGTGGATTATTGTAATGGACTCCTCACTGGCCTTCCCACAAAGACCATAAGACAGTTGCAGCTCATACAGAACCAGAAAATATGAACACATCACACCAGTCCTCAGGTCTTTACACTGGCTCCCAGTTAGATTTAGGATTGATTTTTTAAAGTATTATTACTGGTATATAAATCACTCAATGGCCTAGAACCTCAATACATTGCAGATATACTCACTGAATATAAACCCAACAGATCACTCAGATCATTACGATCATATCAGCTTGAAATACTAAGGGTTCACTCTAAGCATGGCGAGTCTGCTTTTAGCTATTATGCTGGAACCAGCTTCCAGAGGAGATCAGATGTGCTCTTACAGTAGTCACATTCAAATCCAGACTCAAACACATCTGTTTAGCTGTGCATTTACTGAATGAGCACTGTGCCACTGTGCGTCCGACTGATTACACTATTTTATTTCTGCATCCTCCTTTTGATTCTAAACTCAAATGGCACTGAAAATTGGATAAGAGACAAACATAAATTACTTAATTGGGGAAATTGAGAGATGAAGCCATGCTGATGAGCTGGGTCTGTGGTGGAGTAGTGAGTTTGATGTGCAATTAAACTCGAGGTTCTGTGGGGTGCGCGGACCGGATCGACTCCATTCCTAGAGCTTCCGAACAAATGGGTTTTTAGGGGTGTGGACTGATGGGGCAGTGAACCCAAGAAGTCAGTCCTAGAGCTCCTCCTGTCCGAGTTTAGGGAAAAATCTGGTCTATTGGAGACTTCAAATAGATTTTTTTAGGCGCGTCGAAAGATCACGACAGACACGGTACAATCCACATGGGATAATCTCACAGTATAACAAGCAGCTATGCAAAATATGATACACCAGTGTTTTGCCAGTTTATTTTTTTTAATTCTTTTAATAACTGTATCCACTGTACGTCCGACTTACTGCACTGTATTCTTCCTTTTGATTCTAAACTGAACTCAAGTGGCACTGAGAACTGGGTAAGAGAGAAACATAAACCACTTAATTGGGGAAATTGAGAGATGAAGCCATGCTGATGACCTGGGTCTGTGGTGGAGTAGTGAGTTTGTGTCAATTAAACTCGAGGTTCTGTGGGGTGCGGACCGGATCGACTCCATTCCTAGAGCTTCTGAACAATTGGGTTTTTAGGGGTGAGGCCTGATGGGGCAGTGAACCCAATGTCAGTCCTAGAGCTCCTCCTGTCCGATTTTAGGGAAAAATCGGGTCCATTGGAGACATCCAATGGAATTCTTAGGCGTGCCGAATAAACACCACAGACACAGTGTAAGAGTAAAACTATATGCAAAATAAGATACATTGGTGTTGTGCCAGATGAGAAGTTTATTCTATGTATCATCTTTTTACTACTTTAATTCATTTTACTCTAATTAATTTGATCACTGTATCATTTATCTCTTTTAATTCCTTATATAACTGTTCTAATTTCCCTTGCTTTTATTTTGTGCTTATTTTCTATGCAAAGCACTTTTGCCATAGTGTGATATTTTAATTCATTTCTATGTAAAGCACTTTGAATAACTGTTTTAATTTTCCTTGCTTTTATTTTGTTAACTTTCTTAACTTAACTTTATTCCTTATTCAACTTATTTTTACCGTTAGTTGCGTAAGGCAAAGGAAGTTAGAATGAAGGATAAACTGAAATTCACAGCATTTCAACACAACTTCTGCTCGTGTAAAGGCTGGTATTGGATCATTGAGAGTAAACGTCATATTATGCGACTATGCGTTACTTTACAAAGAGCTTACGACCTACTAGCTACGTTCTGCCTTACGAATGAATGGTGCAACGGAATAAAGTACAGAGTTAGTTACAAACTAGCTAGTGTTTACTTGGTTTCTAGTGTGGACTTTACGTTCCAGTTGAAGAAAGAGCTTACGAATGACTGGTGCAACCCTACCCAGGTGTGGACCCTGCACAGGCCAGTCAAGTTCTTCCACACCAGAGTCCGTAAATGATTTCTTTATGAATCTTGCTTTTTTTCTTAATCAACCACAGTCATGCATTAGATACATGGGGAAGCACTTTAGCAGTCTTCAGTGAAGAGATATTTGAACCCACCTCCTCATTTGTCTCTTGTCGTTTTGCACCTGCAGAACTCTGTCTGCATCTGTAAGAGGAGAAAACACAAATCCTTGATCTGTATTCCGCCTCTTCATTGGCGTGAGAGACTGTTTCTGAATTATTATTTTTTCCCCTACATTTGAGCCATGTTGGCTTCTTTGAAGTCTAAAGCGTGCACTCCAGCATGCATTAGTGTGAGTTGAAGCGTCTGCGTCTACTTTAATGTTGCTTATCACCACCATTGGGAGTCTTTAGAGTCTGTTGTAGATTTGTTCTCTTCGGCTTTGATAAACAAGCTTGTCCGAGTTTCGTGCTTTGACTCCGTGATGATTTCACCGTTTGGTTACATCTCAGAAATGAAGGTTGATATTTATTAGAGCCATCATTCAAGTCCTTTTCAAATTTCCCTTTTTTGTCTTCCTCCACATCTCTCTTGATAAGGTCCCCCATAGCTTGTTTTTATAAAATATTCAGCTACTCTGTCACGTCACCCCCTCTTTTATTCTTTGTTTTTACAATTTCAGGACATCCATTCCTTGCTCTCACAGCTAGTGCACTCTCCTTTTGTGTCTGCATTTTAAAATAAAGAGGTTTTATACATTTCTCTCCATGTTATCCCTGAAGCTTATGTCACTTGGATGCGAAAAGAATTACAATGTAATTGGCAAAGCCACACAAGTGACAGACAACAGGAGAGCCGTTCTCTCACCTGAAAGCACCTGATCCTTTGAAGCAAAGCCCTCTCACCCATTAGAGTCTTTGTTCGGCTGCGAGGTGCTCTCGGATGAGTGGCAGCCCATGCAATGAATGCACTTGTGGCTCGCGTGCAGACCGAGAGCTCCTTCCAGTGGACAGAATCAAGTCTGCAGCTGTAGAAGTGCTGGAGTCTGCTGAGGATTCCTGGGTCTCTCTTTACTATTAATTCAAAAAAGAAATGGTGTGCATGCACATCCAAAAAACTTTTGGCAGGTGCTCAATCAAATAAAGCAACAAACTCAAAATAAACTGAACAATGGGAACACAGCCACTTCTGCTCCCAAGAGTTTATTAAAAAGAACAATGTTTCGACCCAAAGGGTCTTCGTCAGGCAAGCAACGATCATAGAAAGGTACAATTTATATCGGTGTGAACCATCACACCTGACCTCATTAGTGAACTAATTACCCAATCATCCAATGCAGCAACAACCTAATCAAACCCAAATATAACCACTTTGTGGAGGATCTTTACAAAAGTGACTAATTGTGCGTTATCCCATATAGTTATATCCAGGTGACAAATGGATAAGCTTGTTTTCGCACTGAGAGAGATTTGCTGCAGCAAAGCAACCGGACATCATTCACTGTCAGTAAGAATCAAAGATTTGTGATGTGGCAAAGATGAGCTGCTAAGGTTGGAATACACCATTACTTTTAAAATCTGAATACATTTTAAAACACTAGGGGGCAGATTTACTAAACGGGGCAAATTAGTGTGAGAGCGCAATTCCAAAACAACACCAATGGGAGTGGAAAGTTCTGCACATGATCTACAGATGACACGCAAATTAAAGAACACAGACGCAGTCGGATCATTTCCATTATAATGACCAACGCAATCTACCAGGTAGTGTCTGGTTTAAGACGTGCTTTTTTTGGTGGTAAATAATGGCACGAACACCAGTACATTGACGTGCAAAAACCTTAATACAGGGTTCTCAAGTTTTATCAAAAGCTTGGAGTGAGATCACATGCAGTTAGGGGAGGAGCCCTAATGGAGCCCCGCCCATCCCCGCCCCCCAATTTTACCCATTGTTCATAATTAACCAACACAAATTGAAATTATAACAATTGGTAAATCTGATAAATGACAGAGCAATTCATCACATCAAATATACTCTGTTATATTTCAAAATTTTACAAAAATTACAAAAATATAACAAATTGCTCCAAACAGTTTGGAAAAACAAATCTGTGTCTAGTCGAAATGGTATAATGATTTATTGTGTGGTGGGTCTCAATAATAATGAGACCTACTGTCTCACTTGGTGTCTTCTCCATCGCCTCTTCCACTGTCTCCTCCTCTAATCTGGCAACCTTTTTAGGGGGCTTACCCTTTGGTGTCCAGAATGATAAAATATCTATTTGCTTTTTCCCTGACATCTTTGAAAAATACAAATGCAATGGCATTGATTAATGTATGTTTTGACAGGATATAAAATATTACCCAGAGCACTCTGCTTTAATATGTAGCCTTGGCTTAATGTAACTAGAAAGACTATTAATACAGTATAATATATAATTTAAAATAAAATGAAGAAATACATCTTCATTCCTTCCCATACCCACTAACATTTCCCTTAGTTTCAGATAACGTAAGCTAGCCAAACTGAGCCAAAGCTTCTGGCCTGGTTGCAAAGTAGTTGTAGAGTTTTTGACTGCATCAATAATAATGTATACGATGGGCAATATATTAAATGTTCTAGCCTAAAAATGTTAGACGAGCTTTCTTCCAACTTACCTTCTCCATCACAACGTGTGTTCGCGCGATGTTGTTGGTTACCTAGTAACGAAAGTACGGTGGCCGAGAATTTTCCGTCAACTTCCGTGTGTTCCCGCATCTATGTTGCCTAGTAACGAATGCAATCTGGCCGAGATACGTGCTGGCGGCAGGAAACTTCACTCTGTGTGCCTGCGCCTCGTATACAACGTTATATATAAAGCTCGCAGGACAACTTGGTTGGCATTGCCTTTTCAGCGTGAGAAATACACGGTGTGGCATGTGAGTGTGTGAACTGGTTGAATTGCGTGTCTCACGGCCAATGCGTGAGACTTGAGAACCCTGTTAATAAATCAAAAGAGGGTTTGCGCTGGCGCAAGCTGTTTGTAAATCTGGCCCTAGGCCTCATATTTTCGAACTGTAAATGATTGCAGAGGAAAAACTGGGCATTATACACTAAACGACTGAGGATCACACACATTACCAGACTAGTAATTCCCAAAACAACAAATCCAATCAGAAATAGGCACCTCAGTGCTAGGAGACGCATGATAAATAAAAACAGTACGTGTTCTAAAATCAAGTTTATCCTCCAGATGTATGCAAAAGAATCTGCTCATCATATACTAATCGATTTTCTGCCCAAAATCTGCAGACTCCTTCTGACTTTTGGCATCTAAGCGTCCACTCCAGACTGTAAATCAGGGACAAATCTGGCCAAAAGTCATGTAGTGTATTTCAGCCTTGATGCACAGTATGCTAATGTGCGATGATGTGATGCATCAACTACCAATGGGAGAGCAGATAGTGGAGCTCATGTGATCTGCTGCCTGAAACCAGAACTAGTGCCAAGTAGCCAGATCTTGGACACATGGCAGCTTATACTGGTCAACTATCACCCTGTAGCCCAAGACTGGTTGCCCACTGAAGCTAAGCAGGGTTGAGCCAGGTTAGTACCTGGATGGGAGACCTCCTGGGAAAACCAGGTGTCTGCTGGAAGAGGTGTTAGTGAGGTGCTCACCCTGTGGTCTGTGTGGGGCCTAACGCCCCAGTGTAGTGATGGGGACACTATACTGTCAAAGATCACCGTCCTTCAGATGAGACGTTAAACCGAGGTCCTGACTCTCTGTGGTCTTTAAAAACCCCAGGGGTGTAACCCTGGCATCCTGGCCAAATTTGCCTCCTAATCATTCCCAATTACACTGATTGGCTTCATCACTGTCTCCCCTCCACCAATAAGCTGGTGTGTGTTGGGCGTTCTGGCGCAATATGGCTTCCGTCGCATCATCCAGGTGTATGCTGCACATTGGTTGTGGTTGAGGAGATTCCCTTCCATATATAAAGAGCTTTGAGTGCAGAGAAAAGTGCTATATAAATGTAATAAATTATCATTAATGTTATGATTGACATAGAACAAGCTCAGTTGAATGTGAAGTTCACGGATTTTGAAAAATTGCACTCATTGTATCAGTATGGGAACTAAACCTGACTGTCTTTCTTGGTAGACTGTTTAAAGTCCTCCTGTAGTCAATAATCGTATCCCTTAAAACTCATCTTTGATCACCAAAATGACATATTTAAAAGGTTTTTCCTATGAAAAAAATGTCTTCATGTCTTAAAACAGCTTGAATGTAACTCTACACCCTTGCCTCATTTAGTATACGCTGTTCTATGAATATGCAAATTAGCCCGATCTCCACTCACTCAACATTAAAAGCTTGATTTTCACCACAGGGGGACTTTCAATTTTTTATTTGCAACATGTATCAGACTCCCGGACTGTGGGTGTGACGTCTGAGAATAACTAGCAACCAAATAATACAGCAACTTTGCGACCTTCAGTTAATCTGTTCATCTGTAACACGTGAATGCAATGAGCCACATACCTCCACATACCTGTATTTCACACGTCAAATATGCTTTTTGTTTTTCACTAATTGTCTTTCTAAACACCTCTCATTGTCCTCTAGATCTTTGATACGGAGCTCAGAGTGGAAGAAACAGAGGTGTGTTTTATTGACATCGCCTACGACGAGATACCAGAGCGCTACTACAAGGAGTCTGAGGTGAGATATTTCTTTAATAATCCACATAAATGCACAATCATTAAAGAAATTATAAAAGATTTATAATAAATTCCCTCTAAAGTACAGTATGTGCTCATATTCGCCTCCATCTTTCATATTCACATCCAATATTTTTCTCACTGACCTCTATGATTTATTCATTTGAGCTCGGTTGATTTGGTATTTAGTGCTGATGGGATTTTGTTTTGAAGAAACAGGGGAGTGCTTCTCCCACATAGAAGAAAACAAAGGAGTATGGGTTATTTTTAAGCCAATCCTGAATTATTAAAGAGGCCCTGTTGAGATCTCTACTGGATACACGTAAGACTCAGAGTCACCTCTCCACTGTACCGCCACAGTAACTCATTTTCACATTCTGTCTCTCTCCTCCTGCAGAGGTGAGCTTAGACAGATGAGAGCAGTGCAGTGTTATCTTTCTCTGGCAGGAGCTTGCTGCTATCTGAGGATCCAGGCCAGCAGTGCTTCTGTTTGAAGAGGGAAAAAAAGCAGAGGTGGAATTAGATGTGGAAGGGAAAAGAACAGCTGCCATTCTGGGACTGACAAGCGTGATCACTCTAGTCCTCATTTAGACGAATAAAATCACTCGTGTCACGGAAAACAACCTTAGCGTTATGTCCTGATGTGGCACAGTGCAACAAAGCAAGAAATGTTAATCTTGTCAAAATATCACCAGCGCACTAACAATGGTTTACAAAGAAGAAATATTTTGCAAGAAGTGATTCAAATAATGTAATCATAGTATGTTGTGGTAAATAGTAAATTAACCGCTTTAGCTGAAAGAGCTAAACACCAGCAAACTGAACCGCATCTGGTTAGGACATGCTGTTATACTGACAGTTTGTGTAATGCACCCACAATGCATTGCAAGGTATAATTGTCATAGATGAGTTTTAAATGGAGTATGACTATTAGGCCGTGTGTCCACCGAAACGTTTTTAGCCAGCTGAAAACGCTAGGCGCTGTTTTTTCAATTGAGACACTTTGCTTGTTATGATACGGAATATCCGCGAAAGTGTTACTAGTATCTCATTACACACATATTTTGTTTCTGTGTTGATTAAATGTCTATACAATGTAACGTATTTTCTCTGGCTCTTGTTTTAAATGATTTTGTTCCGTTATTATGCTTGTTGTTGTCATCTGTTGACGTTGTACAAGCAGAATGTGGCGGTTGGTCGGTGTGGTATTAGTCCCGCCTCTCCTCCACTGTGATTGGACGTTTGGGTAAAAAGTGACAGTGATGAGCGCTGCGTTTTACCCAAAGTTGAACATTCAACACAATTGAAAACAATTGAAAACATACGCCAGCCGCGTGAAAAAATACTTTGGTGTATTTTAGGGGGATAAGAAATGCCCCCCACCATGATTCTCCCAGCAGTCCTGCAGAGATCTCAACAGTCCTGTGTTGCTGAACAGCCTTTTTTGTGTGGATCTGAGTCAAAGACAGCAAAGCTCCTGCTCTGGGGAAGTTCCAGCTGGCATTTTTGTGCCCTTCAAGGACACTGCGGGAAGGGGACACTATTTGTTGGGTCGTTCCAAACAAAAGTGAGCAACCGAATCCTTTCACAAAGGTCCCTTTCCCCTCCGCTGTAAGCCCAAAGTATACTTCGTTTTTTTACACATAGGATATGTTATGCGTATAGTGCGAGTGATGCACATTTCATCATCAGCATAATGTGCATACTGTACACGTGCTAATTTATGGAAGCTTGTTTCCGCCACAGAATAAAACATTTTAAAAGATAATTGCGACTTTTTATCTCACAATTGCGAGTTTACATCTCGCAGTCCTGACTTTATTTCTCACAATTGCGAGATATAAAGTCAGAATTGTATGATAGTCATTTTTTTCTTGCAATTGTGAGTTTATATCTCACTATTCTGAGAAAATATGACCGAATTGCGAGAAATAAACTCGCAATTGCGAGTTATAAAGTCCAATTCTAAGAAGAAAAAAAGACTGACTTTTTTCCTCAGAAATCCGAATTTTAATTTCACAATTCAGACTTTATAACAGGCAATTGTGTGTTATAAAGTCAGAACTGCGTGATATAAAGTTGCAATTGTGTGTTATAATGTCAGAATTGTGATATAAAGTTGCAATTGTGTTATAATGTCAGAATTGTGAGATGTAAACTCGGAATTGTGAGATAAAAAGTCCGAATTGCGAGATAAAAAGTTGCTGTATTCTGTGGCGGAAACAAGCTTCCATACTAATTAGTTTGTCCACAAGGTGGCAACCCTAACTCGGCCCGTTGTTTCACAGTCGAAAAAGAAACAGAAAATAGCAACAAACTACTGGAAACTGCAACAACAATAGGCGCCAACGCTGACCTGTGTTTGTGTGAAGGGGTTATGCGATACCCACAAGCTTAGTGTAAACGAGACATTTTTATCAGTCATAACTTCTGGAGAGAAGTAGCGCAGACACTGAACAAGAATGAAACTTTCTAGTGCTATCAAATGGAGTTTACTTTGAAAGGCTACACATTTGGCTATACGCATACACTAGCACTCACATCCAAACTGAAGTATACTTTAGGCTTACGTGCATTAGTCATGGTCAATTGAAGGAATTATTTTTGCCGTTTATGCTGGGACAATTGTTTTTAACAGCTTTTGTTTTTGTTTTATGGTTTGTTTTTTCTCTCTTTTTTTCACATTAGTCATATGGCATTAACAGCTCAGGTCATTGTGTCAAAAACAATTGTGTCCCATGAGCAAAAATGAAATAATTTTTCAAAACTGCCATTGACAAGAACAGATAGATGTCTCCAGGTGTAATAGACCTCCTTGATCATGATTCCAGGATTCTTGGCATTCTAGGGAGTTTTTGTGAGATGATTTTGTCTTGAGAAGTCTTGGCTGGGTTGGTAGGATGATCAACAGCTCACTTTTCAACAGGTTAAGTTATTCAGGCAGAAATGCTTTCCAAAAATGCGATAATGCCAGATGATAAATGGTTGTAAGGGTGAAAGGAGAATAAATTAATTGATTATCATCTGCGTAAGAATGATAGGGAAAAGCTCTGAGAGGTGGTCATTTTGCAAAGTGATTTGGTGAAAAGGGGGGGTATAAATGGGCCTGGTACTGAACCCTGTGGGTAGTGTGGGTGTGTAGAGTACTCGCGTCAAGTGCTCTGCCCTCTAGAGTGAGTAGAGCAAAGCAATGTTCACTTTTAAATGGGATTTGCTCTCTAATTCTGTGCATGTTTACAAAGGTGCAATATGCTTTCAGGTGTTCCATCAGCTAGAACTGGGTGACAGATACAGGCATTAAACAATCATTCTTGGTAGGAAAAAAATTATATACAGCATTTACAAATACAGAAAAAACTAATAACAGGACATCTTTACAGTAAAACAATATCTAAAAACAGTGATTTTAACATTTGTAATTTAACTGTATTGTATAATGGGATTTCCAGTTGTGACCCTGGACCACCAGTCATTTTTTGAAATTGAGCCTCCTTTATTTATACACCATCTGAAAGCTGAATAAACAAGCTTTCCATTGATGTATGGTTTGTTATGATAGGACAATATTAGGCCGAGATACAACTATTTGAAAACCTGAAATCTGAGGGTGCAAAAAAATCGAAACATTGAGAAAATCGCCTTTAAAGTTGTCCATTTATGTTGGCGATTGTGCTGCATTCACTCACAAAAATACATGTTTTATATGTTTACGGTAGGAAATTCACAAAATATCTTCATGGAACATGATCTTTACTTAATATCCTAATGATTTTTGGCATAAAAGAAAAATCTATCATTTTGACCCATACAATGTATTGTTGGCTATTGCCACAAATATAAGCGTGCGACATGTGACTGTTTTTGTGATCCAGGGTCACGATTGTCAGAGCCTTGATTTAGTGTTTTGCATTGTTGGCATGTGCTGGTTCATTTCCCGATCTGGGTCCCGCCTTTTCTTTCCATCATCTCCTGTCTTCTTTCTATTCAGCTGTAAATGATAAGTCTCAAAAAGGTTAAAATGTTACATTCTAGCATAGTGTATTTAAAATTGGCTCTGTGACCATTTTCAATTTGTATTTCCACTTCAGGACCCAAGACACTTTAAATCCGAGAAGACAGCCCGGGGTTTGCTGCAGGAGGGATGGAGAGACACGCAGGACCCCGTCATGTGCTCCTATAAGCTAGTGACCGTGAAGTTCGAGGTGTGGGGACTTCAGACACGTGTGGAACAGTTTGTGCACAAGGTCACTTCCACCCTTCCACATGCATATCCCAGACGAGCCCCTTGAAATCCCAACCTTGCAGTTGCTCTCACTGCAGATTACTCAGATCTATAGATAGATCTGTCCATCTGGCTGTGCTTCCCATAATAATGCTTGGACAAATTCCTGAATCATCTTCTTTTTCGTTGTTTTGGAACAGCATTCTTGTCAGCCAATCAGATTTTAGGGTTTGGATTAGTCATCTTTCCGCTGGAGCTAGGGCTTTAACTACATTACTGTTAACCTTTCATTTTTTCTCTGATGTTAGTGCTAGATTAGGGTTATTGTTAGAATTGGAGTTAGGGAAGAGTTTTTTTGTCTGTTTGTTTATTTTGACAGAATGAATTCTCCAGGACCAACAAGAGATCCAAGAACTTATATAAGAACTAACATATATTTTAAAGGGTAACTCTCGCCAGAATGCAACCTAGGCTCTTTTTGTTAATCTACCCGAGGCAAACTTTCGTTTAAAAGCATAATTAGAAAGGAAACGCCACTTTTAAGTTTGACCCCATTTTCGTTTTCGGTCAAATTGGCTTTTGAATGGGAGTGCTTGGGGCACTTCTATGATAGCATCAAAAATCGCTATTTTTAAAACACTAAGAAGGCTCGACGTAACATGAAACTTTGCTCGAAGTATCACCAGGGGCTCTACACATGAACTCCAGCATTGAGAACATTGTTTGTGTACACAGAGTTTACTAAAAAGAAAGATTTTGAACAACTCACTGTAGCTGTTGTTGTTTCCGTCCGCCGGCATTTTGACAGTCAAAAATAGTCGATCTCCGAATGTGAATGAACTGACTCTGAATTTTAGTATTGCTTCTTATTTGAGCATCCTTTTTCAAAGGTTTTTTTACAAGGTCAATATTGATTTTCACTAATTACAAAACAACAAATTATCCGTGAATTTGTATGGAACTAAGCTTTAGGAGCTTTCCATCTTTACTCTCCTCCCTGTTACGTTGCATTCGGAGATCGACTATTTTTGACTGTCAAAATGCCGGCGGACACAGATACAGAGAGTTGTTCAAAACTCTGTGTACACAAACAATGTTCTCAATGCTGGAGTTCATGTGTAGAGCCCCTGGTGATACTTCGTTTCATGGCAAAGTTTCATGTTGTGTCGAGCCTTCTTAGTGTTTTAAAAATAGCGATTTTTGATGCTATCATAGTCGTGCCCGTAGCACTCCCATTCAAAAAGCAATCTGACTGAAAACGAAAATAGGGTCAAACTTAAAAGTGGCGTTTCCATTCTAATTATGCTTTTAAACGAAAGTTTGCCTCAGGTAGATTAACAAAAAAGACCTTAGGTTGCATTTTGGCGAGAGTTACCTTTAATCTGTCTTTCTCTAGGTGGTGAGGGATGTGCTGTTGCTGGGCCATAGACAGGCTTTCGCCTGGGTTGACGAGTGGATTGGTAAGTTTGACCATTGAGCAACCTGTCATCTAATCAGGCTTGCTGTTTAATCATCTCTTTACCTTCATGGTGGTTTCTTTTGTGTTGACTGTCCCAGAGTCATGACTAACAAACCTCACAGACGCAGAAGGATGTCGTGATCCATAGCTCACAACCGTGTTTAGTCTTGCATGAGTCACTCCAAGAACAAATGGACAGTAAAGCGATGTTTCACTTGAGAGATTCAGCTCTTTAAAGTTGTTCATTTTCTCATCGAAGACCTTGACCAAACTGATTAGATGACACCTCTTGAACAAATTCAGTCATGAACATTCAAAGTGTTCAGATTACAAGACATAGCAAGCAAAGCCAAAAAAAAGGAGACTGTCCTTTCTTTTGTCTCTTTCAAGCTTATTGCGTTCTCAGTGAGAACTTAAAAGTGTGTGTCATGGAGATCACTGCGGGTAGTTAGTTGGTTGAATTAGAGCAGAGGTGACCATTAACCAATCCTGCTTTTGGAGGGCCACCTTCCTGCAGAGGTTAGCTTTAGCCCTAAGCAAGCACATGAACCTGAACCAGATCAATCAAGGTCTTCAGGATCACTACAAACTTCTAGTCAGATAGGTTGGAGCTTAACTGTGGGAAGCAGGCCCTCCAGGAGAAGGAACGAACACCCTTGTATTAAAGGTACCCATTCGTCAGGATTTGTTGGCTAATGGTCTTGAAAGGAAGACTATTATACATAATAGGCAAACAACAGCCTGCAGAAACATATAAAGGTGACATGAAATATGTTACTGTAGCTTGTTAATGGAAACCCTGTGAACATCATATGGAATATGATTTTATATTAGATATGTTTAGTCCAGGGCTGTCAAACTCCGCTTCTGGAGGACCATACTGTAGTACTGCAGAGTTTAGCTTCAACCCCAATAAAACACACCTGATCAAGTTCTTCAGGGATACTTGAAAACTACAGGTAGGTGTGTTGGAGCTTCTAAAGGAGTTGAGTTAGACACATCTGGAGCCAGTTGCATAAACATAGCCATTATGTTAAGAACTAATGCGAACAACTAGCAGTTAGTTAGGGGTAATCAAGTCTTACTTTTTTGCCTTTCAATTTAGACCAGTCTTCGTTTTTATGTAACTGACTTGAAAAAGATATGAATGAAAAAAAAAACTAACTTTTAAGACTAGTCTTAGCAGTTCATGCAACCGGGTTTAGTGCAATACATATTCCATTTGATTGAGGAGACTTTGCCTCCATGTTTAAGATGTCCACTACACACCTCTAATTGAACTTTCTTTGCTTGGGTGTTTAAAGACATGACAATGGAGGAAGTGAGAGAATATGAGCGAGCCACGCAGGAGGCCACCAATAAGAAGCTGGGCACCTTTCCCCCAGCCATCTCCATCAGCCAGACGCCCCTGCCAGCCTGCGCTCGCAGCGGGCCGTCCAGCGCTCCTTCCACACCCCTCTCCACTGAAGCTCCGGACTTCCTATCTGTGCCCAAGGACAGACCAAGGAAGAAGTCCGCTCCGGAGACCCTGACTCTTCCCGACCCAGCACGAAGAGACTCTGCCTTCCGCCTTCCCAGTCTCTTTTCCTGGGGTTCCAGCCACCCGCAACCTCAGTAGACCACAGTTCTGGCCTTAGTTTATGAAAACACACCCCAGTAATGTGTTTGTTTGACACAACGTGAATCAATCTCTCTTTAAATACTTAAGGTTTTCCAAACACACACACACACACAAACACACACACGTATGCACAGAGTGGCTTTTTAACCAGTGCAACCTCATATTTTACACTGGGAGTTAATTTACAATAGGCCAAAAAGTGCATTCTGATTTACAAAAACTACAGATCACTGTTAAAATATCTCAGGAGTTGTCCCATTGATAGACAGAGCTGAATCTTTTACTTTTTTTTCTTCTTTTTCTTTTTTCAGTTTCCTTCCTGCTGAGCCATTTCTTTTCTTCCCTACTTATGTTGAATATGGAGAGGATTTGTAGCCACTGTTGTTTTTGCTGTAGTGGTGTATTTAATGGTATATTCTGCTTGGTTAATATTCTCATGTTAACGTCACGTGACTTTTTATCCTCAGGCTTCAGACTTTCTCACTAAAATTAATATGTGTTTGACATGTACTGTAAATATCTCATTTATAAGAATGTAGGGGTCAATTTGATAGTGGTTTCACTATGCTCTTGTCTTTAACTTTGATCTGTCCCATTCCCATGGACTCCAAGTGATACCAACTTTACTGACCCAGCCCTTTCGCTCGGTCCGTCGTTTAACAATACGAACTGGAACTCGTCTGTACATACTGTAGTTTATCTTCATGATATATTTGTTAGATTGAGGAGCATCTGCCATGTAACTGAGTATCCTGTTCTACATTATACTGTATGCTATTGGTTTGGATTTCTGTGATGCATTACCCATGAATATGAATGAAAACGAAGTCCTCAGAGAATGCTTGATAATTAGATTGTTGTATAATCTTTGAGCTCTAAGGAATGTTTGCTGCTGCTGGCCAATGCATACTTTGTAAATTGGAAAGCTCTTGTACTCTTGCTGGTTCCCCGCATATCTGTTCTTTTAAACTTAAACACTCTTTTCTAAAGGATTCACAAATGCATTTGCCAAATCTTGGGAAATCATGCTTTTGATGTCAACTGCCAATGTGAAATTAAAGCATTTGCTACAGTATCTGTTGGGAACTCTACTTAATTCCAGTTTCACCAATGTCTTTGCGCTGTGTGGATATCCTAAAGTTACAACCCTTATGAATGAAAGAAAGTGCAATATGGCAGAATAAATCCTGCTTTTTTTAACGATATCTGAGCATAAGAAACCACATTTATGAGGCCGCTTTGGAGAATTTGAAGTTTCCCCATTTAAAAAGATAGGAGCTGCACTTGCATGACTGAATTAGCTGCATCAGTCACTAAACTGCCACTTATAAATCCTCTCCCGTGGCCTTATTGGGTAGTAAAGTTCAATATTAGGCACAGAATCTCATCGGAAGAAGTAGGTCATCTGGGTACTTTTTGCCTACTGTTTTAGGAGTACTATAAATTTGACATACTACTTTGTCACATACTGTTTTTCACCTACTATATAGTATATGCGATAGGATAGTATACATATATATAGGATAGTATGTGATTTCAGATGCAGCCTTTGCTTTTACCCTTATTTTACAGGCCATTTTGACTTAAGACATGTCAGCCTGATACCTGTTATTTTTAAAGCATTAACAAATTTGATCAAGTCTGCGTTATTCTTTAACAGGAAGTAAAGAAAAGGAATATTAATCTCTTCAAACTATATTTTTTAAGATTAAACTTCCCTTTAAATTACTGAAATAATATTTAGTTGCATAACCATTGTTTTTGAGAACTACCGTGCATCTGCGTTGCGTCGAGTCCACCAACTTCTGGCACCTAAACGGGTATTTCAGCCCAGGATGAACAAACTACATTACACAGTTCCTGTAAATTTTGGGGGTTTGCTCCAGAAATGGCCACTCCGTCAATCCTTTTTGCCTGGAACCAAGATGTTGCTCGCGTACTCGTGCGTTTATGGTTGTAGTCTTGTTGAAAGACCCATTTCAGGTTCTTTCAACAAGTTTTTTTTTGATGTATTCAAACTGATCCATGATCAACACCATCTAGTATGAAAAACATCCCCATACTATAATTTTTGTGCCACCATGCTTCACTGTCTTCACAGTGTACTTATATGGCTTGGATTCAGTGCCCGGGGGTCACCTGACGTCCTGTCAATGACCACTAGACCCGAAAAGAACAATTTTACTCTCTTCAGTCCACAGAATGTTACGCCATTTCTCTTTGGGCCAATCGATGTGTTCCTTGGCAAATTTGAACTGATTCAGTTTTTTTCAACAATGGTGCTTTACAGGGGCTTCTTGTTGTTAGCTTAGCTTCAATCAAACGTCTTCTGACTGTAACAGTACAGGTCATTTTAGATCATCTCTCATCTTTCTGGAGGTGATGATTGGCTGAAGCCATTTGGACTATTCTTCGATCTGTTGCTCGTTTTCCCCGCCGTGTTTCAGGTTTTTGTTGCCATTTTAAAGCATTTGAGATCATTATAGCTGAGCATCACTTAATTTGCTGCACTTCTTTATACGTTTTCCCCTCACCAATCCACTTTTTAATCAAATTACGTTGTTCCTCTGAACAATGTTTAGAAAGGCCCATTTTACTTAGCAATTCAGAAGGAAATTCATTTTATATCAATGTGCTTCCCTTCGTCCTTAATAAAGGACAATTAATGACACAGGTCTGTTTTTTTTTTTGTTTTTTTTATATAAATGTTGATTTTTTTTATGAGGAACATCATAAAATCATGTCTCAAATGGTAGTCTAGTCGTTTAAAATTGTTAATGAGCACAATCGCCAAGAAGCAACAATGTGTGAGAGTGGAATGGGATTGATTTTAAAAAAAAACTGTATATAAATATTTGCAGTATGCAATATCTCAGAGAGCATCGTCATTTGTGTAGTCACTCAGTTTTACTGAAAATATTTACATAAATAAAAATGGTCTTTGATAAATTTCTTTCCATTACTTTCAGTAAACACATTGTCAGAGAAGAGATGTCGCTGCAAGAGGAAGGGGAAGTCATTTTGGCACATTAATAAAAAAATTAAATGATGTGCACGGGTAAATCATTAATGAACAATACAATATTGCATATACGAATAAGAATTGTCCGTTTTGATTTCAAAGTGATATTTATATTGGCACTTTTTTGGGGGACTTTTATTTTGAAGTGTGAATTTAGGGGGATTTTATTTTGAAAATGGTTTTTCACAGGCGTTGTTGTTTACACGTTTGATACGCAATCAGTATGCTATCTGAGTGAGATATCCATTTAATCATAATTAAGGTAATCGTTCAAGCGTTTGGAACGTCACGACGTGCATCAGTTCTATTGGAACGTAATGACAAATAACACATTCTAGCTGGATGATTATTAAATGATTGAGGAAGACATGTTAGCTAATGAGAGTAATGGTGCTGCTATCACATAGCCTTGTCAGCTCTCAACACGAGTATAAACAAATGAACTGCACTGAACTTCACTGTCTCTACGGTATTCATTCATAAGGTAAATAAGCATTTGCTAATAATACTGAGATCATAAGGGGTTATAACTCATCATACACCAATAAAAACACGCCATGGCTCAAAGCTACCGCAGAGACCCACATCATGACTCCGTTTATAAACGAGCTAGAGACCCCAGCAGTGATTTTAACAGCGATAAACGACACCGAGCATCCGACGAAGCCCAGCACAGACCAGCCGAGACTCTGAGCGCTCACAGACAACTGTACGAGAGAAACTTCCCTCTCTACAAGCAGCCAGTGGAGGTGGGCTTCTTCTCGCTGGACTCTCACAGGGACTTCTTCAATGATCAGAGGCAGCTGAGATATTATGTTGAGCCCAGAAAAAGTCCGGATTTTAATTTAAGGGACGGATACACCAACCGCTTCGTGAAAAGAGATGATGGCGTGAAAGAGAAGCTTGATCACATGCTGAAGTGGATTCTGGCCAACAGAGACAAGATCAAAACCAGAGACCAAACCTCATCCTCCAGCAGGTAACATAGGCTACATATTCTGCACACTATAAATATATTTTTTAAAAGTTTTTAAGAATAACGGATAATTTAATACAGGCCCACATGAGCTCTGATGTCTAATACAAATACAAATATCACGAATTATTAGAGGGTTATTCACCCAAAAATGTAAATTCTTCCTTCATTTATTCACCCTCATGTCGTTCCAAACCCCTAAGACTTTTCGTTAATCTTCGAAACACAAATTAAGTTATTTTTTAATAAAAATCTGAGCGATTTCTGTTCTCTCCATTCATTGAGAGCTACGCAACTACCACTTTGATGCTTCAAAAAGTTCATAAAGAGATTGTGAAACTGATCCATATGAATTGAGCGGTTTAGTCCAAATATTTCGAAGAGACACGATCGCTTTATATTATGAACATTTAAGCTTCATATATAAGAATTTAAGCTTTTATTCACATAAACATTGACCAGCGAACATAAACAGAAGCTCAAACGTGCTGCGTAACACGAGAATGAACCTCATTGGTTCTTATTGGTTCTTGCACGTCAAGCAAACATGCTTGAGCCTCCGTTTCCCACAATTGATGTATGAGTTGATTCATGTTTAAATGTGAATAAAAGCCTAAATTAAATCTGTTCATCATATAAAGCGATCGAGTCTCTTCAGAAAATTTGGACTAAACCGCAATTCATATGGATTAGTTTTACGATCTCTTTATGAACTTTTTGACGCGTCAGAGTGGTAGTTGCGTAGCTGTCAATGGAGGGACAGAAATCTCTCATATTTCATTTGTGTTCTGAAGATGAACGAAAGTTTACATTTTACAACCTAAACTAACACTGATCATTTTAATAACTTATTGACCTTGACTCATAAGGGTCTCTATGATATAATTTCCTGTTGTGCGTTTACTATTCAATGTATTTTTGAATATAATAGATAAAATATGAGCATACCATTGACCCCGTTTGCTTGCGCTAGACAGCCGAGTTATTATAGATAACTAAAACAAAACAAAAATGAATTACTTGAAATAAAATAAACATTAATATGAAACGAAAACATTAAAATCTAAATATTAATAGAAACTAACACTGCTGCACAGATGTCTTGTTCCCGTCGTTGAGTTATCGAGCGTGTTTGCAGTGCTCTAGGTGTGGACTTTGTGACATGGAGAGGACACCTAACCAAGGTCCTGACCACCCCGTACGAGACTCAGGAGGGATGGATGCTGGCCGCCTCCAAGTTCAGAGGCACCATCTACATCAGTGAGGTGGAAACGGAGGCTGCCAGAGCGAATCGAGTGACCCGCTCGGAGCGGCAGGAGGAGATGATGTACTGGGGCTACAAGTTTGAGCAGTACACCTGTGCAGGTTTGAGCCCGTCCAGTGTTATCAGACTGCTGATGGTGAAGGATCTCGCCGCTGATCGTCCACTGTGCTGTCTTTTAAGATGATGTGAAAGGCACTCCAGACCCGGGGGGCATCGTGAACACCAACGAGGCGTTCTGTACGGTGGTTCAGACCCGTTTGGCCGACCATAAGCTGCTCTTCTCCGGGGAGGTGGACTGCCGAGTCAGAGACGATGCTGTTCCGGCTCCGGGGTGTTATGTGGAGCTCAAGACCTCCGCCGAGATCTGCACCCCGAAACAACGAAGTAACTTCCACAGGTGTGTTTTTCAGACCTGTAGATCATTTGCTTTGTTCTGAAATGGGGATTAAAATTGTTACAATGTTGCAATTTCTTCTTGATTCAGTTTCACGAGGCAACATTTCTAAATGAGCAGATACATTTGTTAAAGTCCCCCTGTAGTCAATCCAATTCACTGCAGTTTTAAGGAGAAAATACTCAGCAATGGTGTCGACTTATGAATTTGCACATGGTTTGTCTTAAAGCATATTTAAAACACCACATAGAAATATAAACATTAAAAAATGTATTTTCACCACAGGGGGACTTTAAAGCTATAGTTCATCAAAAAATATAAATGCAGTCACCCTCATGTCGTTCCAAACCTGTAAGACTTTCGTTCATCTTCGGAAGATCTTAAATCTGAGCGATTTCTGTCCCTCCATTGACAGTCTCAAGCCCCAGAAAGCTAATAAAGTCATCATTAAAGTAAATCCATGTGACTCTAGTGGTTTAACCTCAGCTTAATGAAGCGACGCGAGTTCTTTGTTTGTGTAAAACATAACTTACACTTTATTCACAAAATATTAATCTCCAACGCGTGTCAAATTTCCGCGTGTGATTTTGTCTGTTCAGACCAATGTGAAAAAACTGCAGTTAGGTTGAAATATAATGCAAACTCACTCTCAAAAGGCCCTATAACTATAACCATAAAGATATAGACCTTATGACAGAGAAACAAGTGCGCAGCCATCTTTATAATCTTGTGTTTGTATGTCCGTTTTTGCGGTAACTCTATATTTCTATGGCATTGCTGTCAAAGAGTGATTAGCTGGTGAAGTGGATTTACTTATTGTATGGTTAACGAAAGTTATCATTGAAGCGGATGTCATAACAAATGTCAGTAGACCAGGAAGATTTAAAAACATGTTATGTTCATTCATAAATCTGTAAGATCTTACCTTCATGCTGTGGAAATACAAACCGGAAGTCAGAAAACAATGAGCGCGGCGCTGAAAAGGGGCGGGGCTACATATGGTCTAACTTCTAAAAATTGTTCTAAACATAAAAGAATATTAGTAGTCCACAGCAAAATTAAAACGATAACAGCACAGAGTTACAATATCATTGGAATCACTTTCAGAACGATTCTAGCTGATGAACGATAAAAACTGACAGCCAATCAGAATCAAACCTGCTTTAAAGGGCTCGAGCATTATAGTAATCTTTATAGTCATCGTTCTTGGTGTGAAGATAACAACTATAAAGTTTTAATCATAATTCTACGAGAATATGGAGGTCTACACCAACTACAACGATAACGACACAAAGGTTGGAATCAATTTCAGAACTTTTTTTTTTTTTTTACGGCTAATGAATGATAAAAACATTGACAGCCAATCAGAATTTACTGGATCATTTAAAGCGGTAGACTACGAAACATCAGTGCTCATTTAATATCAAACCAAATGTTCTCGTCCGCTGGTGTGAGAACGCAAATATAGTTATAGTTATCGTTCTTAGTGTGAATGGGCCTTAACAGTAGGTGGCGCTTCAAAAGCAGTAAAAAAAATCGTCTGTTCGTGAGCAACACCAAGTCATAGTTTTATGTAACAGCACAAATCTTATCTGTTGGCCAGTTTTGTTCGCAGTTCGATCGATGCAATCAGAACACCTCTACATAAAAAAAAAAAGTCACATTGACACTATGCAAATGTTTGTGTTCGTTTAAACCGATGCATTAGCAGCCATTCGTCCAAATTCAAATGTTTATCGCACCAAATTTTTGCACTGAACATTTAAATTGGTGCGAGTACGGACATTAAAGGTAAATCAGCATTTTCCTCATGTCATTCAAACACAAATTTCTTCGCATTTCAATGAATATTAACACTGTTCTTTGCTGTGGTCAAATGCCACTTCAGTGTTCAGAGAGGGTTTTTCGCAAGGGTTGAAAACATTTATGGGAAATTAATAATAAGTTCTTAACAGAAACATGTGTTCCTCTTCTAGGTACAAGCTGCTGAAATGGTGGGCGCAGTCATTTCTTCCTGGAGTGCCACAGATAGTCGCTGGGTTTCGAGACCATGATGGGATAGTGGTGTCTATTGAGACCTTCCAAACCTCGAAAATATCACAACTGATCAAGGTTTGCTTTAAATAACCACGTTTTAAAAGCTTCAAGTCCTGCTTGGTTTAGTCTGAAATTAGAGCTCTGTTTCAAACTCAATGTGAAGCCACAGAAATGGATATTTAGGAGTTTGTGGGAACCATTTTTATGTCATGTTTAATAGAATATTAATTGCAGAAATTTCGACTTTTTTGGTTCCTTAGAAGGAAGCACATGTTGATTGTAGAACAATAAAGTGAGATGCTTTCATTTCTCCTGATTCTGTAGAACGAGCAAAACTGCTGGAAGCCAACGGTCTGTATGAATTTCTGCAACGATTTCTTGTCCTTCGTCAAATCAGTGGTCAAAGAGGACGACCCAAGGTATTCATGAAATTTTCAGGGGTTTTTTTTCTTCCCCAGATTGAGTATTGTACACAAGTAAAATGGGTTTGACTTTAAAGCTACAATATGTAATTTTTTTTCGCTAAAAAACCTGCTAACCTCTTACAGTAACAAAGGCGTAGGTTGATGACGCATAAGCGGAATTATGGAACTTGTCGTCAAGCCGAAGGATCTAATAATGTTTATGGATGAGTGAATACATTGATGGTTTTAATATGACTGTGGTATGAAGCGGCGCGAGTGCTAATGAGAGACAGATATCAGCGACACACGCGAGTCCCGCGGATATAAAGGAATAAGGACATTTCATTCTACCGAACTAACTTACCCGCAAGTGCTTATTAATACTCACACAGGTCAGTTTATTAGACGAATGAAACTTGTGAGGTAACGCAGCGCTGTTTCACGTGGTCTACACTATCACACTAAACTGCATTTGAGTGTGTTGAAAGTTATAATGTTATTCTATGTGTTAGTTTGTCTATGAGACTAGCGGTGAGCTAGATCAACATTAGAATAACATACTGATCATATTCTAACATTTCATCATGTTGAGCTATATACATTTGCTCATCTGTCTAAAAAAGTACAAGCAAGAGCGACGTCTCTGTCAAGTTGAAGTTAGTCGCGGACGCTAGCTCTCGGCATCTCGAAAACGCCACGCTATTATTGATCCTCGTTTTAGTTCTCCTTTTGTCCCAAAGTCTGCTTGCCATGGTCCATAATGTTTGAATGAAACAACAACAGCGTGAGCGCTAACGCAGTTGTCCACGTCTGTCGCCATGGTTACTATGGCAGCACGAGCGGAAACGCGGATATTACGTCATTAGCCGCGTTTCCATTACCCTTCAAATTGCGCAAATTGAAATTGCGAATTGAAAATACGCCCAATGGAAACACGTCAATTTCGCAAAAACTCCCATTTATCGCAAAAAAGTCCTTTGCCATGATTTTTGGAATGACTTATCGCGAGAAGAAAAAATGACGTTTTAATCGCAGAACATCGGTTAATGTAAACGCTGTCATTTCGCAATAGTTTTTTATCGATATTTAGAAGAAATAAAAAAATTAAAAAAAATAATAAAAAAATCGCAAAAGTTTTGCGCGAATCTTTAATGGAAACGCGCCAATTGACGGGTGACAAGTGGGACAGGGACGAGCCATTATTTAAAATTGGAATTTCTCCGAAATTAAAAATCTTTGGGAACTTTTGGGATATTGTAAAGTACACAACTGCAGGAAATATATCACACTGTGCAAGTGATTTTTGGATATTTTATTACGAACATCTTACAAATTGTAGCTTTAACGACTCGACTGTGACATCATGTGGTGTTTTTCAGACTGGTGTACCTGTTGGAATGGGAGCCACACAGAGATGTGACCTACACCGTCCACAGAGACTCTCCGTTTACTTTCTTACCAGAGTGGTTCGTGAAGGACACGAGGAGCCATCATTCATCTCACCACTGACACACTGACCTAAGGAGATCTGTCATTTGTACCTATCATACACATACTGTATCGGTGCTGTGCACAGCTTGGCATTGCTTGTGTTTTCTGGATTAAGTTTGGATCCTTGAAAAGGACGGTTTTAACCAACATTGACTTGATGTTCATGTATTTTTTTATATTGGGATTTTATTTTAGCCTTTGTTGTTATGATGACTTCAAAATGTCCTTTAAATATGTACATTTTCTCTGTTAAATGTTCAAGTCACAATTGTTTTTAAATAATTTTAATAGTTCTATAAAGTGACACTTTGGTTCTTATTCAGGAAACACAAGTTCATTCAATTTTGTGACATTTTAAGAATGATTTTTTTAAAACGATGAATGCGATCCTATGACTCTAGAAATATCCAACTTTGTATTATTTTGTAGAGATTTTGCACTTGACATGCTGAAGAAAATTAGATAGTGGCTGCAAATTACGAATTTGTTCCAAAGACATCATTTGTGACCATAGTTTTAATTCATTCCCTCATTTTAGTTCAATTGTGGCCATGGTATACCAACACATTTTAAGTCATGGGGACAAATTCTTAATTTGTGGCCACGGTATCTTGTCATGTGTCTCTGTACTTTTGTGTTAAGATTTGTAATATTATCTCAGAGAAATCACTACTGAGAGGTCTTTGTCCAAAGCTTTTATTAGCATTCACTTAACGTTTGCGATTCATTTAAACATGCCACAAGTACAGTTAAATAACAGAGGTTATACAAATGAAAGTACAAAATATGTGCTATAAATTTTGAAATAAAGAAACAAGTTGCAAGTTCATTATGTAAACTCTTTTAGTTTTTTAATATCGTATTGTATAAGGTCCACAAGACGAACCAGTTTCATTGACACAGCAGGTAAGACGTCTGTAAACTCTCAAAAATGCATATTTAAGACAAGTATGGTGTGAATAAATTCACATTGACCTCAAGCTCAGGGTTACGCTGAGCTGTGTATTTTTTTTAATGCCTTTCATGAAGGCTACATTGTGTTTTAAGTTAGAGATACACGATTCTGGATACATTTATTTTTAACAAAAAAAAACAAACATGTAATTTACTAGAGGTTCTGACACAATTTGAATCGGTTTGAGTGAATAATTCAACGACTCACTCACAGACTTCACTTGTTTGATGGATCTGCGTTTTGAATGATTATAACAGTCATTTGCCTCCATCTACTGGTGTAACAACATAATCGATACAGGTTTTAAGTGCAAAGTTACTTTCAAAAGCTGATTTGCTCTATTTTGATCGCTATCGTAGACATCAGTGTTGATATCCGAACTATAAACTTTTATCCCAGTTCTTCTGTGATAATTGAATATTTGTAACACAGAAACAATGATACTGTTTGTGACGCCGTTTCACACCTGTGCATGACAACTGCTCTCTCTGGCTCAGCGCCAGCGCCAACACAGATCTGAACGTTAGCTGTGATCGCACTTGTCAAAGGTTTAATAGACATATCCAAATCGTTTTCATTTAGGAATAAGATTGCGATCTTTTGACGATTAATTGTGTCTTAAATATAACTGGATGCACTGAAAATCCAATAAAGATCTTTCAGAACGTTTTGAATAGAATAATGCCATGAAATCAGATAACCCAATCCCAAAAAGACAAACATCTTCTACATTAATGATTCTCAACCGGTTTACCCAGATTTACACCGGACAACATAAAGCGGTGCCCAAATTATGCATTGTACAAAAGTAAACAAAAACAGGCTTTGTGAATATTTCAGAATCGGTAACAGTGATTTTGGCGGATCAGAGGACACTTAAAAGCTCTGATCAGCTCCAGATTTTATCCTTCCATTTCATTGACGTTGAAACTAATTTGATTCCAAAGACGATTGCCTGGTTTGTCACGTCACATAGCAGCACATCACTTATAAGGCTCGACTGCATTTATTAAAGCACTATACCATTTGTGCCAAAGGTATTATTAATAGATCTCTATTCACATGGCAGATGTCTCTAATTCAAACGTTCATACACTCTTGTCTACTGTTAGACATATTTCACTCAAAATTGAAAAAACTGTCATCATTTACTCACCCTCATGTCTTTTTTTATTTCTATTTAGCTTTATTTCTAAGTAATTTAATTTTAGCACTTAATGTTAGCGTTAGTAGCCTTTTTAAGTTTTTCATCAGATTTTTAGATTTAATTTCAGCCTCATTTCAATCAACTTCATTTTCACAGACTGTGATGATGCATTTCCAGCTATCAACATCCAGTAAAGATTTTTCATATTTTCAATTTTTAAAAGTCCCCCTGTAGTCAATAATTATATCCCTTAAAACTCATCTTTGATCACCAAAATTACATATTTAAATATTTTTTCCTTGGAAAAAAAGTTATTCATGCCTTAAAATAGCTTGAATGTAACTCTACACCCTTGCCTCATTTAGTATACGTGGTTCTATGAATATGCAAATTAGTTTATTTAGTTTAAGGTATTAGTTATAATACATAATAGTTATAATATGTGACCCTGGACCACAAAACCAGTCACATGGGTCAATTTTTTAAATTGAGATTTATACATAGATCAGCTGGATAAATAAACTTTCCAATGATGAATGGTTTGTTAGGATAGGACAATATTTGGCCGAGATACAAATATTTGAAGATCTGGAATCTGAGGGTGCAAAAAAATTGCAACATTGAGAAAATCTCCTTTAAAGTTGTTCATTTATGTTGGTGATTGTGCTGCATTCACTCACAAAAATACATGTTTTATATATTTACAGTAGGAAATTTACAAAATACCTTCATGGAACATGATCTTTACTTAATATCCTAATGATTTTTGGCATAAAAGAAAAATCTATAATTTTGACCCATACAATGTATTGTTGGATATTGCCACAAATTTACACGTGCAACATGTGACTGGTTTTGTGATCCAGGGTCACATATCATAATACAATGGCAAATGTGACATCTTACTCTTTTCTGAACTTAATATCTCAATATTTTTTCCCTCTTTTGGAGAGTTGTAGGCAAGCTATAATAGGCAAATGTGAATAAAAATGTATATTTGCTGTCGAAAATGTGAAAAGGGTCCTTTAGTTTTAGTACTGGTTTGGAATGACATCAGAGGGAGTAAATGACAGGATTTTAATTTTGCTCTTAACCATCACCTTTAAATTCAGAAACACTCATAAGCGAACGTCATGATTTGCTTTGGGTTAAGATGTTATAAAAGACTTTTCTGTGGCACAAGAACTTTCACATCAGTAAATCTCTCATTTTCTCTTAAGATTCTGATCAAATAAACTTGATCATGTAAACGTTTTTTTTTTTTTTTTAAGCAATATGTTAAAAACTAAAGCCTTGCTTTAACCTGACCCGTGTTAAGGACTGAACCTTACCCAGATGAGCCCATGTTAGTGGAGCAGTGACTGATGGGATACGTGGAGCTCGTCCTGAGGGTGTGTTAGAGAGGTAGTCGTGAATGAAGGCTCCAGTGTGTCAGTGCTTGAGTTTCCTCTGAAGGCCCATGAGTCTGAAGGTGGCAGCGGTGATCTTCTCGTACACCACGAACATGAGGGCCGCCGTCAGCACCGTCTGCAGCAGCTTCGCCTCCAGACCTTTGTACAAACCCAGCAGCCCGTGTCTCCTGTGAACAGAGGACCGAGAACTCTTGAGAAACTTCAAACCAGCACACATCAAAATAAAAAATACTATTCTGCTCCTTAAACCAGTAATTATGATGATGTTATGGCTGGTGACCATTAAAAGGAAGGTGTTTGAATTCTCTTTTTTTTATGCTAAGCATTATACATCATTATATTAAAATACCATAAATTAACCAGTTGAATGAGATTTTCATTTTGAGCTCTGCTAAAATATGTTTTTAAAGATTAATTGAGTGCTAGATGATGACAAAAGAAATGTAAGTGTGATTGAGCAAACATATCAGCATATACATATTCAATATTAGTGATAAAAAAAAATAAAAAAAAAATAATAGTCTGAATTTGAATGATTTCATTTAAATTGTCTTTTTATATAATATAGTTTTCATTAATTTTATGTTTTTGAAAGAGTCTCTTCTGCTCATTTATTTGATCAAAAATACAAAAAAAAACAGCAATATTGTGAAATGGTATTATAATTTAAAATAACTTTTCTATTTTTATATATGTTAAAATGCAATGTTTACATGCACAACTTTTGTTTCAGTCGGACTGAATTCATCCCGATTGATGAATCTGAACGTAGTGTTTACATGAACGCTACACAAGTGATCGGGTTATATGTCACAAGCTTCAAATCGTAATAGATTTTTTGACATGCACACACTGCACAAATTTACAGAGTTTCCCGCTGTTTGCACATAATAACTATTCTCCTATATTGGTTCTTTATTTGTTTTAAACAGCAGACTTAATATTTATCCATTTCTGGTCATAATTTGATTTTGGAGACAATGAGTATGAACCGTTGTGCCGTGCTGCTTATATTTATCACGCAGTACAAATGCCCCTCCAAATGTCATACAAATGTCATGATATTTCACAATATTACTGTTTTTTTTTGTTTTTGTTTTTTTTTAATCAAATAAATGCAGACTTGGTGAGCTTGGTGGATTTTAAAAATTTTATATTTTCATTTAAATTGTCTTCTTTTAATATGTCTATATAGTTTTCATTCATTTTAATTTCAATTAGGTTTAACTAAATGAAAAATTATTCCTTGGCAACTAGATGATATAAAACATATATATACATATAATATATAATATACATATAATATATAATATACACACACATATATATATATATATATATATATATATATATATATATATATATATATATATATATATATATATATATATATATATATATATATATATATATTATATTATATTATATTATATTATATTTAGTTAACTTTTTTTTTATTTGAAGTACCAGAAATGCTTTAGTTTTAGTTAACTATAACAACCCTGAAACTGAGCATTAAACTACAGTTGACTTACTTGATCCGGTCCATGAGCAGAGACACCACGTTCCTCAGGCTGCCCACTAGACCCCCTTTACCGTCTGATTTATACTGGCCAAACTGCAGAGGAAGCAACGGCACATATTACACACAGAGACTGCTTTAAAACGAGTAATACTGTGTCTACCAGCATCAAGTGCCCCTATTATGCTATTTCAATAGACAAAAGTTGTTTTGGAGACTCCTACAATAGGTTTACATGCATTCAAGCTCGAAAACCACTAAAGCCAATGAAGACCATAGACTGGCATTATGCAACTCTGTTACAAACCTACAGGTTCAGCGGGAAGAGAGACTGGAATCACTGACGACTCGTTTCAGAATCGCTTCCTTCTTTTGGAAGACAACAACTTATTGTCAATAAGACAATTTCCGTTCACAAACAGCAATATTACACACTGTATGAAAGGTAATCTCTGAAAAAGCACAATAGGAGCACTTTAATGCAGTCGTACTGATGATGTTACCCTCAGGATGGCCTGAACCGTTTGCAGAGGATACGTTGCGGACGTTGCGACAGCTTTGGCGACGGCACCGATGAGAAAGATCTCAAGGGATGAGATCTGCCCAGAAACATTAAACATTGGCGTTATCTCACAAACTGATAAATGAAGGATGGCATTTTCCCGTCCCTCACCTTCCGGCCTCCACGTCCTGCTCTTCGTTTCATGGCCTCGTAGAACATGAACTGCACAGCGGGGTTGAACACCAGCACGAGAGACGGCAGCGTCCCATTCCACAGGGCTCCCACTCCCTCGCTGGATATGATCTGGGAGAAGGCGTCTGTGAGGGGAGGGCAACAAAATGATCCCATTTATTGGTGACATTGCAAGCCTATTTTTCTTATTACTGATATTATTGCTTTACACCACTGCGTTTTTGAATTCTTGACTCTAATTGGATGACACACATCTCAAAATTGACAATTAATAGTTTTATTATTTGATTTTTTTTGTAAATGTTTTTTGTTCACCCCATTCTTGCAAACATTTCCTGTACTCCTTACTTTCTTCCTTAAATACTTTATAAAATCAGTTTTGGTTTTTCCCCCAAATTACATTTAATTTTTTCATTTTTTTTTATTTTTCCCAAATTTTAATGTTTCTATTATGTTTTAATAATTAAATTAAATGTTAGTAGTCAAAAATCATATCTAATTAATTGAAATCATTAAACTTGTACCATTTAACAACAATTCATTAAAAGTTTTAGCAAAAATTACATTTTAGGCCATTATTAAATAAGTTAAATTTTAATTTAATTTAATTTTCCCCAAATTATCTAATCAACTGAATTCATTAAAACTTGAAAACTAAAACTAAAAAGGCCCTTTGAAATGTCTGTTCTGGATGTAATTTTTTTTATTAATCTTTTAAATTGTAATCAAATAAAAATGTAACTATTGTTTGATAAAACAAAGTGCTGCACAACAGAGATTTACTGTAAATAAAAATGTTCCATGTTTTAAAATGAAAACATGGGAGAAAATTGTGTGATATTCCATAAAATAAATTGTAATAATGTTATTATAATTAGTTTGAGAAGTACATTTTACTGTACACTACTAATATATTTCTGTCACAATTTCTTCAATTTCAAGTGAACTTTTATTTTGAAGGGTTGTCGTGAAGACGACAGCAGCTCTGCAGATGAAGGTCATGTGTTCATGACCATTATATTAATTGCACAGCCGTTCCTTTGATTTATTCATCTAAAATTGGCAAATTCTGTAACATTTCATGTTATACTGTAAAATCCATTTTTATGACTGGATCCCACAGTTTCGCTGCGTTTCTCACACGGCAGAAATCATAGAGCCTAGAGATCTAAAAATAAGTGCAGCATGAATATCACATAAGATGATCAGATCAAGCTTTATATTTGGGAGGAAGATGCATGAAACTGCTTTACTAGCAAATGTGCTTCACTGAACATTGGTTTGGAGTTTAAACCTCATCAGATAAACGAGTGTGTGAGCGGTTCTGACCAAATATGCCCTTATAGTGGGTCTGATGGAGCTCTTCGTTCCTGAACTTTGCCCCCTGAAGCTTCAGTCGTGTGTTCACCACCCACATGGGAGTCGTCAGGAGCACATTAACAGCACCTAAATCACGACATTACACAACAGGAAGAAGAAAACAGTGGACGTTATCACATCAATGACTGATTACGTGTTAATTGCTCACAGGTAAATTAAACCAAACCATTAAACCATTGACAAAACCAAAAACTAATTGCGCTATGTCTGATAAAAATTACAAATGTGATTTAAACATTTTTTTTTTTTTATATTATTATATATCAATATGGCAATATAATAATAATAGATAATTATTATTATTATATAACATTTACTAAATAAAATAAAAATAAATATTACTATTGAACATTTCATTGTAAAATAAAAGTATTTAAGAAAAATAATGTAATAATTTTATTTTACATCACAACAGTTTTTATGAACATTTTAAATAGCTTTTATTGTTATATTTTTGGTTTTCATGTGAATTTTAGTTTCATTTTCAAATATTGAAATAGTTCCAAATATTTCTATTTAGTCTTTAATTTATTTTTATTTCAGTTTTAGTTTCTATTTATTTCTAGATTTTACATTTAGTGCTTCACCTTAAACTCAATTTATTGCCAAGGCAACATTTCTAATTTCCATTTAAAGTTTTTCAACTAATATTTATATTTTAAATCATTTCGGCTTTATTCATTTAACAGAAATGTTTTAGTTAACAATAACAACAGTGATTACAACTGGAAAATTATACTACTAATATTTATGTCTTTAATAATTTTCCAGCAGTAAACCATCAAACCTTTATTTTGACAGATAACCGCAGGGAGACTTTTACTCTGAAATACGCAGCTCATTTATTTATTTAATTGAATCCAGCCTTTGCTAACTCTGATAATCACGCAGAACACCCCAGTAATAGCAAAAGAAACATGGTGGTGAGAGAGAAACACTGTGAAACTGAGATAAAGAGATCGACTGTGGAGACTGGAGAGGGTTCAGCACAACATTTCAGTACCTGATATGAAGCCCATGAGCAAATCTGTGGCAGGCTTGGGCCGGTCCGAGACCATCACTCTCTTCAGGGTGTTGAATGTGTAGAAGTAGACAAAGTTAGAGCAGCACAGGCTAGAAATGACCGGAAACCAGCCTCGATACAGAGACAGTCTGCAACACGATGAAATGACATCTTGAAATAAGCAGCCTGGCATATCCAACTCAAAGTCTGACCACATGAAATGGACTTTTGTTTTGTTTTTTTTCCCAAACCTTATTCCAAGGACGTTCATATGTTGTTTAACGGTGCAGTGAGCGATTTCTGAGGAACACTGTTGATATGTGAAATCAGCCCAAATAAACACACCCCTCCCTTCATTGCTCCGCCCCCAAAACAGCATGAACACACAATGCGGGAGTGGATGTCTCTTTATCTAGCTAAAACTGAGTAAAACAATGCTTCACGAAAAGCAAAGCGAAGATGGCGAACGAACAGCAAGGAAGCACAAAACATTAACATACTGTACACAAGAGTTTATTCAAGCAAGAGTTGGTAGTTAGTCGCCACCAGACCCAGACAAACAATGACACTCAAAACTGTCCTGTTACTAGAGCTCACATTACTACAACAGCATATCTTGGTTCTGTAAAACACAGCAAAACCAATGTTACTCACGTATGGAGCAGAAACAACACAACACCAGCGTCTGTTTTCAGGCCTTCCCGCTTGGGTCTCTCCAGCGCTGGAAAGCTTTTCCAATATTAATGCGGGTCCTAAAGTTGTTGCCTGATCTTATTCCTTTTTTTCTCCAGTGATATTCCTCTGAGCTTTTCTCTTTTATAATGTCTCTCAGCCATCTCTCTTTCTACAGTCTTTCTTCAAATCTCCCTCTTGCTCATTCTCTCTTCTCCCCCGAGTGACACGCCCCCTACTGCTGATTGGCTCATTCTCTCTTCTCCCCCGAGTGACACGCCCCCTACTGCTGATGGGCTCAGTCTCTCTCTCCTACCCATTATGAGTGGATATGCCCCCTACTGCTGATTGGCTCACTCTCTCCTCCCCCATCATGAGTGGATACGCCCCCTACTGCTGATTGGCTCACTCTCTCCTCCCCCATCATGAGTGGATACGCCCCCTACTGCTGATTGGCTCACTCTCTCCTCCCCCATCATGAGTGGATATGCCCCCTACTGCTGATTGGCTCACTCTCTCCTCTCCCATCATGAGTGGACACGCCCACTACTGCTGATTGGCTCACTCTCTCTCTCCTCCCCCATCATGAGTGGATACGCCCCCTACTGCTGATTGGCTCACTCTCTCTCTCCTCCCCCATCATGAGTGGATACGCCCACTACTGCTGATTGGCTCACTCTCTCTCTCCTCCCCCATCATGAGTGGATACGCCCCCTACTGCTGATTGGCTCACTCTCTCCTCCCCCATCATGAGTGGATACACCCCCTACTGCTGATTGGCTCACTCTCTCCTCCCCCATCATGAGTGGACACGCCCACTATTGCTGATTGGCTCACTCTCTCTCTCCTCCCCCATCATGAGTGGATACGCCCCCTACTGCTGATTGGCTCACTCTCTCCTTCCCCATCATGAGTGGACACGCCCACTACTGCTGATTGGCTCACTCTCTCTCTCTCTCCTCCCCCATCATGAGTGGATACGCCCCTTACTGCTGATTGGCTCACTCTCTCCTCCCCCATCATGAGTGGACACGCCCACTACTGCTGATTGGCTCACTCTCTCTCTCTCTCCTCCCCCATCATGAGTGGATACGCCCCCTACTGCTGATTGGCTCACTCTCTCTCTCCTCCCCCATCATGAGTGGATACGCCCCCTACTGCTGATTGGCTCACTCTCTCCTCCCCCATCATGAGTGGATACACCCCCTACTGCTGATTGGCTCACTCTCTCCTCCCCCATCATGAGTGGACACGCCCACTATTGCTGATTGGCTCACTCTCTCTCTCCTCCCCCATCATGAGTGGATACGCCCCCTACTGCTGATTGGCTCACTCTCTCCTTCCCCATCATGAGTGGACACGCCCACTACTGCTGATTGGCTCACTCTCTCTCTCTCTCCTCCCCCATCATGAGTGGATACGCCCCTTACTGCTGATTGGCTCACTCTCTCCTCCCCCATCATGAGTGGACACGCCCACTACTGCTGATTGGCTCACTCTCTCTCTCTCTCCTCCCCCATCATGAGTGGATACGCCCCCTACTGCTGATTGGCTCACTCTCTCCTCCCCCATCATGAGTGGACACGCCCACTACTGCTGATTGGCTCACTCTCTCTCTCCTCCCCCATCATGAGTGGACACCCCCACTACTGCTGATTGGCTCACTCTCTCTCTCCTCCCCCATCATGAGTGGATACGCCCCCTACTGCTGATTGGCTCACTCTCTCCTCCCCCATCATGAGTGGACACGCCCACTACTGCTGATTGGCTCACTCTCTCTCTCCTCCCCCATCATGAGTGGACATGCCCCCAGTTCAGTCCCGATATACAATGTAGGGCATTTGCAGATTAATGAATAAAGTGAATAAGTGACTGAGCCAGTGGTTTTGAACACAGCATATGTTTTAAATGTTCTCTCTCAGCACTGTGTCAAGAGGCCATGATCCGTCGTGAACACTGAACACACAGTAACTCACATGCCTTCCTCCTTCGCGATCTCAGCCAGGATAATGGGGGTGGACTGGGACTTCCGATTCTCATCCACTGAAACCAACGAGAAATGTCAAATTTATAATCATTCTTCATGCCTTTTCATTATTGAGAGGGTGTGACACGTGCAACATTTATGCTTAAAAAATTGACATTTTTGTCAAAATATACAAAATATTTGCATGTTCATATTTGAGACATCAGGCTTTTATGGCTCATTTAGTATGATATATGAGAATAAAGTGCTCATACTCGAGCAAGAAAAAAAAAGAAATGTTATTATTTTGGCTTATACAGTCAATAAGTAAGATGAAATTCTGATGCTTGTAAATCAATGAGATCTTACAGTATAGTGACGACTTGCATTTTATATATAAATATATATATATATATAGGTTGTAACTATATCTCTCAATCTTAGTAATGTGATATTTAATGCTTAGTTTTATGATCAAAGCTCTTTAGTTTTAAAACATGTAATGCAATGCAATACAATGATGATTGAGCAATGGACAAATAAACCTTCCTCAAAAGCCTGATGGATCATATTTTAACATGGTTTTTTTTCTACAAAATGATGTATGAATCATCAAGTAAAGCTATGTTTCAGTTACAGTGAGTGTTCATCTTGAAACATTATTAACAACATAAAAGTTATTCTGGCGTTTACTTTATAAAAATCAGTAAAGATTCCACAGCCGAAAGACGTGTAAACCATGAGCTGAAGGTGGATGTTTATACAATTACACTAAAAGGTTTTTTACTTGCTAGAACAGTATAAACGATCGATTAGACGACAGAAGGCTTGTGGTAGATTGTGCAACAGGTTTTTCAGTAAAGTTTGTATCATGATGATAATTTAGAGCCTTAGAATTTTGAGTATCAAATATGATACAGTAGGATTTCAATTTTTTTTTCAATTTATAGATACTATACACACATTTCTAGCTTAATAAACAGTTTAAAGCACAGTATAACTAGGACGTTTTTATTCACTAAAACAATTTCCATGACATTGTTTTAAATTGCATAATGTCCATGATTATTTTAGATTGTACTACTTCATTTAAATATAAAACAAAGAAAATCCCCGTTACACAAATGATTACACTACATAGTAAATCTATATCAAATGCCATTTTTTCACTGAGAAACATTGAGTAAATAATGCATGAGAAGAATAACTGACCCTGAAGTCTGATCCTGGCTGTGTCCAGAGGGAAAAACACTGTCATTGCTGTCACACTGCCCTGCAAGGCAATAAAACACAGTTTAATAAACATCCCACATTCAGAATATTATTTCATCACTGGGAAAGACACTAATAAAATATAAGCTACAGTTTTTAGTATGGTATTTTTTCTCACCATTGCACCTGCCACCGCATGCACAAGTGTCTCATACGACAGCAGGGCAACTGATCTGCTGCTGTCTGACATCTCGCTTTTACTCTTTCTTCAGTCCAAAAATCTTGGCTTTATGTAAATTAGCTGACAGTCATATCTAATAACTCATTATCGGGTGCAATCACACAGAATCACTTCCGCGTTCGAAACACTCGCTCGCTTCTGTCACTGTGGCGGATCCTTCTGGATCCCGCTGCTCTTTAGCGCCCCGAGCGGCGCGGTGATGCACTGCAGTCACAGGCTTGTGGCCCGGAAATCAGAATCCGCCTTCCTGGACAATAATCACACCTCAATATTACGGTTTTATTATTTAGGACTATTATTATTTTAGAAATTGAGACCACAGCTGATATTTTTGGTCTTACTATGTATATCTTTGTGGAAATCGTGATACACTACCATTCAAAGGTTTAGGTAGGCTAACCCTCACGCAAAAAGAAGTTGTGTTATTATTATACTTTTAATCTAAAAATAAGAAAGTATACTTTCAGTCTACTCTTGGTAACACTTATTTTAAGGTGATATCAGCCTACACATTAAGTAACTAAACCCTGAACCAAACCCTAACCGTAACTCTAAGTACATGTTAATTAATGTTACTCAGTACTTATGAGTAACAATGTAACTACATCTTAAAATAAAGTGCAACACTACTTTTTATGTTGCTACTTCACAGAAATAGTTAGTAGGCTATACTTAACTTAAACTGACAGAAAAGTCTAAGTATGTTTGGTCTATACTTGTACTCAGTCTTTTGATCTTGTAGTTGCGTTTACACAATTGATTGAGTAGCCTTTTAAATACTTTACTCACATTTTTACATACTGAGTATGTGAATTTTTGTGTAGTCCACTGGTAGTGTCCATAGGAATTTACTTAACTTAAATACAGTTAGTAAAGGGTATATCAAGTATAAAAATTAATACCTAAATAGGAACATAATAGTATACATAAAGTTCACAAATAATATATAAACAGTAAACTAAGTATGATGTGAAGTTCACTTAAAGAAAACTTGCAAGTATAAAACTACTAGTAGTTTACTGAGAGTATACTTGTCATGGGTGGTTGCAGGACGGCAGACGGAGACGAGGATATAATTCCAAAACGAAGGTTTATTGGTAATTAAACAGGACGGTAGAACAGGAAGCAACACACTAAATATAACTGAGATCGGACGAAGGCTGACTGAACAGACGTCCAGAAGGCCGCGGTAGAGCCGGAGCGACAGAGGACCAAGGTGGAGCTGGAGGGAGTGAGGAGCCCAACGGAGCTAGAGGGACAAAGGGACAAGGCGAAGCCAGAGGAGTGTAGTCCCCAGGCGAGGACAGGCCGATGAACGACCAAGGCGGAGCCGGAGGGACGAGGGAGCCCGACGGAGCTGGTGGACTGATGGCCATGGTGGAGATGAGGGAGCCAAGGTCGCGGAGGCCGGAGGCAGAGACCGGGGATCCACTGACCATGATGGAGCTGGAGACTGGCAGACCCGTGGCGACCCCACATCACTGATGGTGGAATAAGGGTGAGCTGAGGGGCTGACAGGAAGTAGCGGAGGCGTGGATGAGGAGATTATGATGGGAGGAGGTGGGAGAGGGAGACAGGATCGGGGACAGGCTCAGGCTCGGGGACAGATACAGGTCTTGGGGCAGTTCTCGGGCGGTGAGGCGGCGGCCATCTTTGCCGAGGGCTCGGCAGGCATGATGTGAAGAAGCTCTATAAGGGTGGTCTCGATGGGACGAGACTCTGGAAGTCTGGACTCTGGATCGGGACACGACGCTCACCAAACACCTGCTGGTGGCTTCCCTCCAGTTCAGTCCATCAGTGTTTGGGAGGTCGGTGGCCTGGTGGAAATTGGCCCCGATTCAGAAGAGCAGCTTGAGGGTTTCATCATCGAGGGGGCTAGTGACAGCTCAACGAACAAAGTTCACCACGAAGGAAAAAAATTCTGTGCTATCTTGAGCAATGACGACAAATATAGCCCTGTCGTCCATATGGGCTGGTCCGATCTTCCGTCACGGGTGGTTGCAGGAAGGCAGACGGAGACGAGGATATAATTCCAAAACAAAGGTTTATTGGTAATTAAACACAGGATGACAGAACAGGAATCAACACACACTAAATATAACTGAGATCAGACAAAGACTGACTGAACAGACGGAACTTAAATACAAACACAGATGACACGGATTAACAGAACACAGGTGATACAGATGACGATGATGACTAAACAGGTGATACAACTGAACTGATAATGACTGTAACCATGGAAACGAAGGAGTGGCGGGAAAAGAACAAAGGAAAACAGGAACAAATCAAAACACAAACTGAAAGTCCAAACAAGCACTGACATGTGACAATACTTCAAAGTGTACTTTCATACACAAAAAAAACCTGCTACAAGTACTAGTAAACTATCAGTATACCTCAGTTCACTTGCAGTATAGTTGCAGTACAAACGAAAAACTTAGTTGTAAACTAGTTGACATTGACAATGACATCTGCTCGACTGAAAAAAATTAAATAGAAATAACTTTCTTGACTTCTAAAATAATGTCATGACATTCTTTCAAGATATTGACATATCAAATGAAAACTATAACAATAAGAGCAAACAGTTGTCCACATTTATATCACTGATGGCGTGTGACTGGTAAACGATTCCAGCTCAGCCTGGACTTTAGTTTATGACAGTGACATTGGAGTCGTGTCCAGAGTTTCTCCTCCCTCAGACACAGAGACAGAGCACGCGAGAGGAGTCTGCAATGATGCTCCTGTAACACTTCATGAAATACAGTTTACTTGCTGAAGAAGAGAGATATTTATTACAGCCATGTCACGATATCACAAAGCAGCCATTGATGGCTATTTGGAGCTACTGAAAGAAGCCACAAGAAAAGACCTGAACACCCCGGATGAGGACGGCATGACACCCACTCTCTGGGCCGCTTACCACGGACACATTGAAGCTCTTCAGCTGATATGTAGCAGAGGGTGAGCTCAGAAAACACATAAGACTTCAATATCTACAGCATACTGAGCATGTTCAGTGTACCGATGGATAGGTTTAAACATTTGATCAAATCTATTCATTGAGCTTTCATCCAGAATAGTTTTTGTTTTATTTTAAGTTACAGTTTTACAATGGTTGTTACCTTGCTTTGTTTGTCTCACAACTGTTTTTAATCATTGAAGGCCATAGATATCCATGTTACATAGCAAACAATCTTTTACTACTGTATATAAGCAAACTCTGATCTGGATCCTTTTGTAATCTAGGACTTTTCATTATTACAGTGGGTACCTTGTGAAAAATAAGTGTGCTTAATTGAATTGAATGTGCACGTGTAGTGTCCTTAAGATCTTAAAAGTATAGATAATATTAATGAAACAAAAGGCCACTTAAGTGCCCTTATAGAGATACTTCATGACTGTTTCTTAAGTAGACTTTTAAAAAGTGCACTTTGCAATATTGTCAAATTCAAACGTTTTACTGTAAAGTACATTTGATGTGTTGACTAACAAAGCACGTGTGAAGTACTTGATTATAATTAAGACTGTAGTATTCAATATCACATTTAAAGTCAATTTATTTTAAATGTACTTATTTACACACAATTACATGACATACAAATTTCAACAGAAATTATATTAAAGTGTATTTTAGTTTATCATAAATGCTTGTCAGTGCATTCAGCAGAAACTTTAACCATATTTCAAAGACAACAGAAGTAATTGTGATATAAAGATGTACTTAAGTGGGTCAAAAAGCATTTACATTTTAAATTGCATTTAATATAAACTTAAACTGTAATACATTGCAATTGAATTGCAACATGCAATAAAGTGTCTAGAAACATTACATTAATTTCACACTTAAGTATATTCTTTTAAATTATATTATTTCCATAATAAGTACTCTTTTAAAAAAAAGTATGCTAAAGTGTGCTTCTTTTTCACAAGGGGTTATTAAACATTACATATTCCCTGGATTTAACCAGCTTTATAACCTTTGGGCGGTTCCCTTAGAGTCTTTTTGCTTTATGAGAAAATCAATCATCACTCTCAGCTAGAGCAAATCACATAAACTGCCGTCATCAATATAATAGCCTTCCACTGAAATACTCAGCATGATAAAAAGGAAAGCTTATTAGAATTACACTATTTATTTAGTTTCTCTCTGGGTAGCTCTGTGTCCTCCTCTGACTTTCTTTCTCGCATGATCTGCTGCGTACATCGCTTGTAAAATTCCCAGAGTTGATGCCAAGAGTTTAATCAGCCAAATTAGTTATGCAAATCTGGAACAAAAGGCCTCTTCATCCTTCCAGGGTTCATGCAGCATTAGCTCAGGGTAGAGTTTATTTATTCAGTGCAGCATTGGGGCCGATCTCACTCAAAGAGCACTGATTGCCATGGTTGGCCCTCAAACTGTATACAAGCTCCTTTCTAAATGTGCTGTGTGATCAATACTAAGCCAGTGAGAGGTGTTTCTGGGTCTGGATGTTCAGAGATAGTCTAAAAGTTATGTCTCTCTCTCTCTTTTTAATGATACTTTTCACAACCTGTGCCGTGTACGGTATGCCTCATTCGCTGATGAACAGATGGTGCTCAGTGAGATAAGCTCTTGTAGATATTGTAATCAGAGATTTTATGGGTGGACCTGTTGGACTTTCATTTTACAGCCGGTTACATATTAACTCTTTGGGTGGATTTAACCTCAAGCATCATATGAGTTACGAGAAAATAGTGAGGGTGGAATTTTAATTGCTGCTGCTGGGGACAAATGAGTCTGAGAGGTGCCAAAGATTGTAGTTATTTTGCTGTTGCTTGATCTAATTTGTCTTAAAGTGCTCATTAACATGTTTATAATTATATTTTTGGAGAAAATGCATACATTTACATGAATTAAAGTTCAAAAAACACTTTATTTTTCTCATACTGTGCATTGCCTCTTTTCACTCTCTGTCTGAAACTCTTGCTGAATTCGGAACGGCATACTAATATACTACTCATACCACTTTTACCATAACTTTCTATGGCAGAAATAGTAAGAGTAGTATGCTAGTATGCAGTTCCAAAATCAGCATCTGTTTTAACTCCTTTCTCTTAAAGGCCCGCCTTCCTAAACACACAGTCTTCTCTGATTGGTCAGCTGGCCAAATCTGTTGTGATTGGTCTACCGCTTAGAGCTTGTGTGAGAAATGTAACCATAATCGGTTTTCAGCTTCTGAGGATTCGTGAGCAGTTGCAAATAGTATTATATCTATGGGAACTATGACATTGGTATCGTTGAACAAGTTTGAGCTAAAGTCCGATAATGAGAGCTCCTAGTCATAGCAAAATAATTTACCCAACTGTTTTGGTGACATGGCTAAGTCATGGAAATGGCAGGACTACAATTGAGGCGTTTTAGGCATCTGCAGTGGACTTTGTACCTTGTAACTGTTGATTGTTTACAGGTACAAACAGCTATATTACACACTAAAAGGAAAAATCATATTAAGTTCCCTTTAAGGCCTGTTCAGACGAAGAACAATGACTATAACTATATTAGCATCCACACCAATGGACGATTCCACTGATTGCTAAATAGGCAGCAGATATGCAGTCTCTTTAAAGCAGGATGGATTCTGATTGGCTGTCAATATTTGTATCGCTCATCAGCTGTAAAAAAAAAAAATCATTCTGTGAGTGTTGTTCCAACTATATCGTTCCTCTGTGCCGTTATTATTATAGCTGTGGTGTGGACTTCCCTATTCTCATAGAATTAGAACAATTAAGCTATCGTCCTTGGTGCGAACGGGTCTTTATTCCCTCATCTTGAACTACAAGCTACATTTTCATGATACTAGAGTGCTGTGGATGAATTCTGAACATTGCTGAGCGTTTGCTAACTTCTAGGTTGTTGTAGTTGAGACCAGCTCATTCAAGTCTGAGTCCAGTCAGTTGAGCCCGAGTCAAGAGACCCAGACAGCAACATAGTGCTTCGGCCCACGTCTGGTATGCGTTGAATCCACATTCCCTGCTGAAAAATCCAGCATAAACCAGGATTAATTCCATGTTGGTCCAGGCTGGTTTATGCTGGTTTAGCTAGCTGGTGGACCAGCATAATCATGGTGTTCTCAAGGAAAACTGAACTGGTGTAGCTGGTCCACATCATGCAAAGCCTACCTTATGCTGGTGACCAGCAATGCAGCATTTTTCAGCAGTCAATGTAAATATGCTTTCCTTTGGAGTGAATAAAGCCTGGTTTTGTTGGATCATATGCGCGAGATCACTAAACATATGCGTAGTGTTGAAGTAGTCAAGACTGAACTCAAGACAAAATCCATTACAAAATCAAGACCATGAGAATATGGACTCAGACTCGAGATGGACTAAGTCCGGTCACAGGTACTTCATTACTGCTGGGTGGATGCTAAGGCACTGCTAGTTGGTTTCTAGGTTGTTCTCTGTGGTTTCTTAATAGTCTAAGTCAAAAGAGCCCATCCCCAAGTCTCCATGATATTCTCTAGATATGGCTCAAGTCCCTCCTTCAGTGTACGTCTACATTAATCCGGATACATTTGAAAACGGCGTTTTCGTTTATAAACGCTCTCCGTCCACACTAGCGTTTTCGGACGTTTCAGTGTGGATGAGAAACTTTTGAAAAACGCCTGAAAACGCTAAATTCACCTTTACTGCGCATGCGTAAAACCCCACAAAAGATCACTGATATGATTCAGATGGAAAAATAAATAATTTATCGCACAATTCTTCTGACAGGATAATTTTATTTAGTAAAATATCTCCTCACCATTCACTGATGCGGTCCAGGTCGCACTCAGTCACCATATGTTTGGTCTAAAACGCAACTGCTCTCATGCAGGACAGCAAATGTGAGTAAATTCTGTCATCTTTGCAGGACTGTGATATGAAGAGTGTGCAATGTAGAATATTTTTAGCAGCAGTGTAAAAGTAAATAGTACATAACAGGCACAATACTGGTATAGGCCTAAACATGAATATCAATGTACAATATGCGTCACATGACTAAATTTACATCATCGTTTTTAAATACCACCGGTTTCACAGTCCACACTACAATGGGAAAACAGCGTTTTCAAATGTATCCACTTTGAAGTGCGTTTTCAAAAAGCTTCGTTTTCATTAATAAAAACGCCGTCTCAGTGTGGACGGAAGGCCAAAAAGGAGAGAAAAATATACGTTTTCAAAGGAAAACGTATTAGTGTGGACATGGCCTCAGTGTAATGGAAATTTCCTGTCCACCGCTGTCACATAATTTGGGAAACTTACAGCACCTCTTTTCAACAAGCAGCATGATTTGAGGTGCTATTAATGTCCACAGTACAACCCTTAACCCTATAAGAAATAGAAATAGTGTTGCAAGCACCATTCATTATAAGTATCAATTTGCTGACTGCTCTGTGCAATAGCTAAACTGATTGTTCATTATTATCTGTCTTGCAGGGGGGATCCGAACAAAAGTGACATCTGGGGGAACACGCCTTTGCATCACGCCTCTGCAAACGGACACATGCAGATCGTCAGCTTCTTAGTGAACTTTGGAGCCAACCTCTTCGCTCTGGACAATGATTTCCACACTCCCATGGACGTGGCTGCCTCTCGAGACCATATGGACTGCGTCCGATTCCTGGACACCGCGGCCGCCCAACAGACAGGCCAGAACGCCAAAAGAGTAGCGCGTCTGAAAGATCAGGCCACTAAAGATGCCGAGCGCAGAGTGAAGCAGTGCGAACGGGTTAAGAAGAGACATCAGAGTAAGATGGACAAGATGTCCCGTGGCGGCTCGGCCTCGGATGGAAGTTCCTTTTCCGGCTCGGGTACCTTGAGCAGCGTGAACGACGATCAGTTCTCCAAACTCATTGCCGCAGACACCAATGGATCGGTCAGTTCGACGATCAAGGGAACCCTCCAGCGCAAATTTGGGAAGAAGGACAAAGGGACAGTGAGTAGACAAGGGGACGGCAATGTCATTTTTGTCAAACAAGACAGCGGCTTGCAAGAGAAACCTGGTTTTGTTGACGTCTTCAATGAGCAGGATGAAATTCAGGATGATGATGACGATGCCGAGCGAGGATTGGACGACGAGGGAGCCAGTCAGGTGAAGTCTATTTTTGAGAGGCCTGGTCTTGGGAAAATGGTGTTCCGTAGGAACTTCTCCATGGAAATGGCCATGGACCCTGAAGACCTCCCCATTGGTAATACAGAAGACCTTGGGTTCCTCGTCCGTCAACAGTTGTTGGAATCTGTGGATGAAGGATCGGAGGGATTGGACGAGGATTCAGAGCTGCCTTGGAACCAAGAGGAGATTGGTCTGGATGAGGAAGAGGAGACCTCACACTTGGATTCGTTCTTGGCGTCGATCGGCCTGTTGGATTTTGGTCCTGTGTTCACCCGTGAACACTTGGATCTTGAAGCCCTGATGCTCTGCTCAGATGATGATCTCAAAGGCATCCGCATCCAGCTGGGGCCACGCAAAAAGATCCTGGATGCGTCGGCTCACAGGAAGGTTGTGCTGGAGCAGCCTGGCGTTATGAAGGACACCTTCCTTTAATAACGTGTTGCACTCAGTTCTGCTGTACACAGACACTTACAGTTTCTCTCAGCTGACACTACTTTACCATCATTTAGGTGTTATTTCATAGCTGACTTTCTGTGATTTCAATGATTTTACTCATTAATACACACCGGTTAAAATGTCCTTCATGTAGTACAATAAGTTTAATCTCACACTCATTCGACTTCAGCCATGATTTTTTTGAGAATCAACCCTTTTTTGTGAAGAATATGTTGATTTCTGCTGCTTTTCACATCTCTAAATAAATATAACACTGTTCTTTTCTAAAGATGTTCTGTCTGTCTGTCCGTCCATCCACCCATTCATCCATCTATAGGAATTTCCAAACACATCCTGTAATTAGAGACGTTATATAGAATATTATAGCATTACAATTTATAATTTTATCAGTAACTTCATCTCAGATAATGCATTTGAGATGAAGAAACTAACGTCTGCAGCTCCATAACCATGAGAAGGAGCCACAAGTTGAAAATAAATCAAGTATGCTGTTGATCTTTAAATACATCCACAATAATGCATACTTTCTTTTCCTCCTGGACTTCTTTTCCATTGCACTGGCGTCAACAGCTTCCACAGAGGTCCGATCTATAGACATCAGAAACGACAGACTTTTTTTTTTCATACGAGCAGTTTCTGGTGGGTTTGTGCACTGTGTGTTTGGACTGTTTCAGATAAATGTAAAGAGAAAATCCTGGCACGGTCCCCTGCACTGACGTAGCTGCTTCTACCTCTGCGATCTTCAACAGGCTCTTGCTGGAGCGTCTCCTCTGGTTTTAGGCTGCAGTTCTCCTTTTTCAGGTTCTTCACATCATCTTCTTTCATCTCCTGAGCTGAAAAATGCCAGTGTAACGCTTCCTGAGCAGTGAGCAGCCTGCAAATGCTAGCGAAAACAAAGAAAAGGTCCAACTCCGTTCGAAACAGATGAGATGATATGCATGTAATGACTGTGTAGTGTAGTACAAGTGTAGTGAAAGATTTATCCAGTAGTTAGTTAACAGTTTAGCAGTCGTTTCAAGCCTGTATGACTTCTTTCTGTGGAACACAAAATAACATTTTTTTTCTTTACAACTAAAGTCTTTCACTGAATGGACCAAAACATTCTTTTAATTCCACAAATTAAACAAAGTCAAACAGGTTTAAAACAGCATCAAGGTGAGTGAATGATGACACAATTTACATTTTATAGATGGGTATTGTGTCAGAATAGTACTTAATTAAAAATGTAAAGTGTTTAGCCAAATGAAATTAATCCATGAGTCTACTTTAAACTTAGGACTACGTAGTTGAGAGAAAACACTGGGTCATTGAATTCTTCTTTCCTGATTTATTGATTGATATGATGTGAATGTTTAACCTGTTCAATGATTTTCAGATGCAGTTCATAAACAGAGAAGAAGGATCTGATCTATACTGTGATGGACCGGCGATTGTGAAGAGTTCAGTCGACGTCTGCAAGAGCACAACAGTTATTTCACGTATAATATGGATAAGCTATTGAACACTTCAGTGTAAAGTGGAGAGAAACTATACTTTTATCTTGTAGTTTATCTTGAACTGTAACTCTGTCACTAGCAGGTTGTCAATCTATAGTGAGAGATCCTAAAATCACAAATATTATCTGGATAACAGCAACAAACCCTTCAAAGGTTCACTTACCAACAGATTCCTTTTGAGCCAAATCATTTGAAATATCAAGAAAGATATGTATATATTTAAGAAACTTATGATTTTTTTGATTCTTGAAAATAGCTCAATTAAAAGCTAATGCTGACTGAAAGATGTTTAAAACAAAAGGTAATTTAAAATGATTGACTGTAAAACAAAAACCTCACTTTTTCAGTTGTGACCGTCTGTGTTTTATTTTTTTATTTTTTTCTATTGCTGTTATATTTGCAACACATTTTCCAACCGAAAACTGTTAAAAATGATGAAACCAGCTGAACTCGTTGAAAGCTGTTGTGAAGACAGTTGTTATTGGATTAATTTGCTTAACATTTTCATTATTATTATTAGTAGTAGTAGTATGAGAAGATCTGCTCATATAACTGCAAAGGTAAAAATAATTGTGTTAAAGTTTTTTTAATTATTTCAAGAATATATTAGACATAGATGTGCCTTTTGAAGGATATAGGCTATTCATTAAATATAAATATGTAATGTAATGATGCAGTGCTGGGTAATAATGCAATGAATACATGCAATACATGAAACTGTTGAATTTTATACTTTTACTCCGATACATTTCTCACTGAGCTTGACTGTAGGCAATTACATGGATCTCTTGATGAGTGCAGCAGGTTGTATGGTTTTACGTGCACACCCTGTGGTTTTAGGGGGACCAAACCCATTAGATTAGATTCGATCTGAAGGGGTTAGATTAGACCCAGGGTGGGACCTCGTAAAGCTGGAAGTAGGGTGCAAGGTGGGTGTGTGGGGAGCAGGGGGCGCTCTAGATCAAAACCACAATATTTAACAACTGCGTTTCCAAAGATTGACTCACCTACACTCTTCACACTTCAAAATATAAATGTCACATTCAACAAAGTACCAGAAAGTACAACGGTGTTTTGGACATTTGAACCAGATTACTGTGTAAACATGAATTCCAGAATCATACTACATGTACCATGGTATTATCATCTGTTCCCTTTCACAGGGTTGCTGCACACTTTTTAAAGTCAAAGGCTTTTTAAGACCTTTTTAAGACCTGAAGAAATCCAAATTAATACTGTACATTGGGTGTGCAATATTGACAAAAATATCTTGATATTTTCAAAGTTTTGTTGATAATAATTAGAAGATATTTTACTGATTGTGTTTTTGTGCTGGTGCCATGGCTGGGTTACAGCTGTTGTTGACAGAAGACTCACAAAGATATTCATATTTTTTATATATTCTATGCAGTAGTCAGTTCACAGCAGTGACAGAAATGAAAAAAAAAAATTATTAAGGGGAAATATTTGCCACCTTAAATTGATATCCAGGGGCATTTTCACCAATATACAGACTTTTTTAGATGTATGCATCACCTTTTCTGTAAAATTCTAACATTCAAATTCAAATATATTAGAATAATAACACAATACCACTGTTACCAGTCAAATTAAATCATTAAATCAAAATCCATCTTTGCAGTGCAGAGAAGACACAGAAGCGGCAACTGCCATTAATATATTTACACTGCATTTACAATTGCATAAATAAAGCTATAAGATAATTGGGTTTTAAATATTTAAATATGAAATGATTTCTAATTTTAAAGTTTTAATTAAAGAGTTCTTTAAATATGAAACTAAAACCGCCAGTAGGTGGCGGCAAGTCACCCGGGTCAGGAGGTTTCAAGTTTAGTTTTTCAAGTTTAATTAATTTAAAAAGCACATTTAAAAACAAAGTGCTCAACCACAGAAAACCGTGGCCCAACCACAGAAAACGCTTGATCCCCTCTACGTTTGAGTCGGGAGTTTGGGACTAGAGGGAGGTTATGGTCACTTGATCTTAAGCTTCTGGAAGGGGTATAGGAATGCAGCAATTCTGATAAATAGATAAAATGATCAGTGGGGCCGAAAACTATCACCTCAGTTTTATCTGCATTTAAAGATAAACGTTTTGAGCAAGCCAAGATTTAACCTCATGCAGACGGATCATTTCTCTTGATAGGTAAATATATTTGGGTGTTGTCAGCATCAAAACACCAAAAAGGAAACACCATGTCTTCTTAAAATAGAAGCCAAGGGTAGCATGTGCAGCGAGAAAGAGGAGGGCACCAAGATCGAGCCTTGTGGGACGCCACAGGAGAGGTGAGCGACAGAAGAGGAGAAATTACCTTGACAAATTACAATAAATTACAATTACAATACAATAAATTACAATTATCTTGATCAGAAACTTTCTTTTCGATAAATAAGACTGAAACCACTTGAGGACAGTCCCTTTCATCCCCACACATGACTCTAACCTAGAAATTAGTGTGGAGTGGTCAACAGTATCAAATTCGGAAAAAATATTCTCACGGTCAAGGCTTACAAAGCCTGTGGGCACGCCGCTTCCTCCCTGCATGCCATGGCGTTGCTGCAGGTCCACCAGGCCAAGGACATGCACAAGGGTAGTACTGACCTCGCCCTCCGGGGTACGAAGGTTGTGGCTTGTGCTGTCGGTCTGGCAATGTCCACATTAGTGGTCCAGAAGCGCCATCTCTGGCTCAACCTGGCTGATGTGAGGGAGAACCGACAAGTCTCAGTTCCTAGACGCAGTGGAGAACTTCTCCCAACAGTTCTCTGCCGCCCAGAAGCGATCCGGCACATCCTACCCAGATCCTCTGCCTGCTCGTCACCAAGGGTGTCCCCAAGTGGCAACCTCCCTGTCTCTCTCTTGAAACCAACACAGAAGTGAATTAAACGGAAATTCATCAACTGGCCGCTTGAGGCTGGCTGCAAAAGTGAGTCAAATCTGTATCTCCCCCATGTTGAAATGCCCAACTTTACAGCAGAAAAAAACATGTTTACAGTCTGGAGCAAAAAGTGGCTTTGGTCTATACAGCTAATTTTGCCCTTCATGACAACTGTGAGGGGGTATAACTGTGTTATAACTCATCCGTTTAAATTATATTAAGCCTTAAATTTCTGCATAATTAAGGGTGTGTCCACTTTTGAGTGACAGGTGGATTCCCGCTGCTGTGGTCATTAGTCATCATTAGCCATTTGTCTGCTGTCTGTTAGCCGTCACGTTACCTCAGCTCATTGTCTGACTGTAAAAATAAATAAATTCGGGAGTGACACGCTGCCAAGATGGCGACGGTCGGCTACGCCCACTTTAGGCTTCAAAAACGGTCTTCAGAAACTTACGGGTGATGTCACGGACACTACGTCCATATTTTTTTACAGTCTATGGGTGTCCCCCTGCCGCCTCCGCTCCCGCTAGGCTTCAGCAGCAGCCTCCACCCAGGCCTCAGCGTGGAGCCCGTCTCAGCCGCTGCCAGGCCAGGTGGCAAGCGTGAGAACAAGTGACCCTGAGATGGGCAACCCAGGGATGGAGGAACGAGCTCTTTAGGAGATGGTTACCGCACCACTCCTTCCCCCGGAGGAGGGCTGAGAGGAGAATCCTTGGTTTGTTTCTGTTTCTGTTCTGCCGCTGGCTCCCCGGAGTCCAGTGGTACCCACATTTAAAAAAACAACAACAAAAAAACAAAAGCAAATTCCTCTGTTCCTGGGTCCCAAGAGGGCCAAACTGGCGGTGTGCGACCCTGCAAAGCCTTGCCACCCTAAGCCCCCTCGTGTATCGCCAGTCGGCAGCCTGGTGTGGTTCAAGGACCCGACTACGCCTTCTCATGCAGAATCTCCTAGAAGAGATTCATGGCCATTGGGAACTACAATAAACATCACATTTTTCATCTTTATTTTTCCTTGTATTTTTAATCTGCATAGTCCTTGTGTTTCAATTGGTTGTCCATTGTAGGCTTTGATGGGAACTGTACGTTTTTGAATTAGAGGTCTTTCTTTCAATGCTTTCACATCTCTGATGTTAATTAAATTAACTTTTGCACCCGTGTCTAACTTAAAAGGCACTAGTATTGTCCCATTAGCCACAAGAGGAACAATCCACTTCGGAGACTTCACTGAATCCTCACTGGAAACACATTTTGCATCATCCTGATTTGTATTCTCTTTGGACACCATATTCCCATAAAATGAGTCACTCAAGGAGTCACTGTCATCTGCCTCCTCCACTACATGCACTTTATTTTCCCTCTTCATGTCTTTTGAAAAACACATTTTTGCAAAGTGGTTCGGGCCATTACACTTCAAACACCTTTTACTGAAAGCAGGGCACTGTCAGTTGTTATCTGAGACGTTGATAAGAAACTTCTCTCAGTTTCTTATCATAGATACCAAAAACAATCTGATCACGAATCACTGAATTGCCTTTTATCTTGAGATCTATAAGAAAGCAATCAAAGGCCTCTCCTTCATGCTGCATTCGCGTTCTGAATACATATCGTTCATATGTCTCATTCTTCTTTGGCAAACAATGAGCATCAAATTTGTCCAATACCTTATCCAGTTTCTTCTTGTCTGCCTCTTCCTCAAAATTAAAGGTGTTATAGACCTCCACGGGATCAGCTACAGCAATGGTAAGCAACAGGGCAATCTTTCATCCACAGCAGCTCCTTGTCCAATAGCGGCAACATACAACTCAGATTGCTGTTTGAAAGTCCTCCAATTTGCATCAACATTTCCACACAACTACAACGACCCCGGTTGTGTTCTTCTGACCCCACTCCTGGTACCATGTATTGTTCAAGAGACAACAAATAAAAAGAAAAGGTATGGCCGGTGCTGGCGTCTTTATTCCACGTGGAACATACAGCAAATCTCAATTACAACTCTCTTCTTTGAGAAAATGCACTTCATCTTATACAACACATTACTGCCACCTGCTGGACTAAATCAGTACTCATCACACAATAGATTACTCATTACAAACACCATAATTTTGTTCATTCAGGCCGATTTGAGAACGCACATGAAAAGAAGAGGCGGAATTTATCACAGAATATATCCAACATCATATCCAATCACAACCGATCATATCCAATCATAACGTGATGGAGGCATTGCCTCCTGTGACTTTCCCTCATTCAGTTTGTTCTTAGTTTCTGTTTTCATGGACTTTTGGTTTGTTACTTTCAATCACATGTGTTAACTTGTCTTAGTTTCCCACCAGTCATCAATTGTCATGGACACTCATCTAATCATCACACCTGTTCGTTATCATCTCATTATCACTGTGTATTTTAGGGTACGGTTTTCACGACAATGCTTAAAACGGAGATGTTTTTCCTTTGAGTTTTTCGCGTACAGACAACACCATTGTCAAAACGATCCCCATTCACAACATAGACAGTAAAAGAAATGGACACAGCGACCCCATTGGATTCAACGGAGAAACGTGAAATCAATTAGAAGCTCTCACTTCCTGATGGCTGAGCGTACTGTGCAGACTCAAACTGAGCTTGACGACGTAGATGTGACGTGAGCAACCCGTCTGACTTCTAGTAGCTGTGCCAAGAGAAATCTGAATCATTCCCTTCCGAATCTCGCAAAGACGGAGAGTGTGAGTAGGATGTGTCCATGAGCTAGGAGCAGGAGCAACTTTTGCTAAGTATTCCGATTAATTATTTTGTCATTTTGCCTCCACGTCCCCCCGATTGCCCGCGAGCTTCTCCTCCTGTCCATACGGTAATCTCTCTACTGTGCGACAGACGAGTCGCGTGGTTATGACGCAATCGTTAGCCTATTTTTACAAAAACTGCTTCTACGGGGCCATAACATAAGATACAAGGTAATGGAGCCTTTTATACATTTTCGTGTTTCTTTAGAAATAAATAATGGACAAATGGAGTCTTTAAACGCCTCAGATGTAAAGTTATTCGCTGTCAAAGTGACGGCAAAATGAATGGGAGTCAATGGAATGCTAACAGCAGGTGATGGTCTGCTAATCAATGGCAGCGCCCGGGGAAAGCTTCGGTTTCCGGCTGATGGATTACCCCCTTGATTCACACGGATCTGCGAAAACGACTAAAAACGCTGTATTCTGCTGCCAGGCCATTAGATGTCGATGAAACACTAGACTGAAGTGCACCCCACTTCCCGTGCCCCTCGGGGGAAGTGCACCCCACTTCCCGTGCCCCTGAGTGTGTGAGTGAGCGAGAGAGTGTGTGCGTGTGTGTGTGCAGGCGATGACTGGTCGGGAAGCAACTAGTCTGACATGTTTCTTTCTTGTCAACGACAGACAAGATTTTAGGAGTCAAAATCGCGTAATCTGACACAGTGACTATCAGACAAAAAAAAAATAATGTAGCCTAGTCTGAACCAGGCATTAGGCCTTGTACACACTTAGGCCACATTTACACATCCGGGTATTTAGAGAAACGAATATTCCCCCCCTCCGGTTTCAATAGCGTTTTTAAAGAAAACGCCGTTTTCAAATGTATCCGGATTAATGTAGACAATAGTATAGCCTTATTGCTCTGTTTTACCCTTTCAGTTGTTTTTCGTGTTTGAGTAGCCAATAGACATGCTGATACTTTGCAATCATCTCGTGCATTACCAGAGTTTGTTTTCATTAAAGAACACTTTTTGTTAATTGAACCCTTTTTGAACTCTCCATCTTCTTCATAACACCCCCATCACACGGTTTAGGAGGTCTGTTTAAAAGCAAGCCTCCCACTGCAACTATACCAGCGGGTGTCGCTGTTGGACAGTGTTACTTTAGAAAAACGAGTGATTTTTACACCTTTTAATGTCACATTTTGTAATATTTGCATTGTTTTAGTTGTTATATGGATTATTTTCTCCTCCAGTATTTGTTTGTCACCTTTATTCACAGTGGGATAAAACTGAGCACATTCATAAATGGTAATTCAAGAAGAGAGATTCAACAAACAGAATTTCAGCAAGGCATCATTTGGTCCATCAATACATTTACAAAGGAAAAAAAAAAATACACCATGCAGTTTGGTTAAAAACTAAATTGAATTCAAGCTAATTTCCATTAAATTATCCGCCTAAAATAATGATAAAACCTGGTCTGTCTAAAAGAATCTAATTTTGCAAAAAAAGAATATAACCCTCATACAAAAGCACATAATGAAGAAGTAATCTTCCCTGTAATGTCCAAAACATGGCTTCAAATGCCCTTTTTTAAGCATATAAATCGGTACAGTACATAAATTGCTACTTTGGTACGAGATGAACCGGCCATCTCTGTGAAAAATGAAACATGAATAGACTTTATTTGCTTTCTTAATAAATGTCACTACAGTGTTATTGTGTGTGTGTGTGTATGTGTGTATATATATATAGTTAGTATCAATTCTATATATAACAAAAATGTGTAGGCTTGGAAAAGTCATGGAAATATCTCATGTCGGTATATTAGAAGCAGTTTGATGCTGGTTTTAACAGAGACAGAACTTAAATTCTTGCATATTCTTGTTCTCTCCCTTCTTCCAGTAGTGATGCATTATATTTCTCCTCTCGTAGTGTGCTAGTGCAAGTTATTGCATAGGTCAAGTCTTATCATATGTTGGTGTCTTTTGCAAGCACAGCGTATCCACACACACACACGCGTCTGCTCAGTGTCAGGGCATCGATAGCTCAACAGCTGTTCATTTTGCGCCGAGGACGGACTGCATTCTTCCCTCTGTGTGAGTGCGTTTAATTAACAGGGTTATTGGGATCTTGTGAGTCTGTGATGGGAGGTAGAGCTTCATAAGCAGGTAAATCTGTGTCGGGCTCAGAGGCCGTAACCGGACGCTCCTCGAGTGACAGGATGTCGATGGACTGGACGGACTGACGAATGCTTTCCTCGTATGTGGGAGGCAGCTGTGGTAAAAACAGAGATAAAGCATGACTTAAACATATGTTTGACACACAAGATAAATGCTGAAAAAAGTGATTCTGCTTGTGTCACACATTTTTAGTGTTTAACCAAAAGTACAAAACAAAGGTGCTTCACGAATTGCATTTAGTATTAAGAAATGATTGATAACTATTGAACATAATTAATAATTTAAAAAACAAATGAGAGAACCTGCCCAAAATTCCCTTTATAAATCCCAGTCAGTGGAAAATTGTGCTCACATTCGTCTCCACCCTAAAATAACCATATATGGAGCTTACAAAGCCTAGTTTTACTATGCATAGCCTCATCTGCATATCATTTGCATATGCATATTCATCCATGTGATACCATATTTAACGGTTTAAGACGGTATGAGATACGGATGTGCCGTCACATTACATTGCTTAAAATAATTTAGTAGCTTATCCTTGCCTTGTTTTTGAATGAATAAATCAAATAGTATAAAATGCATTTCAGAGAAAGCTTTTCTCAATCTTTTCCACTGGCCAAATAGTATTTTTAATTGCTTTTATATTTTTAATGGAAACCGATAGGCCTTATTGTGCATTATTGATCATTCTCAGACCATGAGCTCTGCTATTATCATGCGCTAAGCAATCCTCGCCGTAGTTAAAACAGTAAAACACAGCAGGCCACAGGAAAAGTGTTCAAAAGCAGCGCATCCACTACAAATATTTCTGTTTATTATAAAATGGTGTAACTTTTCGGTAATAATTTCATGTAAGTGCTTAACTCCATTAATGAGAATGACATATTTAATCTAAATGTGTATATCAGATGTAAAACATAGTTTAAATCATTCTTTTATTATAACTTTAACTATAAAGCTTTAATGATCATTCCAATTCTGCGAGAATAGAGACAGTTGTGACAGTTGTGATTTGTGACAGTTGAATGATAAAAACATTGACAGCCAATCAGAATCCTTCCTGTTTTAAAGAATCACACCAATGGATGATAACATTGGACCCAAATGACAGACTTCATGTGCACTTGCGGTCTTGTGGACTTACAATGGCCGCTGCGAGTGTCCCATTTCAGGTTTCAGAAGGGGGCGCCAATAACGCAAGTAAAGCAGCATTACGTCAGGAAAGCGTGAACTCGGAGGAAGATCGCACGGGCTCAGGGTTCCATTTGGGACAGAGCCATTCTTTTTATTCTACACTTGCACTTCAGTTCCACTGTCTGCATCCGAAAGCTGAAGAACGCATAAAGAGGTATGAAGGCAGCAAGGCACATCCGAATCCAGACAACTTCATCTGATCGATTTTTGATGGCAGCATAGATGCCTATGATTGATATCCCACAATCCTGTGCGTTCCAGTCTGTGATGGTTGAGTTAAACAAATAAATCTGGCATCTGGAAGTTGCCATTGGTGGTCAGTTTGTGTGTAAATATACGTTTTTAACAAATTTCTCCACTTTTGATGTCATTTCTAGTGAGAAATTACTCTTGTCGTAATTAAATATTCGCTTAGTTTTCACCAAAGCTCGCTCTATTTCTCTCTATTTTCGTGAGGCACCTTCATGTGCAAACAAAGTCATTGGCCGATAAAGCAGCGAGGCAAGTCAGTCAGTTGCCTAAGCTTTCGGAAGCGGCCACAATTGCAGGGTGTGGTTGGAAGTGGGAAGAATGGGAAGAATTCTGACTGGCTGTCAATGTCTTTTATTGTTCATCTGCTGGGGGAGAAAATGGTGTCAAAGTGATTCCAGCAATATCGTTCCTATGTGTCAGGATCTTTATAGTGGTGGTGTGGATTCTCTAGCAATGACCTAAAAACCACTAAGAGTACCCTAGCAACACTGTAGCAACCTTAAACCAGTAGAGTGCGCCAGTGCCCGCCCACTCTTTCAGCAGCGTTGGTTCCGGAAGTATTTTTTACATCCTTTTCTCCCATTGGGATTTCAAAAAAGTCTTTGTTAAGGCGTTATAAGGTTATATTTGGAGGGGGGGGGAAAGTATTAGAAAATTGGACAAATAGAAAAAGGCACAAGAGTGAAAGAACTACAATCCCATGAGGCATTGCGAACAGGATAATCGAATTAAAACTTTATTTAAGTTTATGGCAAAATATGGCATGTTTTGCTTGTTTCGACTCTCTGATTGGTGGAATTTTCTGTACTGCATCATGGGTAATGAAGTTTTCACCGCAAATTCCTCTGTTCAACATGATTATTTTAAAACTAAGTTGAAATACTGCGGGCTGACGGCTTCAACAGAAGCAAATACCATTAGTGAACAAACTTGTAGCTCACAGTCTATCAGTTATCATTAAAAATCATTATCATTCCCTATGGAGAAAATGAATAGAGTTTTTACTTCCATAACCCGACTGTTGCACTCTATAACTGCCCACAACACACTAGCATCATTTCTTTGTGAAAATATCAGTTACACTTTACTTAAAGTCTCTATGCATAATGCATTATAAAACAAAATCATAAAGTACGTTGTAATGCATTAAATCATTTCAGAAATAATTGTAACCAAAGTTAAAATGCATTATAATATTTGCACATTCTTTGTTACATCTGAAATTGACTGTGTGTCATGTGTTTTCCTGCATTATACTTTATAAAGTTGTAACAATGTATTACAGTATAACTTCGGTGACGATTATTCATGAAATCATAGAATGCATGATATGGTGCATAATTAATACATTAAAAATACTTTTACAATGCATTATACATAAAGGCTTTCAGTCAAGTGTTACCAAAATATATATTTTCTTATTATGTAATATTTCTGCAGCTTAGCAGGTCAGTACCTTTCCACAAGATAAAGACCTTTGCACTATGCTAATTCATAATACAGAGCTCAACATTTATTTAAACAAATTCAGCTAGTGATATTACTGCCATTTTATCTGTCTCTCCTTCGCTATCTCTTTATAATGTTTAATCTTTGAGCTCCGAGCCTTTCCTTTAGCCTCCTAAAAATAAACAGAGCTATTATAGGACAGACAAAACTGTGGCCTTTAGATGGAGAACAAGCTCTCTTAGCTCAGGAATATGGTTAATTGGTGAGAGATCGATCCACCCATTGAAACTTGGGAGAGTGAAGGAGAGGACAGACGGACAAAGAGCCGTTCTCTCTGCCAATGTTTACCTTTCAAGACAGTTATTATGTTTGATGTGCATCAATTTCCCTTAGTGTGTGTACTCATGCGTTTCCTGGCACAAAGTCAACATAAAAGGGCCATGAAATGCGGACAGCATGCGTCACGGCATCAGCGCAGGTGAGGGATACTGGGCCTGTCTGTGCGGCAGTGAATGGCCATTTACATGACATATGATCATGTTACGGAGCAGAAAATGGAGGGTTATTCATATTGAAAACCTATTGTTTCCTTAATTTAGTTAGACTACACCTGCCGTAGATAACCAGCTTATACTGCAGCCACACACTGCTAATAGACAACACTGTCATCGCTGGCCTTCAATAAAGCTACTACTGCTTAGTTGCCAAACATGAATATATATATTTTTTTTTTTATTTTTTTTTCATTTGTAATGACCAGTCATACTTGTGTAACGCTCGGTTTTGGTTTCTGTAGGGAGTTTTAGTTTGTAACTTTGTTTTCTTTTTGTTTCTATGGATTCTAGAAAGTTCTCATTTGTCGTCATGGCAACACATTGTTTGATTGATTTGAACCACCTGATCCTTGTTTAGCTTTTTAGTTACTCTGTGTATATACAGCCCTCCCTAGTGAAAAAATAAGCCTATACTTTAATGTAATGTGTTATAATATTGAGTTACTTTTCATAGAAAGTAATGCCTTAAGTAACTTTTGCGTTACTTTTTCTCACCTGGGCTGGGGGTTTTTTTATTGTTTTTTTTTTAATAACAACATAAAGAGAGCAAAAGTTATATTTTTGGCAAATGTAAAGGCCCTTTCACACCAAAAGTAAAATTAATAAGCTTTAGCCTTAAGGAAATGCAAATTCACTACTGTACAGGCGTGAATTTGCATTTCCTTCAGCCTAAAGCTTATTAATTTAACTTTTGGTGTGGAAGGGCCTTTACATTTGCCAAAAATATAACTTTTGCTCTCTTTATGGGAACACATGGAAAAGCAAAGTAACTTACCTTACTTATTTGAAAAAGTATCTTAGGTATTTTGTTGTCAATTTAAAAGTGATGTGTTACTTTACTAGTTACTTGAAAAAAGTAATCCGATTACGTAGCTCAGGTTACTTGTAGTGCCCCACCCCAACACTGAATATGACTTCTATGGCTAAATGAGTCACCTCTGTCACAATAGGTCCGCCGAGGCCGAAGCGGTCGGCTATCATCATGTGGATCTGCCGTTGTCTGTCTTTCTTGCGCACACTCTCGTACGAGGGCAGACGAGGATGAGGAGGCTCCACTGAGGACAGGTAGTAGCTGCTGGGCACACCGATGAGGAACAAAGAGCCCGACTGACAGCCACAAGCAGAAACAAAACTGATGAAATGAGGAACTGAAAGTAATGACGACAAGCTTTCACCCTTTACCAATGTTGTTCCAAACCTGCATTCCCGTCAAGACAATGACAACATACCACAAAAGTGAATATCTTTCCATTCAGGAAAAGTATTTTGGTGCCTATTGGTCATACAGGTTTATAACGACATGAAGGCGAGTAAATGACGGCAGAGGGTGAAATACAGTGTTCTTTCATAGCGCTTACCTGTGCATTGATGTTCTCATGACCTGTGTCGTGTGTTTGCTCAAAATCAGATGAAGCAACTAGAGTCTGTCTGCTGTTGTAGTACTGATGAGGAGCTTCCTGTTCAACCAAGAAATGACAAGCCTCTGTTAATACACTGTGAAAAAGAAACCTGGCAGCTGTGGGTGTCAGAATAATCCTGTACAAAAATACAGTAAAAATGTAAACATTTACAGAATGACCTGTACATTTTACAGTATAAACCTGTAATTTACAAACAAGAACATTGCAATTTAAACTGGTAAATCCATGACGCACACTAGTACTTTGTACCTTTAACATGTACTGACAACCACCATAATAACAGTTGGTAAAAGAGGAATCCACATGAAGAAGTTCATCACACAAACACAAAACACCATCATGCTAACACACAGACACTATAACAATGCAATAAACATTCATTAAACAACGGAAGATGTCAAATAAAACCCAAATGTGCGTAACTGGTAACAAAAATGAAACATAATTATTTAAACAAAATACTTTTAAATGTGAAGTGCCACACAGGGAATTATGGGAATGCCAGTTTATAGTTTTTTGCTGTAATTTATAATTTACTTCTAAAAAACAGCATTTAACAGTATTTTACTGTAAAAATGACATGAGATCTTTTACAGTTTTTTCCCTGTATATAGTACGAGAACTAACTGTTAAACTATAAACAGTTTTTTTTCTGTAGCGTTTTACAATATTCTACAGTTTTTTTTCAATTATTATTATTTATTTTTTTACAGTGTATGACATTTACCGTTCAAAAGTTTGGGTGAGATTTCTTTATGTTTTTGAAAGAAGTCTCTTCTGCTCACCAAAGCTGCATTTAGTATGTGATCAGAAATACAGTAAAAACGTTAATATTGAGAAATATTATTACAATTTAAAATGTTTTTTTTTTAATGTGAATATATTGTAAAATGGGTCCCACTTTATATTAAGTGGCTTTAAGTACTATGTACTTACATGTACTTACATTGAAATTAATAATTTGATACAATGTACTTATTGTGTAACTACGTTTTTACATTGTACTTACATTTTAAAAATTCCTGCATGTAATTACAGCTGTAATTAATTTATGTAATTACATTTGTAATTACACAGTTGACCCTTCCCTTACACCTTAAACCTACCCAATCCACCTCACCTGTCCCTAACCTTACCCGTATCACACCTCAATAGCAGCAAAAGTGTTTTACAATACAACATGAACACAATAAGTACATTGTACTTATTTTTTGCCACTTAACGCCACTTAATATAAAGTGGGACCGTAAAATGTAATTTATTCCTGTGATCAAAGCTGAATTTTCAGCATCATTACTCCAGTCTTCAGTGTCACATGATCCTTCAGAAATCATTCTAATATGAGGATTTGCTGCTTTAAGAAACATTTCTGGTTATTATCAATGTTGAAAACTGACTGCTTCATAGTTTTAGCTTTATTGTCATTTCCGGAGCTCAACCACCAGCATAATAAGTTACAATGTTTTCATATTGATTGCTAGTCAAACCATAAGCAATCTTGATTTAAAGTCTCACACCCCCGTCTTTGTCTTCCGCAATGTCTCTCCTCCTCTTCCTACTTCTGCAATGTTAGAGCCAGACCTCTGGATGGTCATAAATTACTCCGCTAAGGAGAAGACCACCAAGCAACTTCCTCAACGGCTCCCTCCCCTCCCATCCAGCGCTAGATTAGGCAGGCGGGCCCCGCGTGAGGCCGAGGAATTCCTCCAGCCCAGCCGGACACTCAGTGAATACCCCACACCTAAATAGATGCCTTTGTGTCCCGGGACAATACAGTGTCTTACTGCGTCATCAGGGTGCTGAGTAACAATCCCCACACTGGCGTTTTAACGGTCTTCCTCTGTTTTGCACCCTTGTTTCTGTGGCAGGTACTACTAAACGAGCGCACTCCCTTTTACAGGCCCATATGTCACCCGGACAAGTCAGTTAACAGTGTTACAAGTCATTAGTGCACTCATTGGCCAAAATGTGCAGAAAAGGGTTGGAAATTAACCAGGGCTTGAGGTAAATGCAAGCAACAAAATGCCCCTTCATGGTTTTATTTATTTATTTATTATTATCTGTTATTTACATCATTTCACATCAAGAAAAAAATAAGAAATTATATTTTGGACAAAGAAAATTAAACCTGTTTTAAGAACATTAAGACGTTATTTTCTTTACAATTACTTTGGGCGACAAATTTCTACCATTACTGTGTGGGGACATTTTAATTTGAGTGAGTTATTCACATTATAATTTTTTCCTTAAATACTGTAATACATTTTACAATACATTTTTAAAGGCAGTGCAACAAATTCTACCATAAATATACTTTATCAATGAAATATTGTCACCACGGCAAAAAAATGTACGTGTTTTAAAAAAAAATAGGCTTCATTTACTTAATGTCAAATATAATTTCTTGTAAATTTGGGTACAAAATATGATACAGATGAGATTCAACTTTATGTAAAAAAAAAAAAAAAAAAAGTTTTATCTTGCAATAATAAATGGCTGACTGTACCAAAAAGTGCACGTTTTTAAAAGTTTTGCTTTAAAGTACATTTTAAATCATGTTTTAATAATTATTTTGATGTGTTGACTACCAAAGCAGGGTAACATACTAAAGTACTTGATTATAATTTTAACTGTAAATGCATTATTCAATATTACATTTAAAGTATATTTTTATTTGTGTCAAAGACAAGAGAAGAAATTATGAAATTAAGATGAACTTAAGTCAAAAGCAGTTCAGCCAATAGTATTTAATGTAAATTTAAACTATAATACATTTTCATTTCAATTAACATGCATTTAATATCAGTTCACACTGATGTATATTTTTAAAAATACACAAAAAATATACAAAAGTATATTCTTTTAAATAGACCACATGCTTTGTGTTTAGAAATTGTTAGAAAAAAGTTCCCCTCTTAAAGGTAAAAAAATGCCCCTGTCAATCAATCCCAGTAGGCAAATATCGTCCCTTAATAGAAGCCGGGCCCGAATCTGAGACACAGCTGACGTCTTGGACTCAAGGCAAGAGCTCCTGACAGCTCTGACATCACTCACAGTGACGTACTTTGACCTTTCCCATCACCCCTCTTATTCGGGACACCGGGAGACACGTTTAGTAAATGTGAGGTCAGGGGTCACCTTCCCTCGCTGGTTTTCCCTCTCAACAGTCTCGGAGTCCCCCAATAAGAGAGACGTTCTTTTGTTTGCTCCTCTGATTCAGGCAGTGTGAAAGAGCAAAAAGCGTGTAAAATCAGCCCTGAAGTCGGGGGAGGACCTCTTCAGCGGTGTGCCTTTTTCAGTGCCTGACCTAAAGTAAAACCTTTGTCTCCTGTGATCCCCCCCCCCACCACCACCACCAAAACACTGAACCTAACGATCAGATGGTGAAGACCCCTCAGTAAGAGGACATAATGTCTCAAAATGAGTCGAGTTTCTATAGGAGAGATGATAAAAGAGTTTCACTTGCACTGGCCTGCATAGATCAGCATGAATTCCATGTTGGTCCAGGCTGGTTTATACTGGTCTAGCTGGTGGACCAACACAGTCATGCTGTTTTCAAGGAAAACTGAGCTGGTGTAGCTGGTCCACAGCATGCAAACGTGACCAGCAAGTCTTAAAGGTTTAAGAATCGCCACGCAACATTAGAGATTTACCACGTTAAAACCAGATTTCTTCTTCAATGCAAGTATGAGATTATTTCATCATTTAATTATCCACAAGGTGAAAATCATATTTGACTTGTCCGATCATTTCGTCCGCTTAAACTCCGCCCCTTTCTTACAATCGCATTCAGCCGATCTGCTGCCATCCAATCAACAACCGATGGATTGAATCAAGTCCCGCCCTTTTTTTTCAGTAATCCATTTCACTCTGATGTACGTCACAATATGGAAGAAAAGAGCTGATGCTACTTCTGTTTCACTGCGACTTTAAAGAGCATAAACAAACCATGGAGCATCTATAGACAACAGTTTGCTACAAACTGACAACTAGTTGTTAAAATGTCTTTAAAGAGGCCATACAGTATTATATGCATTTTCTAAGTCTTGATTTTGTGTTTGGGCTCTACTCGAATACATTTTCATGCTTGAATGTTCAAAAAACACATTATTTTTATCATATTTGACATTGTTGCAGAGGAAGAGCTCCTTTCTTCCAACTATGGTCGCAAGTTCCATAGTTATTCGCATACATAGTTCAATAAATCGATGTTTCCCGAAACCTGTGTGGTTTGAACGACAGCTCTCGACCTGTAGTTAGAGAAGCAGAGTTTCTTGTTTGAGTGATGTGTGGACTCAATAAATCCTTATCTTGAGCAATAAATAAGCAAGCTGAGATTCAATCTGTATCTTTTATTTTCAAATACACAAATGTCATTTATGTCTTTTAGTTTGTCAAGAGATTTAAAGCGCCGTTTTTGAAGAGTGCGCATGTGCGAACGTGCTCTAGTACGTAAGAACGAGCCTATGATTGAATCTGGAAATAAAGCGAAATATCTACGAAAAATGAGGAATAGTCCTCAGATGCCATGTCCGTAATTTATTAGCAAAGATTCTCGCATTAATTCAGTCTCAAACAGATTCATTAAAAGAAGTTATTCCTTCACTATGTGTGTGGCATCATTAACCAACATGGTTGAACAACAAAATTGCGACAATACGGTTTCGGTTACGGTCGTGATGAGCTAGTTGATTTCTTCAACGATGCATCCTACTATAGTAGTTAAGCAGCGAGTAATGTCGTTGTACTGCTCTGATTGGTCAGCTGGATCAGTGTGTTGTGATTGGTCAAGCGCTATGAGCATGTTTGGGAAATGTCCCGCCCCTTACCATAACCGCGAGTTTCAATGCTCTACTAACTCACTCAACCAGGCCCCGCCCCCTTTATCCTGCGTATGAATTATTTAAATGAGGAATTTTGTGACGTGTTCGTTCCCGGAAGAAAACTCAAGACTACAATGGAGGCGTTTCAGGGAGTTCAGAAACACATGCAGATATAAAGAAAAACTCCTGCTGGAGGGACTTTGCAGACCTTTTTCATGCTCAAAAAGCAACTTTACACACTAAAGAGAGTTGAACATGTAAAAAAGCAGAATAGATCCTCTTTAAGCAAAACAGCAGTTTCTTGTTCACAGCCTTTGCTGTGGTAAATCATTTCAGAAGTGACTGCTGTATATTGTGCATACATGCAATGATACTTTAGGTCAGGGGTGCACAGTCTTGCTTCTGGAGATCTACCTTCCCATAAAGCCTTCAATGAGGTCATGTAAACGCATTAAACCGTTCTCCTTTATCAATTTAGGGTCATAAACGATCGACAGATAGATTTATGGACGATTTCACCCGCATATAAACACGTTTACCAGTGTTCTTTCGTCTTATTGAAGTGCACATGTGTGATATGTGACAGGAAAGCGTCCTTAAGCACATCCAACCGGAGCAAGTGTTTTGCGGTGAGGAGGAGCAAATATACTGTCCATGCTGCGGATATATGGTACAGTCGTAGAAATAGCATGCATGAGAGGAAAATGTGAGTCTTTACAAGTTTCTCGCTGACATTTAGCAAAACTGGGGGTTTAATGCTTTGTTTAACACCACAACTCATATGCAGTTGAGAGCTGCAGGGATGATGTTTTTCTGTAGGCCAAAAGCCAGAAGCGAGTTGCATTTTAGCATTTTATTGTTTGGGACATTAAAGGGATACTTCACAGATTAGCATTAAGCTGTGTATCAGTAGATACCCGGGAGTATTTTTGAATGGCCGTGCTTCCCTCCCTCATGTCCCCCTGAGACGAGAGATTTCTGTATTGTGTGTCTGGAAAAAAACCTCAGATGACGCAAAAATCATCATTTAGCATCATCAGAGGCTCTTTTGTCCAGAGGCGAGAGACTCCAGCCAGTAGGAGGAGCTCGTCCCGCATGTCTTCAACCCGCCCATAGGGGGATCTCACGATAAAACGGCGTCTTTTCAGTTTCGAGTCGACTAGTGGCCTAGTTGTATCATTTCTTCCGATACTGCCCTCTGTAACCAGTAGGCGTGGCTTGGGAGTGGCCTCGTAGGGCAGCAAACCAAGTGCATTCTGGGAGTTGTTGTCTTTCATCCACATGAGTCAAAAATACATTTTCTGGCTTTTCTCAGTCTAGAAGGCTCCAACTTCTAAAATAATTTCACATCTCTACTACATAAATGACCCCATTTAAATACACATTCATCTTTCCAGCGGTGAAATATCCCTTTATATCCCAGCCGAACAGTTAAACTCATCTACTCACTAGTCGCTTTCACAGCCCTATTGTGAGCCCCATCGCACGCTTGCAAAACTATTATAACTCCAACTTTCAAGCTTAATGAAAAAACTTTTGACTTCTGCCGATTATATTTAGGTTTCAAAATTCATAAAAGTTGTGTTCATTTGTGAAGATTACCATGATAGGCAAAACGTGCAAGAGTCATAAACCTTTGGTCAGATCACAGAGATTATTCACTGCAATAATCCAAACGCCAGTGGAAAAATCAGGATGATGCTTCACTTTCAGTTTGGCAAACTGCAGTGAACCAAAGACAGCCTCAAAAACACGGTTTGATATCGCTGGTGTTTCTGACGTCACAAACTACCTTGTAACCAATCAGATCAACGTGTGATCGTCAACCAGTGGATCTCTGAGCTGGTGTGAGTGAGTGGAGGCGGGGCTCATTTGCATATTCATAGAACCACGTATACTAAATGAGGCAAGGGTGTAGAGTTACATTCCAGCTACTTTAAGGCATGAAGTTTTTTTTTTTCAATGAAAAAACATTGAAATATGTAATCTCGAGAAAGACGGGTCTCCAGGAGTGGGTCTCAGAACCATTGATTTAGTAAGTTTAAATATGGTGGTCACTCCCGAAACTTTACTGTGTGTATATGGTCAATTTGGTGTGATCTTTGACACTCTAGCTACACTAGACTCACATATTAAGAGTATTACAAAATCTGCATTCCATCATCTCAGAAACATTGCAAGAATTAGGCCCTACCTTACTCTACCTGACGCTGAAAGGCTTATTCATGCATTTGTTACTTCCAGGATTCACTATTGTAATGCACTATTTGTTGGTTTACCTGCTAAATCAATAAAACGGCTGCAGTGCATCCAGAATTCAGCAGCACATACACTTCACCACGTCAGCACATTACAGGCGTGCTTTATAGCTTGCATTGGCTTCGTGTTCAGTCGCGTATTGCTTTTAAAACTCTCACACTAACACACAAAGCTATGCATGGAATAGCCCCTTCTTATATCTGTGACTTAGTAAGCCTGTATGCGCCTTCCCGTTCCAGTTTCAAGAAGTTGTTAAAAACTCATCTCACGTCACCCTGGACCACAAAACCAGTCACATGGGTCAATTTTGCTGAATAAATAAGCTTTCCATTGATGCATGGTTTGTTAGGATAGGGCAATATTTGGCTGAGATACAGCTATTTTAATATATGGAATCTGAGGATGCAAAAAAATCTAAACATTGAGAAAATCGCCTTTAAAGTTGTGCATTTATGTTGGCGATTGTGCAGCATTCACTCACAAAAATAAATGTTTTATATATTTACGTTAGGAAATTTACAAAATATCTTCATGTAACATGATCTTTACTCAATATCCTAATGATTTTTGGCATGAAAGAAAAATCTATAATTTTGACCCATACAATGTATAGTTGGCTATTGCCACAAATATACCCGTGCGACATGTGACTGGTTTTGTGATCCAGGGTCACATATAGACTGTTATGATTAGTGTGTTGTACTGTAATGATTATTTTTGTACTTCTGCGCTTTGGGTTTTAGAAAAGCGCATTATAAATAAAATGTATTATTATTATTATTAATTGTGTGTGTACATTTACCACATGCCTATCTTCACCACAGGTTAACTTGGCAGACATGTTTTTGCATTTCCTCTTTGTGGAGGCAGTTTCCCTGTGGTACTGAGATAAGGTTAAAGTTCCCTCAGGGGGGAAGATTAGGGCTGAAAGTGATCAGGAAAAGGAAACGCTGAGGATGAGGCATGACTTCAGGCTGAAGTGTGAGCAGAACACAGCAGATAAACGCTGCACTCTCTCCGTCTAATCTAACATCTGCTCTCACGACACATCCTGAGGACTGGACACATTAAAGGAGAACAGCTCTGGCGTGAGGTGAGGTTTCACAGCCCACATTGGAAGGTTCCTGCACTTAACTCTCTGATGCTGTTCTTTTTATGTTTAGTTTTTTTTTACAATTTTTTACTTCATCGGAATGGTACGAAACTTGGTAAAGGTGAACACACAAATATTTATGGACATGATTCGAAAAGTTTAAATGGCCCTGAAAAAAATAGTCACACTTGTGCTCCTCATGGTCAAAAATGACGGCATTGGAAATGAATGGGAGACGAATTTCATCTAGTGGAAACGTTTGGTACTGCGGCCAAACAAAATCTTAACGAAAGTTTATTTATTGAGATATCAAGCTCAAATTTGGAACACAACTTGTATTCCAAAATGAGTTCCAATTTATGGCTTTGATTTTCTTGCAGTTTTAGTGTAAAACATGTTTTTGAAAATATATATTGAATATCAAAATTGAAAATAGTATTTTTGTGCATTTTTCATAACTATAAACGTAAAATTCTCTAACATTTTTAAGTTCACTTTTTAACACTTTTTTCACTTCAGCAATAATCTGCCAAGTGTCGTCTTTGAAAAGAGATCAAACTCAAGTCTGTGCTCTAAAGCATTCAGGATTTACGACAGTTTAAGTTGGAAATGTAATGCTTTATGCTCAAAAAGTGAATAAAATTATAATTACATTTATAAATACAGCGTAAAAATAATTCAGTACCATAAAATCCCCTAAAAATATAAAATATTGAATAAAAAACATTATCGAACTAAAATATAGTGCATTGGGAAAAAAGGGTCATTTTTGACCGAGACGCGAGGGTTAAAACACCAATAAATTTTCAACAAGTGTGTTATTAATTTTTTTTAATGTTTGCTTATAGTGTACTAAAGAAAACCCATAAAAGTATATGGGTTACTACTGTATAATTCATGAAAAACAAAACAATGATAGACATGAAACGGCTCTTTTAATTCTTTCAAATAAATAATATAAAATTGCATTAATTATTATTGCACTGACCAAAGTGTGTAAAGGGAGAAGGTTACTATAAAAACATACATTTTAACATTAGACGTTACATTCTGATGCTATTGTTTTATATACAATTGTTCTATATGCAGTTTGTAATGCAATTAAATCAGAACTAACTATAATTAAATGACAGAAAAAATAAGAGTAATCAATTACTTTATATTTTCAAATAAGGAAAAGTAATTAAATTACAGTAATTAATTACTTAGTAATGAGCTACACCCAACACTGAAAGTTAATATAAAGGCACTAAATTACAACTGTCATTACAAACGTGTATTTACAAATATATTTAAATACATGAAATACATCTTTCAGCAGAAATTACATTAAAGTATATTTCAGTTTACCATAAACGCTTGTCATTAGGGTTAGGGTTAGGGTTAGGGTTTCAAAGACAATATATATATATATATATAACATTATGAAATAACATATAAAGATGTAGTTTTGTTCAATGTTCAACTAATTGCAATTTAATATAAATTTAAACTATTATACATTTACATTTAATTGCAATTAACATGCAATTATTGTCAGAAAACATTACATTTAAGTATATAATTTCAGCAATAAGTGTTTTTATTTTTATTTAAAAGTGTACGTGCGCAGACAGCTTTACTCCTCCTCTCAGTTTGAGATTTGATTACTGTGTAACTTTTCCAGGGCACTTGTGACCATGACAGTCAGGGGAACGGTCACGCTGTATTGTGCTCCTCTCTAACAGAACGGCTTGTTTATCTGACTCACGTAAACCTGCACAGTTTGTGCTCTTCACAGTCAAATCTTTGGGTTTATGAAGCTTTCTTGCTTACGTTGCTTGAGTTTTTTGCTTGATATCGCAGTCCAAACTGAGTCACAGTGTTTGCCGAAGCACATGGCGAAGCTCGTGAACGTTTAGCACAGTTAAGAGAAAGATAATATGTAATCTCTGATTGTGTGTCAGCGTACTGAACAGTGGGAGATGTTCTTCATTCGCAAAAAAAAAAAAAAAAAAAAAAAAAAAACTAGGTCAGCTGTAACTCTTTAACTACATTTGATACTTTCATTCGCCCTAAACCTGTCCAGCATCTGATTTCATGTCCTATTGGAAAGGAAAATCCCAAATGACATCTCATTAATATCTCAATTGTCCCTCATAGGAGATGGAGATTTGGACGAAGTTTTGTTTTTCCCTGAAGTTTAGGAAACATGTCTCACATGTCTCCTCTAAAGTTTCAGAAATCTCAACAATGTCTCAAATGTCTCAAAGCCATATATATAATTTCCCATTCATTAAACTCTATGAGCTACATTCATTTCCAAGCCTTAGGTTTGCAGGAGAAACACCTGACCTGAGGCACTTAATGAAAGTATGAAAGCTTGGATGAATGGGATGTTCCTCACCATGTCAGTGCGAGATTCCTGATAAACCCTCATTTTGCAGCAGAGAGGAACCTTCCGGTACAGGATCAACAGCAGCACCACGATCATGAAGAAGAACACCAGACAACAGACTGGAGAGACACAGCAGACACGAGCACGTCAATCACACGAGCTTTCGGAAACACTCTCGCTGCTGCTTCTGCTGTTTTTAACTCATCTAATGTACATGTAGACTCATAAAGATTAAAAATAGGCACAATTTAGAACATTTAGCCTAAGCATAAAGCATGAGTCTTTACAATCTTGGCAAACATAATTTCTGCAATATATATTTATATATTAAGGTTTTATATATACATATATATATATATATATAATTACTTCTATTGTCTTTGAAACATGGTTAAAGTGAGCTGCATAATGACAAGCGTTTATGGTAAACCGAAATATACTTTAATGTAATTTCTGCTGAAAGATGTATGTCATGTATTTAAATATATTTGTAAATACACGTTTGTAATGACAGTTGCAATTTAGTGCCTTTATATTAACTTTCAGTGTTGGGTGTAGCTCATTACTAAGTAATTAATTACTGTCATTTAATTACTTTTCCCTATTTGAAAAAGTAAAGTAAGGGATTAATCTGAATTTTTTTGTCATTTAATTACAGTTACTTCTGATTTAATTGCATTAAATATATAGAACAATTGTATATAAAAACAATAGTATGTAACGTCTAATGTTAAAATGTATGTGTTTATTGTAACCTTCTCCCTTTACACACTTTGGTCAGTGCAATAATAATTAATGCAATTTTATATTATTTATCTGAAAGAATTAAAAGAGCCGTTTCATGTCTATCATTGTTTTGTTCAACTCGAGATTGAAATGTGTTTAGAAAGTAATTAGAAATCCAATACTTTTATAGAAAGAGTAATTAATACAGTAATCTAATTACACCGTTGAAGATGTAATTAGTATCTAGTAATTCATTACTTTTACAGTAGCTTACCCAACACTAAACACTGTGGGTTTACAAACCTTTAAGATATTTTACTGTAATTTATGGTCTCAAACATATACAAACAGAAAACACTACTTTTAAACATAATAATAATATTTTTCCAAGAAATTTTACGACATCATCAGCCCAATTAAGACATTTAACACTGAGAAATACAGTATTTATATGGATATATTAGCACGTCTGATGGTGATACTCACACGCGCCCACGACGACTGTCCGCTGGTCCGCAGAGAGGCTCGAGCTGGAGGCGACAGTTGGGGACACAGTGCTGGACATCTCTGACAACAAATACAACTCTTCTAACAAGCTGTCTCATAGTAAGCCATCACGAGAGTCCTCTTTCCTTCTTCCCAGCTTCATCTTCAGACACGAGTGAACTGAACGTCAGTCACGACTCACATCCTAGTCCTCGCGAAGCGGCAGCGGACACTGTTGCCATCGGTGAATGGACGGAGAATCCTACTATGGCGAAGGCGTGGCTTGTGAATACTAACGAAGCTCGTGACTGGACGCTGCCGGGATGTCGCTAAGCAACGGTTGCAAGGACTAATTAATATTCATGAGCTGAACCGTCACCGTAGTAGGATTCGTTAATTTCGAATAAGAAGGATGTGAAATAGACACAAATAAAGTTGTACATTTTGTTTATGTCCTAGTTTAGGAATACAGGCATTAACGTTATCTTAATATATATATATATATTTTAAAAAAAAATAATTATATGCCATACTCAGTCTCTTCCGTATCGCTCAAATAGACAAGCTGAAACATTCCTTGAACGTTTACAGGTTGTCTTGGAGATAAAAAAAAAAAAAAGCAGGACTTTGCGCTTTTATAGAGCGCTGAGCGCCACCTAACGTTTACAAACAACTTCTGCGTGCTTTTAAACTGCCACAGAGAGCTAGCAGTATTACGTTCATCGATTCATCTTTCTCATACGAATATTTTGATTCTTCGGAAATTACCATTTAATATAACTACATATTGATACTTAAATATTTGATTATTAGGATGCCAGGAGAAGTTGAAGAATTCGTGCATTAAAATGTTTATTTCAAATAAAATTAACAATATATTTTAAATCAGTGTATAAACAATCCATCGTGAATTTGTGAATCGTACACTTTTATTTATAATATTTTCACAGCCACCTCGGCATCTCCTCTCTGAACATGGATTCAGATCAGTCTGATTCAGTTGAATGAGAATCATTTGGTGAAAAGACTTTGAACCGCGAAGCTTTCTCAACGGGCATTGACCGGTTCACAGTCTGATTCACTGAGTCGACTCCCTCTAGTGTGCGACTCGCGGCTAACATGACTCGCTGCTGTGTGCGATTCACGGGGGAAAGATGGTCGCGAGCACCCGTGTACAGAAGCTCCTTAGACGTTATAAACTCGCGATCGCGGCCGGTTTAACGATTCTATTGATCCAGGGGCTGGTGGTATGGAGCCTGCGAAGTCTGGAGGAGGGAGAGGCGGAGGTAAGGCGCTGTTTCATGCGGGTAAATCTGTTTTCCGTGTCTCAGTTACGCCGTTTAAGCTGAAGGTTTATGTTAGCATGCTAAGCTAAGCTAAACCCTTCAGTCCAGTCTCATTAGTTGAACTGTAACTCCAGGAATAGCGACACCGAGTGTAAACAAGCACGTTTATTGCATTACCTGAAAAAGTCGTAGTGTATGAAAAACATATTTGCTGTTGCTATGGTCAAGTGTTGTGTAGGCGGTCATTTAGAGTGGTTTGTTTTGACCGGCGTCGGGTTTTAAATGACTGGACTGACTTCACCCATAACAACTCTATGGTTGTGGAGAAACTTAGTGAGATGTCTACGTAGGCAGCATTTTTGTTCATCTTAGTCTTAACCTAGAGGGCCACATACATAGAGCGCATTTTTAGGCGTCATGGTCTTAAATTCCAGTAAGCTGCCTTTCTACTCAGGATTTGTGGGCTTCAATGTATGAGACTCTCGTGAGCCTCCTACCTTTTAAACTGCTACCCTTTGGCCATCTGTAGGGCTAGTCTAAAGTGTCCTACCTAGACAGCACTTTTTTAACACCATAAGTCACTGACTTTGACTATGATTCCCAAAAATGCTGACTACACTCCTAAAAATAAGGGTCCCTAAAGGGTTGTTTCGCAGCGATGACAAGAACCATTTTTGGTTTCCCAATGAACCTTTAGTCAAACTGTTCTTTTTTTCCACAAAGAATCTTATATTTAATGGAAATATTCCATGGATGTTAAAGCTTCTTCATGGAACGATCAGTGCCGATAAAGCGGGGCTTGATTTTTGTCCATGTGGAATTGATTTGGATGGTTGTGGTTTGCTATTGGCTGATCTCATGTGAGTGACAGGTTGCCCCGCCCTCACGCCAGTAAACACATCATCAGGGACGAGAAGAGATGAAACTTATTCTGATTAAAAATGATGAGGCACATGAATTAAAAAAAAATTATTCGCATGGAAAAATCACTTAAGATAAATACTGCAATATTCTTTAAAAAAACAAGATTTGTCAATTTTGAGAATACGTAGATGTTCCTTACTGTGTTTTGATGTTGTCTAGTGAGGTCTAATAGCATTTTGGGGTCTTAAAACCTAGTGAACTAGCCTACCTTTCTAGTGACCTGACTAGGAACGTGCCTGTGTGACCCAAATTTGATTTTGTGCTTATTTGTGTGACTCAGGTCTGTTTTTATCATGACTGCGTAAATGGCACAAACCACATGATTGACAGGCCAGATGTTTTGCAATGCCACCTCAGTCTGAACAGTCAAATCGAAATTCATGCGACTTTTAAACATCTCTACTAGATCAACATTCATCACAATACTGCGCTCATGGGTGTCATTTCAAAGATTTTACATACCGGACGTTATCAAGAGAGTTGTGAAAGCTAGTCAGTGAAAGACAGTGATGTGTCGCAACTCATAAGTATTATAGTGACAGCTCTATACAAGCAAAACACGAGGGCTCGTAGCATAAATGTTTAAAACCACTGACCGTGATCTGACATTGGCCACATTCAGATCTTATAAATCGGAATTGAGCGCTAAGGCTCGCAGTGTGAACGTAGCCAAAGTTGTTGTCTTGGTAGGGAGCTTGCTTGGTTTTGAGACACAGCCGACAATTAAATCCGGCTGTTCATAGATTCGGTGTCCTCAGGCTCTATTAAAATTCACCCTTATAGATATTATTCTGAACAGTTTTCCATGCATATGAGATGGCGATGTCGAATTAATTCATACGATTCGGATATAAAAACATGATTTTTTTAGAAAAAAAGTAAGGGTAAAGGTCCACCCCTAAACCTAAATCTCAGTGGTGCAAAAGCAGATTGTACGACAGACATCGAGGTCACTTCCGTGATTTGGGGAAAGCCTGTAAAAGTCCTTTGCAAAACTCACAAGTGTAGGGAAAACCTAGTGAATTCAACACTCCATAGAAATTTATTTTTTCCGAAGTGTTGACAACTTAGTGTAAACTAATAATTGTTGCAAACTGGTACTACCAACAAAATACTAGTGCATTCCTGGAACTGGGCGTCGTTACACTACATCCTTATTCATCGCTTTCTGCCAGGACTTTTACGGGCTTTTCCCAAATCACGGAAGTGACGTCGATGTCCGGGTTAGCGGTAGCATAAGCCATCAGGCAAGTGTTATTTAAATAAACTCGTGATGTACTTACAAACCTTCCAATGCCTTGTTTTATGAGTACAGAACCTATTTGTACTACTGTAGAAGTTTGGTACCATTCTGGGCATTATTAGTTGGGTAATTTACGAGATACAGCCTTGGATCCGTTAGCGCCTGCACTCAGCCATCCGGCTGATATCTCTAAATAAGCTCTAACTTTAATAATGTTCGACCGAGGGGGAAAAAGCTTCTGGGGGGTGTTTGGCTCGAGATCATGGTGCAAAGGACCCTAGGTTGATTTTACTCCGAACCATCCCTTTAAATGAATCATGTGTGACCGTTTTGCTGCTCTCGGATGACTGCAGCTAATAATGTGGTGTAGTGTTTAAACATCCAAGCGGATCAAACCCCAGCAGGCGGGATTCAGGAATGATAATCATTGTGCTCTTGATCAAAACACAACCTCAGGTTAGTCCAGGATGACTGATCCTGTAATAAATTAACTGTAACTGTAAGTAAACTTTAAGGAATCCTGCATAGCTAATTAGTAAATGTTTAACTGTCTGCTGTTCAAGGGCTCTGGAGTAATATGGGAATACATTTGGGAAAGGACTGGAGGTTACGAGTTGTGACGAGTATCAGGAATGTGCTGGGTGTCGTGTCTGGATTCCTGCTCCATCTGCACTTCACTGTCCACCTGCAGTCGAATAGATTCCCTAGAACGTGATCAATGAATGTATTGAGCAAAAAAGTTCTTCTGTAGTCAAAAGTAAACTGAGGGTACGTTTACACGACAATGATCCGCTTAAAACGGAGAAGTTTTTCCTTTGAGTTTTCCGTGTGCAGAAACGATCCCCATTCACACGGATCCGAGAAAACGACTAAAAATGCTGTATTCTGCTGCCAGGCCATTAGATGGCGATGAAACACTATAGACTGAACACGTAATATGCATGTGCATGACGTCATCATCTTCGAGATTCGCTTTTTTGTTGTTTACATGGAGACCGTTTTCAAAAACTTGCACTTTGAAACCCCTTTTCAAAAGTTTGCGTTTTCAGGCACCCAAAACGCCGTTGTCATGTAAACGAGCGGCCAAAACGCATTCAAAGTTTTATGTTTTTAGTTGAAAACGGTGTCGTGTAAGCAGCCCCTCAGTATGCAGGTTTTTCAGAAAAAGTATTCCATCGTTCACATGTTTGGGATCAGTAAGACCTTTAATGATTTTGAACGTCTCGTCTGCTCACCAAGGCTGCATTTATTTGATCAAAAAGTACAGTAAAAACAGTAACTGCTTTCTATTTTAATATGCTGGCAAAGCTTAACTTTCCAAGTCTTCAGTGTCACATGATCCTTCAGAAATCACTCTGATATGCTGATTTGCTGTAAAGTACATGAGTGACTTGTTTCTTCACATTGAGTTGACAGTTTGAACATTCTTGTTGGCTATAAGGTCATATGATATTCAATCGCACATTAAATTGTTTTAACATTAAATAAAGCACATCATTAGGTACGATTATCAGTCATACGTTGTGACTTTGCAGAATAGAAACCGTTTCTTAAAATGAATCATCGTGTTTCGCTGTCCCCGCTGGTTAGGACAAAAACCCCTGATTAACAAGGAAAAGATATCTTTACCAGAAAGATACCATCTGGTTAGATACATTTTAATCAGGGTTCTTTGATGAATAGGAAGTTTTACTGTCACTTTTGATCCACTTAATGTGTCTTAAGACACTGAATAAAAGTAGAATTACTTAAAAAAAAAAAATAAAAAAAATATGACCCCAAATTTTTGAACAGTAGTTTGTATAGGTTAAACATTAAATGTCCTTTACTGATAGTACTGACTTCTATTTTTATAATTTCATCCATTTTAGCGACTAGATAACATCTCAATATATTGAGAAGACCAATAACGGGCCACGTTGAGATGCTTACATGTGCACAAGGCTAGGAAATTTGGTTTAAAGATGTGTCTGAGATGACAGTGGACTGTATGAATGGAGTGCTGCCCCCCTGAGAAGCTCCCAAAGTTTCTGTCATGGGATGTTTCACATGTTTGCGAGAATGCTTTGCTGCAGCCTTTCTCCTAATTGGCCCTCATGGGAATGCAACCTACCATGTGTCTCTTTCACAATATTGCTTTCCTGTAGTGGGCCTGGAGGTGCTGGACACCTACTGCAGATATTACAGCACGAATCAGTATTCTCTGACTCATTCAGGAACAATGCTTGTTTGATTGATAAAGAAGTATGATGTGCCATTCAGCCCCAAGATGTAGGAATCAGCCTGCAAAATGTAATGCTCAAAACCCAAACTATACTTCAGTTTTGAAGTGAACGTTTACTGACGCGGTACTACCGGTTCTGTAGAAAGAAAGGCTTTTATGTTTTTCAATTTAAGTATTGATTTGGTACCAAAGTGCAAGAGCTGAATCACGATTTTTTTGTTTCAAACAGAGTTTGTGATTCTCCCACGATTCTGAACGGACAACTAAACAAAATAACATTTAATTTACTAGAGGCTCTGACAGTGTTAACTGCTACAGTCTATTTAAAATGTTTAATTAATCTGAATTAATTATTTTTAAAAAACAGGTTAAATGAATGATTCAATGACTTACTTATTAATACTTGTTTCTGGATGAATCAGCGTTTTTTAAATAAATCTCTTGAATTAATGATTCAATGACAATCACGTGTTGCCCCCTACTGGTGTAACGATGTAATCGATACAATCGTTATTTGAAGCGCCATGCTACTTTCAAAAGGTGATTTGCTCTATTTTGATCACTACCGTAGACAGTGTTTATTTCTGAACTATAAACTTAGGCTATATCCCAGTGCTTCTGTGATAATATGAATATTTGTAACAGAAATAACGATATGTGTGGTTGAAAAGACTGTTTGTGAAGCCGTTTCATGACAACTGCTCTCTCTGGCTCAGTGGCAGCGCCAACACTGATTTGAATGAGTGCAAGAGTAATGCCAGAGTAATGATGAATGTGTCAGAAAAAATAGCAAGGAGACATTTTAATCAGCCTATTTATTACTAAACTACTGTTTTCTGAGTCAGTGTTGGCTGCAAAGGTGAAGTTGACGATGCTGACTCGCCATCTCTGCAGTATAGTGGAGAAATGCAACTTTCATATGGATTACATAAGCAGAGAGTATTTGTTTTCGATTAGTAGACATTTCAAGCTTTCTATAGATATATTTCTCGTGTCTTGTGAGGCAAGTATACACTGAGGAGTTTCGCTTCGTTTATGTGACGCGTTGCTGTTCAGGGAGACCGAGACGGCAGAAAGTGCATCTTGTTTGTTTTCTTTATTTTACAAAAGCACGTTTTGTTGATATTGCGAGTGTACACAAATAAAAGTAGACCCTTTACAGTTTGGAATGACTTATCTGTATGACTAAAAATGACATATTATATATTATAGCCTATATAAAAATTTATATTTTTAGTACTTTAGCTTCTTTCCACACTCGATGCGCCTAATAATAGTGCACATTTAATATAGGTTAACGTTAAAGCGAGCAGCCACCATGTAAAGTTGCTTCTACTTGCATGTTTCAATTGATGAGCCATATTTGAGGTCGATGGATGATAGGCGAATACCACAAGAACCTGGCGCTAAGTTGCTCACGGACTGCATGATTTCGCCACTTCCTGTAGAATTTTTATTTTTTTTCCTGCAACTAACCGACTAATAAAATCTTGGCTGACTAACGTTTAGTCTACTATTAGGGGGCAGCCCTAGTTGCATGCATACATTACGTGCATACTATGTTAATAATCTGTAACGCGCACTGTACGCCTAGCGCATGTGTAAAACATTAAGTACTTTAGACTTTCCAGAATTAGGTTTTATAGGCACATTTGCCATGTTTTCTTTGAACAGGAGGTGCAAAATAGCCCGTTTTTAAAATAAACATCGGTGGCATTGTTGGGGAATGTTACGTTTTTTTGTTACTCTCTTAAAAATGAACTAATTCACCAACTGTCACTGAAAGACTTATTGCCGCTTTGTTAGCAAATTGCTGTTTGTGTGAACGTAGTGACCATTATCACGCTGAAATCCCCTCTGAATGACTCTATATTCAGCCCTTTTACAGCACCACCGCTAAAAAGTAATGAAGAACCTTTACGCACTAGCCGACTAACTGATTGTTTGATGACGAGTCAACCATCCTAACTGATCCCTACACAAGAAGTTCTCCTTATTCTCCAACTACAGCACATCCACAGGCTTCTTTGACCTCTGTCTCTCTCTGTGGTGAGTCTCAGTGTGATGAAAGAGGCCATTGAGTATGCAGCCTTTGGTCTCTAAGACTGGAAGAATCAAATACTGCGGGTCATGTGATGTTGCTGTGACCTGTGCTGCTTAAAGCAAGTTAACGATTCTGGGTCTGATTCAGATTTCTCTTTAACAGGCCATCTTAAGGACTCCTTTAACAATTCTAATAGTACTTTAGAGAAATATTTCTTATAATTTTCATTGCATTTACAACCCTTTAGACTGTTGCCAAATGATGATCATTTCAGATTTCAGCAAAACGGGTTATTACAATCTGAAATAAAGACTTCAATGATAAATCCAATCCAACATATGGCCATGGTTGTGTATTAAATGCAAATGCTAAACAAATAAAAATGCATTCATTAATTAATTTTCTAATTTACTGTCTTATGAACAACTAGTCAACAACTTCACTGATTTAACTGTCTGACCCTTTTGCTTGATTTGCAAGTCATTTGCTTCTAGGCTCTGAATAAGATCTATTTCTTTGCTCCAAGCTCTATACTTAACATGTGGGCTGCACCCAGTGTAGGCGCATTTGACAACGACTCAAACATTCCTGTTATGTGGGTTCATTTTAAGGTTAAAAGTAAACTCTGGTGAGAGGCAGTGTGCGGACAGCTGTCATCTGACTGTTAGCTATACATAACACAAGCTTTATTCCAACATTGCTAATCTAACAGCCCAATATTCTACACGGCACATGCATATATTGGTAAAATCGTCAATTACAATTAGGCCTATATTACATTATTTTTATAGTACTTTTCTAAAATTGAATGCATTATATTAATATCATGCATATTTAAAATGTCATCCATCCATACATGCATACATTCAGTCATAACAAAAATTATTCAGATACCAGATTTAATTTTTGATATTTTTTTACTAGTGGGTGCAGGACACAATAGTTCATTGACATAAGCGAGGATAGCAAAATAAAGTAAACTGTGACATTGCACCCAACAATTCATCATACAGTGACTACCAGTCAAATTTATACAAATTTGGTACCAAAAATGATTCAGACACTTTGACCTGACCATGTTTTTCTTAAGTGTTCTTTCTTTAATTGCTAATGCGACATTTTTACACCACAGACTGAACAAAATGAAGCATTGCTTGGTAATTGTTTGACCTAAATTGGTATTATCTAATTGTGTACTAAAATTTAACAGCTGACAGATATTCAACCGAATTCATTTGTGAGACAGTCTAACAGAAGGATGGACAAAACCAGTAAAAATATCAACTGATGAGTTCTTGTCATAATGTATTACCATTTTCTAAACTATAGCGAATAAACAGTGAAAATGTGAGAAATGTTGAAGGTGTCTGAATAAATGGTTTGACTGTACATACATATACAAACATAATTGATATACTGAGTTTAAGGATTCATTTCCCTTAGCTGACTGCATTGTATTCTGGGATCACCTTCACGAAGAACACATACTGTGCTGCGGTCCTTGTGAAGCAGCTTTCAGCTTTGGTAATAAGTCTATGCTAACTCATGTTTTGAAACAAAGCTGTTGGTTCACTTTGAAACGACTGAGCTTAAAAGTCCAAACCATTCCAGATAATGAGGCCCACTGGTGCTGTATTGTCTGACTCTGGTCTAGGGCTGCTGGCCCACAATCCATTGTTTTTTGTTTAGTTTTGTGTGGGCAGCAGATGTGTGGCATAGACCCAGCCTTGCTGTGTAATGATCCAATAGCAGGAAGTGGTAGGAATTGCTTGCGATTTCTCTTTCTCCCACTACATACTTCCAGCACCACATTGGCATGTCATGCGTGGTTGTGGTTTGCTTTTTTTCTTCACACCGGACTAGATTGTTTTAGTTTGTTTGCCTATGTTCCTCTTTTTGCAACATCGGAAGCTAGTGATCGACCAATATAATTTTTTTGATGGCTGATATAAAACTGACATTTAAATAAATAACAATTTTGTGAATATTTGCTAGATGTCTGAGGTCCTCCTCTTGGGTCCTCCTTTCCAGCGCTGGAGAGACCCAACCGGGAAGGCCTGAAAATAGTACATGTAGAAGTGTTGTTCATTGTTAGTTAAAGTTAACTAATGTTAACAAATGAAACCTTATTGTAAAGTGTTACCAATTTCTTTTTTTTCTTTTTTTTTTAAACATGGTCTTGGCAGGTTTTGTGAGATTCAGCCTTGCACCCCTGTAGATGCTGTTGTGATAATGGCACTGAGTGTTTTTTCTGCGTTGGCCGAGCTGTGAGTCACTATCCTCATTATGAATCTCTGCTTCCTCTTCCCGCCACTAAACGATGCTAAAAATAACCACGACTAGAGACAGGGAAACGACGAACGGGAAATAAAGCAAACACGTTGTGTCTCTGTGCTCCCTGAAACGTCAGCAAGTTTGTTCTCGGAGAGTAAAACATCCTAAAACAGATTTGATCCTGTTTTCTCTCTTGCGCAGATGTGGAGGGATTTGGTATCACATCTCTGATTTGTTTCCTTCTCAGCGGAAGCACAGGCGGTCGAAGTTGCCCGACCACAATGGGCAGGAGCAGAAAATGGACCATGTGGCCTTTGACAGGCAAAATGCCCTGTCCGGGGCGAACCACGTCCAGTGGAGGCAGCGTCAGGATCGGCCCGCCGTGACCACCATCATCAGGCGGGTGGCTAGACGGAGAAGCAAGCCCTCACTGAAGGACAAGAGCCTTGGCGGGCTGGAAGATAGAGTGGTTGTTGAAAAAGTTGCTCATTACGATCCCTCAAGCAGCCGTAACTTTAGCGAGAGTCAGCGAGGGGAAATGTCCAAAATCCATCTAGTGGCACCCGGAGAGCCTGGCAGCGTCGAGGGTGCTCCTCAAGTCCCGAGCAGTGACTTTGTGCCCAAATGTGAGATCTCGGGCAAGGACGCCCTGTCTGCCCTCCAACGTGCTGGTTCACGACAGTGCCGACAGGAGATCGCCAACATCATCTGCCAGCACCAAGCAGGACTGCTCATGCCTCAGTCTCTGCCTCAGTTTTGCCCACAGCATGGTAACTGCACTCTTTCATCCGTCATGTACATCCAGCCATGTCTGAAAGTCAATGGAATAGTTCACTTCAAAATGAAAATTCTGTCATCATATACTCACCCTTATGTTGTTTAAAACCTGTATGAGTTTCTTTATTTCTGCTGAATACAAAAGAAGATATTTTGATGGACAGTTGATGGACCCCATTGACTTCCAGTGTAGGAAAGAATAAAATACTATGGAAGTCAATGGGGTCCATCAACTGTTTGGTTACCGACATTCTTCAAAATATCTTCTTCTGTGTTCAGCAGAAGAAAGAAACTCATACAGGTTTGAAACAACTTGAGGGTGAGTAAATGATGACAGAATTTTCATTTTGAAGTGAACTATTCCTTTAATTGGCATGTAATACAGTGCTGAACCTTCTTAAAGTGGATAATGACTTTCTTCTAGAGCTGCTGTACAGCCAAAACAATCGTTGTTGCATTAATTCCCTGTTATCATTGTAAATCTGCTTTGAAAAAGCGCTATATATATAAAGGTGGGTTGACTTGACTTGACATGTATAGTTTGTTTGTTTTCTCTCTGTCCATCTTCAGTGATCTCCAGTGCCATCCAGCATGCAGATTTTTCTGACACTGACCTTTCCAAGGTGGAGAACCCGGTCAGGGTGGTTTTCGTGCTGGTGGTTCATGGACGAGCAGTCCGACAGTTGAAACGTCTCCTAAAAGCCATCTATCACAAAGACCACTTTTACTACATCCATGTGGATAAGGTAAGTTAGAAGAACCCAACAGGAATTTTCACAAATTGAAATGGTATGAAAACAAAATTTTGCTCAGAATTTATATGCATCTAAGAACAGCCTCATGAACCATAAATACAATTTTCAAAAAAGGGTCTCGGTTTGAGTTGGACATGACGAAAGTAACGATTTGCGGTTCATTGAGTAAAGCTGCAGGCACATTTACTGCTGTTCTGCAAAATTCTATAGAAATCCACACTATTGGGAGTTCTGCGTGAGGGCGAAAGATTTTTCCCACACAAATTTCACAACGTTTTAAAGTTGATCACGCGGTTTCGCCACGTTGACCGTTAGAAAGCTGCTTGGTTTGAGAGTGACTTCTGTGTGAGCTGCGCTTCATACATCGCTACACTTTTACCTTTTTTGCATGCTAAATTTAGCTGAAGTTTTGCTAATGTGAATGCACCTTAAAGGGTCATGAAACCCAAAAACAAATTTTTTGAGATGTGAACAGAAATGTACAGAATGCACATCACTGAAAATTCTTATAAATTTGATCAATGAGTGAAAATTGGTTATTTTTGCGTTTTCCCAAGCAATTCCGTTCTTCCTTGTTGAAAAGCAAAGGCGAAGCAACGTCACGGAATGTCAGGTAGGAGTGTGTGATTGGTTGCGGGCGCGATTCTACGTCACCTGGCCCTCGAGCGACTCTCTGCATTTATTCATGAGAAAGAGCTTGTTCAATCCAATCACTGCGCTGTATTAAGCATGAAATCGCATTACAGCGGAGAATTCAAAAACATGCGGCACACGTATGAGAGCGGTTTCTGCGCGGAACGCCGTGATGCGAGTTTAACAACGCTCACAACGCGGATCATATAGTTTATATACGGACCGGAGCGAGTGCGTTTTTGTGGACCTATTTCATATAGTCTAGGTCACTAAACATGAAACAGCACCGGGTTTCATGACACTTAAAGTCAAGAACAACTGTAATTTATTGTCATTTTAAATGTTTCTTTTTTTCTATGCAGTTGTCTGTAAATTTAAACAATATTTTAACATTTTAAAATGGTTGGAGCCTGTATGTTATAGACCTTAGGATGAAAGTGAGGCTGTGAGGGATACACTTATCGTGTTTTCAATGGCATCTGCTGTAAAAACTTTATAAAGCTCCAGATCACTTATTTTGCACAGCTCATGTTGTCTAGGTTTTTTTGTCTATAGAAATTTCTCTGAAAGATTTTTTTGCAGTTTCGTCAGCAGAACAATCCAAAAGCACATTAAATAACAGTACATTCAACTGAAGAGAATCATGTCTTTCCCTCACAGCCTCGCTTTCATTCCCATTAAAACTGAAAATGGCGCTGATGTGAATAAGGTCTATTGTGAAGTAACGCCAATTAAAGAGAGGTTGTGTAATCATTTATATATATAAAATGTAACAATAGTGTAATTATTTCACACAAAAGCTATTTTAAATTAGCATTGGTTTCCGTTTTTGGCTCTGCAGGTCCACACTTTTTGGTTGCTTTTTGATTTTGATGCATTACTAGTTTCAGACTAACTGCAAACCACACCAGAGTTCAAACAGTCAGGAGTTCAGAAAGCCACTGTGACCTCAAAACAACCGAACTCAGACATCAACTGGGTATGTCTCTGTTCCATGCCAAAAGCTTTAGTGCCCTTAAAGACAGCCCTGTGGGATTGATTCTTGATTGAAACTTGAGTGTTACAGACACTCGGTGGCCGTCAGCTCGCATGCTGGAGAACAAAGGTGTGTGTGTAGAGCTGAGGTTTGTCAGAACTTGTGGTAAACCAGGTCCTTTTACTGGAGGAATACTTCTCACACCTTGATACGATTTGGCACAGCATCTGCTCTGTCTCTTCCTCTCTACATGCCTGTCTCGTTTCATTCTAGCGTTTCATTTGAAGTTATTTCAGGTTTTAGCCTCTTAAAAGTAAAGTTCTTCAGAGCTAAACTAAACTCCTGGCAAGAAATCTTCCCTCACCCAGCAGAGGAAGCACTGAAACTAAAACTGCACTGCTGCAGTAACATGATTGCTGAACAATTTTCATCATATACTAGGGATGTTAACGATTAATCGATTAATTGTCGATAATACATTAACATTTAAAAATGAAGCGAGCTCGCCGGACATATGTTTGGGACCATTTTACAGCTGTAGCCTAGTTACACCTTCATCATGACTATAAGTTTGCGTGTGCATTCGCAGCCTTTTGTTTTGTGCAAATGTAAGTTGTAATATTGCGTTTATTCGCCTATCTATATCTGATTTATTTCATATAGGATGCATTTGGTTCAGAATTAATGCTGTAGCAAAGCGTGCCGGTGATCATCTTTAGCGCATGCAGCTCGAACAGCAATGCACGACTAATAATAACTATGACTGGGACTGTCATAATACATAACATTATAAAGGGAACAATATTGTAATAAAACATTGTGAATTCTTTGGGTTTAGTTGCCGTGTTAACATGAGTTACTGTACACATTCTGAATAGCACACATCTGAGGCGCGTTGGTGACGCGTTGTATTAGTCGTTATATTTGATAATTAAATGAGTAATTGAATAAATGATCAATCACATCGACTCATTTTTCGATCCTACTAGCCCTTTATTTAGATTTAAAAACCCTTCTCATTCATTTGGTGAGGAACATGGCGTTCGTTTTGAGTAGCATTTGCACTCCCTGTCATGCTGTTGGCCATATGCCTAATATTGCAGTATTAGGCTAACGATTAATTGATCGTTAATTTAAACGATGATCGATCATGGGAATTTGTGTAAATTGACATCCCTATCATGCACTCATCTTCAAGATCATTGACTATCATTGAAGACTGTTATATTGTCCCTTACAGCGTTCAAACTACATGCATCGGGAAGTGCTTGAGATGGCGGAGCTGTACCCCAACGTGAGAGCCACGCCCTGGCGCATGGTCACCATCTGGGGCGGGGCCAGTCTGCTGAAGGCCTACCTGCGCAGCATGCATGATCTGCTGTCCATGTTGGACTGGAAGTGGGACTTCTTCATCAACCTCAGTGCCACCGACTTCCCCACCAGGTCAGCATTGCCTTAGGTCCGGGGTGCCCAATCCTGTTCCTGGAGATCTACCTTCCTGCAAAGCTCAGCTCCAACCCTGATCAAACACAGCTGAACCAGCTAATTAAGATCTTCTGGAGCACTTGATAATTAGAGACAGGTGTTAGATCAGGGGTAGATCTGAACTTTGCAGGTAGGTCATGACAACTCTAATTGGGGCATGCAATGTACATATGCTTGATTTTGGCAAATGAGATCTACTATGCTGCAGCTGATCAAATACGAGGATTTGTTCAGCTTAGTTAAAATAACGTGTAATAAGGAAACATGCTGCTGTAAGAAAATTAGAGAAGACCCCTAGCAGATCTATACAGGTGGAGCTGGGGAGGAGGAGGGTAAAACAAGAGTTTTCATATCACGCTGCTGGACGCCGGCTAGAGAATGGTATTAAATTAATATGTGGATTAGGACGTACATCTGATTGGCTACGTCAATGGGTTTAGAAGAGCCAATCAGTGCTCGGATAGAGTTTCATGACTGAACTAAGGGAAAAACCTACATGAACTAGTTGACCACACTAATTGACTAGTCCAGGATTTCCCAAACATTTTTGTCAGCTGAACCCCTTTGATGTAAAATTAGTAGTAAGTTAAGATTTTAATAATTTAATGACGGATATTCGGATATTCATGGTTCTCTAATGATGGTTTATGGTCACGTGACATGCAAGTAAACAGATAAAATATTTAATCTTTTTTTTTTAAATCATTTTATTTACATTTTTAAATAAAATTATAGCAAATTTAATTTTAATTAAATTTAAATTTAATTAAAATTAATTTAATTAAATTTCAAATTAAATTTAATTAAATTTAATTAAATTTAAAATTAATAGTTTTAACTCAATTATAAGTGAAGACAGAAATAGATTACTGTTGTAATTTAGAATTGCACGACAAGCTACAGGTTACAATACTCATATTTAAGTTTTAAATTCTTCCCTTTTAAAAGTTCAAACCCTCAAGCTGTAAACATTAAAAATCGAGCTTTTATTTCGGCGGATACTGCTGAAGTGCTGTAAACTTCTGTCCTCAAATGTTCGGAATAATGTGAATGTGTAAATAAAGAGAAACCAGCACACATTGTGTTCCCTTATGCACATCCAGAGATGCAGTTTGATGAGAATCAGCATTTGATGTGAATAAAGCGGCTCTGAGATCACCGCATCATGAGCTGCACGCGTGTAAATGAACACAGTGCCGCACTTCACTCTAAAACATGCTGCGCAACAGATAACATACTTATTTAAATTGCTGCTTTTGATTTGGTAATTGCACTAAGCTATATTAGAAAAGGAACAGGATTTATTGATGCAAATAAAACCTATTTATTTGTTGCAATTTTGCATTTGATTTTATTAATTATTAGCTTTTCATCAACTCATGAACTCCCCCACGAACCCCAGTTTTGGAAACCAAATTGGATGAAGCTATTCCAAAAGATAAAGAAGACGATGTCTTCAGTGCTGTCTTCCCAGAGAGGGCAATCCCAGAATTCATTGCAATAAACTCAGTGAAATTTTTTTTTTAGATAAATTGATGATTTGACTGATTTGAGAGATGCGTATCGAGGAGCCTTCTCGTGAGTTTATGTCAGAGCCGTTCTCATTGTGTGCAAGCTTGATGTTGCTGGCAAATCTGTCTCTCTTTCTGTAATCTGTTTCGGGAGGATTTCTGCAACACATCAGAGCCTTATAATTTCACAATCCTTCCAGCTGTTGATGCTTTTTTCTTTTTTTAAAGTGAGCTAAATAAGCCAAATCTGTGTTTGTGGCCCGATGCACATGTAGACGTTGATACCGACCAAAATCCTGTCAGCAGCAGCTAATTCCTTCCAGATGATGACTTCACCCACGCCACCCTGCAGTCAGCGCTGGGCTTCTGACATAATCCCTCGTTTTTATCTCTTCTCTCCTCTCTCACTATCGGTTTCAAACAGGACCAACGATGAGCTTGTGGCTTTTCTCTCCCAGAACCGTGACAAGAACTTCCTGAAGTCTCACGGCAGAGAGAACGCAAGGTAAGCTCGTTTTTCGATTCAGCTCTGAGGTTACTCCAGGTAAGGTTAGCAGTTCTGATATACTGTCCACATCTAGTGAGGCTCTAAAATGGGAAGGGATATGTGAATTTAAAAGATTTGGGATCATAGTTATGAATACATTCGTTGAATCAAATTTACCAACTCTTGCACTGATTTTGCTGTTGAATTTTAAGTCAGAATCCTTATTGACAATATCGATTTCTTGATTTTTAAAGCCTGAAACAAAGCACAATGCCTGCCATGAGCTTTGTTACTTTTAATATGAAACGATGAACCGATCATCTCATCTCCTCTTTAGTACTAGTTACAGCATTAAATAAACATGGATGAACATCAGAAGGTATGGTAAAAGAAACATTACAACTAACTGAAATAAATCCTGTCACATGTAATCGCACAATCAGTGTTTCAACCGTCAATAAAACCGCTTGTAAACAATGCCACGTAACGTCACATTTACATCAGAAAAGCCATTCAGTGACCATAAACTTCGATAGTCAGCTAGAAAAATAAACTTTAGAGAGCAGAATTTTACTAAATATATGCACTATATTCCATATTTATTAGTTTTACTTAACCTATTAGTGGTGTCTTCATTATTTAAATATATGTTTGAATAAATGTCTTAAAAACAAATGATTACAGCCATCATTTAAATGTTTATATTTCATTTAATTTTCATTTCTGAAATGTAATTTCTGTCCATCACTACTGAAAATTCAGTTTTCCATCACAGCAGGAATAAATAACATTATAAAATGGCTTAAAATAGAAATCAGTTATTTGCCCAATTCTTAAAAATGTGATCTTTGTTTTCATGCAGTTGAAGAAAATAAAAGCACTACATTTGATTTATATACTTACTCATTTATTTACAAGTGGTATAATGAAGTAATAACTTAATACACATTGACTACACATGTTCAAAAATACAAAATGTTTTAATCATGAATATCAAAGTTTTATTTTTTTGTAAAAGTCTGCACTAACCTTTAAATACTTACTGATCCTTTACACACTAGTATACAAGGGTCCTCTGTGACATTAATTTCCTGTTTGTTTGTTTGTTTGTGTGTTGGTTTTATGACACTGAATTTGGTCAGAATAAAAAAAGCAATCAAATAGCTATGAAATAGAAATGCTAATAAAAGTCTGCACCGAACTACTTTATAGCGTTGTTTATTTCTTTTACTCACGAATTTCAGCCTTTTAATGAGACTCCTGTTGTCATTCATTATGATTTCTAGATATTTATACAGTCTTGACACTTTTGACACGCCTCACTTGCATAATAATGCAGCTGTGACAGTATTTGCTCACATCAGTCATCATCCTGCCCTCTCCTGTCACGCAGGTTCATTAAGAAGCAGGGTTTGGACCGCCTGTTCCACGAATGTGACAACCACATGTGGCGTCTGGGCGAGCGCAGCATCCCTGAGGGGCTGGAGGTGTCAGGAGGCTCGGACTGGTTCTCCATCACGCGGAAGTTTGTGGAGTATGTGGTGAACTCGCAGGACGAGCTGGTGACGGGGCTCAAGCAGTTTTACACCTACGCTCTACTGCCTGCTGAGGTACTGCCTTTTGGACACTTTTAGTACATAGTAAAAAGAAATTATGCATAAAGAAAATGAAGACTATTTTAGGACTATTAATATGTCAGAAAATAAGTCATTTACATAAAAATAAAGAATAAAACTTTAAGGCAAGACACCCCAGGTGAACAGGGTAAAAAATATAACACATATATATCACTATACTTACACAGTTAATTGATTTCATTGATAATTGCAAACATTTTTTGTATTACAAGTTTTCTGAAATGTTATGTTTAAATATGCAAATGAGGTGTTATCTAATTAAATATGCACTAATTTGCATACATTTCTTAGAACAAAAATCTGAACATTGGATGAAGTCAGGTTCACATAGGTTTGAATTATATTAGAGTCAAAGATTTTTACAGAGGGGATTTTGGATATCTCTATTTTTTTTAGGAATAAAATGTATAAAATCAGGAATATTATATTTTAACAAACCCCTCTGTAAAAACCTTAAAACTGTTAAGTTTGGTACATGTAAGTGCTACTGAAGTGGAGATTTCTGGCTCAATGTAGGAGGAAAAACTCATTTTGAGAAAACGGCCTTTAAAGATATACTGTAATTAAAAACGATAGTTAAATGTTTTCTTTCCACTATTCTGAAAAAACACTTTATGTAAAGCCAAAAAGCCCAAAATCTCAAAATTGATGGATGCATGAAAAACACTTTTTTTATGCCTGCAGTGTCTCGCCTTAAAGGTACAGTGCCATTTTTCTTCAAAAAATGGTGAAATGACCCCTTTAAAGAAGCATGTTGTATAATATCCTGCACATCTGGCCACTGTTATTGTGTATTAAATCTGAATCATAAATTCATAAGACTGTTGATGTGACACTCCATGTTAGTTTATTTAATTTAATTGGTACAGCAGTGAGCAGTAAACATTAAGCGCTGTGTCCCTGAGGGTATATTATATCATTCCTCTCTGTCTGGTTTTCAGTCCTTCTTTCACACAGTGCTGGGAAACAGCCACATGTGTGATACTTTGGTTGACAATAACCTGCGTGTGACCAACTGGAACCGGAAGTTGGGCTGCAAGTGCCAGTATAAGCACATAGTGGACTGGTGTGGCTGTTCACCCAATGACTTCAAACCCTCAGACCTCATCAGAATACAGGTCTGTGAACTCATAAATATATATCAAGTCAGTATTTAAAGGATCACAGTGGGTCTCGTTCACTAAGCACATGTACACGCGAACTTGTGTGTGAAATCTGCGTACAAATGTTTTCATGATTCGTGAAATGAAATGTTTTCCTTGATAACATACTCTGGGTGGCCTTATAACCATGTTAAGATGATATTTTATCATAAATGTATTGCAGTCAAGGCTCTACGCTTACATTTCTTTATAGAAGCACAGTCCTCTTTTGTAGGGACATTTTTTATGACCTTATTAAATGTCATCTTTTATGTCAAATTCTTAAATTTATATTTATTTATATATCAAATTATTTGTAATATAGAAATATTACGTTTAAATTAATTGAAACGATACTTTAAACATTTAACGTAAAACCACCAGTAGGTGGCAACAAGTCACTGAAGCGTTGACTCAACCGATTCATTCAAAAACGCAAATTCGTTCATCAAAACACCACTGTGTGCTTGCTTCGAGATGCTTAGAACTTATTTCATTGATGAAATTGAGCGAAATCAGACAATAATGTGCCTAAAATGTCACTTAAAGTGTAACTTTGTCGATTTTGAACCTGCTCCGTATTGACAGTGTTGATAGTATATGTAAATGAACAATGTTTACTCGTTCTCCGTGTTACCTGGACCGATAAATTCATGTTTATTTGGCAGCAAAAGACTTTTGACAGCTCCAGGGCTTTTGAGAAAACTACAGATTATTAGATTATTATCCTGCCCACATACAGTTGGATTGACATTGTCATTAACAAAACAGTTATTGTAAGAGAAGATTTATCACTGAAAATTTTTATAGTATACATCTCTTTAAACAGTGTTATGGTAAAAGTGGAAAACTGTGGCACTGTGGTACGAGATGGCGTTTTGCTTTAGAGGGTTGGGCGGAACTAGGGCTGTGATATATACTCACCTCAATTAAATACATTTTGAAATAAAATAATAATAATAAACGAGGCTCAAACATCCATTTTGTAACAGACATGCATGTTTATTTGAGCACTTCCGTCAATGAAACAACACACTAAAGCCTGTAAAGCATTGAAATAAATATCAGTAAATAATATTAACTTAAATAATATAATAAAGTTAAATATTTATAACATTTGTTTTCCACACAAAATATAGCCGTGATATAGCCTAAGCCTACCGCTCTGCGCTTTGAGAGGGATCAGGGATGTGGGACACGAGCAGGAAAGAGACCACCTCTTTTCTAATATCTTCATGTTTTCTACTTGTAAAAAGTCTGAAGAGCTTATTTTATCTTCCACAAGGCAAGACATTTAAGCTATGTTTGATTTTGCGCTGCCAGAGAAAGCGAAACTAAAATCAGATACATATATATTTCAGATATACAGCAGGCTAATGATAGGTCTTTAATCTGTGTCTGTATAAAAAGGAGTTTTTGTGGTTTTGAGGATGGATCCTCAAGCTGTGAGATCGTCTTTAGAAAATGACTTGTTTGCTGAGAGTGACGGAAGGCTGGAAAGGAAAGGTTTTGCTGAAAGCCCTTATATGGAGATTGTTTTGGGTGAGTTTTATACAAATTGCTAACCTCTGGCACATGGTCGCTTATTTAGAAAACTCTAAATTTATTATTAGAACGAATTTAAGAACAAATTCATTTGTTAGTGTGCATGTGTTGTGAATTAGGGAAAAGAGAAGTTTTTTGTGAGAAGTTACAAATTATCCACACAATTATTAGTGAACGAGACCCAGCGTCTTACTTAGAAATTGTCCTTACATTTGGCACCAATTCAACCCCACACTTTTTTCCCCCACAACAGCAACTAACGCGGCCTACGTTCTTCGCCCGTAAGTTTGAGTCCACTGTGAATCAAGAGGCTATTGAGATCCTGGACAATCATCTGTATGGGCAGTACCCGCCAGGCACGGTGGCACTGAAAGCATACTGGGAGAGCCTGTTCGAACAGGCTGATGGGGTCTCATCCCTCAATGATGTGGCCCTCACGGCGTACTCCTCCTTCTTTAGACTGGGCCTCCATAGGCCAGAGACCACTCAAAGCAGTTCTGAGGCCTGCAGGTGACAGTCCAATCCAATTCAATCCGTCCATTTCAGTCAATTCCAATTCAGTCCAGTCCCATCCCAGTCCAGTCCCATCGCAGTCCAGTCCCATCCCAGTCCAGTCCCATTCAATTCCAGTCCAGTTCAGTCCCATCCCAGTTCAGTCCCATGCAATTCCAGTCCCATCCCAGTTCAGTCCCATGCAATTCCAGTCCCATCCCATTCCCATTCCAGTCCAGTTCAGTCACATCCCAGCTCAGTCCTATGCAATCCCAGTCCCATCCCATTCCAGTCCCATCCCATCCCAGTCCCTTCCTAGTCCAGTCCAGTCCCATCCCAGTCCAGTCCCATCCCAGTCCAGTCCCATCCAATTCAATTCCAGTCCCATCCAATTCCAGTTCCATCCCATCCCAGTCCCTTCCTAGTCCAGTCCAGTCCCATTCCATTCTAGTCAAGTCCCATTCCAGTCCAGTTCAGTCCCATCCAATCCAATTCCATTCCACATCCATCCATCCATCCATCCATCCATCTAATGGGTTTTTTTTTTTACCCACAGGTTTGAACCCATTGGCTACCCCATCTCGGTGCACCTGTATTTTTATGACGACCGATTCCAGGGTTACCTGGTCAGGCAGGAGGTGCAGAATGGGGTGACCAGGTCCCGTGAGATGCTGGAGGTGTGGGCTGTTCCTCAAGCAACACTGCAGCTGGAACACAACCTTCATGAGTTTGAGCGCCTCAAACACCTTGAGGTGAGAGGAACAGGGATACGCAGTGTACAGGATTTTCCACACTTCAAAGCGATAGATAATTTCTTCTGCATTGTGGCACACTGTAGTGAAACGGGTTATCGAAAAAGAAACAAAGGGGTGTTGATTGGATTGAGGCAGATCTGAATGTGAGCTTGTGGTCAGTTTTAAGAAAGGAGCGGGTTTAAGCGGACGAAATGATTGGAGAAGTCCTGCATATGTTACCAGAGAGAAGTCTGTCGTTTTTTTACTGAAGATCCAGTTCTGACATTTTGATTAAATATTACAAGGTCAAAAAAATTAAATAATGAAACTGATTGATGGATGAATAATTCACGATAAGATCAATAACATGCATTTAGAAAATAGAGTGAATGTCCATTTCATGCCAATTTTGCCAAAGTCAACATGAGAGACCATTCGCAACTCATTCTGTAACTCTCTAACATTCTTTAATTTATTGTGTAGGTCTTATATTTCACTGTATTTTTTTGTTCATGCTGTTTTGTACTAGGTTGGAACTGAGTGGGATCCAAAGGAGCGGATCTTCCGTAACTTTGGGGGTGTAATGGGACCTCTAGATGAGCCGGTGGCAGTTCAGAAGTGGGCTCGTGGGCCCAACCTGACAGCCACTATTGTGTGGATTGATCCAGCACAAATAGTAGCAGCCTCCTATGACATCAGCATAGACATTGAGGCAGAGTTCACGCAATACAAGCCGCCCCTGCAGCGCCCCCTCAGGCCTGGAGTGTGGACGGTGCGTGTGCTGCGGTTGTGGGAGCGTGTGGCAGAAGCTCGCTTTCTGGTCATGCCTTTGGCCTTCAAGGGACGTGAGCCCCTGCGCACAGGTGAGAGAGACATTAATGTGAAATATTATTACCTTTTAAAACTAGGGCTGCACGATTAATTGTAATTTACATGAAATCGCACTTAAATCGATTTGGCTTATCGTGATAATGGAATCGCAAAGGCTGCAATTATTATTTTATTTTTTTATGCACAGCTTGCCAGTGACGTACGGCTCTATGATCAGCAGTAAATGCTGCTCCATCTGCAACTTTTACCCATATTCACTTTTAAAATAATCGCAGCCTTTGTCAAATCGCGTGCGGTTTCATTGCTAATAATTGTGCAGCCCTATTTAAAACAAGTGGTTTTTTTACTGTATTTTACTTGCATCAAATATTTTGAACCTACTTGGTAACAATGACTGTTGTTGGTTCCTCTATATATATATTTACATTTTAATCATTTAGCAGAAGCTTTTATCCAAAGCGACTTAAAAATGAGGAGAGCAAAAGAAGCAAGCAAACTAACAATAGGGCAACATTATGAAAGTGCCGTGACCAGTCCCCAGTTAGACCAGCGCTGCACACATAGCAAGTTTGCTGTTGTTTTTAATAGATATAGGATAGTAAGTGTTAGTATTAATGGGTCAGGTGTTGCTGAAAGAGATGAGTCTTCAGTCGTTTCTTGAAAATGGCTACGGACCCAGCAGCTCGGGTTGAGTTAGACTGGTCATTCCACCAGCCGGGAACAGACTCGGGGTAAAGGTCAGTGAAAGTGATTCTGTGCCTCTTTGAGATGATGGCACCACAAGATGTCGTTCACTTGCAGAACGCAAGCTTCTGGATGGCACGTAGGTCTGGAGTAATGAGTTAAAATATAGGGGAGCAGAGCCAGTGGTTGTTCTGTAGGCAAACATCAGTGCCTTGAATTTGATGCGAGCGGCAACTGGCAACCAGTGCAATTTTGTGAGGAGAGGAGTGACGTGTGCTCTCTTCGGCTTGTTAAAGACCACTCTTGCTGCAGCATTCTGGATCAGTTGCAGAGGTTTGCCAGTGCAAGCTGCCAAGAGAGCATTACAATAGTCCTCAGGGTTTTTTCAGGCTCAAAACGAGGCGGAGGTGGTAAAAAAGATCTTGATCATGGCTAAAGAAAACACTTTTCACAAGCACATATTTTAGGTATTTTAACAATAAGGTAATTAGATTGTTATTTTGAGGACACTATCATATACTGTGTTTCCCACAGGATTTTGTGAAACTGTGGTGGGTGGACCATGTTCCTGCTATGGGGGTCCGGGCGCAAGAGAAGATGCTCTAGGAATGTTTTCTTTGATTGCTTTTCCCTGAAGAGAGATGCGTTGTTGATAACGAAAGTAAAAGTGATGCACGTTCGTTGCATTTTACCGTGAAATGAGAGTTCCGTGTCTTACATTAATGATTTATATCTCATCGACCCGCGACCAACCCACAATTAATTTATTTTTTATTACTTGGCCCGTTTGAGCCGCAGATTATCTGCAGTATCCGCGCATCACTATCTAACTTGGAGAAGGGACACAGGTCGGGACCCCGCAACAGAACCGTGTCAGTGGAAAAGGGAGCATGTGACTGTAGTCGATAGTTTTGTTGATAGCCGGAGGCGGCATGCCTTGTAATTCTCTATGCTAAGATAAGGGCTTGGACAAGGAGTTGTGTAACATGCTCTGATAGGAAGAGCCTGATCCTCCTAATGTTGTATATCTTGAGTATGATCAAGGTTATTGCTTCCTGTTTTATTCTGAATGCAAATAAATCTTCATATACTTATCTCTCCCTTCCATTCCCTTCCCTTCAGAAGACCATGGCTGGGTACATGCGGGTCCTCCAGGTAACGTGTACTTGGAGCAAAGCTTCCAGCAGCTCGCCCACGTGTTGAAGCTGCCGCCCAGCGAGCCCGCCCTGCAGGAGGCGCAGAAGAAGACCTCGCTGGTGGGGAAGCCGCTGGAAGCCTGGGTGGACAGCTCTGTGGGGGCTTTCTGGGTCACTGGAGATATTTGCTCTGAGCAGACCTCCTCCTGTCCCTCCATTGGACTCTGCACCAAGACCTCTTGGAGCTCCTTGTCTCCTGACCCCAAATCAGAACTGGGGCCAGTCAAAAGTGGCGGTCGTATTAGGTAGCCTTACAAGCTTGAATAAATGGAGCAGAGCGGCGAAGGACCTGAAGAACAGTCCGGAAGAGTGATGTTTACGACTCGTGGTCTTTGAGACCATCCCATTACTAGTTGAGGGCACCTCCTATCGAGGGTTTGAAACTGGTCGAGGGTGAATTTATGAGAGAAAACGTTTAAATTTGCACAAAAAGACTGCCAGACGTGGATATGTACGAGTCTTGCTTTTATAAATCAATGTTCAGATGTCACCTAAATACGTTGTTACAAGGTTCGGAGTCTTAGCACATAGTTTACGGTGTGGGTTTATGAAACAAAGACCCAAATCTCAACAATTTTACATTTTTATTCTTTGTTAAAAGAAAAATGAAAAAAACTGTGCACATTATTTTACTCTGTAAAACAGTGGCCAAAATTCTTATTTGAAGCTGTTGGAGGCAGGTTGCTGGAAACCTCTGGCTGTATTGCTATGCTTATTTTGAAGCATTAATATCAAAACTTCAGAAGCAAATTGAAGAAGTGCACTTTACTGTAAAGCAGAGCTCCCTTCTGATTGGCTGAATCTCAGCAGAGGAGGTGGAGCTTGTAGGATCATCATGAATTTCTGCCAATGGATCGATGCGATTGCTCACTTAACATGTTTCAGATGCAGCGTTGCATGGAATTATTGTATACAGCAACAAAATGAACACTAACGAAAGCCGTCTGTCAGGAAACAAGAATCTGAGTTTTGTAATACTGTGACTTTGTCTTTATGTTGAATGTCCTTTGAGTTGAAAAACACCTCACCTGGAGGACTTGCTTCGTCTGTTACTGCAAAGTTTGCTCAGCCGCACACAGATTGCAAAGTACGAAGATGTGGATATAAATATTCGAGACTGCCTGAACTGACCCTGCTGAACATCAGTCTGATCTGTCACTCACTGGTCTTGTTACAGTATTTCACACTTAATTCTGGTCTTTCACCAGTTTGGTTCTCAACTACGCATAATTTTTCACTCTATTCTACAATTGGTGTAGAACAGCACAAGAGCTGGAGACTTTGTACCCCTTTTTTTAATGGAATATTTCAGCCAAAAATGACATTCATCCTTATGTCAATCCATATGACTTTCTTGTGGAACACAAAAGAAGACCTTAAAAATAATGTTTGCATTGTTTAATGAACAAAAAATGACTCGTGTGCAATATTTCAAGTTATTTGCTGAAAATCTCTCCTTACTCCATATCATATCTGCATTTGCACTTGTACATATTCAAAGCTACTGCATTACGTTTAGTTACGTGACGCGAGAAACAATGGCGTTTGGTGTCATTGGATGGAAACCCAGCAAAATTTGACCTTTTTAAGCACATTTTTTTTAAATGCAAGTTTCCATCAACTTTCAGACGCCACCCATTTTCATTGAGGTTTTCAAAATTTGCATTAAAATGGTTTAATGGTTTTGAACCTGCACAAAAGCAAGGTTTAATTTATAATTAAATATAAAAGCCATTTATAATTTCACCCAAAAATGAAAATGCTGTCAATATTTACTCGCCTTCATGTCATTTCAAACCATAAGACCTTCGTTCATCTTTGAAACACAAGCGAACAGTTTTAAAGAGACCCTATTATGCCCTTTTTTGGGAACTACTAGAAAAGGTTTTCATGCTTGAATGTTCAAAAAACACATTTTTTCTCATATTCTCCATTGTTGCAGCACCTCTCTTCCCAGTCTGTCAGTAACGCGCTGTTTAGTTCCTGTCTCTATGAAGCCCCTCCTTCTGAAAACACTGTGCTCTGATTGGTCATCTGGATCAGTGTGTTCAGTTGTGATTGGTCAACCGCTTTGAGCATGTTTGAGAAATGTCCCGCCCCTTACCATAACCACGAGTTTTAACACACTACTAACTAACTCAACCAGGCCCCGCCCCTTTATTTTGCGTGTATGCCTTGGGTGGGAATTATTTAAATGAGGAATATTTTGAGACGAGTTCGTTCAAGACTACAATGGAGGCGTTTCAGGGAGTTCAGAAACAGTGACACTGATATAGAGAGTTACTCCCGCTGGAGGGACTTTACAGACCTTTTTCATACTCAAACAGCAACATTACACACTAAAGAAAGAGCATAATAGGTCCTCTTTAATGAAACTTTCAAGGTTTCTGTTCTTTCATTGAAGGTTCATTCAACCAAAATCAAAACCACTTCTACATAGATCGTTCACAAGAGGAGTGCGTTCTTACATACTGATTTCTTTTAGCTCTGGTATTCAGGAATCTCACACTTGAGCACGATCTTGAAAAATAAATGAAGACCTAAAGCTTCTGGGACAGTATCGTGAGGAGGTCATGACTCTCTCATGAACGCGCATCAGAGATCTATGGGGGAAGTAAAGATATTCGCATTATAAAATTGGGATTAAACCACTGGAGTCACTTTTGCGACTTTTTTTTTAAGTGTGTGAAAATTTTGGTTGAATGGACTTTTTAATGGAGGTTTCATCAAACATATCTTCATCTGTGTTTCAAAGATGAATGAAAATCTTAGGAACAACACAGCTATATGAAAGATTTGAAATACAGTGCACGAGTCATATGAGCTGTATGGGGTGGTCTTGTCTTTTATTGACAAGGATGCAAAACATCAGCTTATAACCATTCTGCTTCCTTTTGCCTTCCACAGAAGAAAGTATTTCGGTTTGGAACATGAGGCTGAGTAAATGATGGCAGAATTAACATTTTGGGAGAACTGTCCCTTTAAATGACAAAATGCAGTCGGAATTGGAAAAGATCCGTTTCTATTTAAATGTGTATGGCTGGTTGTCACTTTTTTTTTTTTTTTTACCGCCCACATTTGTCCATTTCTTGTCATGTGTGCTATTGTGCTTTATCGCCTTCCAGTGAAGACGTCACTAAGAAACATAAGTCAAAACAAATGTGTCTTGTGCGACATGCTGCTTTTATTTGACTCGTATCATGCTTCTTTTACGGTAGATTTCAAGTGCCCCCCCATGTTACAAAGGGGTTCTTTCAGGTTTTGATTTACTGATCAGAAAACTCTGTCTTTGTTGCGTTGGGTTTTAAAGTGTACTTTTTCTCTTCGTGTACATGCTTCGTGTGAAGCTTTTTTGGTATCAAGAGAAACGAGTGGAATGAGGATGTAAAGAATGAATGAATGAATGAATGCTATTTTTGTATTTAAAGTCCTATTTTAACCTGTCAGTGAGAGTTTGAGAGAATGCTGCTTCAGCTTTTGTTTTACCTTCATCATCATTATCAGTCTCACCGGGTCTCTGTGGGATGCAAACACCAGTTCTAAACTAAAAGTTCGGTACACACTGAACCAGAGCCTTATTTTAGGGCTGATGGACAGCAACAGATGACACATGATGCCACAATAAAGATGTGAAATCAAGTCAGTCATGCCTTGTTTATTTGTTGTCTGGCAAAGTTCTGTCAATCCTTCACTTGGTACGACGCAAGCAAATTCATTTTTAAAAGCGTCCTTGCTCAAAAGGTTCTACGCCGCAGGAATGACCCAGAACGTTTTGTCTCAGTTTTGTACAACGCCCTGTTCTGTACGCCACAGGAAGCACTACTGTTAAATATTTATCAGCGCAAACTTCATCAGGTTATAAGACTCTGTGGCGCGAGTCACGCATCAGAGACGGGACGAGATAAGAGACGCTGAGTTCCTCTCCATGACTGTGAAAGATCTGCTGTTGAGGAGCTCCTCGCACATGGAGCTGGTGATGGAGAGCTCTTCAGACCTGGAGGCGGTGGAGCCGGTGGAGCGGGGAGAGCCGGTGGAGCCGGGAGATCCTGCTGATCCTGACAGCGCTTACGGCTCCTCTCCAGTGGACACCGACACAGAGGAGGGACAGACCAGCTCACTCTCCACCAGCTCACTCACACTCACATACAATGAGCAGCTCATGCATAAGGTGAACACTACCATCCTCATCTATCTATCTGTCTGTCTGTCTGTCTATATCTTTCTATCTGTCTGTATGCCTGTCTATATGTTTGTTTATCTATCTGTCTATCCATGTTTGTCTGTCTGTCTGTTCTATCTATCTATGGGTCCTATTTTAACAATCTAAACGCATGGTCTAAAGCGCAGGGCACAAGTTCACTTAGGTCGTGTCCGAATCCACTTTTGCAAGTTTAACAACGGGAAAAGTGGTCGGCGCGCCCGGCACATGGTCTAAAAGGGTTGTCCCTATTCTCTTAATGAGTAATGGGTGTGTTTTGGGCGCAGCGTGCGTTAAACCAGTCAGAGCCTCGTCTCCCATTCCCTTTAAATGCCAGTTGCGCTCGCGCCATGGCAGATTCGCTATTTACATGACGGAATTTGATAGTGGAAAGAACGAACGCGTCTCCAGAGCGCAAACGGATCTGCTCATGCGCGAGGTAAAAGTGCGCAAGCAGAACATCTACGGGACAAGCCGGATTCCACCATATCTTTATGTACACAATAATAATCTTTTACATTGTAATCCTTTTATTTGAAATATTTGCCATGTTTGTGTGCTGCTGCGAACCCCTGTGTGTTTAATAAGCAGAATCTACGCAAGTTGTGGACCCGCGTCTAGGCGCACATTACTAACACGCTCTTTAAATAACAAAAAAAATATTGCAGTCTATTTCAGTTTCCTCAAAATAGCAACGGTCCAACTATGCTCCTGAACACACCTCGGTTTCAGACCAGCAGCCCATGGGCGCACAAATGGGCGCAAATGCATTTGCTATTTAAACAATGTGGCGCAGAACGTGAAAATGATAACTGCGTCGGGCTGAAACTAGCAAAACACACTTGTCACTCTTGGCACTGTATTGCGCCGGGTGTATGATAGGGCCCAATGTCTGTCTGTCTGTCTGTCTGTCTATATATCTGTTTGTGTCTGTTCTGCTGGTTTCTATTAAAAGCTGAATCAGCTGTGATTATGGCTCTCGGGCAGAAAGTCACACTCCCACAGTTTCACAGTCAGTGCTAGAGATTAAACCAGTACAACACTGGACACGACTGCATGATTTACACACCGCCTTTAGTCCAGGGAGGTGTTGTACTCATCCTGAGGGGTGACTGGAGTTGTGAGAGAGGTTGTGTTGTATATTGAACAAGTATTTGATACACTGCCGATTTTGCAGGTTTTCCTACTTACAAAGCATGTAGAGGTCTGTATTTTATCCCTGATGTCCTTACACAGCTCTCTGGTCTTGCCATTGTGGAGAGGTTAAAGTCTGTTTGATTGAGTGTGTGGACAGGTGTCTTTTATACAGGTAACGAGTTCAAACAGGTGCAGTTAATACAGGTAATGAGTGGAGAACAGGAGGGCTTCTTAAAGAAAAACTAACAGGTCTGTGAGAGCCGGAATTCTTACTGGTTGGTAGGTAATCAAATACTTATGTCATGCAATAAAATGCAAATTAATTACTTAAAAATCATACAATGTGATTTTCTGGATTTTTGTTTTAGATTCCGTCTCTCACAGTTGAAGAGTATCTATGATAAAAATTACAGACTTCTACATGCTTTGTAAGTGGGAAAACCTGCAAAATTGGCAGTGTATCAAATACTTGTTCTCCCCACTGTGTGATCGATTTATTGGTGATGTTTTGTGGGATTCTTCATCCGTCGCTCACACTGAGATCACAAACCAGGCCAACCACCTGTACTGAAAGATTCCAGTTCAATCCTAAAACAGCCCGATGTGACTGAAGAACCTTTTAAAGTTATACTTTAAGAACTTTTTATTCTCTGGTTCTCTCTAAATAGATACCAATAAATTGGTCTGAAGAACCCATAATGTAATATCATGAATTATTCAACACAAGAACCAAATTCAGGTTCTTGTTAAGAAGATTATTCTTTACTATACCTAGTAAAGAACCATTTTTAAGAATGTAAACCTCATATTGGGCTATTGTTTTCATACTGTGTTTACTACATAACTAACTACAGATGATTTGTTCCTTTTTTAACGTGGATGTGGTGAGGAAGGACGACAGGAAATGAGTTTATTAAAGAAACATTAGTTGTGCAACACATCAGTTGCTCTGCGTGAGGGCGTTGACTCTGTTTCATGTTGTTGTTTTCTATTATTTAAACGCTGCATGGAAAAACGTTCACTAATCGTGACACTCATTCAGAACTGCTTAGAAAACGTTTTGTGTAGTTATTCAATTAAACAGCAAAGTACACTGCAATGAGATTATTTTGGCTGAGATGATTGGCCATTCTACACATATTACAATGCTTTAGAGCAAATACATTTAGGTAGGCCTAAATATTGCTAATTATTCCTATATATCATATTGTGAACCCATATCACCCATTTTTTCCCGCACAGACTTTGGCTGCGGGAATGCGTGCGTCGCCATGGTAATGGCATCCCGTGTCCCCCGTCATGTGCCTCGTGTGGTTTGTTCCGTTGTGTTCTTCCTTAATCACGCATTTCAAAGCTGAATGAGCAATGAGGGATTTAAGGAATGTCATGCACGGATGAGATTCGTATGAAATAATAATAAGAGTTTGAAAGCCCGTGGGCTCTGAGTTCGACACGATTCATCTCCTGAAATCATCCCGCAGGTATTCGTTTGTTTAGCCGTGTAAAACAATGCCATTTGACTCTCAAAGCTAGGAGACACTAGATTAAACTAAGCGGAGAACAACCAACAGTCTGCCCTCCAGCTGATAAATGCCGGGGCGAACATGTGCTTTTGCAAGCTCTGGCCGGGTGTGGTAACCATGGCAACCAGTTCAGGATGATGCCCACGTCCTCGGTCAGACCCCACAGAGATGTGGCGCTTTTAAAGATGGAGCGAGTGTGAGATATGGGAGAATTGAACACTTGAAGGGCACTTTGGGAACGTTCCCGACGAAAGTGACCAACTGAATCCCTTCAACGTTGGGCAGGGTTTCTCAAACTCGGTCCTGGAGGGCCGCTGTCCTGCACAGTTTAGCTCCAACCCTGATTAAACAGGGTTGGACACAACAAATTACAAAAAGTATCAAAATAGATTTTGTGAAGTTGTCAGACACTGGGTGAGTAAAGTCAGTAAATTTTAGTCCAATGCAATAACATTACCTAGCATTTTTGGGTACGGGAAAATCCTCTCCGGGTCAAAATGACCCGAACACAACCCAAGGGTTAAGTAGCAACTATTTTCCTTTATTAGATGCCAAACAATAAATGCATTTGTACCGGATCTTGGACTTGTATGTTTTTGTTGTCCTGGCCGATGTAGCTTTATGTAATGAGTTTTGATGAGGTCCACACTGGTTGCTTTGCTTCATCCAGCATCAGCAGGAAAATCCTTCTCTACGAATTCATTGGTTGGTTATTTTCCTGCGAATATTGTAAATGGATTTTTAAACGGCAATCCCATTTTTAGGATTATATTTCTTATTGTGGTATTGTGATTTCACGGAAGAAAAAAAAAAAAACAGACATAATTGAAATGCAGGACACTGATTACGTCTCGGCAGACGAGGGACGAAGCTCCCAATTTCAGTGGTTGCCCTACCTCACCAAGGGCCCCTTCCACAAGCCCATAAGCGAAGGGCACATGGTCACTTCAAGGAAGTAATTTAATTGTTTATGGTCATGTGACCCAGGGTGACAAGTCCTCACGATTCATTTTAAAGAGTTGGAGTTAATGTAATAAACAGAATAATTCAAGACTTTTTGTTTCATTGTGATATATTACACACATTTTCGTCATTTCAGATTATTTTTATAAAAGTTTCATAGGTAAGAAATGTGTTTAATGCTTTATGTGTTTAATGCTTAACTTATAAAGTTAAAGTCCCCCTGTGGTGAAAATCAAGCTTTTAATGTTGTTTATGTGTCTATGTGGTGTTTTTAATATGCTTTAAGACAAACCATGTGCAAATTCATAAGTCGACACCATTGCTGAGTATTTTCTCCTTAAAACTGCAGTGAACCAAAGACAGTCTCAAAAACACGGTTTGAAATCGCTGGTGTTTCTGACGTCACAAACGACCTTGTAACCAATCAGATCAACGTGTGATCGTCAACCAGTGGATCTCTGAGCTGGTGTGAGTGAGTGGAGGCGGGGCTCATTTGCATATTCATAGAACCACGTATACTAAATGAGGCAAGGGTGTAGAGTTACATTTAAGCTATTTTAAGACATGAAGATTTGTTTTTTCAAGGAAAAAAAACGTTTAAATATGTAATTTTAGATATCAAAGATTAGTTTTAAGGGATAAAATTATTGACTACAGGGGGACTTTAAGAACAGATTAGGAACACACAGACATATATAAAGCATATTTAAAAACGTCATTATAAATGTACATTTATTTGTATCATATTAATAACAGCAATAGTAAGATATTCCTGTTGTCGCTGCCTAGCTTTGTCGTGGTAACATTCCATGTGAAGCTAATGAGGAAATTACGTGGTCATTCTTTGTTCATCCCCTTACGCCTTTCACTCAGACATAAAAAAAAGAAGGCAGAAAGAAGACAACGGCTCAGAGTTTAAAGATCATTTCTGATGATTGCTGCCTCACTATTGGCCGACGCTGGTCATGTGATCACCATTACGCTTGCGTGTGATGCTGACGCAGGAGCCGGCCAATACTGAGCCGGTGTTCTGACATATAACCAGAAAGCACTGTTGCTAGGGTCTTGGTGGTTGTTAGAGTGTTTTTTCTAGGTAGATTGTAGGGTGTTGGTCCTTTCTAGGTTTTAACTATGATTTACTCGGTTGTTGCCAGGGTATTGCTAAGCACATGTGAAGGTGTTCTGATGTTGCTAGGGGGGATTTGATGGTTGCTCAGTGTTACTAGATGTTTGCTTGGATGTTAGGTGAATGTTAGGGCATTTCTAGGTCATTTGTTGGGTGTGAGGTCAGTTGTTAGATTATTTTTAGGTGTTTGCTATAATGTACTTGGTGGTTGACGGTGCATTGCTATGCAGATGTTGTTCTGATTGTTGCTAGGGCTTTTCTAGCTGGTGGCTAGGGTCTTAGTGGTTGTTAGAGTATTTCTAAGTAGATTGTAGGGTGTTGGGAGTTTCTAGGTTTTAACTATGATTTACTCTGTTGTTGCCAGGGTATTGCTATGCATATGTGAAGGTGTTCTGAGTGTTGCTAGGGGGGATTTGATGGTTGCTCCGTGTTACTAGATGGTTGCTTGGGTGTTCCGGAAGGATGTTAGGGCATTTCTAGGTCATTTGTAGGATGTGAGTAGCTGAGGGTTGTTGCTGGGGTTTTTTGATGGTTACATAGTGTTCCTAGATGGTGTTTTGGGTGGTTGCTAGAGTGTTACTAGGTGTTTACTCAGGTGTTCCAGATGTTAGGGCATTTCTTTGTAGTGTGTAGGATGTTAGGTTGGTTCCTAAAGCATTTCTAAGGGGTTATGATTTACTGGGTGGTTGCCACACTGCCATGGTGTTGCTATGCAGAATTGCAGATGATAAACTTCTCCAAATGTTACTAGGGCATTTCTAGGTTTTCTTGGGGTTGTTAGTTGTTTCTGGATCATTTGTATGATGCATTTCTATAATGTACAGGCTATAATGTACTATTGGTTGCTATGGTGTTGCTATGCAGAAGTGAAGGTGTTCTGAGTGTTGCTAGGGCATTTCTAGGTGGTTGCTAAAGTGCTATTGGAGTGCCATTTCTAGATGATTGCTAGGGTGTTCCAGATAGAAATGTGGGCGTTTCAAGGTAGTTTTTAGGGTGATGGGCATTGTAGTTGCTATGATGTACTGGCTGGTTGCCAGGGTGTTGCTATGCAAGTGTTAATTTGTTCTGAAATTTGCTAGGCCATTTCTAGGTGGCTGCTAGATCATTCTTGTTTTAGGGCATATCTAGATGGTTACTAGGGTGTCTCGCCATGTTGTTATGCTGTTTCTAGATGTTTGGGTTGTTGCTAGGGTGTCTCCAAGTGGTTGCAAGAGTGTTCTGAGAAGTTCCAGGGTGTTGCTATGCAGATTCTTAGGTGCTTATTGTTCTGGGTTGTTGAAGTGATTGCTAACTGACCAGAGTCAAAAGAGCCCACCCTCAGGTCTCACAACCTATGATATTCGGTATGTTTTTTCACCCATTTTATTACCATCCATCTGATCGTGGTTATAGTACCCCCCCCCCCCCCCCCCCAAAAAAGCTGCGTGATTTCATAGGTTAAACCCCATGTATGAGCAACAGGCTAGTAGTAGTGATCTTGCCTTTGAAAACAGCATCATCAAACACCCTGACTGATCTCTTGATGAGAAAGCTGTGAGTGAGCAGAGCTGCTTTCTGTCCCCCCAACTAATTCCTGTTGACGCCAGTAGCAGGTGGCAACATGAAAGTGACTAATCTGTCTCTACAACACTAGCTATGGTCATCTCTTCCATCCTAAAGCTGAGGCTCGTTTTTCTTCACATTTAAATCACGCTACGTAGATGAGAGAACGCAGCAAAAGGGAAATTAAGACATTTGATTATGCTTGATTATTCCGTGTTTGTTTATGGTACACATGTACTTTACACTGTGTTTTTAGCAGAAGGTTGTGAAAAAATATCTGAACCCTGTCGCTTATTTTGCTGTTTATGTTCAAATGTTTTCCATTATAGTTTCATATCTAAGCACAGAAAAAATAATGTAATATGACAACAAAAATGCAATAGCCCCAAACAGAATTTAGACATAGGCACTGTCCCAATGAATAGGGTGAACACACTGATCCAGCAAAACCCTACAACCATGTTTGACCATAACATGACAATGATCCTTTGCGTTTTTCGCAAATCTGTGAAACCTACTAACGCCGTTGTCGTGTAAATAAATAAACGGCCAAAATGTATAGAAAATTTTCCGTTTTAGTTGAAAACGGTGTTGTGTAAAGAAATGCTCCCTGAGTTTGCAATTATGCTGTCTAAGGGGCCGTTTACACAACACCATTTTCAACTAAAACAGAAAACCTTTTATGTGTTCTGGCTGTTCATTTACACGACAACGCCGTTTTGGGGCCCTCAAAACGCAAACTTTTGAAAAAATGTTGCACAGTGCAAGTTTTTGAAAGCGACACCGTTATCGTCGTGTGAATTTGTGAAAACGGTGACGTCATGCGCATGCATATTATGTGTCCAGTCTATAGGCACGTAGTGTTTCGGTACAGAGTGACATCGCCATCTACTGGCCTGGCATTAATAATAATGCAGTGTTTTTGTGGATCAGAGTGAACGGGATCATTTTGACAAAGTTGTCATCTGTACGTGAAAAACGCAAAGGAAAAACTTTTCCGTTTTTAGTACATTGTTGTCGCATAAACTAAGTGGCATCTGTGGAATGGGGGAAAAAACGCGTTTTTCAAAAGTTGAACTAATTTTAACTTGAGCGCCACATTTTTAGTACGCCGTGTCATGCGCGAGACACTGCAAAAGACGAAAGACACGAGGTGGACAAAGTACACAACTTCCTTACTTGAGTGAAAGTACAGATACTACTGGTCAAATATTACTCCGTTACAAGTAAAAGTTGTAAAGATCGATTTTTACTTAAGTAAAAGTACAGAAGTACTTATTTTTAAAAGTACTTAAGTATCAAAAGTAAAAAGTAAATGTCAATGCATTGTTTTATTATTGTTGTATGTAATACCTACAGTACCTTATGCCTCTGAATCTATGCCTGCCTTCCTACCCTCATATCAATATCAAATTTATTTCTAGAACACAGTTCCAGTAGTGGGATTGAATGTGAGACTGAATAAGTGCACTCAATAACGTCTACAATGGTTTCGGACACCCAAATGGCTGTTCCCTCAAAAAGTGCCCTATTTAAAAATGTTTGGCTTTTAGTATGAATGTGTTAGCCTTACTGTTGTCTATAAGCTAGTGTGCTCCAAAACAATGACAAAATTTGCATTTAGAAGACCAAACCCAACGTTGAAAATGAAAATCAGGTTGGTGTCAGAATCCAACGCCAGATTGACATTAATCTCCAACGTTGGACAGACGTATTGTGGTTGAAAATGAAAATCAGGTTGACGTCAGAAACCAACAGTCGTGTTGTGACGTCAACCTGACTTTAATTTCCAACCAAAATCATCCCCTGACTGACATTACTACTTTCTACTCAAGGACCTTGACAGAATTGTAGTGGAGTAAAAAGTATGATATTTGTCTTTCAAATGTAGTGAAATTAAAGTAAAAAGTTTCCAGAAAAAAAAAAACTCAGGTAAAGTACAGATACTCAAAAAGTGTACTTAAGTACAGTACTCAAGTAAATACACTTTGTTAATGTCCACCTCTGCGAAAGACACAAGCGCAACGGTTATACACGAAGAAGATGCAGAAACATATCATATGTAATCATATGCATATGTAAAATAACGCGATCATTAACATTAAACCACATATAAATCAAATCTGCCTAATGTTACTGATTGAAATGTCGACCCAGGACTGTGAAGCTTTAGGGGTGTTGATGGACTCGATCTACTCCATCTGTGTTTTAATCAGCGTTCTGAATCCCATCTGGATACAGTCTTTGATTTTCTTCCTCTGCTTTTTTAAGTGTTGATTATAAATGAATGCATGAAGCTAGAATAAAACGTGTTTTGTTGTTTAAAAGCAGAGGCTCTGTTCTTACTTTTATAAATTGCATGTTCAGATATTCATACAACAATGTATTCTGGGGGCCATGAAAACTTTCTGAAAATGATCAAAAACGCTGGCAGGGAAAGAGTAAATTTGATCCACAAAAGTGTCACAATACCTTCATTAAGCCCATCCATCTGTTCATGTCTGTCTGTTGCAGACTATACTAGTTGGAGACAGTGGAGTGGGGAAGACGTCTCTGTTAGTGCAGTTTGACCAGGGTAAATTCATCCCAGGATCCTTCACTGCTACTGTGGGCATTGGCTTCACGGTGAGTCTCTCTGCAGAAGGTCACACCTCGCATTAGACACTCAGATGACATCACTTCACACTGCAAAATAAACAAACATCGCCAAAACGAGACACTTTTACTCAAGAGGCAAAATGACATTTAATATTAAAACTTCACATCACTGCATTTTTTATGCTTTAAACCAGACAAAAATGAAGAAAGGTTTTTGGTAACACTTTACAATAAGGTTCATTAGTTAACATTAGTTAGCATGAACTAATAAGGAACTGCACTTATACAGCATTTATTAATCTTTGTTAATGTTAATTTCAACATTTACTAATACTTTATTAAAATCTTGTTAACATTAGTAAATGCACTGTGAACTAACATGAACAAACAATGAACAGCTTTATTTTTATTAACTAACGTTAACAAAGATGAACAAATACAGTAACAAACGCATTGCTCATGTTAGTTAATACATTAACTAATGTTAACTAATGAACCTTATTGTAAAGTGTTACCAGGTTGTTGTTTTTTCAGCGCAATGCCATAGAAGAACATAGATTAACCTTTCAGTGAGCAGTGAACATTTTAATAATCTGTTAAGAACCTTTTTGTGGAATGGAAAGATTCCATGGATATTAAAGGTTCTTCATGGAATTATACGTGACAATAAAGATCCTGCATTAAGTTTGTCTTTTAGATTTAATTATTTGACTGTGATTTGAGTGAACTAAACTGTTTAATGTACTTTTTTATATTGGACAAACAGCAGAGACCAATATTATAACAGAACTGCTGGGAAAGTAAGAAGGGAGCAATTTTCCTCAAATAATATATAATATTATATTGTTGCATTTATATTTGGGCTATATTAAATATACATTTAGGGTTTTATGCAAGGGGGGAAAATGATGATTTTCCCTAGTAATCATATAAGCTAAACTCAGAAATATGTGACTTTTAATATAGTAAACACACATGTGTGTGTGTGTGTGTGTGTTCCCTCATCTTTCCCATATCTCTGAAAATGTTGATTGGCACTAATATCAATAGCTTCCATGTTAGCTTTGCCTGCTGGATTTGCTTTTCCATCTTCTGTCATAACTCTCTGCAGAGAGCCGACGGGGTTTCTCAGCACACAGCGTCTGATTACAATAATATGATAATGATCATTTTACTGGGAGCTCTGATTATAATTATAGAGGGATCTGTCTGGCCCCGCTTGGATCATCACCGTTTGTTGTTTTTCATCATATTTTTGTAATTAGTCTCAGTGTTTTGTGTCTGTGTGTGTAACAGGGTGTTTAATATGTGTGCATAACATTAGCATAGTACACTCTGGAAATATATGATTAAATATCCTACCTATTTAGGGCAGATTGTGCCAAGACTGAGCTTAAAGAAGAAAAAAACACAGTACAGTGAGTTACTATAATCAGATATTGATTAGCTACACGGCATATGAGAAAATCATTTTGACCAAAATGGCAAACGGTCCTTATAGCCATTCCAAGCACAATATTCCTGCGAAACATACTGTTAAACATCATCCGATAATAAAGTGCTGTGTTTTTACCTAAATAATATTTTTTTTATTAGGCCTATAACTTTGCTGTTTGTCACTGGATGTCATTCCACTTGTTGGTTTGTAGGGGGCGCACTAAACACACAAAATTCAATTAATTTGTAATACAAAAGCCTGGTTTCACAAACAGGTTTCAGGTTTGGGGTTAGGCCTTAGTTCAATTAGGGCATTTAAGTAGCTTTTATAAACGTGTCCTAGAAAAAAAAAAAAAAAACATTACTGACAAAACAATGGCACATATTTTATTAGTTCTATCTGTCAGTGCAAGTTGCTTTCAGGTAAAACAGCTCAAACATGCATTTTAGCCTATAGGACTAGGCTTAAACCTTGTCTATGAAACCGGGGGGTTATGTTGTGGAAGTTGTAAAATACACCATTGGAATTATGTATATGCCAATGGACTTAGTAGTCATGTTATCATAAAGACACATGCAAAGCAATTCCCTGAACATGAATGAAACTGCAAAGAGGTGTTCATATGTCAGGTAAATGATATTAGTTATTCAAAACTACAGCTTAGATTTTATATTATGTTTTACATTCTGTCAAACCTCATCTGCATTGACCGCAGGCGTCGCGACAAACCACAAATATTCGCTGAAACTCTCTCTCTCTCACACACACACACACACACACACACACATACACAGAGAGAGAGACAGAAACAGAATAAAATGGTAGAATGGCCGTTGAGTTTTCGAAGTGGGCGGGGCTTGTAATTTGTCTCTCTATTGTTTCCAAACAATAATTCATATACTTGAACGCTTGAGGTTGTATTTTCAGTTCACAGAAGTTTATTAAATGCTCTCAGTATAATTATTCAGACATGAATTATTAATGTCCAGTCAGATCTTCTGAAGCACCATGCGCAGACACTGTTGTCACGTAGTACGTGATACTTTTCACAGCACTGTGTAGGATGGACCAATCACAGTCGTTTGTGAGGGCCTTCTTTATCATATAATGTTTTAGAGATCTCTTGGGTGGATTTTCAATTGTATGTCAGTTTTCAATGAATGGAATTAATAGATTTGAATGATTATAATTTATTGTGCGCAAATGCCTCTAATAAAGCCAAAAATCCCCTGAGATTTGAATGAGGTTGGATTGAGGATTTGTCTCTCGGGACCCTTAAGCGCCCCCTGCAGAAAGAATGGGTTTATGACACACGTGAAAACACGTTGGGAAGCGTTTGCACCTCAACAGACGCGACGCGACAAAACCACAACGCATTAAATCAACATAGCCGTGCGCTCGCGGCAGCTTACAATGGGCGCGTCTAGTTTTGTCACGTCGCTTAATGGTTGTCATTGGTCGGTCTCCTCCTCTGAATCAGTGTGATCTCGCACCTGTGTGTGTGTGTGAGAGTGTGACCCACGGGAGCCTGTTGCTCATGTGTGTTTTGGAGCGATCTGCTTCTTTCCCGTGCGTGATTATGCGCGCAACTGAGCGATAACGCTCATGTGTTTTGCGTCTTTGCGCGTTAATAATTATGAAGAGGACGCTTTTCGGATAAATGCATGTTTTGTGTTTCTTCATGCCCATTGCTCTCCATCCTCATCCTCCGCCAGCATCTGATGAAGTTTGGGCGCGTTTTAGATGCACTATGTGATGCATTTGTGATATAGTCTCGAGAAGAACATCGAAAGCAAAACATCCTCGCTATTTGTTTCCGCGATGTCAATCAAAAAAGCAACACTGATGGAGAATGGTGTTCAAAACGGAACATCGAGAAATATGCTGGAGCGATGCGCCTCGGTCAATGAGTATTTTGATGTTGCCTTCAAGGTGTGAGTTATTTTTTTATTGTCTGTATAATTCATTGTTGTTATCACGATTGTTGTGTTTGAAACATGTGCCCTGCGTTAGTTGGCACCTGTGGCGCGCGTGCGTGCGTCTTCTACTCTGATATTACTTAGTTTTCAACAATGCAAAGGTATGTTAACCGCCATGCAACTATCAGAATTCACTTTAAATGGCTGCAAACATGGAGAATAAACATTATTTCAATATAGCAGCGGTTCTTTCAACTGGTTACTTTTGGACCAAATAGCCTACTAAAATATTTATTGCACCAAAGTAAAGACAGTTGTCCTTAGGATTACAATCAACTGCGCAAGATTATTGTCAGAAAATAGTTTTTTCTTGCTTTTAAAAGTTAAGCTATATACAGTATATCAACCATTTGTCTTTTCATGCATGTTCTCTAGTTTTTGAGTAATGCACGTATTTGACTTTTACTCACTGGAGGATAAATATTGACCCAAGGAGGGAGTCATTTCTACTCATTTAAAACCCCATTGATATATTCTGAAGAGACGTGGGTTCACTGTAAAAAAAAACTCAAAAACTTTAAAACTGTTGGTTTAACTTAAAGTAAGTTACCTGTTTGCCTTATAATTGAGTTTATTGAAATTAAAATTAATAAATACACCAAAGGAGATTGGGTTAATCAATCAAAATATTATGTTATCCTAATCACATTATCTAATTTGATATGACAAAAGATAACAAGTTGTGATAAATCATGAAAATAACATTTTACAGTGAAAATTATGTATTTTAGTCCAATAAGAGGAGCTGTTTTGTAGTAAGGAGAGTGCATAGATTAAAAATGATGAACAATGTTTAATGTCGGAGTTGAGCAATTGGCTTGTAGTTTCTGAGAAGAATGTTATGCAATACCACTATAACACAATTGGGTAAACACTAATTTCACAATTTAAGTTTCCTGTTCGTTACAATGCAAAACAACTGTGTTGGTGTTAAAGTCAACATAAAGGCAGAAATGACCCCATTTCAATTCTTGTTCCTGGTTTTAGTGTGCATGATTTGTCACTAGGCTGTTTTTACATGGACCCTAATAATCAGATTGTAATTGCACTAGTAGCACCGTCGGAATAAAAAAGCATGCAACCATGTCAGTCGGAATGAATTGGCCAAATTCATTCGGACTGAAGGGGTGTTTTAAACCTGTTCTAATCCGATCGAGAGGACATGTAAACACTTGATCATATGATGTGTGGAACGAGCTGTTGTTGTTGAATAAAGTGTCAGAAATGACTGTTGTGTCATTTTAAAAGTCTCCTTTCACTCATCTTCTGTGAAGTGCAGCAGGACAACGTCCCACCAGTCCTCGTTTCGGACTCTCATCCTCAGGCGCCTTGTTTTGGACGTGGGAAGGGGCGTTTTTACTGCTTGATAAATATAAGCAGCACGGCACAATGGTTCATGTGCTTATCGTCTCCTAATTAGGACCTGAAATGGATAAATATATTGCTCTTTATAACAAAGAAAAAAAGCAATGTAGGAGAAAAGTTAGCATGCGCAAATAGTGGGAAACTGTATTTGTGCATGTCAAAAAATCAATTATTATTTGAAGCTTCCTAAATAGCCTCTCAGACAGCAACATGGTGTCGGCCCAGATCCGGCCCACATCTGGTACGCATTGAATCCACATGTACCAGATGTGGGCCGGATCTGGGCTGACACTATGTTGCTGTCTGAGAGGCTATTTAGGAAGCTTAAAAAAAAAATTTTCTTTTCTGACATGCACGAATACAGTGTCAGCCCAGATCCGGCCCACATCTGGTAGGCTACGCATTGAATGTACCAGATGTAGGCCGACACTATGTTGCTGTCTGAGATACATATCCGGACATCATCTGGGCCAAAGATGGCACATATGGCACAGTTCTGGCAGCAGAAAAGGTTTTAGCGTGAATTGTGGCTTGCTGTGTGTGGCCCAAATACGGCCCATATGACCTTTTCCGCTGCCAGAACTGTGCCATAGTTGGCCCAGATGAGGCCCGGATATGTATCGTATTGCCAGCCACACTTGTTGAGTTATCGCCGTCATTTTATGCGGGATGTGGGCCAGAAGAACAGGGAGATGTGGGCCACAACTGGGCCAGATGTCATTTGCTATCTGGGTTGTGACCAGTTCAGACTGTCATTTCAAATCCGATTTTTGTGAATTTCCAATTGAAATCCAGTCAGATTTAGCTAGTGTGAACAGCAAAAAAAAATCACATGAAATACAAATCCGGTTCGAGCTACATCCTTATGTGGTTTGAAATCCTGTTCAAATCGCATTTCTGGAAATCCGTTTCCGTCTGATCGGATTTCGCATGGTTTGTGACTTGCTCACGCCGCGTAAAATATAAACGTCAGACGTTGTTATAGGAAACACGCTGAAAGTCGCTGCAGAAACAAGGTTGTGTTGTTGCAAAGTGCCGAACGAGCAGAAAATTACCATACAACGGAGACTAGAGTTGTCAAAAAATTTACATTTTAAAATTGTGATGTTTTGAGCGCTGTTGAGCGGATTCGTAAACACCTGATTGGCCATTGTGTTCACGCGCTCATCGGATATGTCTGTGATTGGCTACAATGATCAACGCACAGGACCGTTTGAGAGCACACAAGTGAGCACTTAACCTCATTAAAAAAAATAAAAATTCTTTCCTTTTCCTTTAATCCTCCCTTATCGGGCTTATGCTACTCTGAACAATGCCTGAACTTCGTATTTTGAGCACTTCTTGCGTTGTTTTTGCCTCTTCACGATGACTCGCTTAATTTAGTCCTAAATTGTAAGTCACTTTGGACAAAAGCGTCTGCTAAATGACTAAATGTAAAATGCAAACCCCCTCCATGTTGCGGTTGCTGTTTTTTTTTTTGGCGTTTACCTACCAATCCAATGTCATTGCCATAGAAACCAATGCAGATATTTTGGAAAACGAAAGCGCGGCATGGACACTCATCGCATTTGCGATACACAATGTGGACCATCAATCATTTTAGATCGGATTCTAATCGGATACACAAATAATTGGATTTGGACTGACAGTAGTGTGATAAACGCGCACATCAACCCAAACACTACGCTCGGATTCATCAATCAGAATGAATTCATTCGAATTCAATTCAAAAGGTGTCCATGTAAACGTAGCAGTTATTCTCAATTATTTGGTCCCGCCAAGCTCTCTTCAAAAACCTGTTAACTAGAGACACTTTTCACAATCTTGATGGATAAAACAGATTCCTACCTTACATTTTTGCCTCGTTCCGCTCAGAAATGTATGATTTGATGGAAGTAAAGTGGGTTGTGAACGTCATTTCATGTTGACTTTAACATGTTGGAGCTCATTAAACCAAACCAGGATGTGTGTAATCAAAGGGTTGCAGGCCTAACAGCTGTCTCTGACCCTGATGCCTTTAGGTGATGCTGCTGGGAGACTCGGCAGTGGGGAAGACCTGCGTCCTGGTGCGCTTTAAAGATGGTGCCTTTCTGGGAGGCAACTTCATTGCAACAGTGGGGATAGACTTTAGGGTGAGCTAGCAGTGGAAGGAGCTGGTTTGCCTCTCTTTTTCCAACATTTTCATATTGTTTAAAGGGGTCATATCAATTTTTTTAACCTTATATAATAAGTGTGTTTGATGTTTTTGTAAGTGTCGGAGCTCAACGCTTTTCTCTAGTCTAAAAAGAATATTTATTGAAACAAATCTGAAAAACCGACACATTCTAAAAATCGTAGTATTCCTGATCTGATGTTCACAACGATTGCCCACATTTTCAGGTAGGCTAAAGGACACCTAGCTTATTCGGTGTTCAGCAAGTGATGAGAAAGGAGGATATATGCTGTTACAGCAAACGGTTGAAGCCTATTCACACCCAGAATGAAAACTATATAAGCGTCCACGCCAATGCGCAATATCGTTCTGTGTTATTCTAGGCATGTAGGCTACTGCAGTTTTGTCGCCTGCCGCTTTAAGTGCTCAAGCTCTTCAAAGCGGGATGGATTCTGATTGGCTTACAATGTTTTTATCGTTCGTCCGCTGGATAAACAATAGTTCTGAAAGTGATTTCCTCGATATGGTGCCTGTGGTGTTTTCATCGTTATTGTTGTGGTGTGGAAGTTATGAAAACGCTATTTCCGAACGTTCAAAAAGACCAGGGCCCGTATTCATAAAGTGTTCATAATTTCATAATTTCCTTATTTGACAACCAACCAATCACAGTCTTCAAAAGATTGTGTCATACATAGCAACGGGGTCAACCCCGCCTCCTCACTAAGATAAAAGTTTTTGTCTTTTCCTTACTCAGAGTTGCTCTCAGATCGGTCCCGAATCGCTTTTAAGCTAAGACTCCTACGTAAAAGTTTTTAAGCTAAATTAAGAGTTTTCTGAGAGGATTCTTAGAATCTTTATGAATACGGGCCCAGTTATTTTAATGTTTTTTTTAAATGGTTTTCTTGGTTGTGCAACATTGAAGAGCATATAAGGGATTAAGGCAACATCATATTAAGGGATTAAGGGAACATTTCATTTGATCAATTTGCAAATATAATAGGAAAATTACTTTTGAATTTTCTCTAAATGTTCTGAAACGTGTAGTAACGTTTAAAAAAAAAATGAGATGAACGTCCAAAATGAAATATCTCAGACTGAAAGCAAACCTTAAAAACTACGGTAACTTAAAAAAGTTATAGATTTTTGTTCATTGTTATGAAGATTCACAAAAATACTATTTTCAAGTTTTACATGAAATATATATTTTCCAAAACACGTTTTACTCTAAAACTGCCTGAAGATCAAAGCCATAAATCTAAACGAGTTGTGTTCCAAATTTGAGCTTGATATCTCAAAAAAAATGAGCTTTCAGTCAGATCTTATTTGGGCTCAGTACCAAACGTTTCTACTTTTCAGTCAAGAATGACAGAATAGCACCAGAGGGTTTAAACCCAAAATTGAAAATTCTGTCATTTATTCACTGTTATGTCATTCCAAACCTGTGTAATCTTCTTATAATCTTATAATCTCAGGGTCCGTGGGAGGAAAATATTCCTCAAAATCTAATATTACAAGTGGACTTCAGAGGCAAAAATTATTACAATATAATGCTTGAAAATTATCCATTTAACACTTAGTGTCAGCATCTAATCAAAAAGCTGTTCAGACACTCCATCATACAGAGGCCGTGTGTGTGTGTGTGTGTGTGTGTGTGTGTGATCACTGTCCATTGGCGTTTAACTGTGCAAATCTCTGTGGTCTTCTGAAGTGTAATTGGTCCACCAGCCTCTCAAATCTGTGAAGTCTCTGTACCACTCCAGACGTCTTGGAGTGTTTGGATATAACAGGCCAATCTGATGCTCGTCCACGTTTCAGTCTGGCTAAATGATTAACCAGTCGCCCCGTGACATTTTTGGGCCTTGAGCTGCACCTGCCAACCCTCGTTGGGGAGGAAACAAGCTGTTTTTTGGTTTAAACTTACCTGGGGTGTTTTCAAAGTTGCCATAAAATGAAATCTATTCAATTCATTCCAAATCTAATCATATGTTTATTTTTCATAGATCATTTTTTAGCTTTTAGTATGAATATGTTAGCCTTGAGCTTATGAATAAGCTGGTGTGTTCCAAAACAATGACAAAATTTGCATTTAGGAAGTCTCTCACTTCCGCTAAAATGGATCACGGATTTGTAAGACATCACCGCGGACTTCAACTTCTCATCACATCTTCTGTCCAATCAAATGCTCTCTAGAATCTAAAGCTCCTCCCCCTATACTATAAATACCACCTGGCCAAAGCGACCGTGGACACGTCACGGATTTTGTTTACATCACTGCCAGGAACTATAATTTGCTAGTTATTGTTAGGGACATTCTCATTGTAGAGAGCATATGACTGGACAAAAAAGTGCAAGATGAGTCATTTATATATTTTGTTTATGTTCTCAGAGAAAGAGAAAGAGTTAGGGTGGCTTTCTGTCTTTTTTGAGTCATCGTGGTAAACACACCAACAGTTGTTATTGCAGAGGCTGTTCTGTCAGTTGGCGTCAATGGCACGTGTTTTATTGGAGGAAAATAAAGTTTGTCATGCTCCACAAATAGATATTTGCCCTCAAGCCAAGACAGTCAGTTTGGTTTCACAGTATGTGTTTTTGCCGGGAAGTGAAGGTTGGCTAAAGACCTTGAAACGGTCAAGGTTTTGCATGTGGCGTGGAACAGATTCTAACGCCAGAATCAAGGAGAAAGTGCCATGCTTTGAGACAGAAGGTGTCTTTAGGAAGTTCAAAAACCTTTTTTAAACCTCATGCTTTGATTGCCTGCCAACAACGCCTAAAATTAGTCAGAAATGAAGAATTTTATCTGCCGTGGCTCAGGGAAACAGTGAAGCGTTTCAGTGCTGGTATTTTTTTTGAATGGCACAGCGGCAGCACTATAGCCTGTGTCTATTTTGGGCTCTTCCTTGTAGCACTTGCTCAGCATGAGGATGTGTGGGAGCCAGAGCGGAGCAAGTCTGATGCCAGAGAAATGGAAAGCCATTACAACAAATTGATGGCTATAGTTGATTTATGCTGGATGGACAGAGGCCATGAAAGATGAATGTTTGTCATAAATCGATATCCTTTCCAGTGTCAAAATGTCCTTGAAACTGATACCGTTTATTTGTCCATTTCTCAAATGATAGGATAGATCAAGCGGGTTCCCAGAGCAACTGTCTAATGAAAATCCCATCGTCATATATCATCGTCACTGTATGAATGGAAACGGTAAAGAATTGAATTATTCTGGCTTTGATCCCGGTCTCTTAACATTGATTATTTTAGTACTTTCGAAGAAGTGCCCGTCGATATTTGTTCCTGACTGACACTGATTTAAAGGGATAGTTCACAGAAAAAATGAAGATTCTGTCATTGTCTCTTTCATGCAGAGGAAAACCCCACTGTAAAAGAAGCACAATTATCCAAATGACTCTTTCGAAGTCATATTATAGATTTGTGTGTGTTATTCACTGAAAATATTGGTCAGCATTGTGTTTTATTTTCCGTTACGCTCGCTGCAAGTGGAGTGATACAAACAGTGAAGCGATTACCGTGGTGACACACTGGTAGAATATCGAATGGCTGGAAAAGGCTCTCAGCCAATCAGATTCGAGAACCAGAACGAACTGTTGTAGAAGACTTTTTAACACTATTTGAGCATAAGTTTATGAGATGGCTGTTGTCAGATTTCATTGGTGATTTCATATATGACATTAAAATCGTAAACTTGGCGAACAGCTTTGAAGAATTTTGTTTCCTAATTCAAAGAGATGGGAGCTGTGCTTGAATGACTGAAATAGCTGATTAAAGATGACCGCTGAGTGAAATTACTTGCCTTGAAGGAACTTTGCTTCTACCTTTTTAATGAATGAAGACTACACACACACACACACACACACACACACACACACACACACACACACACACACACACACACACATATTCTTGTACATCTATCTTTATGAGGACATTCATTGACACAATGCAATCTCTAGCCGCTTACCCTAACCTTACCCATCACAACTAACCCGACCCCTGACCCTAAACCGACCCTTAACCTAATTATAACCTTATCCCTAAAACCAAGTCTTGACCCTCAAACAGGCCTTTAAAGGGCTCTCAGAAAGTGAGGACCGGCCAAAATGTCCTCACTTTACTCTCTTTGTCCTCACTCCAAAGGTCTAAAACTCAAACTGGTCTTCACAAAGATAGTTGTACAAGTTTACACACATACACACACACACACATATACATATAAATATATATATATATGTGTGTGTGTGTGTGTGTGTGTAGTCTTCATTTATTCATTCTTATGATGTTCCAAACCCGTATGACATTATTTGTGTGTGTATATATATATATTGTTGACTACTGTATATTGATTGAATGCATACAATGAAGAAGCGCTAACAGAACATTATGAATCGAACGTTCCTGCATTTTTTTTAAAAAGTTGAAACGGTTTTGAAAAAGAAGCATTTCTCAATTCCATGAAAAGCCTAATCGTCACTACCAGTTTTGTCACTGGATTTTCAATTTATCTTGTTCTGCAGCTTGTGATGGTTTTGCTCCTAGAGAAAGAATGAGACATCTGAGCTCTTCTGAACGCAGCTCTGTCAAGTAAAAGAATTGTGTTCATTCCCGTCAGATGTGCATGAGCGATTGAAGGAACAATAGAGACATACCTGCGCTCTTATTGAACCAGTTCATGTTCTTCTCAAATGGCTTTGTGCTGTGCTCTGATTTCATTTCTTATGCAGAACTTCCTGGAAGGTGCTTTAAGCAGCCGAAGCGTTTGTGATAGTCAACCGCGAAAACAGTTTTGTCGTCATTTACTCCCCTGTTGCTCCAAACCTGCCTTTTTATTCCTTCTGTGAATCACAAAAGGAGAAATTTAGCAGAAAGTGAATAATAAAATTATGCATTGGGAATAGGTAACGACGTCGATAGCTACTGATCATTTCAAGCTACTGTAATTTTATTTTTTTTATTTTTTTTCAGTTGGACTTTAACTTTTTTTTTATTCTTTTTTTTTTATATTGCTAAAAAAAAAAACATACAAAATACCAAACGAAGCTCAAGATACAAATCTTATTAGATTACAGAGAAGTCCAAATAGCAGCACAAAATATAAATAAACCATAAACCTAAAGAAACGTAAAGAACAAAAAGAAAATAAATAAAAAAGAAAATGTTACACAAGGGGATTATCATCAAAAAATACCTTAAGAAGATTATATAATTTAAGGGCTTTTTTGTTATATACAAGTCTTAACGACTTGAAGAAGATCATTAAATCTTTATGGAAAAGTGAGAAAGTGAGAGGGTTCTTAAAGAATTTGCATTTGTGTATGAAGTAATTGGCCAACAGCACAATATTGTTCACCAAAAATTCAGAAAAAGAAAAAGACAAATATTTTATAGTTTTAAAGTTAAAGTCAGGCATTACATATTTCAAGCTTAACCAAGTATAAAGGTCATCCCAGAATTTCTTTGAAAATTTGCATAAATAAAATAAATGTTCCAACGACTCTGTCTGCTTCACAAAAAGTGCACTCATTACAATCCATATTAAATCTGTGTCGGAGGAAATCATTACAAGGATAAATATCATTAATAATTTTAAACTGAACCTCTTTTACCTTTGGAAAAAGTGGAAAAGTGAGAAATCTTGTTCTAATTTTCCCCACTTTGTCTTTCGGAAAATCAAATATAAGAGGTCTCTTTAACTTTACAAGGAAAAGTCTCCATATTTACCAATGTTCTTAAAACTTTAATCTTACATGCTTAATCTAAGCATACAGAAATGCTTAGACTTTTCAATCTTGGAATCACCGGTGAATAACACAAAGCTACTGTAATGTCATCGCTAAATTTGACTCATTTGGACAGTCACGCTAAAAGTGTTTAAATAAGTGGAATTTAAGGCCTCATGTCAGGAAAAAAAAAGTGTAATAACCAGTGTTGGGGAAAGTTACTTACTTTGTGTCATGCTTAGTTGGGTTGTTACTTTTGCATTACTTTGTCTCACCTGAGCTGGGCTTGCTTGTTTATTAATAAGAAAAAGAAAGAAAAAAAGTGATATTTCTGCCAAATATCAAGGCCATTTCACACCAAAAGTAAAATGAATGCGCCTCAGGCTGAAGGAAATGCAAATTCACGCCTGTACAGTAGGGTTTTTTTTTAGCATTTGAAAAAGTAGCTCAGATATTTTGTTGTGAATTTAAAAGTAATTTGTTACTTTACTAGTTACTTGAAAAAGTAATCTGATTACATGTCTTGCATTACTTGCACTGTATTGTATTACCCCCAACACTTAGGGTGACCACCCGTCCCGCGTAGCGCGTGCGCGCACAGCGTTTGAAGCCCAATTCACGCGTCCCGCAAATTGAGACCGTGTCACGCATAATCTATGCTTGCTCAAAAAAAAAGTTGGTCGTTCTATATCCTCGAGCCCCAAGCAGCCAAACGAACATTACTTGACATTTCAGCACGCTATTGTTGCCACACAAACCCCTCAGTTGAACTGCTGACTGTTGTCAACTTTTTCGTTGTTGTCATGACAGCGCACGCACGCGCATACCAGACACACTGGGAAGGAAGGAACTTTTAGATGCGCGCTTTCCAATTCGAAAAATTCGAGAAAGAGACTGAGTCTGAGAGGCAACGCCATCATCAGTTAAAAAGAGAAATTGTGGGTACAAGAAAGAATGGGGAAATGAATATTTGTGGCTGAAAGGTGTTGAGGGTGATACCGAGAGCGCTTTTTGTGACCTATGCAAAACGTCCTTCTCAATCGGACATGGAGGGGAATACGATGTCGATCGTATTTTTTTTTTTAAATACTTTTTTTTTTTTTTACCCTTCCTGTGGTGTTGAGCAACTACAATTCCTGTTAATCCTATAATTTTATATTATAATTTATTTCAAGTAAATAAATTGTAATGAAAAATAAATAAAATTAAATAGTAAATCTTAAGTGGAAGTACATCTGTCAATTCATTGAATGTTCAAAATATTATGAGTCTTTATTTAGAAAAAAAATACACATTGGTTGGCCTATTCATGAGCATACATCAGCAATTACACGTTTAGGAGAATAGGGCATTATTAATATACCATGTAAGGTGGTAGGCTATGTGCTAGAAATGGGTAAACCACTATCAGTGAGTCTGCCAGTGGGGCACCGCCGCGCCAGGCAGTGTCCCACATTGTCCCTCAGAAACATACCCCTTGTCCCCCCTTGGGCTTATTAGCAGGTGGTCACCCTACCAACACTGGTAATAACGACTGCAGTCTTGTTTTATTTAACGAATTTAAATTTAAAATATTTTATTTATTTAAAAGTCTTGTTTGATGTAAAGTAAGTGAAGCCGAGGAGTCGATTCTTACAACTCCTGCAGTTTGAGTTGGGAGTTGGAGTCGACTGCAAAAAAACTGGAATTGAACACCACTAAATGTTAGTATTCTTAGTTAACATTATTATTATTATTAGTTGCCAAGCCAAATTTTAACTGTTCGTTTAACCCCTAAATGCTTGAATGTTTCGCCAATCATTACATATTCAGGTTTTTAGCGATCCAGATCTACACCTAACACGTATGCATCTCTATCTGTCAGCATAATATAAAACTCTCCTGATATTAGCGTAATAATTACAGAAGACTAAAATTAAGCATATTTTGTTACCTTTTGGAGTTTGGAAGGGTTCAGTTTAAGCAGATGTTTTATACCATCATCACTGTCCTCATCAGAGCTAAATTCCCAGTACATTCAGTATTTGGCTCATATTAATTTTCTAATTCCCAAAAATATAATTTTCAACATCTTCAAAATCAATATTTTGATCGCTGACGGCTTCTTCACCAGATCCACCATCATGTGTCAGTGACACTAATATTTGATAGCGTTCAGCACTTGCTCTGCAGTAAATCACTGAGTCATTTCAAGTTTTGCTGATGATTCTTCCTATTCTTTTGTTTTCTGCCTGCGGTAACTATGAGTGAAACGTCACTTCATCATTGTGTATCAGACATCGCCACCTTGAGGAATAAATGTGAATTGCGTTTATTCAGTCATCAAAGATTCCATTATTGTTGTGCAGAAAAAATATACTCAAGTTATTAGCGGCCCTATACAATTTTTACAAAAAAAAATAAAAAAATGAATGAATGAATGGGAAATCGGGCATTCTTTTATAATTTTATTTAATTTTTTCTTGTTACATTGTTTATAATGAGTTGATTGAGGAATACTAAGAAGGTTGAGGTCTAACTTTAAAAAATGAATGAGGAGGAGGGCAGTGAATGATGTCCCGGGTCGATAAAGTTTGTTTTTCATTTAAAATGTATATTTTATTTTATTTTAGCATTATTCCAATTACCAATTTTTTTTAATAGTTTGTTTTTGTTAACAATAACAACACTTCACTCGAGGTTATCATATGAACTGCCAAGACACAAGTCATATGTACCTCTTTTTACTGTGCTTTTTTGTGTACGTTAAAGAGCAGCCTGAACAGTCTTCAAAATTTCTCCTTTTGTGTTCCATAGAAGTCATACGTGTTTGAAACAACAAGAATGTGAATCAGTGATGACAGAATATGACCTATTCTTTATACATTTCTGACCCTCAAGAAAGCGACAATCTAAATCAACAAAGCAGTAACGTCTCTAGTTAACAGATGAGGAACACTCCGGCATTTCATTGGTGTTCAAACATTATCAGTTTGGTCTGAGGGTTACAACTGTTTGATAATGGAAATTAAAGGATGATGTACGGTAACATTAAGTCAGACATGTTGTGTAATTTCTATCCAACTGGTGGCACCTACAAATCCACATGCTTTCAGTCGTTTCTGCCAAGAAAAGAGAAAGTAGCGAACAAATGAGACTCTTCAGCTTTAAACACCTACGCTTTTTGATCCGTCAGCATTAACTGCACTGAATGATTAGTCAGGCCTAAATGGTTTCCTGTAGATGTATGTGAATGTCTGCAGATGATAATTATTCATCTCTGGAAATCTCACTTCCATTTGTGTGACTGACGTCTCTGATTGCACTGCCATTTGGTGCATGAAAACATCAGATAAGTCTGGTCCTCTCAGTGCAGAAGGTGCAATTTTTAAAACGTTTTGCTCACAAAGGAAGTAACGGCTGACGTCAACAGGAAATTAAGCAGGGAGCTGGTCTGTTATTTCATCTTCGCTATATAATTAAGTCTGTGTGGAGAGACTGGCCACACAAAAGCAAAACAGCACAGTTAGAGACCTCACTTTAGTATAGCTAAATTGTTTTTGTGTGTGTGTGATTTTCCTTGAATAACAAAGTATTCACTGTTCATTATGTTGTGGTTTTAATGGGTGTTTCTTCTTCCTGTTGCCTGTAGAATAAGGTGGTGACTGTGGATAACATGAAGGTCAAACTCCAGGTAAGCAAACACAAGTTCATCGTCTATTTACATATTTATACCTCTAGTTAGTGGTGTTTGCTGAGACGAGCATCAGTATGTGAGTACTGTACTGAACTCGTCCTGAATGGTGTTTCAAATCATGTGACTTGAACAGACGTCTGCTGGCAGATAAAAACCGGATTACTGAAATCTCATCGCTGCTCTATAGCATCGTGGAGGTGTGTGTTTTGCACAGGCAAGCACCGCTCGCATTCATTTCAGAAAACTGAATTTGGTCAGTCCTCCTGCCGGTTCAAAGATAAGGTTTTATTACATCAGGACAAAACCACAAATCAAAATATTCTAAATGCATTTCAGGTTTCCCTCTTTGCCACATTTGAGATCCCAGACAGCAACATGGTGTCGGCCCAGATCCGGCCCACATTTGGCACGCGTTGAATCCACATGTACCAGATGTGGCCCGGATCTGGGCCGACACTTTGTTGCTGTCTGGGATGTGATTCATGTTGATGTGTGCCTGACGTGTAAATGAAGCCTCACCTGTTAACGCTCCTCTCCTGCAGATTTGGGACACGGCCGGTCAGGAGCGGTTCCGCAGCGTTACTCACGCGTACTACAGAGACGCTCAGGGTAAATATCACATCTCACTGAGGAATCACTGACACGTCACCGTCTGATAGACTTCATTACTGGTGCCGTGTCTTATTAAAGCTGTACGTCACGAGAGGCCGTGCATTACCATGAGTCACGGCGCTTCTTGTGCCTGAAACAAAGTGAACTAAACTGATCAAATCACTGTAATGTTCAGCCTCAAGTGACATTCTTCTTTTTTTTTAAAAGTGGTAACAGCAATATAATAAAATGTTTTGTAATTCAATAAACATATTAATGTTATTTATGGTAATTCCTTTGTTTTTTTATTGTTTTTTTTTTGCTTTGCTTTAAGTGTATTGCTTTTCAGCACTTGTGATAATTTGCTGTGTGTGTGTCATTAAAAATGGATGTTCTTAGGTGCACCACAAAGAGGTTTACACTGGTAAAATCAATCAAATATTCAGCCTTGAGTGTATCGTTTAACAACAATATAATTTAATGTTTAATACCAATGTTCAGTAAAAAAAAAAAAAAAATTCATTGAATATAGCCAAAAATGCATGTTCATTGCATTTGAGCACTTTTGTGTAAATTGTTCTGTTATTAAAATATGTATTTGCACTTATTGGCGACTTTATTAGGTAGACCTCGCTAGTGCTGGGTCGGACCCCCTTTTGCCTTCAGGATTGCCTTAATTCTTCGTGGCAGAGATTCAACAAGCTGCTGGAAACATTCCTCAGAGGCCGTTTGAGTATAGGGAACTCATTGTCATGTTCAAGAAACCAGTCTGAGATGATTTGATCTTTGTGACTTGTGTTATCCTGCTGGAAATATCCATCAGAAGATGATACACTGTGGTCATAAAGTGATGGACACGGTCAGCAACAATACTCAGGTAGACTGTGGTGTTTAAACGATGATCAATTGGTCCTAAGAGGCCCAAAGTGTGGCAAGAAAGTATCCAACACACCATTACTCCACCAGAAGCCTGAACCACTGATACAAGGCAGGATGGATCCATGCTTTCATGCCAGATTATGACCCGACCAACTGAATGTCGCAGCAGTCGTCAGACCAGGCAACGTTTTTCCAGTCTTTGACTGTCCAGTGTTGGTGAGCTCGTGTGAATTGTATCCTCAGTTTGCTGTTCTCAGCTGACAGTGTCACCGGTGTGTCTTCTGCTGCTGTAGCTCTTCTGCTTCAAAGTTCAATATGCTGTGTGTTCAGAGATGCTCTTCTCCGGACCTCCATTGTAATGACTTGTAATTTGAGTTACTGTTGCCTTTCTATCAGCTGAACCAGTCTGGCCATTCTCCTCTGACCTCTGGCATCAACAAGGCATTTCATCCACAGAACTGCCGCTCACTGGATATTTTCTCTTTTTCGGATCAATCTCTGTTAACCCTAGAGATGGATGTGTGTGTGGAAATAGATCAACAGTTTCCGAAATACTCAGACCAACTAACAACCATGACACCAAGTCATTTAAATCACCTTTCTTCCCCATTCTTATGCTCAGTTTGAACTTCAGCAGATCGTCTTGACCATGTCTACATGTTTAAATGCATTGACTTACTGCAATGTGATTATTATATATTTGCATTAATGTGCATTTGAACGGTTGTACCTAATAAAGTGGCCGGTGAGTGTATATTGGCATTATATCAGTCATCATTAGCTCAGCTCTCTAGTTATTGGTATTTCTATGATCAATAAAAAGCTCATATTGGTCATCCACGGGTCTGAACTATCTGTTACAATCAGTCTTTACACAGTTTCTCAGTTGAGCGTTTCATTTGAATCTCAGTCTCAGTGGAAAACGTTCAGTGCCACAGTACAGTCTTAACACTTGAGTCAGAGTTTAACTACGAATAAAGCTCAGCTCTGAATCATCCGGCATGACTTGAACATACTGTCCTTTCGATTTCAGCTCTACTGCTGCTGTATGACATCACCAGAAAGGCCTCCTTCGACAACATCAGGGTAAGACGAACAAACGTTTGAGACATTTAAAAATGTGTTCATTTGAGCTTCTTATTTCCCTGCTTTTGATAGCGTGGGATGTGAAAAGACATTTCTGCTGCAGATGTGTTTCTTGTCCTTCAAAGCGTGTGTGTTTGTTGTTGTTGCATGTCTATTGCTATGCAGGCTTGGCTGACTGAAATCTATGAGTACGCACAGAAGGATGTGGTCATCATGTTGCTTGGCAACAAGGTAAGTGGGACTTCCTGAAAGGAGTGAACCGAGATAAGCAGACCCTCTTGAAAGGTACAAATAATGTTTTAATGCATATGCAGACACCGAGCCAAAAATCAGTTTTTCACCTTTTTTTATTTTATGTCCTTTATACTGTACTGTCATTTTTGCGAGTAATTAATTTTTGCCCCAAGCATTTTTACTACACGCTTTTGGTCATATTTTTTTCATTGTTTGATGTGCGGTTTGGGTGTGTTCTGGTGTAACTGCACTAACTGGTTTTGCACTGGATTAGATAGTGCCCCCTAATGGACTGATTGAGCCAGAAAGCCTCATTTTATATTATAAATCGCTGGTAATGGACTAAATGAAAAGGGACTGGGAATATATAAATGCACACAGCCAAAGTACATTGTCCATAAGACTTAATGTTATACATGTCAACATGAGCACATAAGTGCCATATCTTATGCTGTAATTTTGAATAATTGGAAACGCTGATGTTTTTAAATTAATGACTGTACAAAAGATTGCTAGTCTGATAAGGTCAAACACTGTATTGATATTAACATTAACAGAGGTTAAAAAGTGCTGTAAAAAACATATTGCTCATTGTTCGTTCAAGTTAATGCATTGATATTAACAAATGCAATCTTATTGTTACCTTATAAGTTAGTGAATCAAGACAAAAACAGGGTTTGAAAGATGGATTTATGATGTACTCATACATTATTTAAACTTTATTCATTTTGAACAAAAAAAGTAACATAAGTGATCAAGTATCCGTTTATTGAAAACATAAAGGCACAATATATAAGAATTTTGGATTAAAATATCCAAGAACCACTAGAACAATGTTATATATTTTGCTGGCTTGTGTAGGCCTACTTACATTATCCCAAATGTGTCCAACAACGTTTAAATCCAGAGAAATCTAATATTTTAACCAGTCTAACGGGCCATGTGATTGCATCGCCCGTTAATGATGTCATGCGCTCGATTTCCGGGTTTACTTCTGTAGAAACACCAACAATGCTTTAAAATATTATGTTTTATTAGACAGGTGAGCAACTGTTTGAATACTTTTATCGACAGAAAACTAATTATTGTTATACAGCTCAATACGGCTAGTTGTATTGTTTGATTCTCTTGTCTAAAGTGGCCTGTATGAGAAGTAATTCAGCACTTGTGGCTGTTTTATTAGAATGACGTAAAATAATGTGAATTTAAGTGATGAAACATAACTGTAATAAAGTTCAAGTTCAGGGACGAATGAGGCAAACGTTAATCGTAACTCTAATCGTAAAAAAAAGAAAAAAGAAAGGAGCGACTGCGGCATATAAGCTTAATAAAACAGCAATGTAAAATGTCCTGCGGCTCTCGCTCCCGTCCTGCTTCACACCACAGTAACGTTAAAGGGGTGGTATAATGCCCTTTTCACAAGATGTAAAATAACTCTTTGATGTCCCCAGAGTGTGTATATGTGAAGTTTTAGCTCAAAATACCCCACAGATATTTTTATATAGCATGTTAAAATTGTCACTTTTTGAGGGTGAGCAAAAACGCACCGTTTTTGTGTCTGTCCCTTTAAATGCAAATGAGCTGCTGCTTCCGGCTCAGGGGGCGTGTCCTTTTACCTCACACAGACATGCACTGAAAATTTCAGAAACTTTTAGCCTTTTATGTTCAAACCGGATTCAGACAATGATGGAGAGACTCAAGAAGAAGTGACAACATGTAGAAGCAACAGGACGTTTCTGAATGGTTAGTTGATGAATTTATGTAGCTTATGTGTAGTTATCTTCTAGTCATTGATTAGCATATTCTGTCATGATAATCTCTAAATCACGTTCCCGGGGATGGGGTTTATGTATATTTTAGGGTTAGTGATGTCACTAACCCAGGAGGAAGCTTGTGTAGTCCCTACAAGCCGTTTGTTGTAGTCCTTAAAAAGTGATTTCTTTAAAAGAAAATATCTCTCTTTGCTTTGAACTTTGAGTGTTGTAACTTTGCAGATGTTGTTTATGCTCAAACAGCAACATTACACACTAACTAAAGTTAGAAAAATTAAATCATAATCAACCACCCCTTTAATAAAATGTAATACATTCGCTCATCCATGAACATGATTTCTGCCTGAGTCCCGTTGGATTGCTTTCCATCGGCTGTGGGGGTGAAGACGACACTCCCATGATTCCACACTCATTCATGGAGTCATCAAGCTATGCCTTTGTTTTGAATAAGCGACCTCTAGTGGCGAAACTTACATACTGTGCCTTTAAGGCTGGAATACACTACACACAAAAAAAAGATTTGACGTTGTAAATAAAACAGATTACTGATTAATTTTATGTTTAATTCAGTGTGTTACATACCAACTTTGTGAATGTTTAAAGAGAAAAACTGGTCATCACAAACTAAACGACCGAGGATGACATACGACAGACTTTTATGCCGCTCCGAAAACAAACTCGCGCAGAAGCATACGCCTCGTTTCTAGGAGACGCACGACAAATGACGACAATGTGTGTTCTGAAATCGGCTCAAAATATCAAATATGTTTAATATCCTCTAACTGGATGGAATCAAAGTCTGAAGGTAAAGCATCAGGATCGGTGCCCATCCTACACTACGCCATTACCCATCACTATTATTACATATGTCAGGCTTTACAAGGTTAACTTGTTTATCTCAGAATGTTTCTTTAATGAAATCATAATATCATATTAAAAACTCTATTCACACTCTTGTTGGTTAGTTTGACTAACAAGGATATGTATTATCGGTAATAAAATGTCTTTTTGATGTGTGTTTGTGTTCCTCCAGTCAGACATGGCTGCTGAGAGGGTCATCACACACGAAGAAGGGGAGAAGCTGGCGAAGGTTTGAGTGGATGTGTATTTAACACACACACACAAATGATCAGTGAACAGTTGTTTTTATTTAACTTCAACACTGTCTTTTTCTTTTCTAAAGCAATATGGAGTCCCTTTCATGGAGACAAGTGCCAAGACCGGTGTCAATGTGGAACTCGCTTTCCAAGCCATAGCAAGGTCTGAGACTCTTTATTCATTATATACTCTAAGTGAATTTGAACTTTTAAACAAGTGTCACTATTGCTATTGATCATATGTACTGTGTACTATTAAAGTTAGCATGAAACTGAAGGTGAGCTAGTCTTTTCCTCTCTATTGTGACGTACAGTCATGCGAAAAAGAAAGGACATCCTGTTGAATTCTATGCTTTTATGTATGAGAACATGATAAAAATCAGCTGAAAATTTGGTAAATGCAATCTCAGATGAACAACAACACATGACATATTACACAGTGTCATTATTTATTTAACAAAAACAAGGCAAAAACGGAGAAGCCATGTGTGAAAAACTAAGTACACCCCATGAGTCAACTGCTTGTAGAGCCACCTTTAGCAGAAATACGTTTAAGGAATCGTTCTATGTGTGTCAGTATCAGTCTCTCACATTGATGTGAAGGAATTTTGTCCCTCTCTTCTTCACAACGTTGCTTCAGTTCATTGAGGTTTGTGGGCATCTGTTAATGCACAGCTTTCTTAAGGTCTCTCCTGAGGTCTGGACTTTGACTGGGTCACTGCAACACTTTGATTATTGTCTTTTTCAGCCCTTCTGTTGTAGATTTGCTGGTGTTCCTGGGATCATTGTCCTGTTGCACGACCCAGTTTCGGCCAAGCTTTGGCTTTCGGACAGATAGTGTCACATTAGACTCTAGAATACTGTGGTTTGCAGAGGAGTTCATGATCGACTCAATGACTGAAGATTCCCAGCAGGTCCTGGCTGCAAAACAAGCCCAAAATCATCACCCCTCCATCAGTGTGATGGACAGTTGGTATGAGGGGTTTGTGCTGATATGTTGTGTTTAGTTTCACCTAACATCTCCACTTTGGTCTTTTCTGTCTGAAGGACATTGTTCCTTAAGTCTTGAGGTTTGTTCAGATGCAACTTTGCAAACCTAAGCTGTGCTTCTTTTTAGAGAGAAGATTATTTCTCCTGGCAACCCTCCCAAACATGCCATACTTGTCCCGTCTTTTTCTAATTGTACTGTCATGAACTTGAAGATTTCACATGTTAACTGAGGCCTGTAGAGTCTGAGATGAAGCTCTTGGGTGTTTTGTGATTTCTCTGACCTGGGGTGAATCTGCTGGGACGTCCACTCATGGGAAGATTGGCAACTGTCTTGAATGTTTTCTTGTGAATAATCTTCCTCACTGTAGAATAATGGACTTTAGATGGTTTGGAAATGGCCGTATTGATGGCAGCAACAACTGCTTCTCTAAGATCATTGCTGATGTCTTTCCTCCTTTTTATTGTGTGAACACACACACCTGAATGATCCAGACCAGCAAACTGACAAAACTCCTGCTTTTATTGAGGAGATCACACTTGCTGATGATCAATTCATCAAAGACATTTGATTAGCAGAGACTGATTGATTCTTAATTCCTATGAAAACAGTAAGGCTGTACTTAGTTTGTCACACACGGCTTTTCCATTTTGGCCTAGTTTTTGTTAAAAAAATAATTGGCATGCACGGTGTAATGTCATGTGTTGTTGTTCATCTTTTCCACACGGGCCTTCAAACCGCATAAGGACTTAAAGGTGTTTTTAAGGCTTTGTCAAACCAACATTCAAAGTTTGCCACACAACATTTAAAATGTCCCTCTGTAATCTCCACACAGAGAACTGAAGCAAAGAAATCTCCAGCAGCCCCACGAGCCCAAGTTCAAGATCCACGATTACATCGACTCACAGAAGCAGAAGTCCAGCTGTTGCCTCGTGTGACAGACCTCCTCCACGTCCAAGATATTTCTATACGAAGATGTGTGTGTGTGTGAACGTTGTTTTGATGTGTCCGATGATCCCCCAGACCCCTGTTCGCTTTCTAGTCAGGAATATACAGCCAAAATACTGCTGAGGTACATCAGAGTAATACGCCTCTGGAGGTGGTTTCTGCTTTATAAACTGCATTAATCCAGGTGTGTACAGTTTCCAGGTACATCTGTCTGTGTAACATGATCTTTCCGGGTTTATCTGATGGTTATAGCCTCTGTCTACACACAGTATAAAATATATTGGTGTTTCATTACATTATACGCCACGCAAATGTGCCGGGCAGTGAGCTTGTGTCTAGTGTTTATAAAATCCTGTATATTTAAGTGTCTTGCAGAGTCAAAATATCAGCTTCTGTTAAGTATTTTGTTTACAATCAGTGTATATATTGAGTTGAAAACAATCATAGCACAGCTTGACTGAGTCAGGCCTTGATCATGACGTAATATGGGTTTCATTTCACATGTCACACTCACTATGATTGACATGCATAGGGATTGATGTGAATATGGGCTGTAGCCTATTGTAAAATGTTATTTTTTTCACGGTGGTCACAAAGTGCCATAGGAAAGTTCAATGTAACCACACACGTGTTTTGTAGAGAGGGCTTTTTGTTTTCAGTGCTTTGTTTGGGTGTTTTCCATCGATTCATTTGTTAGTATTTAAAGCCACAGGGGGGCGGTGTTACACACCGAGAATTACGAATAAATAATGAGCTTATATCGATTTAATTGTTGCCTTATCTTTCAAGTTTATATGTGTCCTGTACTTTTAAATAAAGTGAATTATGTGAACGTCGGGTTGACCGATGGGTCTCCGAGAAGATGAACAAGTCTTATTTGAATGAGCAAATGCTTGTGTTGTACTATGTAAGCTGTTTTGCATAAAATCATCTGCCAAATTAATAAATGTAAACGTTATTTGAGCTTGGCGAGACATTGGTCTATGGACTGCTATTGGTTGTTTTGAGTCATGTGACCGCACACTGCACCTGTATGTCTCAGCAAAGAAGGCTGCCTTTCTAACACTAAATCTGACATGCAATTTAAGACGATCATTTCGGAAGATCGTGGATCGTGTTTTTATTTTATTTTATTTTTTTACAATCGGAAGCATTTTTCAATAGGCTTGTCACTTTTTCAAAACTCTTCACAGTTCTCAACTTGCAGCTCAGCACAACAAATTTCACATTCAAAATGCACTTCGTGTCTCAAATCAACTCATTCTTCCATTATAGCAAAGTTTTTAACCAACAAACACACTTAAAACAAACTCATAAGACAATGGCCCAAGAACACTACAAAAGATAGCCTATATGCGCTGATTTCTTTTGTAAAGTTCATTTACAAAACAAGAATGTCACCCTCTGATGTTTATAATTCATTGCAGTGAAAAAATTACACGATCAATAAGTTATGACAATATAGGCTATGTTTTACATTGCTTTAATTGCATGCATTGCTTTTACTCATCAAAATAAGCTATTTCAACTTAAGTTAAACAAGATTCAATTGTTTTTAAAAATAAATAAGTTTAATGTAGCCTAATTTAAGTTATGACGTAAACATCCAAGTTATTTGTACTTAATTTAAGTTTTTTTGTGTAGGCTAGGCTATATTACATAGTCCATGTTTATATTCCAGTACAAAATTATTCCTCAATGTCCCCTTGAGAATGGATGACAATGAAATTGAAAAACTAACACTAGACGTGCAGCTTCATTTAACTCTTTTGATAATATTTTCAGTGTTCAGATTCAGGTTTTAGTTTTTCAGTGTTTAGTTTTAGATTTGTGTTATGTTTTTGAACTTAAGTTTAACCGTTTTGAAAAGAGGTTATGAAAACGTGCAAATTGGCCTGTAGGTACATAAAGTTTTGGTGATGTTTGTGTCTGAGAAATGTATTCATGTAATTTGAAATATGTAGTCATTAAATGTAGCCTATGTTGTGCCAGTTGACAGATGTGAACGCAATTGTTATGATGAACACAATAGGCCTACCTCAGAAAAGAAGTTAGGCTACATTGATTGTATTTCATGTCGCGTTTTTGTTAAACTGAGCAGAACGCTAGGCTACTTTTTTAAGCCTATAATTTAGGAAATGCTTTTTTTAAAAAATATAAGTCAGCAAAAACTTGAAGGCAGTACGACCATACAGCCTAATGTGAATTTAATATGTATAATTATGTGTGCATTACAGTAATGCAGTTGTATTTTGCATTATGGTATGAGAAATGGGGAGGAATTGTCATTAATCTCAAAATGCAAATGATCTTAAAAAAAAGTATAGGCATTGCTTAGACAGTTACTGTAATCTCACAAAACATAACCGGTTTTGTGAGATTACAGGTTATGATGCATCTCAAATTAACCATAATCCTGATTTTTATTTTATTTTACACGATTACAACACTTCAAATGATTGCCTTTTATTACTATTTTAGGAGTGTAGATAAAGGAGACACTTTTTACTCCAGTGAATATTTCACACATTATAAGTTTAGTTTTGAAAGTTAGTTTCTGTGGACTATAACTCACTCTGTTTCCTCTGCTATTGCCCTGGGGAAAGATTATTGAACAGTGCGACATGTGGTGCATTATATGGGGTAAATTGTCACAATGGAAACACAGAACCGTAGTTTGCCTCAGAACCATATTACTGTGTGACAACTAGCTTTCCCATATACTGTAGCAGTATTGGAGGAATTCAGATACGGATCATTGGGACGTTCTCATGTGTAGCCTACATTTACTCCTTCATAGGGCAAGTCTGTGTGCACATTTCGATACTGTATTAAAAACCCTCTGGTGCTCCTCGGTAAGAAAAAAAAAAATCGGTAATTTTTGACCGACACGCGAAGAGCACTAGAGTTTTTTTTTAAATATCTGATTTCATGGCTGATGTGTTTCATTTCTGTAAAAAAAAAAAAAAAAACTGTTCGGATGACATCACAGTAAACAACAGAAGTGGAAAGTGCGAAAAAAAAAAAAAAAAGTCCCAGAGAATGAGATGACCCTAGTTCACCCTGTCCTGAGCATGCAGCAGAAGAGGAGGAGGAGGAGTATCCAGAGGAGTCACTCCTCCATGGGCTGGATCTGTATATTGATGTGCTGCCTATCAAACTCTCGAACACTCGAACTTTCTCTTCACACTTTACCAACAACAAATCCCTTCATTTACTGAGACTGCGCGGGGTAACATGCTTCATCCGTGAGCACCTGAGCGCAGGACCCCCAGTTATTCTTCAATTCTTATTTATTTAGGCTGTCAGATTAAATCCACAGGTGAACTCGCGTGATGCCCAGCCAGACTCAGCGCCCGCGACTGTGCGTCCTGGACAAGGGCGAGAACGGATACGGCTTCCATCTGCACGGAGAGAAGGGCAAAAGCGGGCAGTTCATCCGCCTGGTGGAGCCCGACTCCCCCGCCGAGCTGGCCGGTCTGCGCGCGGGCGACCGCCTGGTGTTCGTCAACGGAGAGCGCGTGGAGAGCGACAGCCATCAGCAGGTCGTGGCGAGGATACGCGCGAGCCCCGGGAACCTGGAGCTCATAGTGGTAGACGTGGACACCGACCTGCTGCTGAAGAAACACGAGCTGAAGTGTGTGAGGGAGTTTGTCACGGAGGGGATTCCGGTGCCCGAATGCGACGATGAGCCCGAGATCAGCGACGAGATGATGCGGGACGACACGCCGCCGCCCCCGGTGCCGGAGAGGAACGGAGAGATCATCCCCGTTTACATTCCCGCGGTGGAGAAACTCAGGACATCCATGAGCTCGGATACGGTGAGAGACCACGCGCTAGGATGATTAAAAAGTATCTTGGTATTCTTAGAAGTAAATATAGTAATGCATTCAGTACTCTTGCAATATTACCATCATTTGCCATAATAACACTTTTTGCGAGGATAAAGTGCACTCTGTTTATTGTAAGTTTTCATGAAATAACTACTAACAGAAATGCACCAGACAGTACTATAGTACTACTAGTATGTTTTTTTTGTACTCGGTAGGCTAGTTCCAATATTATTCTATGTACTTTAATGCATCATGTGTATGATTATGGTTTTACCATGGTAAATAATGGACATAAAGGATCTAAACCCTTGTGAAAAAATAAGTGTGCCTAATTGTATTGGGCTTAATTGTATAAAAAAGATTCAGTTTCAAAAATTCAAAAAGATTTGAAGTTCACTTGTAGTGTACTTAAAAGTAAAAACTAGATATTACTGCAGATAATATTACTGAAATAAAAGTCCACTTAAGTGCACTTAAAGAGAGACACTTTCATGACTCTTTTAAGTAGACTTTTATAAAGTGTAATAATGCCAAATGAAAAGTTTTAAACCATTATGTTACAGTAATCTTTTGTCATGCTTTAAAGAAGTGCACTTATTTTGGTGTGTTCACTAACATACTAAAGCACATGTAAACCACTTTATTATAATGTTAACTCGATTGTTATTCAATATTACATTTAAAGTCAATATATTTTACATGTACTAAACTTCATTGCTACAAATGTGTAATTACAAATATATTTAAGTTTACAATGGAAAGGAGATTAAAGTATATTTTATTTAATCATAAAAATGCCTGTCAGTACACGAAATGGTATTTAACCATATTTTGAAGACAATAGAAGTAATTATGAAGTTAGAGTCCTACTTAAGTGGGCCAAACCTGTTAAGTTGAACTAATTTAATTTCAAATACATTTAAACTAATACATTTTCATTTAATTGCGCTTAACATGCAGTTAAGTGTCTGAAAACATTACATTCAGTTCACACCTATTTTTTTACAGTCTATGGTTCACACTTAAGTGTATTCTTGGTATTCATAGCAAGTGCTCTTTTTAAAAGTGCTAAAGTGTACTTCTTTTTCACAAGGGAAGTTATGTAATAATTAGAATCAACCACTGAAGAAAAGTATTGGTTGAACACTAATCTGAACATCTGATCACTTCTGTGGCATTGGAATTTCCTTAATATATTAAAATACAACGATTTAATGGTATTACCACAGTACTTTTGTAAGTGTACTTGTACATTCATGCATTGTGTTGTAAAAATACACCAACAAAGTACTATGAAATGGTCTTTTGTACATGATCCATGGTAATTCCACGATAGTCTTTGAACTAGTACCTTGGAGCACAATGCAAAAGCAGAGGTGGATGATGAATATGGTAATTGTATATTAATGTAATCACTTTACCATGGTACTGCCACAGTTGAACCCTAAACCTAACCCTTAAGTCTAAATCTGTCATACTTTATTCTTGGAGAAGTCTAATTACATCCACCATACAATTCAGTTTCATTGCTTTGATTTATTTTTATTTTTTTTGTCCATATGTGCAGTTGAAAAATGGCTTTGTACTCCTCAAGCAATTATAACAGCGCTATGACAACTGTGAAACACACACCTACACACTGTAGTGCACTTGGCAGGACGCACACCTATAGTGCTTCTTCAGTCATTGACTGTGGGTGGTTGGCATGTTCAGGACGACCTCCACCGCAGGAAGAGTTAGTTCTCACAGAAGACAAACAACTCCATTCAGCCTCCATCCTTGACTAAACACTTTTAATACACAGTTTCACACCACAACCAATTACACAGTTCCAGGAGGAACATTATTACCACCATTTAAAGCTGATCATTTGATGAACAGATCGTCTGTGTGTTCACAAGCTGGAGGATTATTTTGTCCAGCTGTCTGAGAAAGATCTTGTTGTGGTTTTCTCACGCGTCGCTCTATTTTCCGTTCAGACGGTTGTAACCGCGGTGTCTTTTGTGTGTGTGTGTGTGTGTGTGTGTGTGTGCTGCCGTGGTAATGATTTGCACATTACTCAAGGAGGAAAAAGGCCAGACTCCAGAACAGCTGGGCTCCCCATGGTGACAGTCCTGTTTACCGCTTAGACCCCCCTATTCATTATCATGTCATCTGCATAACCAAATTACCCAGAATGCCATTTTGGCATGATGGTCTGCATGTGCGGATCTGTTCTGTAAGCCAACTGCCCTTGGTGAAATGTTAATTGATGTAGTCTATTTAATTTAATTAATTTGAATGAATTATTTTTAATAGGGTTGAATGAATGATTCAATGACTCACTCATAAAAAAATCACTTGTTTCAACACTGGATGAATCAGCGTTTTTGAACGAATCTCTTGAATGAATGATTCAATGACAAATACATATTTTAACAGTCACTTGTCGCCACCTACTGGTGTAACGACGTAATTGATACAATCTTTATTTGAAGCACAAAGTTATCTATTTTGATCGCTATCGTAGACATCAGTGTTTATATTCCGTTACTCAAATCCAGTCTGTCTAATTCTCAACCTTTCAGAAGACATTTTCTATCGCTTATCAAATACAATTAAGTGCACTTCTTTTTCTCAAGGGTGTATGACCTGACCTTCAAACTTCCCTTTTCAAAGCTAAACACAACAGTTAAAAGGGAAGTTTGAAGGTCGTACATCCTTGGGAAAAAGAAGTGCACTTAATTGTATTTAATAAGCAATAGCAAATGTCTTCTGTTAAAACGATACTGTCATGTTGTCCTAAGACACATTGAGTCCCAATACTGTCCCTTCCGCTTCTCCAAATCATTTCTCTCAAGTGGCAGAAGGCCAGAAATACACTATATAATGTGCATGGGACTCCACAGGAGTTTATCCTCAGTTAAAAAACAAAACCTGCTGATGTTGCCAGTTCCATCGTTTGGCCTTTGTTAATATACAAGAGCTGTAATTCTCTATTGTGCTACAACAGAAGTGATTGAATGAAAATAACTGAGAAAACCTGGTCCGCGTTCCGATGTTTTCACGACCACCACATGACTCTTCCCATGGTTTTCCTTTTAAAATCCTGTTGCTTTCCTGTACGGCTCCAAGGGGAAGTCTGAATGAAATCTGTGAAGATAGCAGGGCTGTTTTTCAATCGTGCACAGATGACTGGTCTTACATAAGCCGTTTCTCTGAGGCAATTACTTGCGCGGAAGTGCTTTTGTGTTGGGTGAAATCGACTGTGACTCTCCAGGTCAACTGCTGTTTCTTGCGTAACTCCTCTGTCAGGAAGAAACACGGGTACGTCACCCTGTGGCATATTTACTCTGGAATCTCAGTGAAGCTCCTTGATGTACTTTAACTTTCTGTAAGAGATGGTTGACACAAAAAGAGTCTTTGAGCTATTATGATCTTGGACATTTCCTGTCAAAAACCATGCTGGAGGCTGGGCTGAACTATATGTTGTTGTTTTTTCAGAGAAACCACCAACTAAAACTAAGATTACTTTGGAAACTGGAAATATAGTTTTCCACATTGTTTTTTTTTTTTTTACAAAATGAAAATTGAATAACGTTTATTTACCAATGTAACAAAACAGGACATGGTGATGAACTACAAAACTACTAAACAGTAAAGAAATGCCACACAGAAACTTCTATGAACACTTTTCTGAGTGATGATTGAATCAGAGTTTTGAAGCAATTCAATTACATGGACAGTTTGAACTGATTCACAGAAATGAATCTAACTTTTCTAACTCTAATGCCATTTTGTAACAGAAATTTAAATTGTGAACACTATTTAAACTGTCCTACAGGTCGCAAAACTGGTGTAATGATGCACTCTATAAGAATTAGTAAATAAAAATGTTCTTTAATCATCGCTATGGTCATATTTCATGTCTTTCTCAATATTATATATAGCTACAGTAGCTTGCAAAATCATAACTTGTCTTGTATATTGTGAACATTCAATATTAATATAGATATTTCTAGTTATGCTTAGCACTGACATTCCTAACCTAACCTTTTAGATTTAATTTCTAAAAATCAGAGTGGACAATGAATGGAAAATCATTGGGCAAAAGCAGGATTATTGAGATTCTTTCATAGTTTTTATTAATATTTCGATTTGAGCGTAGTTAAAGTTTTAGTAATTTTGTTGTGTGTTTTTGCCATTTTAATTTGATTTGATTTAAAAACATAGCTAAATAGTTTTTATATATTTTATTTCAGTTTATTTTAGCACATCAGGTTAACCTAATTGAAAATGAGAATGACAATGCCTTATCAACTTGCTGAAATAAAATACATTTTCTTTTTTTTACATTTTATTTTATTTCACTTAATGTTTATTTTATTTAAATTTACTATAATACGGTCAAAAGGTGTCGGAACCCTGTGGGATTTATAGGCTTAATTCTGTTTCAGATACATTTTGATTTCGATCTTTTAAATATAATCACATTTATAGCATAAGCACTGCGCGGAGAGACAAGATCATGTGATCGGGGTGTTTTTTGAAAGCAGATCTTCAAAGAGGCTGTAGTCAGGGAATCTGTGGGAATCTGCTCTTGGAGCCGCTGACAGAACAGGCACTCCAGAAAGCTGAGAGTGGTTTCCTCTGATTGTTTTTCATGGATGTGCAGATATCACACACTTCCCCTGTCTGTAAGCACTGATCTAGGAGCAGTGCTCCCACCCTCGGGCCATCAGCAAGAACATCTGACCCTGAAGCTGTCCTTCTTAATTACAAACAAGCTCAGGATCCAGACAAAGGAAATACTTTTGGTTTTGTGGCTGCATCCGTGTCACTTACATTCTTTAGTTTGTCTCAGTATTTATCCAGAAGCATTTGTTAGTTGTAGTGTGGTCAGCAAAGCTTTTCTTTTCATGTAAATAAGTTTTTATTTAAGAAATTCATGCAACAGACTCTTCCATCTTCTGATGGCTGGTTTAGTTAGTCTAGTGCTCAATTTGACAAAGTTCACTTTTTAAAAATGTACTTAAAAGACATAATTGGTCTGTATATAAAGAACAGGAGAGGGCCATGTATCGAACCCTGGGGTACTGAACTCTAAATGGTTTCCATCTTCTGATGGTTGGTTTAGTTGGGCACTTTCACAATAGAGCTTTTGATCTGTTTAACATCAGAGATTGTTTTGTTTGGTTGGTATGAAACCAGTTCTCCAAACTCTGTTGTGCACCAGCAAACCACACTAACTCTCACGCTGGTACTCACATTGATTGATGCTGTTCAGACATAAAGTACAATGTGCAACACCATCAAACTCAGACTCATTTATTTGTGTGCACACAGAATATTCAAACCAAATGTATTTTATTCTCGGTGGTACATCTCGGTTTCATGTAGCCTAGAACATCTAGTAACATTCTGTCCTGGATTTGTAGCTTTTATTTAAGACTGGCTACAACGTTGTCATTGTGAAAGCAAATGATTCATGTTACACTGTACCTTTAATAAACAAACACCAGTCTCTGTGTGGTATGGCCTGAAACGGATGATTGTTAGCATGTAAACACAGACTAAATAGATAGAGATGGGTGGATGCAGGTTCCTCTGAAGGTAGTCAGGATTTCTTGTATGTGTGTGTGTATGTGTGTGTGTATGTGTGTGTGCGTGTTCTCTGTCTAGTGCCAGGGGTGGAGCTCAGGTCTTTCTATTGTGCCACTGGGCCAAACCCACCTCACATTCACAGGCAGGTCAGTGGTTTTGGGTGGCTGGTCAGAGGAAGGGCAGATGAATGGTGGTATTGCCTCTTGGGGTTTGTGGATAGCAGCTACTACACTGTTACACTCCATTTCCTCTTCTATGCAGGGTTCACAAACTTCTTCTGACAATAACCTTTTCCTTTAGAAAAGCCTGACTGGAAAGTGGAAGTCTGTCAACCTAAAATAAATCAGCATCTCCACCCTGGTCAGTGGCACTGCTACAAGCACAGCAACGTGAAAAGAGCTTGTATAGACCAGCTCAGATCAGGATTATGAACACATTTACGTAAATGCAGATTACCACATTCTGCAACACCTAGTGTAATGACATACTGTACAACACACTGTTCCATCTTAGTAGTTTGATTAACCTGACCAATTCATGTTTGGCAAAACTGACACATTTCATATTGCTTTCAACCTTTTACAGTCATTGCATTTACATTTACATTACATTTACATTTATTCATTTAGCTGACGCTTTTATCCAAAGCGACTTACAAATGAGAACAATAGAAGCAGTTAAACTAACAATAGGACAACAATATGCAAGTGCTATGACCCTTCCCAGTTTAATCTAACACAGTACCTGTATTTTTTTTTTTTAGATAATAGAAATAGAATAGAAGATAAAGTGTTAGTATTAATGGATCAAGTGTTGCCGAAAAAGAAGCGTCTTCAGCCGTTTCTTGAAAATGGACACAGACTCGGCCGCTCTGCTTGAGTTGGGCAGGTCATTCCACCAGCAGGGAACAGACCAGGAAAAGGTCAGAGAAAGAGATTTAGTGCCTCTTTGAGATGGCACCACAAGACGGCGTTCACTTGCAGAGTGCAAGTTTCTGGATGGCACGTAAGTCTGAAGTAATGAGTTTAGGTAAAAGGGAGCAGAGCCAGTGGTTGTTCTGTTGGCAAAAGTCAGTGACTTGAATTTGATGCGAGCAGCAACTGGCAACCAGTGCAATTTTGTGAGGAGAGGAGTGACGTGTGCTCTCTTCGGCTCATTAAAGACCACTCTAGCTGCAGAATTTTGGATCAGTTGCAGAGGTTTGACAGTGCAAGCTCGAAGACCAGCCAGGAGAGCATTACAATAGTCCAGTCTGTATAGAACAAGCGCTCGGACAAGGAGTTGAGTAGCATGCTCTGATAGGAAAGGGCCTGATCCTCCTGATGTTGTATAAGGCAAATCTGCAGGACCGGTGGTTCTAGCAATGTGGTCTGTAAAGTTCAATTGATCATCAATCACAACTCCAAAGTTCCTGGCTGACCTTAATGGAGTTATGGATGACGAGTCGAGCTGAATGGAGAAGTTGTGGTGTAGTGCTGGGTTGGCCGGGACCACAAGCAACTCTGTCTTTGCAAAGTTTAGTTGAAGGTGGTGGTCCTTCATCCAGCCAGAAATGTCTGTCAGGCAGGCTGAGATGTGAGCAGCTACCGTCGGATCATCAGGCTGGAATGAGCGGTAGAGTTGTGTGTCATCAGCGTAGCAGTGATAGGAAAAAACATGTTTCTGAATCACAGATACTAGTGATATCATGTAGATGGAGAAGAGAAGTGGTCCAAGCACTGAGCCTTGAGGCACTCCAGTAGCTAGAAGTTGGGTCTTAGACACCACGCCCCTCCATGAGACCCTGAAGGACCTACCTGAGAGGTAAGACTTGAACCATTGGAGTGTGGTTCCCAAGATCCCCTTCGTCTTTAGGATTGACAGGAGGATCTGGTGGTTAACTGTGTCAAGGGAAGCAGACAGATCCAGCAGGATGAGAACTGAGGATTTGGAGGATCTTGCCAGTCTCAGAGCTTCAATTACCGAGAGCAGGGCAGTCTCAGTTGAGTGTCCGCTTTTGAAACCAGACTGGCTGTTGTCCAGGAGGTTGTTCTGTGTATGAAAGGAAGAGATCTGGTTGAAACAACTCATTCAAGTTTCTTCGCAAAGAATGGAAGAAGAGTACCGGTCTGTAAATTTCCAGATGCGCTGGATTTAGAGTGGGTTTCTTAAGCAGTGGGCTTACCCGAGCATGCTTAAATGCTGTGGGGAAAAAATGCAATTAGTTGAATTTAAGAGTGCTTTATTGACCCACTGAAATAAGACTTTAGTACATCTTTATAAGTAATTTCATAATTACTTCTATTGTAAAACTTTTAGTTTGACAAGGTGCACTTTTAAAAATTTTACTTAAGTGAAAGTCTTAAGTGGCATTTTATTTCATGAATAGTATATTATCTGAAAATACAGTTGTCTAAACAAATCTTTTAAGATTTAGGGTACACTACAAGTGCATATTAAATACAATTAAGCACACAAAGCTATTAGAAGAATATCATGGAACTACCAAGTACAAAAAACATACTAGTTGTACTATAGTACTTTCTGTTACCTTTGTGTTATTAAGTTAGAAGTAAACTACAAGTGCACATTCACTACAGTTACTGTAAGCACACTTCTTTTTCACAAGGGAAGACAGCAACATAAGAAGCACTATAATGCAGAGTGTAATATGATATAAAAGATATCCCAGAGAGTGTATATAAAGAAGATGAGGGGGCCATGTATCGAACCCTGAGGTACCCCGAGTGGGTTTCTGATTAAATTTAGGCTGTTTTCTCACTGTTTGTGCATATGAGTCAGAACCATGGTATGCTTGCTTCATCAACTTGAATACTGCCATGAGGCAGACTTAGGAAGAGACAGTGCTAGTTTCCCTGTAGAAGTGACTCAAAAACGCTAGTTGGAATATGTGGCCTTAGACACTCCTCCCTTCCAGGATACCATGAAAGATCTACCCATGAAGTCGGACTCAAACCAGTCGAGTGGAAGGAGAGTGATAGATTTGCCCCAGATAAGAGGAATAGACTCTGTGCTGTCTGGATTCAGTTAAAGACACAATAGGGCTCAGTTGTGGGACATGTTTGTCTATTCAATAGCTCTGATATCACTCCCGGGAAAGATCAGAAATAAACCACCTGCTACCAGAACAAGAATACAAGATCATTATTGACTTAAGAACACATGCTGTTTGTTTTTGATTTACGTCATCTGTAGTCATGTAGTCTAGAGCTGGGCATGCTTGACAGTGAGGTTGATAATTTGCAGGCCATTTAGTCTAATATGGGTGAACTTTGGACCCGACGGGGTGAAATGAAGCTGTGAATGGAAATGTGCTTCACCTTGTTGTGAAACATCTTTCATTTCTATGAAGAAAGCTGTAATTTGACTTATCAAGCCTTGATATCTCTGAACAGATGTGACTCGTGTCATAGAGTCATAAGAGGCTATGTGTAAATATTTATTGTCAGTGGGTTTACTTGCAAGTGCATTCTAGTAAACTGTTGGTCAAGATTGTTGAATAAGAAAACCCACAGAGAATAGTCATCACAACCCATCTACCATATATGTCTAGATTATACACCAGTGTTTTCCAACCCTGTTCCTGAGGCACATCAACAGTACACATTATTTTGTCTCCCTTATCTTACCCATCCAATTAAGGTTTTAAAGTCAGCTGATGAGTTGAATCAGCTGTTTGTTTATGAAGAGTTTGAAAAGAGTTTGGTGTGCCTGTTAGCGTGCCTCCAGGAACAGGATTGGGAAATACTGGTAAACCACCACAAATATTTCCCATTTACTGCTTGTTCTATGTAGGGTTGCAGTAATGCTGGAGCCTATCCCAGAGTCACGGGTCTTAGATAGGGAAACACCTGTGTTGTAGTCCAGAGAAGACCGGACTTGGACTCAAGTCCATTTCAAGTCTGAGTCCATGACCATATTTTCAGAAATGGTCACTCGGTCTGGACTCGAACTCAAAGAAACTGGTCTCGACTGTTTATAGAAAGTATGGTCTTGGACTTGAGATGGACTTGAGCCTCAGTCCGGTCTTGTCCAATCTCGAGAACCACAACACTGCAGGGATTACTGCAGAATTTAGCTTTAATCCAAATCAAATATACCTAAACCAGCTAATCAAGGTCTTCAGGATTAGTAGAAAATTCCAGGCAGGTGTTATTGGTCAGGTTTAGTCCTTCAGAGAGTAGGGTATTACTGTAATACTGGAGGCTGCAGTTTCAGGACCGCAGTCCTAGGACAGCATTTCTAGGACCCTCTTTTTTATGTACTAGCAGTTTATACCATTTTAGAGCACTATTCTATTCTGTATTTTTATTATTAATTTTCAGTAATGATTTAGTTGTTTAATTATTTACATTTATTTTATATATTGTCCTAACCAACCCCTAACCCTAAAGACAACCTTTGGTAACCCTCTTGAAATATTTAGCCTAATTTGTTTCAATATATATGATACAATATATAATATATTATGCTGGAAAGAACAACCTTATTTTTTTCAAAACGTAATCAAGATATTTTCTGTGTACGTACAACACAAGACTTCCTTGTTTTATTCCACGCCACGGCGCTTCTCATCTAATGTGAGGCTTGAAAACGCAAACTTTTGAAAACGGGTTTCAAAGTGCAAGTTTTTGAAAACGACACCGTTATCGCCTCTGTTTAAACTACAAAAACGTGAATTTGTGAAAACGGCGACATCATTCGCATGCGTATTACGTGTTCAGTCTATAGGCACGTAGTGTTTCTTTATAGTGAAACTTTTTAGTGACGTCGCCATCTATTGGCCTGGCACGAATAATACAGCGGTTTTATCCGCAGATCCGTGTGATCGGGGAACGGGACAACGTTGTCATCTGATGTGAAAAACGCAAAGGAAAAACTTTTTTATTGCAGGAAAATAGTATTGCCAGGAACAAAGGATGCAAACTCCACAAAGAATAGATAACTTTTTTTTTAAGTATGCAAGCAATGTAGGGGTTTCACATTCATTGATAACATGACAGTAGAATTAGATGACTGATAAACATATCACAGAGTAAACAGCCAGCTAAACACTAGCACTCCTTTGCTAAATGTTTGCCTAGTCAAAGCTGCATAGTTTCGGGTACAGTCATTTGAATATGTATAAGGCTGGTTTCAAGCATTATGATTCACTGTGTCTACTGTGTAGTGTAATGTTCTGAGCAAACTTTAATTGGGGAATCATCAGTCATCAAAGAATCCAGTTCAGCTGTTTATTTTTCATATTTGTAATACATACTACATGTTTACACATTTCAAATAGCCGAGCAAGAGCTATAGGCCTACATTTCTTGTTTATTTCCACTCATCTGCATTTTTGCTACTGCTGCAATGCATAGCATGAGTTTATTATACACAACTGCACATGCACTGTATATAATTATTTTTGAAGTTGTAAATAAAAGTAAGTTTATTGGAGGACATTTTAAAAGAAAATACCAAAATGTCAAAATTTCACATTTAATACAGTGTTACTTCATTGTAATTATTGAAATTTAATAGAAATTTCAGACTGAAAATTGTTTCTACACCATTTTTTGTCCAGTGTAGCAGGAAACACACTTCAGCTTTCCGTTGACATCAAATCAGCTGACTCAGTTTACAAAATATGATCTTGCTGTGTCATGAAATTGAAGCCATGAGAACATACTCTAGAATCTGCAGAAATGGCTTGTTTGGCTGCACAAAATATGATCTGCTCGTTGTCTAATTCATTGTAATAATACATAAATGTTGTTACTATACAGTGAGTTAACTTGGCGGTCAGAATATCAGCGCCCTCTAGACAGCTATTTGCTGCATAGGTATTATAAATGCAATGGTTTTTATAAATTTTGGTTCTTCAGTGCTGATGCAGCAAAAGTAAAAATAAAAATTTGGCTGGTCTGACTAATGTGCATTCGCAATGAGTTAGCCAGACCAACCAAATTTGTATTTTTGTTTTTGCTGCATGACAAAAAGACAAAACAAAAAGGTAAAGATGTTCTGTTTCATGATCTTTTTCCATTGTATATTTTTGCGATCTTGCTTAAACAGCTGGTTTCAGATCACAGCACAGCATGTCTGTGGAATTGAGGTCAGGACTCTGATTTGGACACTGTGATATGCAGTCTATGTAATTTTCTCTGTTTATGCACGAACAGAGATTTACTACCATGTTTTGGATCTTTTCTTGGATTTTGACTGGCCCAAACTCAGCTGTGTTTTCAAATATTTAGGCTTTTGACACAATTCATCCGGTCCCCAAGTAGTAAAAACAACCCAAATTGCTGTAAGAACTTACTCCCTCCATGTTTCAGAGTTTGTAAGATCTTCTGGCGTTGGCAGCTGCAGTGATTGTGTCGGGTTGGCAGGGCTGATCCCAGGTCAAGGCCGAGGTTGTGTACACAGGATGTTCTTTTGGAGCCAAACCTTGGTTCCTCCCATTTTCTTTTCAATGGTTCCTCCTCACGAGATGGACAGGCTTTTGTGATTGCAGCAGATTCCTCAGATTCCCTGCCCTCTCTGAGATTCCTCCACACGAGACGCACAACACGTCCTCTGTTGCACTGCTGACAGGCCTGGTGTGAATCCGGGATAGATGTACAGTTGAAGCTGAGCAGTGGGATGAGTCATTTCATTTTGATTAGGGACCTGAACAATGAATCGAGACTGCGATATGGCTTAGTGACATTATCCAATAGCTGCGATTTAATTAAATAAATATATGCGCGACACTGTGTTCATTTGCACTCAAGCTGCTCATGATCTGGTGTTTCGGCATCTCAGAGTGGCTCATTCACAGTAAATGTGGTAAAAACTGTGAGTTTGGGTCTCTTATAAAGTGCGTTTGGGAACGCAACATGCACCTACCATTTCACCAGATTTGTATTGAGAGGCGTTTATAATACTGTTGCCAACAAAGAAGAGGCTTGACCCCCTGTTGTTTTCTGCCAAAATAAAAGCTTGATAATTTAATCTTTGAAAATGAAGAAATTAAGACAGCCATAACTGCTGGTACTGCAATTTTATTGTTATTCTGTAAAAGAAAATGTATATTATTTTTATTAAATACATTTTTTTTTTTATTGAACAAGGTAATAGTATTATGACAATAGTAATAATTTTGTTCTAATAATAATAATAATAATAATATTTTTTATTATTATTATTTTATAATGTGGCCACATCAATATTTAATGTAACCTATGATAACTAAGGTGGAGAGAGATTTTCACTTTATGGTTACTGACGGAGGTAATATAAATAAATAAAAATCAATATCAACGATATTGATATTTTGATGGCCAATGCTGATATCTTAGAGAGCAGGATGGTCGATATAATATGTGATATTACATAATTTAGTTTAATGATATTACATTGTTCCAATAAAATGTATATTTATGTTACATATTTACTAAATTAGAAATAATTTGAATTGATTGAAATAATTGGAAAAATAGTAATATTCAAAAAATAATTCGATTTTTTTTTTTTTTTTTTTTACATAAACATATTTATACTTTAGATAGAAACTTCTTTCTTCTTTAATCCTATTATAGTACTTTCTCCCCCCAGATAAATTTATAGCTAAAAACATGAATAAAAAGGGGGGTAAAAACACTGTATGCAACAGTGCACTCAGTAATCTGGTAAGTTTGTGCGCACTGTGAATCATATTTTCTCAAATAAAGACCAGGTGATGCTAATTTTACATACAGTACACAGTGAATATGACATGGTCAACTGGATTTAGCACAGCATGGACGGAGCATCACACAGAGTACATATGTTTTTATCCAGGCTGCAAATACACCCCCCAAAAGATCGAACATTTGGATTCGCCTAACTAAATGTTTATTAGGCATTCAAAGACCTGTTTAAATGTTATAGATACATATTTGCTGAATGGCGACAGTATATGATAAAGTTTTATAGCAGCCCAATCACTAATCCGTTCACTTTCTTTGTTTATCGGTTCTGTCTAATAATTTAACCGCATGGCATTCTCAGTGCTGGCAAAATAAAAGTCTTGGCGCTGTCAAAATAAAAGTCCACTTCCGACACTTATCAGCAAAACAGAAGTACTTTTCAGCTGATGCTGATGATTATAAAAATGCCAAATATCAGTTGATATATCGACCTTGGATATATATTGGACAACCACTGGAGTGAACCAAAGTCTGAACAGGCTTAAAAGGAAAATATTTCTACTGGTAGTTTGGTATTTTTTTGCCTGCTAGTCTAAGCAGTAGCAATACGGCATGTTAAATATTTGATAATATCGCAGTTCAAAAGGCAATAATTTTTTTACCAGTTAATTTAGCCCTAAAAGGATGGTTCTCAAAAAGTAATTTTTCAGGTTTTCTGTTTATTTAAGCATGCGCTGCAGTTTTGCTGTGCAATTCCTAAAATTAACAGCACCAAATGCAAGTAAAAATCACAGTTGGCGAGTAAATGTAACGTTGTCAATCGCCAGTTGGCCGGTAACATTGTTTATGAAATCTAACAATGCAATGTTGTGGAGAACATTAATAATGCTCGGGACAGTTTACGAAAGTGAAAGTTTAAGCCTCGCCAATTCAAAACATTAAAGCACAAGAAGATGCGAAAGTGAACTCAATTCGTTTCTCGCGCCCTGTGTGGAAAGTTTTGTGTGCACAAACTTCCGAAGCGTTCACCCTTTCTTTCACGTCTTCTTGCGCTTGAAAGAACAAATTCACACAAAGTATCGTAGTAAACATAGTCAGCTATGTCTGAAGTGAACTTAAATTAAGAAAGGAAAGTTCTTAAGTTGAGAAAGGAAACGCACATGTAACAGTATCAGTAGCCTGTACTGGATCTTTGCAGGTCTTAAAGTGTTTACTTGCTGCTGTCTGTGTCATTAATGTTAATCAAACAACAAAAATCACTCACTGCTCTTGTCTGAATTATTTTTATTTTTTTTACTTTAATAAGGATTAATCTGTTTAATTTATACAGTGAAGACTATGCAGTGATTCTTTTACATTTGATCACTTTATTAAATTTCTGTACCTGAAAACATCGGAAGGTATGGCAAAAAGTTAGTTTTAGGCCCTGTTTAAAACGATTTTTATAACCATATCTTTATCATTATCGTAGTAGTTGTGGTGTGCTATTCTTTTACATTTATAACCATTATTAAAACCTCAGTTATTGACATCATTCTTGGCGTGAACGGGCCTTAAGAGCTGTTCAAGTCATTATGTGATTAAGCGATATACATTATGTAACCAAATTTAGCACTGGTGTTTTCAATGGATTACATAATCCACTGTGAAATGTTTGATTGGTTTAATCAACTGGGCAGAATACTCAGATCCTGTTGTGTTGTAATTTATTTATAGATTGCAGAATTGAGGCGAAATGAGGAAGAAGCAGAAGCAGAGCTATTCGCCAGGGCAGGTTACACCCCTCACAGACTGATTCGTCTCCATGATGTCCTGACTGACGGCGCTGTGATGGAGCGTGTGAGTTGTGCTGTGGTTCATGGCGGGTGGTGTTTCCGCATTGTTTCTGACAGTGGAAAGCAGGTGTGGTCCTCAGGAAGTCCAGCTCTTCCTGCGCTTGAGCCAAACAGAGAGGAAATGCTGCCGTGGCACTGTGTGTAAGAGTGACAATGCTGGGAGGATTGGAAATGCTAATCATGTTTTCACTGCTACCGTTGCTTATATTTGCAGTTAGCCTGAACAATCCTCTCAAGGATTAAACTTTTACATGAACAGTGACTCTCCCAGAGTTGTTTGTGCTACAGATATGAAGAATAACTATAAGAAAAACTAAATATGGCGCAGACTCTGAATAATGATAATTGTACCCAGCAGGGCTGCGTTTAGCATTTAGTTGATCGTAGAGAACATTGGTGGCAATGGTCTTCACAATAAACTTGAAATCTGTGTGTGTTTTTTTGTCATTGTACAGTTCTCTTGGCTAAATACAGTCAACAGCGGTTAAAATTAGAAGTTACAATTATCAACAGCGGTTAAAATTATCAAATAGCAGTTTGAATCACTGTCCAAAGCACTATAAAAAGACCCAACTTGCTGAACGTAGCGGAAGGGTGTTATTTTCCTGCATGACAATGCACTGAACCGTGTGCCGTCTGAAAACAGTGAGGGGCGGCTCATGATCAGGTGACCTCATCCGGTGCGCCGCCCACTTCCATCGCATTCAGGACAAAGAGAAAACATCCTTCTGTCTGGGTCTATTTCTCTGTCCAGTACAACAACACCTTGTGAAAACGAAGTAATCTTAATAATATTAAGATAATATTATCTTAATAATATTTACAAAAATCTGTAGTTGCAGATCATGTAATATTGATCAGTGATATAAAAGACCACTTAAGTGCACTTAAAGAGAGTTCACTTAAGTTTTATTTTAAAGGTACATTTTAAATCATGTTTTCTTTAAAGAAGTACACTTGTTTTGATGATGACTAACATACTAAAGCACATGTAAAGCACTCAATTATAATTAAAACTGTAGTGTGTGATTCAATATTACATTTAAAGTTAATATAGGTGAAATGTATTAAATTGAAACTTCATCACTAATGTATAAATACAATAAGTTTCAGTGAAATTTTATTTTACTGTACCATAAATGCTTGTCGATACATTCAGAAGTAACTTTGGCCATATTTCACAGATAATAGAAGTAATTATGAAATTACATATAAAGATGTACTTCAGTCCTATGGTAATTGCACTTGAGTTCAACTAAGTTCCTTTAATATTAATGTATTTAAAATGTATTAAAACTATAATACATTTTATTTTTTAATTGTAAATTAAAAGATTCTGAAAAAATTTCTGAAAAAAATTCTGAAAGTGTCTGAAAACATTACATTCAGTTTGTACTTAAAGGGATAGTTCACCCAAAAATGAAAATGCTCCCATAATTTACTCACCCTCAAGCCATCCTAGGTGTATATGACTTGTATATGTCGGGTCAGAGGTCACTTTTGGCTGGAACTCGACTCACGTACGGCCCTTACCGGAAGCCAGTGATTCTAGTTTATAAAGTTATAAATATGGATATTTTCTTACAAAAACGCATCGCTTCGCTTCAGAAGGCCTTTATTAACCCCTGGAGGCATATGGATTACTTTTATGATGTATGGATGCTCAGGCTCTATTCACTCCCATTATAAAGCTTGGAAGAGCCAGAATATTATTTAATATAACTGATTGTGTTTGGATGAAAGAAGAAAGTCATATACACCTAGGATTGCTTGAGGGTGAGTAAATTATGCGATACATTTTATTTTTTGGGTGAACTAACCGTTTAAGTACAGTATATTCTTTCAAAATATATATTTCTGTAATCAGTACTTTAAAAAAAAAAAAAAGAATGCTTAAGTGTGCTTCTGTTTCGCAAGGGGAAGGTTCTCAACCGGCAGACATGAATATTAGGTATTAAGTGTTCTTATTTGTGCCTAATGCAATATAATTGCGGTCTCAGATTTGTTCAAAGCAGTTACATAAACACAGCCTCTATGTTAAGACTGTGTCTTAAGAACTAGTCTGACCAACTAGAAGTTAGTCAAGGGATAATCAGTCTAATTTTGGATTCAAATTAGAAAATAAAGAAAAAAATTAGATCACTTAACTTTTACTGTAAGACTAGTCTGAGCAGTTTATGCAACCTGCCACAGGTTTTAATGAGGTCTTCTTGGCTTCTGACATTAAGTATAACTGCTCAGTTTGTCGGTTTTCTTCAGTTAAATGAAAACAAGACTGAAGTCATTTTATTTGGCTTCCCCCATTTGGTAGACGGCCTGACCTCTAGTTTAGGACCTCTGTAAGCGAATATCCGCACTCATGTAAAGAACTTGGGTGTTGTTGTTGATTCAGAGTTAAAATTTGATAAACAAATAAACTCTATTGTCAGAGCCAGTTTTTTCCAGCTTAGGGGCTTACGGAAATGGAAATCTTTTCTATCTTTTAGTGACCTAGAGACAGTCATTCCACCGGAGGAACCTTTTCATAGTTCCTAGAACTATTGGTGGAAGAACCCGGGTTTTGGCGTGTTCGCACCGCAGGAACTGGGAACGATTTTAGTTCTAGGAACTCCTTTTGCAGGAACTAATGGTTCCCCTAGGAACGTTTTCCTGTTTGCATTCGCACCGGCAGTAGGAACTCTGAAGTGACGTAAGCCGTGCTTGTGATTGTGACTTTTATTTTGACGGCACTGAGAACGCCAGAGCCACACAGTGCTCGCATTCTCCGTGTTCATTAGTTAAGATCTGACAGTCCTGTCTAATACGTTATTAGATACAACTGTTATACATAGAAAGTAGACAGTAATGAAAAGGTATTAGCGAATGCCGTGTGGTTGATGTTTAGTGTTGCTGAGCAGAAATACATAATCATGTTTCTCCTGGTCTCCTCAAAGTTGCGTTGGATTTTCTCCTCAGCGTTAAGGTTAAGAGGCCGATATATCTCTGTTTTCCATGTTCGTAAAGTTAGTTTCTGGAGTAAAAATATAGGCTATAATCTGTGTTCATACAGCCTTTTTTAAAATGGCTGGTGTTTCACGTGCGTTCAGCCAATCAGTGTACACTAACGTCACTGGTAGTTCCTATAGTGCTGGTTTAGACCGACTCTGAAGTAGGAGCTAAATTAGTTCTCGGGGAACCACCCTGGTGACAGAGCCTTCTCCGTATTTGCCTCTAAGCTGTGGAATTCGCTACCTCAATCTGTTATCTGTTATCTGCTATCTTCTTCTTTATCTGTATTTCAGTCATGAAAATGTATCTTTTTTCTCAGGCCTATTCATAGTTTTGGATATATTAGTCTTAGTGAGTAAAATTCTTAGTCTTGATTTTAAAATGGTTTAAGGTGCTAATTTAAATTTGTATAATCTCTATTTTTGTGTGACTGTTATTTTTATCATGTTTTTGTGAAGCACCTTGGTCAGCAGAAATGTTGTTTTAAGGGGCTTTATAAATAAAAGTGACCTTGACCTTGACCTTGACCTTGCTCTTTACGATAAGACTATATTCTGAAAGATGAAAGGCACAGACATTCTGACGCCCAACTTACTGCGTTCCAGTGGCACCCGCTCGCTTGTGTTTCATTGTGCTGATGTTGAGTTTGTTGTGTTGTGTCTGTCCTGCAGGACTTGAAGCCCAAGCTCAGACCGCGGCTCTGTGCCATCAAGAAAGGCTCCAATGGCTTCGGCTTTAACCTGCACAGCGAGAAGTCCAGACCCGGCCAATACATCAGAGCTGTAGATGAGGACTCGCCGGCACAGAGGTCCGGCCTAAAACCCAAAGACCGGATAATACAGGTACTGTACAAGACACACTTTCTCAAGTCTCTCTTTAAGTGCACTTATGTGATCTTTTATTTCATTTATATTATATTATCTACAAGTACAGCTTTTTTTAAATATAAACATATTTTACTGAAGGTTACACTGTAAATATTATACACTAAACACATTTAAAATACATTAACAAATGTAATTTTGGACAACACACTTCAGGTGAAATTAAAATAAATTATTTCACATGTGCATTAGTATATTAGTCCATACATCAAAATATGTGTACTTCTTCAAAGCACTACAAAAACATTTGCAGTGTTTTAAAATGTGCGTTTATATTGTAAAACTTAATTAGACATTATTACAAAGTGCATTTAAAAAAAATACACTTAAGTGTGTTAAGAAACATGAACGTGTGCTCTTTTTAAGTGCACTTAAGTGTGTTAAGAAACAAAAACTTGTGTTCTTTTTAATGCACTTAAGTGTGTTAAGAAACATGAATGTGTGCTCTTTTTAAGTGCACTTAAGTGTGTTAATGAACATGAATGTGTGCTTTTTAAGTGCACTTAAGTGTGTTAGGAAACATGAAAGTGTGTTCTGTTTAAGTGCACTTAAGTGTGTTAAGAAACATGAACGTGTGCTCTTTTCAAGTGCACTTAAGTGTGTTAATGAACATGAATGTGTGCTTTTTAAGTGCACTTAAGTGTGTTAAGAAACATGAACGTGTGCTCTTTTTAAGTGCACTTAAGTGTGTTAAGAAACATGAACGTGTGCTCTGTTTAAGTGCACTTAAGTGTGTTAAGAAACATGAACGTGTGCTCTTTTCACGTGCACTTAAGTGTTAAGAAACATGAACGTGTGCTCTTTTCAAGTGCACTTAAGTGTTAAGAAACATGAATGTGTGCTCTTTTTAAGTGCACTTAAGTGTTAAGAAACATGAACGTGTGCTCTTTTTAAGTGCACTTAAGTGTGTAAAGAAACATTAGCGTGTGCTCTGTTTAAGTGCACTTAAGTGGCCTTTAATTTTAGTAGTACTATATTATCTAAAAGTACACTTTTTAAAAAGATTTAAAGTGCACTAAAAGTACACATTCAATACAATTAAGCACACTTATTTTTCACAATGGCATGGTTTTACAAAATAACTTTGGTGAGAAAAGTATTTGGTGTTTGAATAAGACATGATAGATTTATTCTTTTCCAAATATAGTTATTATGACTTGGAAACACTGTTCCTGGAAGGGAAATTTGTACATTGTGCTTTTTTTTAATCGTATCCTGTTTGAGAACAGAGAAGCAGAGACAAATAGGACAGAAGTGAAACATGGGCAAGAGCCCTGGAATCGAGCACATCACCCTCATGAACATTAGAGAGTCAAGCAAGAAGCCATGAGCAATACTCAATAATCATACTACTACTATACTGAAATCTGAGACTCTGCTTGTGTTCTTGTGCGTGTACTGTGTAGGATACACCATACCAGTCTGAATTTATGTGAATTTATGTCAGGGCTCCAGACTGTCTAAATACAAAAATGTGAAGTAACTTGAGGATTGCCCAGCTTTTTTCGATTAAACACTGCTATAAAAAACACTTAGGATGCCACAGCATAATGAACAGCGCAGCACTGACCAGTTTCAAAGCATGATGTGATGTAAACTATTGAAATCGTGCTTTTCAAATCCCTATCAGACCCTCAAATTGAACAAGGGTTTAAGGCAAGACACTTCAGGTGAATAGGGTGAGAATAATTTTAATTAATAGCTCACTGATTCTTGAGAGTCGGGACAAAACATGTCCCACATAGAAAAGTCTAATTTATAGCTAAAAATTAAGAAATTCATCATGATTGACATACTTACAAAGTTAAATCTAAAGGAATTGTATATACCTATCTGATTTTTAGAATAAACTTTTTTATCTTTTTGGGGAAAATTTGTTTAAATGTATGGTCTGTGGTTAGAAGGTCCATGTTATTGCACTTGTCCTCAGCAAGAGGTCACAATATTAACCATCCCAAAAAAACTTTAAAAAAGCTCTACAATTGTGAAAACATATATATCAAATAAAAAATAAGGGGTATAAATATAAAAAACAATGCATTATGTGAACATCAAACAATATTTTCCATAAAAATCTGCCTATTAAAGTTGTGTCCTCAGTTTCTGTCAACTCCGTCAGATTTTTTCATAAAGCTCTTTAAATCAGGAAATAGCATGGTCAGCTATATCCCTGAGGACCCCTTTTCATCTCCCTGCCTGTGGTGAATGCAGCACTACCACACATGCTCTGGTACATTTGACATTTTTTTATATTTTAGACAAACAATGTCAATATTCCTATGGTCACAGCTGCACCATGTCAATACCATTCTTCTGTTAAGATACTTTTTTTTAAACCATAGTGGACTGAATTTAAGCATTTTAGTGAGGTTATTAGGACAGCTAGCAACTGAGGAAAAACTACCTAGCTGCAGTGTACAATACAGATTTTGGCAGGAAAATACATGCCCTTACATCAACTCCGTCAGACGTCAACTCCGTCAGGTTCTATGTCTGACGGAGTTGACCTGTAAGCTGACGGAGTTGACAAATCCACCAATAACCTCTTAATGTGCGAATATAATATTATTTGTGAATATAGTGAAGGGTTAAACTGTTATTTCAGGGTTTTATTTACACATAAATGCTCATACATAGCATGCATTACATTATTTAACCATACGCATCTGACTTGTAGATAATGGGCAGGCAGTGGTCTGCTTATTATTGTGTAACGTGTAACTTTGCCAGCACTTTAATATATATATTTATATGTAGAGACAGAGATAGAGATATGAGAAGCCAGTGTAGGGCTGAGCGATATGGCCAAAAAAAATTATTATTATACATTTTTTTTTATATCAGTCCATATCGAAAATTATCACGATAAATGTCAAATCTTTATTTCAAGTTTAAAGGCAGATTTTTGCTCCTAAGTGAAAGTTGTAGAAAACAGAGCGTTAGTTGTTGTTTTAAACTACTCTTTATTGTCAGAACATATCATGACAAACAGGTGAACACTTCACAAATCTGAGGTAAAACATTCAAACATTTTTTGTCAACACCATCAGTTTTTCCGTCAACACCGTCAGTTTTTCCATCAACACCGTCAGATCTTTGTCAACAGCGTTGGATGTATGAATGTTTTTGTTAATTTTTTTGGGGAAAAAAATATTTTTCCTTCAGTTTATGTTGTTTTTGTAATAAAGGACCATCTGATCTACATCCTCTTATGTTTTATCTATTTAAGGAATTTGTTTTTACAATATTGAAATTAAAATCAAAGTTTGAAAATGCAAATATTTAGAAATCTGAGTTTTCAGAATAGTGTGAAATCACAACTTAAGTTTATATATTGGATTTTTTTTTACATATCAGAGTAACTAAACACTATTACAATATACTTTAGAACTTTAGATTCTTGTTGGATTTGAAGAATTTAAATTATATACTTTTTAGTGTGTCTGACGGAGTTGACACAAATCCAGTTCTGAAGGGAAACATGTTTATTTGTTAAAAATGTGTTTTTATTTAGAACCTGTTCCTTTACATGGTTAAATAGCTAAGACCTTTCTCTGCAGAAACATATAACTCTAATTGATATAGTGTGTATTTTTTTAAAAAGTTTTTTAAAACGTGTTTTGTCCCGACTCTCAAGAATCAGTGAGCTATCATCATACTTCCCTAGATAATCACAGTACATTAAGACAATTATTTTGTATTACAAGTTTTGTGAAATGTTATGATTAAATATGGAAATTAGGCATTATCCAAGTAAATATGCACCAATTTGATTAATTTTCCAGAACAGAAACCTGAACATTGGATAAAGCCAGGTTCAAAATTCAGACGAATTTTTGATTTCTCTTTTTTTCACCATCAACGGCCAGAATGTACTGTTTTTTGGTACACAATAGATACAATGTTTTATAAATTAAGTAAGTGATATTTACACTCCTTCAGAATATAGATTGTAAAGAACTGTAAAGTTTGGTGTATGTAAGTGCTACTGAAGTGGAGATTTCTGGCTCAGCCTGTCAGGATAAAACAGTCATGAAACTCTAGAGGGCGCCGTCTGATCGGTCCTTTACATGCAATTTACAAGCGATCACAACATTACAGCATGGCACAAGCCGATTGGCCTCTGCTGATCCTGCAGTCAATGAGATTGCTTGCTCAATATTAAAATAGTCAGGTTCAGTGTTTGCTGTAGTTCCTCTGAACCCCTCCACCTCCCCAGCTCCACCTGCTTATATCAGCTTATATCAGCTTATATAATTTATGTATGTCTATTTATGCAGCAACAGCAGGATATCTTACATGCTCACAGCAGTGTGTCTGTGTATCTATTAACAGTAGCAAGTCCATACTTGCTCTGTAGTAGCAGCATGGATATCAGATCTAGTCTGGCAAGACCAAATACATGAACAATTGCCATGTTCATTAAGATACTAAAACTATTTTGAGAACTGCCTTTAAAGATACTGCATGTACTCTAATTGAAACCTACAGATGCGCATAGACAACGTGTAATAATATAAACACTTAAATGTGTATTTTGGATTTTTTCTTTTCAGTTAAGCAGAATCACATGAACAAGAGTGCTGTGTTTCTGCTTAAAGGGTTAGTTCACCCAAAAATGAAAATTCTGTCAGTAATTACTCACCCTCATGTTGTTCCAACCCCGTAAGACCTTCGTTCATCTTCGGAACACAAATTAAGATATTTTTGATTAAATCTGAGAGCTGATCACTCCTCCATAGGCTTCTAAGTGATTGAAACTTGCTGGCCCAGAAAAGTTATTAAAGACATCGTTAATATAGTCCAAGTGACTACAGTGGCTCAATCTTAAGTTTATCAAGCGACGAGAATACTTTTTGTGCGCAAAAACAAACCAAAATAATGACTTTATTCCACTATTCATTTCCTTCTCTCTGGACCTCGAGTCTTTTTCCGTAGTGTTTAAGCGTAGCGCGTCTGTGTTGCACGTCACCACGTAGGCTCACTATTGGTCGACGCTGATCATGTGTGTGATGCGTGGTGACGTGCAACACAGACGCGCTACGCTTAAACACTACGTGAACTAACTTGAGGTCCAGAGAGAAGGAAATGAATAGTGGAATAAAGTCGTTATTTTTGTTTGTTTTTGCACACTAAAAGTATTCTCGTCGCTTGATAAACTTAAGATTGAGCCACTGGAGTCACTTGGACTATATTAACGATCTCTTTAATAACTTTTCTGGGCCAGCAAGTTTCAATCACTTAGAAGCCTATGGAGGAGTGATCAGCTCTCAGATTTAATCAAAAATATCTTAATTTGTGTTCCGAAGATGAACGAAGGTCTTACGCGGTTGAAACAACATGAGGGTGAGTAATTACTGACAGAATTTTCATTTTTGGGTGAACTAACCCTTTAACTGAAAAGAAAACCTGTGACATTGATTTTATATATAACAGCCCAGCAAACACAACTACTGTAAAACAAAAATTGTGTTTAATATTAAGAAACTTTTATTTTAAACACAGTATTGTTAATATTGTCTATTTTTGCTCTATTGCTCCACAGCAGAACTGTTGTTTGCCTTCGAGCAACACAGTGTGTGTTTCGTTCCCAAATGCATTCAAATGCTTATACGTAATAATCCTGTAGAAAATGTACATAATACTAAAAATAAAGAAAGAGTAGGTGTATGTTTCTGGAGGTTTTTCTCTGTCCGGTTCTTGTGTGAGATGTAATTCTTGAGTCTGGCCGCTCCATCCGGAGCGAGAGCCACGGAAAGGCCACCAGTGAACGAGTGAAGGGAGGGAAGGAAGCAGAGGGATGGAGGGGTCTTTGTTGTCCCAGAGGGGCCTCCAGGCCTCCCCCTGCGAGCCGGGCTCTTTGTGTTGGACAGGCAGCTATTGTTCCTGCTGAGCGCACATTGTCCGTTTCCTCTCTGGGACTGAGCTCCACTAGCAGACACACCCTCATTCCACATATGGACCCACAGGCGGACCGATCTGTTCCCATAGTGCCTCGCATCACACCTAAACTCATTTCAACATTCCTTTATCAAAATTGATCACAATAACACAAAATGAAAGATACTGTCTATAAACCACACTCTTAGAAGAAAAGGGTCTATATAAAGGGTTCTGTCAGGAACTTCATATATAGGACATTTTCTATATACAAGATCATAGGATCATTTTAAAGATTTAGTGTAAATTATAACATTGACAGCTAGTGGTTGAAATGGGTACTGTAGTCCAAATTAAAAACACAGTTGTGTCCACCGCCCTTCTCCTCGACACTCATGCGGGTTGCCAGATTGAGGAAATAATGCAGTTGACAATGAAAGGCGACAAGCCTCTTATCCGCATTTTAATATGCCCTGGTCATAGAGATTTCTAGATGGATGCCGAGGCTTTTTAGGTGGGGTAGAATCTGCGATCTCTGACCCAGTTTGTATGCCGGCTTCCATCGCTGTAATACACTGGGTTTTCCACCAACTGGCAACCTGGGGTGTCGAAATACTATTGGGTAAACTGCCAGCTGGTGGAAGCACACAGATCAAAGTAAAAACAGACATTCCGAAACAACGCACATTTCAAAGTCGAATAACGGGATTTAGCATTGTTTTTCGGAGAAACAAGTGTGAACTTAGCATGTTTACTAAATATCTGCAAACATAATATGGTATTTTAGTGCTTTAGTACAGTCAAAAAATAAATAAAATTAAAAATACTTTCAACCCTTTAATGTTGTTTTAATTTTAATTACATTTTATCAATTGAACAGCTCATAAACTAGATATTTAATTAAAAAAAATTAAATATATCTATAAACATGTCAGTGTTATGCAGTCATTTCTGACATTTTTTCTTATTAAAAAAAGGTTCCAAACGGGAGTTTTGACAGTGATGTCATAGGAAAATCTTTCAGTGAACAGTTCTTAAAAGAACTCTGTTTTCATAGTGTGAAGAACATTTTAATAAACTTTTTCCCATAACAGAACCTTTTTTGCAATGAAAAGGTTCTTCAATGCCAATAAAGAACCTTTTTGGCATAAAGGGAACATTAAAATTCTTTAAAAGAGACAATAAACCCAAGGGTTCTAACTAGAACCCAATCAAACCTCCTTTTTTTAAAGTGTAATACGTACTATTAAAGTGAGCTTGTTTTTCTCGAAGTTTGGCAGTATAAATCACCTTGTACTTTCTTTGTGTTTCAAAGAGGAAAGAAAATATTAGGTCAGAGAAACCAAACAATGAGTAAAGTATGACAGAATTTCCATTTTTGTGTTCACTTTTTCCTTTAAATGCCACCTGAAATGAAACGTACGTTGATTTCTCTCTCATATTCATATTTTATGAATAATAAATCAGTGTTTATGAATATTTTATATTGTTAAATATTAAATAATGAATATTTCAAATCACAATCTTCTTTAAAAAAAAACATCTGTGGGATCCTGTCAGATCCGCCCTTGACATTCCTCCTCGTTCAGTTCACACAAACGCCTCTCGTGGGTTTTTTGGCAAACGTGTAATGCATGAATGTTAGTGAATTGAAGACACAGGATATCCTTCCCTCGGACAGCAGGAAAGGAGACTGATAATGTTGAAAAATGAATTCTAGCTTTGATAAACACTTTCTTTGTTGGAACAATGAAGATGTGAATAATACATCTAAAAATAGATTTCAGGGTGACGCCAAGAATTATTATTTTTATTTTGAGCAGCGGTTATCCTGGCTGAATACTGAAATCTCTGTTGTAGAGTAGAGCAACTAGAGTAGAGTTGCATACATACTTCTCCTACATACTGAATACTGTGCATAATATGCAATTTGCCTGTATGCCTGTAATATCCAGATGCCTTATTATGAGCAGTATACAAAAGAGTGCTACATTAAAGTCTGCATGAAACTTCGTTCCCAGTTTTCTTCCATAATGTGACTTATTCTGGAGGAGTAGGGTATGGAAAATTTAAAGGCTTGGCGATGTTGTTTCTGATGATGAGCTCATTGTTGTTTTAAATATGTCAAAAAACATTTACAATATTCTTTTCTTTGCAATAGCGTGCACTGATGAATTGAGCACATAGATCCATTTTGATTTGATGTTACATACTGTATGCACATAATGACCTGAACGATACTATATCCATCTTATTTTTATTCTATTAGTGGGTGCAGTCATTTGTAACTTGAATGTGCGAGGCTTCTGGTGCCACTTCAAACTGTCCGTGGCTGCTCATTGGCTGCAGCATCTTTTTTCTCTTCTTTTTTTTTTGCACACAGTGCCGCAACCAGTCAATCACTCCTTTACGACTGGCTGCCTGCACTGCATTCACTGTCCTCGCGGCTGCTGCAACTTGCTCCTTTTTGTTTTATAGAGTAGACCTAGATGAAGAGGGTGCAAGTTGCAGCAGCCGCGAGGACAGTGAATGTGCAGGCAGCCAGTCGTAAAGGAGTGATTGATTGGTCGCGGCACTGTGTGCAAAAAAATACTTCGACCTAATGTCTGATGTCGGGTTACACAAAGTAGATCATCTACACAATTATTTAGATTTCTTATTTAATGACCGGCAATTTAGTTGTAATAATACTTTTGGCATAAGGCTTGTTAGCGTTAGGCTATAGCCTGAAAGGTCTGATTTACAACAGTCATTGTTTGTTTTTTTCACAATGACATTTGAGTACATGATTTTAATGTTGTTTTTTTGTGACTAATGACAGACTGTTGATATATGTGAATAAAAATATATTTTATTATAGGCTATGTAGTCTAATATCATAGCCTACCCCCAAACAAACAAAGGGTTAGTTCACCCCAAAATGAAATTTCTGTCATTAATTATTTACACTCATGTCGTTCCAAACCCGTGAGACCTTCGTTCATCTTCAAAACACAAATTAAGATGTTTTTGATGAAATCCGAGAGGTTTCTGAACCAGCCATAGGCAGCAACGTCATTGCTACTTTTAAGGCCCAGAAAGGTAGTAAAGTCATCGTTAAAGCTACACTGTGTAGGATTTTCTCCCATCTAGCGGTGAAATTGTTTATGACTACCAACTGAATATTACTTTCTAGCCCCTCCCATTCCGAGGGCGTTTTAACTCCTACGGTGGCCGTATTATTTCAAATCTGCCGGCAGTCGCGAGCAGTGTTTGGAATAACGGCGTTTAAAAGAACGGCGTTAGGTAACGACGTTATTTTTTCAGTAACGGGGTAATCTAACTAATTACTTTTCCCGCCGTTACAACACCGTTAACATTACTGGACGTTAAATGCGGTGCGTTACTATGCATTGATTGAATAAACTGTGTAATCCGAACGCACCCCTGGCTCACACAGCGAGTGAGGAGGTGGGTTAATAACAAGGTAAGCGATTATGATTGGCTAAGGCAGAGTCATGTGTTTCATGGTAGCCAATCAGAGCCAGTGTTTTTACACACATGCCAGCACACGCGCCACACGCACACACACACACACACACCAGCTAAACAGAGATTCGATGAAGCAGCAGCAGAGATGGCGAGTCAGGAGCAATCCGATGAAAAGTTGGCATTTTCAAGGTGGAGATATAAGCACTACTTCAAATTCATTGAGGTCAAAGGCAAGAACTAGGGGTGGAACGGTACATGTATTCGTATTGAACCGAAAGAGAGAGGCGCGGGCGCGATCGAAAAGTTGCAAAGTGTTTACATTTGTGTGTGTGTGTGAGAGAGAGAGAAAGAGAGACGCGGGCGCGATCGAAAAGTCGCAAAGTGTTTACATTTGTGTGCGTGTGTGTGTGTGGCGCGGACGCGATCGAACAGTGGAAACATAAAAACATAATCCGTAATTTTGTTTATACAGGACATTCAAACTGCAAAGTGTTTAAGTTACTGCTAATTAAAATTTTAAGGAAAACAAAGGTTTATTAATTGAATTAATAAACTAATTATATAAAACATATATAATGTTATATAATGTGCACAGTCAGTGCACTACAAATAAACTGGTTCAATGCCTTTACTTTATTAATAAAACTTTTAATAAAAAATTGAGAGAGGTTGATTTAATTTGCAGAGTTAAATGCACTTTATATGGTGTAACTGTTTACTTTTCTTACAAAGATAATGCTTGAATGCAGGATAAACCTCTTGCTGTCTGTCACCGTGCAATAAATATCGAAAGTTATGTACAAACACCTGTCTGTTCTACTCATTTCAACTGACTTGTGAAAACTGCTAAAAAAAATTAAAAAAATATAGCATTTTTTTTTTACAGTAACGCAAATAGTTACTTTCCCTGGTAACGAGTTACTTTTATTATAGAGTAATTCAGTTACTAACTCAGTTACTTTTTGGAACAAGTAGTGAGTAACTATAACTAATTACTTTTTTAAAGTAACGTTCCCAACACTGGTCGCGAGTAATCTCCCCCTCGCATTTGTCACGGTGCCACTGAGTGTAAAAACGTGAAAGGCGAAGCTTGAATTTCCAGGTATGTCCCTCTTTGTCTAATGCATTTTCAAGATGGAGGCGCAACATGGCTGCCGCCATTCGAGCGACTCGCTCGTATGTATTATAAATGGCAGATTCAACGCTTATGAGAATACTTGATTAGTTGGTAGAAGTAATTACACATTAATAAGCACATATCATTTTGAAAGAACAAAGTGTTTTTTGCTAAGAATCAACTTAAAAAATTACACCGTGTAGCTTTAAAATAGTTCATGTGACTACATGTTATGAAGTGACAAGAGTACTCTTTGTGTGTAAAAAACAAACAATAATAACGACTTTATTCAACAATCTCTTCTCTTCCACGTCATTCTCCAACGCTGTTGACGTAGTGTAAACAGTGCAGCACTTCCAGGGTCTACGTCAGAACGCCGGCTCATTATTGGCCAGCTCCTGCTTCAAACGCATATGTCGAGGAGATCACGTGACCTGCGTCGGCCTGCGTCTACTGACGTAGAACCCGGAAGAGCTGCACTGTTTACACTACGTCAACAGCGTTGGAGAATGACGTGGAAGAGAAGAGATTGTTGAATAAGTATCGCTTCATAACATTAAGGTTGAACTACTGTAGTCACATGGACTATTTTAACCATGTCTTCACTACCTTTCTGGGCCTTGAAAGTTGCAATGACGTTGCTGCCTATGGCTGGTTCAGAAACCTCTCGGATTTCATCAAAACAAAAAAAATTGTGCTCCGAAGATCGACATGAGGGTGAGTAATTAATGACAGAAATTTCACGGCAGAAATGTTTTAGGTGAACTATCCCTTTAAGTGTGAGTCAGTGACTGGTGCATGTGAATGTCTTCTGATGTGCTGTTTGTCCTCAGGTGAACGAGGTTTCAGTGGATGGGAAGCAGCATGCAGATGTGGTGGCTGCTATTAAAGCCGGGGGTGATAACACCACACTCTTGGTCGTGGATCCAGAAACAGATGCTTTCTTCAAGAAGTGTCGAGTGACGCCCACTGCAGAACACCTCACAGGTACATCATACACAAAACATGAAGTCAGGTTTCCAGCAGCTGTAACTCTCCATGGCATCCCTCTAGGTGGCGTCTGAGCAGGGGTCACTCAGGCAAGCGTGTCTCTGTCTCTCGCTGCGCTGGTTTTGGGTTTCCTATTAAGCAATTTAGTTTGTCCATCTTGTTTTGTTACCCCGTGCCAACAGTCTGCAACAGTGCCAAATGCAGCCATGGAAACTGTGTGTTTGTGTGTGTGTGTGTTTGACACAACTAGATTAGTCATGAGTGAGTGGAGACACAATGTTTACTCGTTTTATTTACCAAGCAAGTTGTTGGCGTCAGCACTAGTGGAAACTCTCCTTAGCTGCTATCACTGCTATTACGTTTTATCAGCTTGAGTAAACATCTGTTTGAGGAAAAATGGCAGGATTGATCAGATGAAGGCTTTTAGACGTCCCAGGTGCTGCTGTTCTCAGCGAGGCTCGTTTAATACTCACGATCGGTCTGTTTTCTGCCAGAATCACTGCGTTTCGATTTGAATAGCTCTTTTCTGTGAGGCCGTGGGATTAGCTGTCAACAGGGACAGAAGACTGGGAGCACTAGCTAACAACTAGCAACCCAGCTAACAGGGAATGTTCTCATGACTTTGGCTAACGTTCTGGCAAGGTTCTCTCAAAGTTATGAACAAACATTCTTCCAGTAACGTTAATAGAGTGTTTGTTCAATATTATCTGGTCTTTAATAATGTTTTCAAAATGTTAGCACAAAAACTTTATTTATGGATTGTTTGTAGAAGTTTTTTAAATGTCTTCATTCTTTGAACGTCCTGTAGTGATCAAAGATGAGTTTTAAGGGATCATATTTAATGATGTGACGTTTGGCACCGAGGCTTTGAAGCTTGTATCAAAAAAACCGAAACATTTCACAAAGAGTGGTTCAGGTATGACGTAAAGCGAGTTAGCATTTTAGCACTCCCGGTTCCATTGTCCTGAAGTCAATGGGTTTTTTGAATGGGATTTTTGTTAAATGGCTGAAAAAAGGTTTGTGGTGAACACAAGCTCAAGACACTTTCATGTTTTATTCTACGACATAAAATATATCAGTATTATCCCTCTCGTGATATTTTTTGAAGCTGTTACATGTTTTGAAAAAGGCGGTTGCTAACAAGTGGCTAAATGGGACTACATAGGCGGTCGAGGAGATTAAATGTCATCATGCCGAACAGGTAAACTCAGTCCTCGTTATGCTCATAATTGTGCTCTTATAAACCAGTCTAACTCAAACGCTCTGGGAAAATGTTTTTAGATAAAAACTGAAAGTTGTCGGAAGCTCACTGATGGTGACGTTGAAGTCATGGGACCGTGGTGTAGTTCGTTTATAGCCTACCTTTAGCTTTTTACTTACGTCATCGTAATGAATCAGCTGCAAGGAACGTGAAATGTAATGCTATAATAGCCTGTTACTGAAATTTGTCAAATTATTTGGGGGGGGTTGCTGCGCAGTTTAACACATTTAAAACAATTGTACTAAAAGTACATTTGAACAAACCCACAGTATTTGCAAGTAATGGCTCAATATTTTTGTGCAACACATATATAATTTCACTGCCTGCCATAGACTTAGTCACCAGACTTGATAAAAATCATTACTGAAGTACAAACAAAGTGCAATATAACTGTATGTGTAGTAAATTTGCTTACCTGACTATTAAAACGCATGCGAGAGCAGTGTCTCTGTCAAGTCCAAGTTTGTCGTGAGCTTTCTCCATCTCGAAAACGCCACGCCGATATTGATCCTTGTTTTATTTCTCCGTTTGTCCCAAAACCTGGTTGCCTCAGTTGTTCTACGTTTACGTTTTTTGGATTTTCTGTACTCGGCAATCAATAATCGTGAACCATGATGACTGAACGAGATACTGTATCATAGAAATATATACATAGATCCCCCATTAGCAGCTTACGTTAGCGGCCCATTGAAACTGCCTCTAATGAGGCATCTATGTATTATATCTATGGTTCCTATAAGGGGAAAGGCGGAAACCGAGGATAGCACGGATATTACCTCATTGGTATGCGACAATGACAAGGGACGAGCCATTATTTAAAACTGGAATTTACAGATTTACAAATCCTTGGGAACTTTTGGGATAATGTAAGTACACAACTGCATGAAATATATCACACTGTAAAGTGGTTTTTCAATATTTGATTACAAAAATCGTACATATTGTACCTTTCATGAACACTCACCGTGACCATTAGTGATGATGATGCCTGATGTTAATGAGTAAAATCACTGAAGGAAAGAAGAACAAATATTTGAAGTCACTATTGTGGTGATCAGTGTTTCCTGTAGTTGGGATCTTGACCCTTGACTGTTCTGTTAGTTTGTTTCTGGCTGATTTAATAGTGTGTTCAGAAAACATTGAATTCGAGATAGAATAATTTCAGTTGATGTTGGCTGTTATTTAATGGTGACATCATCAGGATGTGGTCTGATTCAAGGATCACATTTGTAGTCTAATCACTGATCAGAAGTGTGTTTTGTTATTCATGCGTTTAAATATTGTGCTGCTGACCATGTGATGCTCAGACTCAGAAAATCAGACTTTCTGAAAAATGAAAATGTAGTGAGCAGGAAGTTAGAAACTACAGTGTTATGTAGACACGCACAGACATCATCAATCAGCATAGGAAATTCAGCAATTGTGACATGTTTCATGCAAGCATGCAAAACTCAGTCATGGCTCCCAGCATGCATTGCGGTACAAATAAATTATGCAGCTGAATTCTTTTACTATTTATATTTGAATATTTTTGATTGTCACCATTGTCGAGGTTTGTATGATGAGTGTTGATGTCTGAAGTGTGTCTCAACTTTTACACAAGAGGTTGTCAACGGTTGAATTTGTTTATTACTTTTTTACTTAAGTTTGTCATGAAACTACAGAAAAAGCAGTTAAAACCACTTTACTGCAGTCATTTGACGGTCATTAAAACAGACATCATTGTCTGCCTTTTCATCAATCTATTTATCAATGCATCAAATCAAATCAATGCATCAAATCTTTATCAAATCAATTTATAATTTTCTGAAAACACCTGCAATTGCTGAAAGAGAAATAAACTAACAGTCAAGGGTCAAGAGACCAACTAAATGAAACACCGATCACCATAATGGTGATTTCAAAACAAACATTTTCAAACAAACATCAACTAACATCTAAACCTCTGTTATTTCTCAATAAGAACTTCTGTAGATATATGACAGAAATCAAATTAGTAATAACTTTAAAGTGAAGCTGGTAATGCAGTTTGTGGAGTTGTTTAATCCTCCTCTGATGAGATCTTGAGAGATTTAATGTCTTCTTTTATCTTCAGTTGATTTCATCTAAGACTGTGTCTGGAAGTCAGTTGTAGTTTCTGTTCTTGTTGTTTCTCTTTCCTTCAGTGATTCTGCTTGTTAACAGCAGGTGTTTGAATGTTTCAGGAACATCATACTAACCTTTAAATTATATTCTATTTACATTATGGAAACTGGACATTTTTATGTTCTTGGAATGTTACAAATCACCATTCCTAGAATGTTGAGTTGTTAGTAAAGATTAAGTTGAAAGAATGTTTTAGGAACATCATGCTAACCTAACCTAAAAAACGTTCCACTAACATCAAGAAAACTGGACATTTTAACGTGTCCATAACCAAAACAGGATGTTTGGAAAACGTTCTTAGAACAAAAATGTGTTAGCTGGGTAGTTCCATGAAGAACACTTCAACATCCATGGAATCTTTCTATTACACAAATGTAATCTCGCACTCGATCGGCCCAAAGTCCGGCATCCGACCAGCGCGGAAGGTCTTTACGTGTTACTGTCTTTTTCTCGAGGCAAAGTATTTTTGATTAAATGCAATACATTTGAATATGTATTCTCTCGTTATTTCATCTGACTCCATAAATGAAAAGGTTTTAATGATATCTGTGCATCATTAAATGTGAGCGAATGTTTGACTATTCCTTTTAACTCTTTAATGAAAATAATGTCAAAGTCAGTTAGAATAATCAAATGTAACAATTTATTATCTCAGGTAAATGTATCATGCCAATTTCATAATCAATTCAAAGATAATCGATACAAAACATCAAATGCTCTGGAATAAAGAGAAGAGATGCAGCCCAACATTAAGATACATGATGCTAAGAGTTTACTCTTAAGTAAGAGTCACTCTTAGCATCATGGGCCAACTTGAGATACAAAAGGCCCAGAGCCCTTTGCTGCATTCCATTTAGTAGACAGAACCTCTTTCACATGGAAACATGTGCTAACAATGGAAATTTGCATTCAGAGGTTACACCTTTTGGGGGTATGAGACCATTTGCCAGGAGACCACCTTCCTTTGTGTGCCAGGTATCCCTAAACTCTTAAAAATCTTATTACCTTTTGTTTTACTTATTTGGAAATGAGACATTTGTACCAGTCGCACTGAGACATTTCAAATGATACCAAACATGTACAATACTCGATGATAATAATTCACATTAAACTATGTATTTTCTTGGGTGAATTCAGGTGATCTGAGTATGAGAGAGAGAGGGTGAGGGATGAGGGAATGAAATGTAGATTAGGATGACTCGGAGGGTGAGACTTTTGTCTCAAATGGTGAGTTCAAATGGTAATTTTCAGCAAGATCCTGTCTTCTCAGGGTCTGGTCGCTCCTCAACCAGACTGTCCAGCATTTACTAATTCCTCAAGTCTTACACAAACGATTCTTAATTGTTGAAAAAGGTTTATCAGATTATTAAAATATGATGTGTTTTTTAAGAACTGTTCACTGAAAGATTCTTTGTGGAACCCAAAATGGTCCTTCTATGGCATGGGTTTTTCAGATTGTAGGATTCTATTCTCTACACAGTCGAACATTCAGCTGTTTTCTCTTCTCTTTCGCACCCAGTTGCACTGCTCTGTCTAAACACACACACACACACTCTGTCTCTCTCTGCTGCCTGTCAGCCAAATTTGGAAGGAGGATTTGTGTGGTTTCCAAGGTGCTGGTCTGGAGTGGCTCTCAGATTGCCGTATTGGGACTGAAGGGCATTTGAAGTGTCCAAACAGCCAGTGATGTGTGTTTTGTGCCGATCAGGGGCCAGATGGATCTGTGTTATCATACCTTCCCTGCAGTTTTCTGCCACTCATATATCCTTCAGACGGCGGTAGAAAGATAGAGATTTAGAGACAAGAGGGCGGTAAGGGTGTCAGGATTATTTTCCACTTCTTTTATCTGCCTTACTGCTTTACTCTTCTTCCTAGAAACTCTTCGGAAAGAATGGCTGGTGGTAGGAACATCTTTTTGTTGGAAAAAAACATATTTAATATTACATAAGTATGAAGTAATGTATATTTGAAAATTATAATGTATATGTAATAATGTAATATAATTATAATGTATAATGTATATTAAAAATTAATATTTTTATAGTTTTACTGGGAAAATTAGTTTTTTCTTAAAAATAAAGGCAATTGTCATGATTTTCATGTGCAAAAATGTAATTTGAACCTGAGATGTTCATAAAAAAATAAAAAAAATCTCAGAGTTGGGGAAATAAATGTATTTTTACAGAGAAAATACAGTACAACGATTTCTCTTTAAACTCTTTAAGGTCTTCTTCCTTAAATAAAGGTAAATGTCATGAAGTTTAACCTGAGATGTCCATAAATATACATAAATATAATTAAGTGATTATTGAGCATTAGTAAAGACACCTGATGATAACAAGCAGAATCACTGAAGGAAAAAGGAACAACAAGAACAGAAAACAAGATTATTTTTCTTACTTAATTTTTTTTGATTTAAGCAAAAACAAGACATTTCAAACATCATTTTACTTGTCTAGTAAATGCATCCTGATATAAGTTATATAAATTTGGACTGGAAAGTACTAGAAAATATTGTTTTGTCAGTACATTCAGCAGTAACTTTAACCGTATTTTGAAGACAACAGAAGTAGAAGTATGCTAAAGTGTACTTGTTTTTCATAAGGGAAGACTCTTCCGATCTCCACATACATCCTTTATCTCTCATGTCAAGTTCATTTGTTAAAGTGTAATCCACTATGAAGGCCTCTAGATTTTGTTCCCTGTGGAGTTGTGGGGGTCGACAGGTATCCAGGTATCACGGATCTCACCACGGTGATTATCTGAATAATAAATGAAGCGAATACCTGTGCTGCAGTATGTAACAGAGTCGACATCTGCTTACTGCAACCCGAGAAGGAGTGAATGTCATACTAGCTATTCTCTTGGTGTTTGGAAGTATCTTGTTTAATCTTTGCGTCCTGGCTGTCTCTGATGAGGAGCATTATTGGAGAAAGTGTCTCGTCTGACAGATGCAGATGTACTAGGGGGCAGTTGTGTGATCTGTGACTGACCTGTGCTGCTTCTCTCTGCCCGCAGGACCGCTGCCTGAACCTGTGGTCAACGGAGACATGGAGGACAAGGTAAGACAACCGCTCAAATGACAAATGAAAAAAATTAAGTTCTGTCATCATTTTCTCACTTTCAGTCTACTTTTATGTACTTATCGGAGATATACAAAATTATCCTTGCTTAGTATACAGTACTTGGTTTATAAATACAGTATCTGTGGCATATACTATAGTTAATTTCAAGTCTACTTTAAGTACCAAAAAATTCCTAAATAGAAACCTAGTAGTATAAGCCTACTTAAAATGCAAAAACTGTAAGCATGCTTTTAAGTTAACTTAAAGAAAACTTACTGTAAGCTTGCAGTGTAAAATCTATTAATCTATTAGTTTACTGAGAGTATTCTTCAAAGGGTACTTACAGAAACTAAAAAGTGAGCTTGAAGTCTATAGCTAAACTAACAGTATACCTGAAGTTTACTTGTATTATAGTTCACCGTATAGTTGATATAAAGAAGAAAGTCCCCCTGTGGTGAAAATCAAGTTTTAATGTTGTTTATGTGTCTATGTGGTGTTTTTAAAGCTTTAAGACAAACCATGTGCAAATTCATAAGTCGACACCATTGCTGAGTATTTTCTCCTTAAAACTGCAGTGAACCAAAGACAGTCTCAAAAACACGGTTTGAAATCGCTGGTGTTTCTGACGTCACAAACTACCTTGTAACCAATCAGATCAACGTGTGATCGTCAACCAGTGGATCTCTGAGCTGGTGTGAGTGAGTGGAGGCGGGGCTCATTTGCATATTAATAGAACCGCGTATACTAAATGAGGCAAGGGTGTAGAGTTACATTCAAGCTATTTAAAGGCATAAATAATTTTTTCAAGGAAAAAACACTTAAAGGTATAGTGGAGGATTTTCCTGAATTTTAGAAAAGAACTGCCCTCTCCACTTTTTGAAAAAATGCACATGCGCAACACTCTACCTGCTCCCGAGAGGGAACGCCTATTAAACGTGTGCACGAGAGAGCATGCACAAGCCTAGTTCTCCTCGTGCACGCTCTGTTTACAAGTTGCTGTTGGCATGGCTCATACAAGCCTACTTTCCTTTACCTGTCGAGTAGAAACTTCGCGACTGAGGCATCAGTGGGAAGCCCAACCTGTGCTTTTAGCGCACGCCAGCGTGTGAAATATTCTCCCAAAAACACTCTAACTCAAAAACATTCATGCAAGACAAAATGTCAAATGCCCTTCCGTGTTTTATTTACATATTATACTGATCGATTGAGTGAGGACTCAAGACATGATCTGCAATGGAGAAGTAGCTTGTTGCATTTGTATAATAAATACTATGGTGAACACATTGGAATTATCAAAAATGAACACACAAGGTTTTAGAACATTTCAGCGTGATACCTTTTACCATTTGGTCATAAGGCTACTTTAGACAAATTGAGATGTTTACTGTGTCTGCGCGGTGCGTGACTTGTGCCAGGGCTAGCATCGCTAATCATAGCTTACATTAACTTTTACTAGCAGTGATTTTAAATGGATTTCTCCAAATAGCATGCCAAACTTTACCTGTCGAGTAGAAACTTTGCGACTGAGGCATCAGTGGGAAGCCCAACCTGTGCTTTTAGCGCACGCCAGCGTGTGAAATATTCTCCCAAAAACACTCTGGACTTGTTTCTTTCTTCAGAGGCCTTTCTCTTCTTGTCATACAATTCGTAGACACTTTTTCTCTTGCGACCCTCAGACATTTTGAAAAAACCCGGTGAGAACGGCGAGCTTCAATGAATGGCTGAAACCGTAGCTCAAACCAGAAAGCGAAAACTACTTAGGGACGAGCACGTACGACGGCCTTACGTAAACATGTCACCAGAATGATTGACAACTAGGAGGACCAATAGTCTTGATGATCCACCCGGAAAAAGAAAATCCTCCGCAATACCTTTAAATATATAATTTTGGTGATCAAAGATGAGTTTTAAGGAATACATGTATTGACTATAGTGGGACTTTAATGTTGTAAATTAGCGGTGTACTAAAAACTATATATATTTTGAAGAATGTTGGTACTGTAACCAGTTTTGGTTATCATTGACTTCAATCCGGTCAATTCTTATCCGGTATGGACAACAACAAAAAATCGTATATTCTCAAAATATCTTTTTAAAGGGCTTTTCATACTACACTTAACCCCGGGTTATCATTCTAAACGGGTTAGGGTTAGGGTTAGGGTTAGGGTTAGGGTTAGAGTAAACCTGTGTTACCATCGTTCTAAACCCCGCTTTTAAACCTAGGTAAAGGAACGTTTCACACTTGTGATGCAGGATTAGCACCGCTTTTTACCCGGGGTTATGAATCCCTTCTCTGGAGCAGGGCTAGCACTGGTTTTGTGGTGTTAACCCCGCATTGCGGTGCCAAACTTGTACAGTGTGGAACAAAGTGGTGTTAGAATGTTATGACTAGATGCTTATGAACCAACAACTGGCTTTGGTCAGTCATGAAAACCCCAGTATGCTGATAACTCACAAAAATCAGCTTATTGAAATGTCCGGGTTTACATGCAAACCAATATTCAGACAATGCAAGTCGAATGCTGGGCGAAATCAGCCAAGAAAAGTCTATTCAGTATAAAGCTGATAGGCAATATATAGTATGAGGATGCGCAATGTTAGTGTGCTGCGTTCATCCAATCAGTTACACTGATACTACAAATATGCAAATAAGGACGTTAACCTAGATGTTAACCTTGGGTAAATTATGAGCAAATGTGAAACGTGAATCAAGATAACCCAGGATTCAGTTTACTCTGGGTTTATTAATGACCCAGGGTTAACTAGTTCAAGTGTGAAAAGCCATTATGTGTTTCACTGAAGAAATAAAGTGATACAGGTTTGGAACGACTTGATGGTGAGTAAATGATGACAAAATTAAATTTTTTGGGTGAAATATCCCTTTAATGCATTTCAAGTAACACATTTAAATATAGAGAAAATCAACCTCAAATGTGTAATTACAAAACTGCTAAACAATATAGACGAAGTGATGAAGTATTTTGCTGTCATTATCAGCAATGCCACACTAATTGCCATAGAAATGAGTCAAAGGACATTAGGAGTTAATTGTGATAATTCTGACACAGCACGAAAACCAGCATAATGAACTATATATTACTAGGTAGAAGAATTGTTTATTGTGAGTACATTTACATTTATGCATTTGTCAGGCGCTTTGCATTGCATTTCAAGGTACACATTTACATTCTTATCAGTTCTTGCTTTCCCTGGGAATTGAACCCATGACCTTGGCAAGCACTATTGAATGTAGTTATTTATTGAACAATGGTGTGTTGAACGATGGCCATGAACAGTTTTAAATGGGGTATGCAAAGAGCCTCAGTTCTTATGAATGTTTTTCTTGCTGATCGGTCCTTTACATGCAATCTGCAAGCCATCACATCATTACTGCATGGCACACTCTGATTGGCCTCTGCTGATCTTGCAGCCAATCAACATTCAAATATCCTGGTTGGGTGTTGCTGAACCCCTCCACCTCCCCAGCTCCGCCTGCCCAGATCAGCTACAGGATTTATGTATGTCTATCTATGCAGCAACAGCAGGATATCTTACATGCTCACAGCAGTGTCGTGTATCTATTAATAGTAGCAGGTCCATACTTGCTCTGCAGCAGCATTAATCAACAGCAGCAGCTGCGGAGTAGATCTAGGCCGCCCAGACCAAATACACTGTTAAACATTTTAGTGTGAAATTGACAGCATGCATTGATTTCAGAGTAAATGACTGCAGTAATTTTTAAAATATGCCCACATTCACTCTTAAACGGCTCTATTAATAATGTTTCTTGTCTTGTCAAATTCAATTAGAAATTACTTGAAATTCCATACTTGCATTCTTTACATGGCCAGCAGGCCAAAAAAGATATCATGGTAGCATCCTCCCTGACTCCAGTGCCCATTAGTATCACTTTCCTCTGCCAAAAGTGAAATACCTGTGTTAGTGAGGCAACAAAAGAATGAAGTTTAAGGAAAGTTGAGGTTCTTGGCTGGTGTAAATAAGATAAATGTTGCAAATATTATAATGACGTCTTGTTGCTTTAAAAACATTGAGCATCATGGACAAAATCTGGTTCGTTTGGGATTAAATATTCTTTAAAAAATTGTATTTAGTAAAAAGTTCTGGCATTAGATGTTTTGAATCTAACCAGCTTGAAATGAGCAAATACTGTACATGGATATTGAGATCAATTTTCTTCTCAGTTCTTAGCCATGTACACTTTCCTGTTGGGGTTTTATTTGTTATTCTGTGTACTCTTTAATAAATAAATTCCGCAACTTGGATTGTTTGTATTGGCCTGTGCCTGAACCTAGTTCTCATAGCAGAAAAACACACTTACAACAGTTTCTCAGAGGTTATTGGAAACCTTTACACGTTTTGATATTAGCCTATTATTGAAATATAGTATTAGCCTATTATTGGGTTTAGTAAAGTCATCCCAAATGGATGCCTGCTGCTTAAACTGTGTATTATATACAATTAATTGTGATTATGCTAATGACGAAAGTTAGAAAAGGCATGACAGAAGACCATTAGAGGTTGAAGATCAATCCTTTATTCAGAAATTGACATGATTAATCACTATTAGCTGGAGGGATTTCATTTAACTATAGTGCTTAGAGCTGATGCACAGTAAAATGACTCCATGTGGTGACACATATGTGTAATATTTCTCACATTATGCCACCACAGTGAAACATAAGGAACATAATCATGATATATCTGTACTTTTTTGTGACAGGAGCAGTTCGACTGCGAGCCAGAGACTGCCCTGTATATGTCGCCGCTAGTGACACGATGACTTGCACTGTTTGACACTAATATGCAAGACACACTGTCATACAGGCTAAAAAATATATTTTCAATCAAAATAAGGTGAGATTATGAGGCAAAAATAAAATTTTGTGGCCGGTAATGCTTATTTTACGGCAAACTTTCTGAATTCACCTTCCATTTTTGCACTCGTCCTGCTGGAGTTGACATGGACGGATCAGCCACTCATTGCTGGAGTTTGTAAGTTTTGAGACCATGTCTCCAGAAGAGAGAGAGCGAGAGACCCTGGGGACGGTTTCTGTATATATTTATATATATATAAGTAAGAGGGATGCAGGGATCCTACAGCTTCTGGCTAATGGCGGATGTGTTAGATGAATCTGGCTGGAGGGAATAAGGAGGCGCTGTCAGCTGTCAGAGGAGTATTGATGCCTGGCTAATGCTGCCCACTCATAGAGTTAATGAAGCTCAGTCTCACTGCAGCTGTCACACGGTTCAACACAGGCTCAAGTCTGACCCCTAGTGCAAACCACAGGATGGGCCCTATCACACACCCGGTGCAATGCAGCGTCAGGCACGACGCGAGTGTTTTTTGCTAGTTTCAGCCCGACGCAGTTATCATTTTCACGTCCTGCGCCACGTTGTTTAAATAGCAAATGCATTTGCGCCCATTTGTGTGCCCATGGTCTGCTGGGAGATGAGGCTCTGATTGGTTTATTGCACGTTGCACCCAAAACACATCCATTACTCATTAAGAGAATAGGGACAACCCTTTTAGGCCGGGCGCGCCGACCATTTATCCCGTCGTTAAACTAGCAAAAGTGGATTCGGGCACGACCTAAGTGCACTTGTGCCCTGCGCTTTAGACCATGCGCTTGGATCTAACCGGATCTAACATTGCTGTTATCTCTCACAGGATATCTGACTGAAATCTTCCTTCTGTTTAGGTAAATGGGAATGTGGCCAAAGAGGTGGGACTGAAGGACTCCAAGTTATCAGTCAGTCCGTCCCCTTCCAACGCTTCCTCCAACGCCTCCCTCGTGACTCCGCCCACTGGGACTCCGCCCCCTGAGGTGAGACTGAGAACTGCAGACTAACATACCACTCTCGCTGTTTCTGCCGTAGAAAGATATGGGGGAAATCGTTGGAGTTGTATGCGGTTCTGTATTCAGCACGACTATATGCTGTTTGCAATATGCACAATTTTTTCTTTGCCAAAATTTGCAGTAAACACACTGTATCCCACAATACAAAGTGCTCAACTTGACCTTACATTTTCAGTGTAACAAATAAAGTGGAAGTAATATCAGCTTTGATTTTTTTTCCTCATGTTTTTGACTCAGGTTAAAGATATGTTTACACAAAAATGAATGAAAAATGCAAAATAATGTTATTAACAGCTTACAAGACAGAAACCAAACGGCACTTGCAGAATTAAACATGAACAATGCAATAGGCATTATGAGATAAAAATGCTCTTTATTTTTTTAAAAGAGTACTTAATAAGGAAATAATATACTTTATAAGAATCTGCTTAAGTGCAATTTGAATGTAATGTTTTTGAGACTTAATTGCATGATAATTGCAAATAAATGAAAATGTTATAGTTTAAATTTATTTTAAATTATATTAGCTGAACTTTCGATTGTTTTGTTTTTTTACCCACTGAAGTAGGACTTAAGTACATCATTATATGTAATTTCATAATTACTATTATTGTTTTTGAAATATGGTTAAAGTTACTGCTGAATGAACTGACAAGCATTTATGATAAACTAAAATATACTTTAATGTAATTTCTATTGAAACTTGTATGCTATGTATTTAAATATATTTGTAATTACATATTTGTTATGAAGAAGTTGCAGTTTTATCACATTTAAAATATATTAACTTTAATTGTAATATTGAATAACACACTACAGTTTTCATTATAATCAAGTACTTTAAATGTGCTTTAGTATGTATAAAAATAAGTGCTCTTCTTTAAAGTATGACAAAATGTTATTAAAACATGAAAGTAAAACTTTTTAGCATTATTACAAAGTGCAGTTATAAAAGTCTACTTAAGTGTGATACAAGCCATGAAAGTGTCTATCTTTAAGTGCACTTAAGTGGTCTTTTATTTCAGTAATATTATATTATCTGCACATAGTTTTGTTTAACAAAACAATTACTTTTACTATTTGAAGTGCACATTCAACACAATTAATCACATTTTTCACTCTTTGATATTTATGCATACTGTTTCACATACTATTTTTTAAAACAGTCAACAGTATACAGTAAAAACTTTCTGAAACTACCCTAATGAAATATTGGGAAAACATGTTCCATTAGAAAGTTGTTTAGCAGATCCTGAAGGTGACTGTTTTAGGGTATTTCATAACTTTATGAAGTTTGTTTGTCTTCCTCTCTGCAGACTGTGGAGCCGTCCATCCGAGATGCTATCCCAGAGCTCAGTCTGTCCTTACAGCAGGTGAAAGAGCGCGCGCACCAGAAACGCTCCAATAAGAGAGCTCCGCCCATGGACTGGAGCAAGAAAAATGAACTCTTCAGTAACCTATAGACCTGCAGAGGATTGTCCATCCACTCATCCATGCATCCATCCATCCATCCATCCCAGAAGCAACGTCGTGTCGGCCCAGATCCGGCCCATATCTGGGCCGTGTGGAATCCATGTGTACCAGATGTGGGCCGGATCTGGGATCTGGGCCGACACTATGTTGCTTCTGGGATCCATCAGGATCTTATAATGAGGTTATCATTAAAGTAGGCTCAATATGATGTGTGTACAGTGTGTGTGTATATATATGTATATATATATATATATATATATATATATATATATATGCACACACAGATTTATATGTATTCAGAATTATGTATTTGAATTACTAACAGATTATATTAGTACATCAGCTACGGGGCAAATGGAATGTAACATTCTACAACTGTGATGTATTACAATCACTGGCTATGTTCAGAATGGAGTACTTATTGTAATATTACCGCTCACTAAATACTGTGCATTACACATTGAATCCTGCTTACTGTTAAATATAGTAAAACAGTAGTAGTAGTGTTATGCTGTTCTGCGTACAGTGGTGTGCTATACTGTTGTCACATGACCACTACATTGCACGTTTAATTTAATGTTATCCAGTTGTCTTTTTGAAAATAAAGTTTATTTTTTATTAATTCAATTTTGTGTAAATATGTAGTTTACTGTCTGGCCATTTGATTTAACAATGGGTAAAAAGAGATGTTAAAACTCTTGCCTGTAGTTCCAATTAATTTGTCACACTGGACATTTGTGTGCATACTATACAGAAATAGTGATATTATGTCAGTATGCTATTCTGAACAGAGCCTAATTCAGCGTGTGTGTGTGTGTGTGATCAGTGAGTTTTGTGTATGAGGCTGTACTACATTCTTAGAAAAAAGGTTCAGTGTGGTTCTATATAGAACTCTAGGGTTCTTGACTCAATTTAAAGAACCCTTCAAGCCAAAAAGTTTCTATATATGAAGTGCCTGACAGAACCCTTTAAGGTTCTATATAGAACCGTATCTTCTTAGAGTGAAAGCAATGTAGTTTGATTTCTGAATGATTTCTTGAGCCGTCCTAAGCTCATTTCTCCACCAGTTCTGTTGAGAAGGATTTCATTGTCTTATGATGAAGGAACAAATGAAGACTTGCATCGTAAACTCTTGACTGTCACTGTAATCACAGGAATCTCAAAAAGTGGTGTCCAAAAGTCTGAGAAACCTATAATGAGCAATGAAGCATTTTGTATTAAATACAACATTAATAAGAGAAAGGGATTTTCACTAGTGGCCTTAGACGTTTCCCAGACACCCACATAGTGTCGGCCCAGATCCGGGCCACATCTGGTACATGTGGATTGAACGTGTGCCAGACGTGGGCCGACACTATGTTGCTGTCTGGGTTGGAGCCCACTGTAAATTCCTGTTAGTGTATCATGGTCTTGTTCCAACCAGTGAGGTATTTTTGAGACACCTGCTATTTGATTTCTTTTTAATCCTGCACTTCTGATCACTGCGTTGTCATGTTATTTCATATTTATGTTATTTCTATATTATGTAACAATATGTTTATAGAGCACCCCACTTTGTTCAGAAATATATTATAGTGGACAAATGATTTCTGCAGTGTTTTATGCTTTTGATACACCATGATACTAACACTGTGTCTACTAGAGATGAGAGAAACGAAGCTTTTCAAAGCTTCGATTCAATTGAACCAATTGTGTCACAAATGATTCCCTGTTTCGAAGCATTCGAAACGCCACACTCTGGTGACTCCTGCTGGTCAAAACAGTGCAAATACAACAAAAACTCAGGCCAAACATGCATAAAACACCTCTTACAAGCCCATTGCAAATGTTTTATTGAAAGTCAAATCTATCAAATGCAATTAGCTAATCATCTAATAAGATTAAATATCGTGTGTCTGTATAATAAGTGTTCTTTTGACGTAATGATTTGCTGAAATCATGTGACTTTGGCAGTTTGATACGAGCTCCGAAACACTGATTCGAGACAAAAGGTTCGTAAAGGTTTTGAAGCTTCATAAAGCAGTGTTTCGAAACTGTACTTTACATTTCATCTATATTTCATGATACTTTTTATTGACATTTAACCCTTTCATGCATGAATTATGATAACCTCAGTCAGGATTTTTTTCCTATGTGTTTTTATTGCTCTTAGGGCATGAAAAACAAGAATTGATTTTTATTTTATTTTTGTACAAATTTTTCAAAGAGATCTTCAGATGTCCACTTGAGTGGACAGCATGCGGTTGGTTTAAACTGAAGATATACTGTATTAAATATAAGACAATAATCAAACAGATAAAGTATGTGAATTTAACAAACTAATCAATGCAATTATATCAAATAATGTGAAAACTATAAAATATATACAAAAAATATAAATGCAAAATATTGCAATGGCTTCATACAACTTGATACAAGTTGCACTTCGCGTATCTTTGATATCAGAACATGAGGACGTGATTCCATCAGAATTTTCTACAGCCTGTCAAGGTACAACTGTGGAAACCACTCAGATGCTCCCTCCAGTGCACCAGAGTATGGAGATTTACCCTTATTAGCTGATCATTCTGATTATGTTCAAGATGGACATGCACATTTCTATCATAGCCCTCCTCTGAGAAAACCTAGCGATACGTTTTTTCAATCTCATCTGAAATGATCAGTGTTGGGGGTAACGCATTACAAGTAACGTGCATAACGCATTCAGATTACTTTTTTGATGTTACAAGTAAAGTAATATGCATTACCTGATCAGATTACTTTTTGATCTAACAAGTAATTAACTACAAGTAATATGCATTACCTAATCAGATTACTTTTTGATGTAATGAGTAAAGAAACGCATTACAAGTAACATGCATTACGTAATCAGATTACTTTTTTATGTTATGAGTAAAAAAACGCATTACAATAACGCACATTACATAATCAGATTACTTTTTGATGTTATGAGAAAGGAAACGCATTACAAGTAACATGCATTATGTAATCAGATTACTTTTTGATGTTATGAGTAAAAAAACGCATTACAATAACATGCATTATAAAATCAGATTACTTTTTGATCTAACAAGTAAAGTAATGCATTACAAGTGTCATACATAATGTAATCACATGACTTTTTTCGATGTCAATGAAAATTACATTCTAATAATACAAATACATTTATTTACAGTAGAAAAAGTCAATGCATATTAAGTTTTTAAGTTTTAAATTTCAAAAACAATATTCACATTATAATTATGAATTGTAGCTGAAATATAGCCATTGCATGCATGACGTCCACTACAGTGGACATGTGATTAATAAGAGTTTTCTCTCAATCTAAAATCAAAACTTGGAAAATTTTACTGTGATATGACTCATTAGATATTGCTTTATGCTGCAATATTTTTTTTACCTACTAGAGTCTCCTAGGATAGAAGGAATGGGTGGATATTCTGGAGCAACTTGGCATGTCTGACTGACCCTTGGCCATCTTGGTTTGGAGGGGGAAAAAATCGAAACACAAAGGCTTGCCACTTGGTTGCAATTTATAGGATGATGCACCAGGGTCCAATGAAGAGATTGATGTGCAACTTTGCCATAAAAACCCGTGCAAATTCAAGAAAATGCTTTTTTAATAGCTGTCCACTGTAGTGACCACTATGCGTGAAAGGGTTAATCTGACTTTTCACCACATTAATTATTGCGGCAAATTGGCTCAATGGAAATATGAATAAATAATTATAACATGTTATAATTCGTAAAATGTATATGAATCAGTTATAAGACTCAACTTAATGTAGCAGAGTTACAATCAATTAACCTGTTCGTCCAGCGAACACTGCTTTAATCATTTATCAACTCTCAGAATGGTAATTTTCGTGGCCACAGAAAAATAACTCTTTATTACTGGGTACAGTGTTACTTTTGATTTGATTTGCAAGCAGTGACCACAGAATCAAGTCAACACTCATGTGAATGTGCACAAATGTTTTACTTAAATAAATCAAAAACACAAATAGTCTAAAAAGACACTCAATAATACACTCAAGCATACATGGGTAAAATTGGGGAAAGGGAAAGTGAATAAATAAAACGAAACAGGGAATAAAGCATATGATATGACAAGGTAAGAATCAGTTAACCACCTGAACAGAACCATCAACACCTTGGTAACAAAGGATCTACTGCTCATATCCAACCTCGGGATTAGTTTAGTTAAATGTAGCCTACTTGCAATAGCCATTGAACGAGCGTCCAGATATGCAGTCTCAGGTAAAATCTTGATGGTTTAGTAGTTTGATGGTGGTGAAGTTGCAGTCAGGTTCTTCCAGGTTGAGTGAAGAATAATTGGGAGATTATTATTGGGAGATTTCTCTCCCAGGTGGAAAGTTGCGACATGGCTGGTAGCCTACTCTTTTCAGGTCCACGCGGTCGGACTGGATGTCTCCAGTGTTTTCCACCCGACTGCAGCATGAAGAGAGATGTTTACTGAGATTGCCCCTTTTAACTTCTGCAGAGGTCACACCTCTCAAGTTTGGCTTGGCCAATGAAGAGGGTATAATGAAGCTGACTCAATTGCATGATCAGAGTTTTGTGTGAAGCATGATACCATTGAGGCTACATTAACTAATAGTTCTATCATAAAGCATGCATAAAACAGTATACGATGCAAAAGACACTGTACAAGACAGTAATAATAATACACACAATGTCCTGGACACATATATATGTTCATTCATAGAAAGGTTTGCCTGTGAATTAATGGAAATAATTCTTTTTTTATGGGCCTTATGTGCCCCCTTCCCCGACTGGCATGTCACTGATGTTCACTAGTTACCTGGCTAGTGTCAGCAGGAGAATACAAGTTGATAATGATCAGTGGAAGACCGGACTTCTCCCCATCTATTTCTTTCATTCTTCCTCTATGTAGTAGCATTATAGGAGGGTTTAGCTTAAACTGAGCCTCGGGTTCGAGCCTCCTTTGAGGAAAGCAAGCAAAGTTTGTTTACATTTAGCCATCATGACTGGATGGCCAGGTGAACTCATTAAACTTAACAAATTAAAGTGTGCTTGTGCTCTCTTATCTTGTCTGTGCTATCAAATGTAGCGTCATTTAGACATTTTAACTAGTTTAAAGGTAGGGTTGGCAATGTTTTGCATAAACGCTTTTTGTTATACTGGTTGAAACTCTCTTCACATCCTAGTAATCAATAACAGAAGTGGTCTAAATATTAAAAAAATATGTACATATTTATTCTGTGGAAGTCTCAGGACCAAAAAAATGTTCGTCCAATCATTGCATTCGGTCTGAATACAATGATAGGCTGTCCTGCCTGCCAACATATGTATTTGCATACCTTCGTGAGGTTATGCGAGTTCTAGACTGTGGACCAGTCCAAATAAACATTTTTGCACTTGACCACTTGTCTACTTACATGACGTATTTCCAGAGTTTGGCCAAAGTGTTTTATTTACTCAATTGGACACAATTAATCACTGTGTGGTTGTAGTGCTTAATTTTCAAATGTTTTACAAAAAATACATATAATCTCTGCACCAATAAAATGTGAAACAATTTAATTAATTTAAGTTACACTGAAAAGTTTTCCTAGACATGACACTTCAACAAAAGCATATACCATCGATTAACATCCTCATAGCTCACAGTTGGTCTGACTTAAAAGGTTGGCGTTCAAAATCATTTCCCCTATGGAGAAAATGAATGGGATTTTTACTTCAGTAATCGACTGTTGCAACTATGGATTACTTTTTTATTTTTTTATCTTACAACCTGCTAGCTATTTTTGCATTAAGAACAAACTGTGCAACTAAATTAAGAACAGAGTTAGTTAACACTTAGCTCTAGTGTGGACTTTAAGTTGCACGGCTGGTGCAACCCTACCATTGAATCTGGACAAATCAGACAGAAAACGTTTCTATTTTGCAATGTAAATGCTAAAAGATGACAGACAAAAAAGGACAAAATAGCTAAATTCATTTAATAGAAAATGTTAACAAATTTGAACAAGGACAGGCTTGGTACTGAACAACCATATCAGTGTTATGTTTATCTGATCAAAAACATCACTAGTATATAGCATTAACATAAGTAAAGGCCTGTTCATAGCAAGGACTAAAACTATAATAACTATATGCGCATCCACAACAGTGAACGATAACCAATTACTGCAGTTATGTCTTGTGACTGAAAGTGATTCCAACAATATCGTTCCTCTGTTACGTTATCATTATAGTTGTGAAGTGGACTTGGTGTGGACACAATTCTCCTAGAATTGGAACGATCATTTTAAACTTTATAGTTACAGTCCTTGGTGTGAACGGGCCTTAAATGCAATTCTAAAACTGGTTAAATGTTAAAACGGCCTTCAGTTTAAACAAATTCCATTAATTACATCTTGGTTAATTGGGAGACAGAACCTGAATGTAACATCCGAATGGCACGCAAGAACCGTGTAGAAATATTCCACATCAGATACGTCATATCAAATTATGTGCAAAGGGGAAATGCCACTGGGTTAACTTCCATTAGTTTAGCTGCAAGATAAGTCTGCTAGCATTAGCATTATCCAACATTTGAATAAAAATATACATATGCTTTGGTACAACAAACAGGTTTGCTTCCTAATCAAATATACCTTTAGTGTACAATATACATATTTTGATAAAGTTTAAATACTATTTGGACTAATATAAGTTTAAAGATGTTCAAAAATAGTTCATGGTAACTTAAACCTGAATTGCTTGCTGTACATTGATCCTGCTCTAGTTACACAAGGTAGTGTTACTGTTTTCATTTCAACATGTTCCCTTTAAAAGCACACTTTCATACAAAAATAAATGTCAGTCATGTATTTTAACCTGCAAATCTTGCAATGTCATTAAGAAAAAATAAGATACAAGCACCAAAAATTCCAAAGGCAAGGAAATGGATACCTGCTTTACTTGCTGAAATGGATAAAAGTCACCTGTGCCCCTTACAAAACCAGATCATTTTTAGAGCTTTTTAGAATTTTGAAATGCTTTGAAATGTTGTTATATTAAAGGAACAGTTCACTCAACAACAACAACAAAAAAAACTGTATTTTTGTATTGACGGCACGTTGCTGTATGGAAAGGCAGCGTAAAATTTATTCAAAATGTTATGCTATTGTGTTACACAGACCAAAAAAAGACTACAGGGTTGGATCAGCATTAGGGCAAGTAAATGATGACAGAATTGTCACTTTTTTGGTGAACTGTCCCTTTAAACTTTCTAGAAATGATTTGAATCAGTGTAGTGTTTTGAAATGTATTTTGCTTTAGGAATGATTCTCCTAAGTGCATTTCTTCTATCTGAGTCCATCATGTAAAGTCCATTGGGGTCACACTTAGTCAAGTCCATGGTTCAGCCCCAAAAAGAACAACAAATGACAGGACAAAATGAAAAACACAAAAACATATATATGCTGGTTGATTAGAAAATGGAATATAAACAAACAACTACAAAAGACACCTAGACTGACTTTAGTCAGGAGACTGGTCCAAAAATGTCTGTGTGGTCTTTGCAAATGGAGGTTCCAACTTTTGTGTTCAAGAGTTTTTCTCTGCTCTCCATTTGAAATATAAGGCAGAAGAACCCGTGCTTCTATACGTAGATCTCTATCCTCCTGTTTCTGGGACAGCAAAAAAAAAACAAAAAACAGCCAAATCCAGGAGAATTTTTAATCCAGCATAGCATCCAACTGATCAGCCAGGTCATCAAACATGTTCCCAATGTCATCCAGAATGTTCCCTGCAGACGTGTGAGGAGTGCTAAAAGAGACGCAACATAATGTTTAATTAGGAGTTAGAACAATTAAAGGGAAATTTAAAAACCATGAAAGGAATAGTTTCAAAAATCCCCCCATCATATTTATGTGAAAGCTCGTGGAAAGTGTCTCTCACCCCACATTGTTGTTCTCAAGAGTGAGTTTTCTCTCCACAGCTTTTAGTGCTTCCTCAAGGGATGAGCTGGTCTTCTCCAGCCTCTGATGCTTCAGTGTTGACCCTTGACCATTTTCCACCAGAGCCTGGGGCCTTCCTGATGACACACTTTGACTCGTGTTCTCTGCTGAGGGGGAGTACAGCACTGGAGACTGAGGTGCTGCAAAGGCAACACTCTGTACAACGCTGAGAGTGACACTGGAGCCGACAGCTGAAGACAGAACAAGAAACACAGAATAAATGCAAAACTTACAGTCCTCTGCATATACTGTAACTTACTAGCAAAGGGTTGCTACGAATAGCTTTAACCATTTATAAAATCAGAGCAGTATTAGCTGCATCCCAATTCAGAGGCTGCATTCGAAGGCCGAATGCGTCACAGTGGCGCGATGAAGGCTGTCCCAATTCAAAGGCTCCTTCGAATGTTGTGAACCCTGTTTTGTTTTCAGAGCAGTCCAGTACAAACTTTACAGCCGCTAGGCAACAAGAACAATGCTCCATAGGCTAGACAGGGGTTCCTCAAATCTGGTGCTGGAGGGCCGCTGCCCTGCAGAGTTTAGCTCAAATCCTGATCAAACTCACCTAACTGTGACTCTGAAGACCTTTTATTAGCTTGTTTAGGTGTCTCTGATTAGTGTTGGAACTAAACTATGCAAGGTAGGAACCCTGGGCTAGACCATCCCATTGCTCGTTTCGACCTTCGTGGACTGTGAAGTCTGCGTCCTTCGAAGGATGCAGCCTCTGAATTGGGACAGAGCTTCTTTCAAGGACTTCAGGGAACAACTAATAAATCTAACCATTTAGATGGACCTATTTGCTAAATCTAGAGAACAAATAAAGAATCTAAAATATGAGGTTTGAGGTCAATGAATATCAAGTTATCAACACTTCCCATGTAATAGCGATATCAAGCCAGCTGACTTTATTTGTATCTGTAGGCTTTACCTGTTATAGGAGCAGGATGGGGTTTAGAGGTGTGCCGTGTTGGATTCAGGGGGCTGGGAGGTTTAGGGGCAAGAGGTGGAGGTGCTTTCACTGGTTTGGCTGGAAGATCCACACATGGCAGACTCATATCCGTTTCACTGATGCGGAGCTTCACTGTATCCTGAGTCTCTAAAACAGGTGTGCCATCTGCACTGCTGTCGGACGCGGTGTTTGGCTGATCTTTCTCCTTTGGCTTCTGCCGTCTCTTCACTGTGTCTGACTCTTTCAAGTTGAACTCTGGGACTTCAGGGGTTTTGGCTGGTTTGGTTTTCTCTGGAGACTCAGAAGTGGTCTCCACCTTGAGTGGCCCGCCAACTTTGGGCCTCTGTTTGATGGTGAGGTTGCCTTCCTCCGCAAAGGGGATGCACTCACTTGAGCTGTTCTGAGGTGAGGATGAGCTCTCCAGGCCAGAATCCTTCGTCCCATCATCTTCCTCTGAGTCAGACTTTGCTGCTCTATCAGTATCTGCTTTGGCTGCTACTTGGCTGGAGTCACTCTGACTCAGAGGTCTGCGCTTGGACTCTTCGTTGGTGCTAGAGACAGCTGTCGTGGTTTCCTGAAGGAGCTCCACCGTAGGCACAGGTAGGACTGTTTCTAATGCAGCTGTGATGCTCTTTACACTCCCGGGTCTGCCGCTCTCGACTCCCCCAGAAGCTGGCGCTGGAGTTTCGACACTAGTGCTGCTGCTGACGGAGCTAAGGCGCTTAGGTGGCGGCGGAGGAGGTCCTTTACGGCGAGCCCTAATGGCGAAAGAGTGGCTTCGGCCGACAGACTGCTCAGGGGCGGACTGAAGACGCGCCAGCTGGCCCCGGGTAAGCTTGCGGCTCAGTGTGGCATATGAAGGCATGGCTATGCTGGCTAGCTGAGCTGCTTCATCATCATCATCTTCATCTGGTTCACCGTCCGACAAAGCATACCGGGACAGACTCTGCGTGCGCTTCTTGGTCACGCTAGGAGATCGACGGTCGAGCGTGGCACTGTTATATAGTGCACGAGGATAATTGAGGGTTTTATGAGCAGGAGAACCTTGCGGAGAAGGAGCAGAGCCCAGTTTTGGTTTGGCAGGCACCGCTGGGTATTTAAAGCCTGCAGAAGCACTGAACGGCAGCTGCTGTGGTAGCTGAGGACGTGGGACCTGGTCACGGCCTTCTGGAATGTTGCGCTCTTTACCAGGACTGCTGTCTGGGCTTGATAAACTCTCTTGGGACCGGCTGTAAGGGGTCACTCCTAAAGTGGAGGAGGGAGTGCTGGGGGGTTCCTGAGAGCGGCCGGAGCCTCGAGAGCGTGTGTCAATGCTCTCCTGACTGGAGGACATGCCTACTGCGTTCTTGATGGCCAGTCCTTCCTGACAGCCACTGTACTGGGAGGACATGGCACTCTGGAGCTCAGTGCTCAGCTCACTGTCCTGGAAAGTCATCATCTTGGGCGTGTGTGGTGAGGGGAGGTCGATACTCTCAGGGGGCGGCTCGATAGTGACCAGGTCCAGGGAAGCAGGGGTTTTGCGCCGCAGAGTGCCGTGCCCTGATTCTGCCTGCAGAAGAGCCTTATGAACATCACACAACTTCTTTACCGCAAGCATCATCTTCTTCTGATGGCCTGTCAGAGACACACACATTTACTGTAGATGTCACACATGAACTTAACGCAACAGGATATACTTCACAGGATATATATAACTCGCACTATGTCCTTAGCAGGCATGACGCAACAACTTTTCTCTCAACAAGTAATCTGTCCACATCAAAGGTGAGAATGCTGTGTCACACTATACAATCTCAGGGCATATCTGATGCTGGATCATCAGTCATAGGAAACTGGATAAATAGGATTTAAATGTGTACAGGTCAACATAGTATGTTGCTGCAGGAATAGAAACCAAGTGAAACCTTGAACTAGAAATTTTGACTTGAAAATGCCCTAGTCAAGGTAAGAACAAAAACAGGAAAAGCTACCCAGCAGCTATATGTATATATATATATATATATATATATATATATATATATATATATATATATATATACACACAATTTTAACATATATGGAGGTTAAAGTATTTGCAGGGTTCCCACACTTTTTGACCCATGTATTTCCAGCAAGTTTTAAAGGAGTTTTCAATCGTTTATGACCATGGGATAATGGTTTTTAAACAATCAAATTCACAATTCAAATTCTGACCATAATAATCATCCGAACCAGTGTGAACAAGTTCGACCTACTCAATGTAAAGAACTGACTCAAAAGAGGACATTGCTTTAGTTTAAAATCAGGTTTTAGTTTAAAACACAAGAGCTGTATTCAACAAATTAATTATTTAAAACAGCTCAACAAGAACACACAATTTTAACATTCCCTGTTATTCTTTGACTTTGCTAACCCTGTATATAACTACACAATGCACTTTAGTTCTGTGTTTAAGTTAAGCTCACCTAGTTTGGTGATGCCAATCTCCTGTAAATCTTCCCACGTGAGATCTCGGACAATGTTTATCGAGTCATAGCCGTTCTCCGAGAGTTTCTTATGATACTGAGGCAGGCCTATGGCACTCAGCCACTCTCCAAGATCCTGCTAAGAGAAGAGATTTGACTGTGAGTGAACTGAAGACAACACCATAGACACACATGTATGCATACAAGCTATAAATTACAGTGACTTACTGGTATGTACTCTGGGAGCCATTCTGGAATGCTGAGGTTGCCGATCTCCAGGGAAATCTTCTTACGGTGGCCTGGTTTAGTCACACCAATAGCCGTGAGATCCTGAAAAATAGGCATAATTCTCAATCAACATCAACCCTACCTACGGCAATGAGACCGAACGGCGTATCTCTTCAAATTAACTGGCCTCGTACCTCTGGGGTCATTCTGCTGATTGTAGGCACATCATAGCCAGCGTTGAGAAAGTTTGTTGTGTACTGCTCCAACTGAAACTCACTCAGCCATTGATATATAGCCTCTGCGTCCTGACAGTGGTAAAGACATGACATGACATGAAGGCAGGAGAGCAAACATAATGCAGGAGAGAATTATGCTGTTATATGAAACTTTTAATCACTAATTCTGCTGTGTACAAAACCAATTGCAGAGCAAGCTGTAGTTCTACTGGTAATTTGCAATATCAAAATATGTTCAGGTTGGTGTTGTGCACTGTAATGGTGTTTTCTGACCTTTCCCTCTAGCAGCTGATGAGGACGCACAAACTGTTGAGAGAAACCCTGCTCTCCGGCCCTCTGTGTGGGCAGCACAGGTCTGCGAGGAACTCCTTCAAAAACAACACACATACTCACTCTATTATATTCAGACGGATTTACCAAACAGCATTTTCAATGTCTTTGAATCAGCTGGAGTTTTCAAGTGTTTTTTAGAGTTACCAAATTACCTACTGTTTTTCGCCAACTCAAAGGTCCTCTGAGAAATTGAATCCAGTAAGAATGTGAATGTCTGTAATTGCCTATATTGTATTAAGGAGCACGCCATGCCGTAATTACAGTAATTACAAGACTTCTACTTGTAAAAAGCACTCACGTCCTTGTAGAACTCGTATTACAACTTAAGTTGGGAATTTTCGGAGAGCTCCTACTTGTACCATGTGACCTCTGTACCACCTGATAGTGTTGCCATAGAAATGCATAATTCCCAGTCAAATGACAACAAATGACGTTCAGAGTAGAAAATCACGTTGTCATCTCAAAATTACAGTAATTACGACATGGTGTAAAGTAGCATTATATTAACACTTCTTCTCATGTGTTTTTTGACCAACCTGAGCTACCGTTTGTGCACCAATGTTTCGAACGCATTCATTTCATTTAGTCCCGTGCGAATATGGCTAAGTGTCCAAATACTGTCACTTGCCTTGTCCAAATACCCACACTTGCAGTCTTGGCCACTTGAGAGGAAGTAAGTGCGCAAGACTGTCCCATGTCTTAAAAATGCCAAAGTGCAGTGCCCTTAATGCACACTAAACCCACACCATCTCTAAGCATAAGAGGCTAAGCGTATACCATCATGCATTATGTTCGGGAACTCAAGTGTGCCGAAATCGCGAGATGTCAAGGAAAACATTCCACTGTAATTTAAATTAATTAGATACATATAATTTGGTAGTAAAAACAAAGTGTTTTTGGTTACACATTTTATTGGTGCAAAGATGAGTATGGTATGTGTGGGCCTATTTTGTACAACATTTGCAACTGTTTTTATCACTTAATTAGAAGCACCACAATTTTAAATTTGTGTCTTCTGTTAGTTACATAGCGACTACTGAACAGACATGTAGAAGTTCATTTTAAAATGCAAAGTATTGAAAATATAATAAATAAAAGCTCTGTAAGCTTTAAGTGTGTCCCATCGAGTAATCAAAAGGTCTACACACACTTGCAGTCTTAACGCCTACTTGAACACCTGGGCCAAATAGAGGAAATAGGTCATGCAAGTAGACAAGTGGTCAAGTGCAAAGACCACAAATGTGGGTATTTGGACAAGGCAAACGTAAGCTGTATACACATGCACACAGTAAACATGTCACAGGTAGCTCATTACCTGTGGATGCGTCGGGATGTTTGTTTTGGTCTGGCTGTAGTGAATCCACAGCAGAGGGCGCCACCTGCGTAAAATGAGAGAAAATGTAAAAAAAACAAAACAAACCAAGCATTGAAACTAAAAGGGTTTGTTACCAGAAAATAACAGGAATTATAATAACTCTAATGACAGGTCTGTAGTGCTTTCATAGCCAGTAGCAATAATTACTTTTAGAGTTCCCAAAATTTTTAACCAATGAATTTCCACAAACTTTTCAACCATTTGTGATTACTGGATGTCCGGTATGAAAGTAGGGTTGGTCACTGGTTAATTTGTGCCATGTGTTTTTAATTGGGCATATAAGAGTTGACTTTTCATGTTCATTATGCTGTGAAGAAGAGTCATGGCTTCCAAAACCTTTCAAAGTGGGAATTTAACAAAACGGATGCATTTTTGGAGCTGTGATGTGCCGACTTTTGAATTTCATCATAGTTATGTGTACAAAGAAAAGAAAGAAATGTACTGGAACTAAACATTTTACCTGCTAAAATAGCAACATTAGCACTTTGAGATGATCACCAAAATGTTTAATTTTTATTTGGTCTATCAATTTAATTATTTCATTTCACAAATTGCGTTATCACTCACTACCTCTAATACAGTAGCAACTGTCCTTAGATCATGACTCAATACTCTTAGGCTGAATCCGAAATTGCCCCCTTAACCCTTAATCCCTATTCCCTACATTAGTCCACTAATACAGTTCACTTGAAGGAGTGAATGAAAACGAGGGAGCGAATTCGGACGGTCGTTGAACGTACATTGGCAGTACACACGTTATTGCGTTGCAATGTGGGATTGAATGAGTGCCCTCGATAACGTCCACTATGATTTCAGACTACAAATGGATGTCCCCTCGAATAATGCCCTATATGAGGGTATAGGGGGCGATTTCGGATTCAGCCTTAGGGTTGTCTTTCTCTCTAAGCATCATGGGTGGTTACCTTGCTGGTGTCAGGGTTGGTGGCGTGTTGGTGTTGTTGTGGTCCATTGGGGGCGCTGTTGCTTTCTGTGCTCTGGCCACTGCCTGCACTGCGGGTGCTGCCCACACTGCCAGTGCTGCCCACACTGTTCCTGTCCCCTGCTGCGAAATCGAGAGAGAGAGACGGAGGCGTTAGTCCAATGAGTAACTGCGATCATAACATGCCCGCGGCTATGGCATCACAGCGGCCATCTGCACTGCCATGCCAGTGTGCCACTCCACAGCCGTGAGGACACCGTACCCACTGGATTTCTACTCAAGCAGCAGGCAGGGTGGGGTGGGGGGAGCAGGGCAAAGCCACAGGCATGTGGTGATGGGGTTTACAGACGACAGCACACAACCTACGGTCTGCTACGGGAGCGGGAGGGTTCACAGTACGCTAACAGGGAATTGGCATCTGGATAGACGGACACACCGGCTGGGTTTGTGTGGCGTCCAACAGGCCAGCCAATCAGGGGGTCTGTCTGCAGCAGGGAGGGGGGGGCGACAGCCACTAGGGGGCGCAGGGGAGGAGCGTTTCAGCGAAAGGGGAGTGCAGCGGTTCTTACCAGCGCAGGAGTTCCGCAAAACCCACACGTCCTCCATGCTGGGGCTTATGTGCTGGGACAGACTGCCGGGAGGCCCACCTAGCGGACACAAACACTTTTTTGGGCCACTGGCCTCAGTCTGGTGGGGGAGGGTAATGTGGGTGTGCGTCCCAAATCAGGGCCTTCAGATGAGTGTGTGCCACTGTTTATGTTCAAAAATAGTGCTTGTACTATATCAGTCATGGAGAGAAGCACCACGAGAACACCCAGGGTCCAAAACCAACCAAATGACTTTCACAAACTGCCCAAAAAATTAAGAACACTTACCGGCTATAAATATTACGTTAATGTTAGAGATTTGATACATTTTGATACACCATTTATATTGCTGTAGATATTTTTGTGCAGCTTTTAGTATGGCAGGACATGTCAGGACTTTCTGTTATTTATAAGTGAGAGCAATGGGAAATACAAGATGTATGGGCTACATCGCAACCTGCAACATTAATATAGCATTCAATGGTATTTGTATATTGGCCATTTTACAGCTTAGTATGTGGCTCGTCCAATCAGAATTTAGAGTCAGATCTATCTGCTTTAGTTATACTGTTTTCTTTACATATTAAAATAATAATAAGATAATGCATATGATTCATTTTAATGTTTTCCTTTAGTGTGTAATGTATCTGTTTGTGCATGTGTAAGATCTGCACAGTTACAAAGCTCATAGTCTCCCACAAAAGGATTTATTCTATCTAACAGAGAAAACTGATTCAGATCGAAGTTCAGATATTATTTTTGAATATTTGAACTATTTATACAAGTTCATATATTCCTCAAACATCTGTCACAATGTGAAATATTAGCATAATGCCCACCAAAAGGCATACGCAAAGAAAGAAGGTGATGCTTCAGTGAACTGTGTTTGGATGCAAAAGCAATGGAAATGGATGAAATTACCAGTGGTGGTTAAGATTTGTTTATAACAGCTTCCTAAACTTAGAAGAGTACAACTTTGCCTAAACACACCTAAATAAAGTTTTAAAAAAAGGGTTTCAGACAGACTGGGAATAGAGGTACTGCAAAATAATGTTTTTTTTGTTTGTTTGTTTTTAGCATTATTAAAGCATGTTAACCTATTAAACAAAACAATGAACTTTAAAAATAGCCTCATATTAACTGGATTATTAAAGAAATAGGCTTCCCCACTTTGTTATTGAATATATAAACCATTTATATATATATATATATATATATATATATATATATATATTTTTTTTTTTTTTTTTTTTTTTTTCAGCCACATTCTCTCACACCCTCCATTAGAGCCTGGTGCCGGTCTTATTACTGCAGCTGTACTCTCAGGCAGCCTGGGTTTTGTAGTCCTTGATAGGTGGCCAGCATCAGGCTCTAATGTAAGATATACTGTATATATATACAGTGAGGAAAATAAGTATTTGAACACCCTGCTATTTTGCAAGTTCTCCCACTTGGAAATCATGGAGGGGTCTGAAATTGTCATCGTAGGTGCATGTCTACTGTGAGAGACATAATCAAAAAAAAATTATCCAGAAATCTCAATATATGATTTTTTAACTATTTATTTGTATGATACAGCTGCAAATAAGTATTTGAACACCTGTCTATCAGCTAGAATTCTGACCCTCAAAGACCTGTTAGTCTGCCTTTAAAATGTCCACCTCCACTCCATTTATTATCCTAAATTAGATGCACCTGTTTGAGGTCGTTAGCTGCATAAAGACACCTGTCCACCCCATACAATCAGTAAGAATCCAACTACTAACATGGCCAAGACCAAAGAGCTGTCCAAAGACACTAGAGACAAAATTGTACACCTCCACAAGGCTGGAAAGGGCTACGGGGAAATTGCCAAGCAGCTTGGTGAAAAAAGGTCCACTGTTGGAGCAATCATTAGAAAATGGAAGAAGCTAAACATGACTGTCAATCTCCCTCGGACTGGGGCTCCATGCAAGATCTCACCTCGTGGGGTCTCAATGATCCTAAGAAAGGTGAGAAATCAGCCCAGAACTACACGGGAGGAGCTGGTCAATGACCTGAAAAGAGCTGGGACCACCGTTTCCAAGGTTACTGTTGGTAATACATTAAGACGTCATGGTTTGAAATCATGCATGGCACGGAAGGTTCCCCTGCTTAAACCAGCACATGTCAAGGCCCGTCTTAAGTTTGCCAATGACCATTTGGATGATCCAGAAGAGTCATGGGAGAAAGTCATGTGGTCAGATGAGACCAAAACAGAACTTTTTGGTCATAATTCCACTAAACGTGTTTGGAGGAAGAAGGATGATGAGTACCATCCCAAGAACACCATCCCTACTGTGAAGCATGGGGGTGGTAGCATCATGCTTTGTGGGTGTTTTTCTGCACATGGGACAGGGCGACTGCACTGTATTAAGGAGAGGATGACCGGGGCCATGTATTGCGAGATTTTGGGGAACAACCTCCTTCCCTCAGTTAGAGCATTGAAGATGGGTCGAGGCTGGGTCTTCCAACATGACAATGACCCGAAGCACACAGCCAGGATAACCAAGGAGTGGTTCAGTAAGAAGCATATCAAGGTTCTGGCGTGGCCTAGCCAGTCTCCAGACCTAAACCCAATAGAGAATCTTTGGAGGGAGCTCAAACTCCATGTTTCTCAGCGTCAGCCCAGAAACCTGACTGATCTAGAGAAGATCTGTGTGGAGGAGTGGGCCAAAATCCCTCCTGCAGTGTGTGCAAACCTGGTGAAAAACTACAGGAAACGTTTGACCTCTGTAATTGCAAACAAAGGCTACTGTACCAAATATTAATATTGATTTTCTCAGGTGTTCAAATACTTATTTGCAGCTGTATCATACAAATAAATAGTTAAAAAATCATACATTGTGATTTCTGGATTTTTTTTTTAGATTATGTCTCTCACAGTGGACATGCACCTACGATGACAATTTCAGACCCCTCCATGATTTCTAAGTGGGAGAACTTGCAAAATAGCAGGGTGTTCAAATACTTATTTTCCTCACTGTATATATATGGTATTAAGAATAAAGGTGTAAACGGGGTCTAAAACATTTTGAGCTCGTCTGCTTTAGACCACTTTCAGAGGTACTTGAAAGCACATTCTACCAGTTTGCTTTTGTAGTTTAGCCACTCATGTAGTCAAATGCATTATGAACAGCCACAAAAGATCATTCAGTCGATAGTATTCATATGACGCATGTGGCACTCGCACTCGTGGCACTACTATCGATATGAAAAATAACAGTATGCGTCTCAGCTCACCACTAGTGATCGGATCACTGAAAACGCATCTTAATACGGGGTGGAAACAGGGCGTTGGTGAGAAAGCACCCTTAGAGGTGGTTGCGAGTGCTATACCTGGATTGGTGCTCAGACCGTTGGTGTGGGGGAGGACCAGGTGTGGGTTAGGGGTGTACAGACTGTAGGAGTCGTCGGTTTGAAGGGTCCCGCCCCCGCTCAGACTCAAGCTGGGACTGAGGGCGGACCTGGAGAGCAGCTGCTGCCTCTGGGAGGGCAGAGAGGTGTGTCGTAACAGGGTGCCCCCTACAGGACAACACACACATGACAGGAGCAGAGGGTTAACGCAAGCGGATGGAGGTTAGAGATGAACACTGGCTGCGTCCGTACGCTTAGGCAGCTGACTGATCAGGCAATGACCTTGAAGGCAGCGTTTGCGCGCAAAGATACCTAATTTCGGACAGACTGAGCAAGCATAATGGTTTAATAATCAACAAATAAACAGAGCGAGCTTTGGTGATAACAAAACGAAGATTTAAAGGTGCAGTGTGTAAAATTTATGAGGATCTATTGTCAGAAATGCATTATAATAACTATGTGTTTGAGTGGTGCATGAAGACCTTACAAAATGAACAGTTATGTTTTTATTACCTTAGAATGAGCCATTTCTATCTACATACACCACGGGTCCCCTGACATGTTAAGTCGCCATTTTGTGCCGCCATGTTTCTACAGTAGCCCTAAACGGACAAACTTCTCTACAGAGTGTGTTTCGTCACTTTGTTGTTTTTCTTCTTCTTCGTTGGTGTTTTTTTAGAGGCTACTTGCACCGTCACTATGTTGAATACGCATGAAGAAGAAGTAGTAGTAACATTAGAAGTGAAATTCTAACAAATGGAAGACCACACGTATTATTAAGAGCTGACAAGAGCGTCAAGAGCCAGACGACGGCAGAAATCCTGGATTAACACTGGTTTTAAAAACGATGGTGAAGTTGCCTGTTTTCTGCTGGACAGGTAAGTTAATCCAACATTAGCAATGTAACGTTAAGTGAAAACTGGTTTCTTTAGCTACAAAATCACCACGAGAAGTAGTGTTTTTCCCTTGTCAATGTTAAAAAATATGTAATTGGATTGTAATTTCATGTAACAGGACCGTGTAACTATCAAGTGACCAATAATGCTTACTTTCAGAATTTGCATAAATAAAGTGTAACTTATTTGTTGGGATTGCTTCGCTACTGTGCACACAAAGGTTTAATTTGGTAATTCAAAGAGTAAATGCCTATTGCAAACGTTTCATCATAACAATATACGATTCAGTTAAACGATAACAAAAATCGTTTTACTGAATAATTAATTAAAAATAATTTCTTATTTTATCTTTGTAAAGAAACCTTGTTGCTTGACGGACTGCACTCTGCTGTCTCAGACGACAACATGTTTGTCCTGTTTTGGCCACCGTAGCTTCTTCGAATGGGAGGGGTGAGCGGTGGGATGAGCCGTTGGTTCCAATTCGCATCCGCTAGATGCCGCTAAAATCTGCACCTTTAATTACTGCAATATTAATTTCTCAATATTTTTTCTCAATATCAAAGGCAGCGAAGCACACATCTGTGCTGTCTTTAAAAAACAGGATGCGACACGATCACTGGATTTGGACATGCCTTCTTGCCTTCCTACTTCCGTATGCCGCCTGCGGGGGCAGTGTTTTTCAGCTTTCGGATGCAGCCATTTATTACATGGGATGCAGTGGGATGGAAGAAAGAGACACGCCTAGGTTGTAGAAGTCAGCATGTTATTGATTCAGGAAAGCAAACACTGTTATTTGTGGGGTTAATGGCTGTAATAAAATCCCTAAAATGAAAAAATACAGTGACCACAGGCTGTGAAGCTCCAAAAATGATAGTTAAGAAGGACAACCAAATCAGAATTCAGGTTATGATTGTACCTGAGCGTCGGCTGATGACCTCAACTATGGAGGGGGGGAAGTAGCCGATTCGGTCCGTTCCTCTCTGGGTGTCATGAATGTGGCCCTTCCAGCGTCCGTCCACATGCTGTTCTATCACCTGCCAATCACAACACAGCAGAACACACTGACGTCACATTGACCTCATCTGATTTTCAATCCAGCAGTTTTTCACGTCCTTGACAACCAGTCAAAACAGAGGAGGAGGTCAGGAGTTCAGAGACAATGTATAATCTGAATGCTTTTGAAAGTTAGATAACATGACACCAGCCTCCCACCCTAAGTAAACACTTACAAGCATACAATAGCTGCAGGCCGACAACATTACAGCAGCTTACGAAATACATCTCCAAACCCTCCAGTAAACGACCCTTCTTATTTTTTGCCCACCATTTCCTGTGAAACAATGCTGTGTGAAAATATGCGTTGGTTCGAGTTCACAAAGTTTATCTTTAGCACGTTTTAAAAAACCAAGACGATGAAACAGAAAGAGCCGTTAAAACTCAGTGGAAGAGAGAGAAAAATCTGGCCTCCTGACAGAGTTCAAGTCACAAACTGCTTCTGAAACGCTAGTTCAAGAGACTGGCCAGTTTAACAGGAAACACAGGGGTTTGCTATAGCACTTAAAGGGGCTCCAAGCGATGTCACGCGTTTTTTAGGCTGAAATTTTTTTTGTCACATACAGCAAACATCTCCTCACTATCCACTAGCTGCTTGTCCCCTGAACACACTGTAAAAAAATGCAGTCTCTGTAGACAGCCCAGGCTCCACAAACGGCAAGAAAAACAAACTGGCCCAGCCTGGACCACGAAACATAACAAACAGTGTCCAGCCAATAACCGACAAGAATGATTGGGGGGTGGGGGGGTTAGTTAGCACATGAAGGGGGGTGTGGGGAGTGGAGGAGAGAGAAGCATGAAGAGGGAAGTTAGCTAGAGGAGAGATGTCCTAGACAACGACAACAACTAACATTAGAATTATATTCTCTCGAATTTTGATATGGCCGACACACGACCAAAGAGACGACGTTCCGATGAACAAATAGCAAAGAAGAGAGAAAAGGAACGTGCAAAGAACGGAAAAGCCTGTTTCAGGAAGCACGGAAGGGAGGGGGAGGGGACGGGATGAGGAGGAGGGAGGGTCGAGCTAGCCTCCGTTTTGTTTGACAATACTTCAAACGTCAACAAGAAGTGACGTCACCAAACATCACTTAGAGCACCTTTAAGACAAGCAAACACTGATTTCGATTCAAACACCCACGTGATCTTATTCCTAAACGACAATGATTCACCATATGTCTGTTAAACATTGGAGAAGTACGATCACAGCGAACATTGATCTGCGTTGGCGCTGCCACTGAGCCAGAGAGAGGCATTAGGTTCACAAACAGTCTTCTCAACCACACAGAATCATTATTTCTGTCTTACAATAATTCAAATGATCACTCAAGTACTGGGATAAAAGTTTATAGTTCGGATATGAACACTGATCAAAATAGAGTAATCATCTTTGAAAGTAACTTGGTGTGTCAATTACAGCGTTACACCAGTAGGTGGCGACAAGTGACTGTTAAAAATGTATTTGTCATTGAATCATTCATTCAAGCGATTTGTTCAGAAATGCTGATTCATCCAGTAATGAAACAAGTAAAGTCTTTTTACGAGTGAGTCATTGAATTATTCACTCAAACTGATTAATTCAAGTTAATATATATTTTTTAAATAGACTGCAGAAATTAACATTTTGACAAAACCTCTAATAAATTAAATGTTTTTTTGTTTCGCTGTCTGTTCAGAATATTGGGATAATCGTGATCTCGGTTTGAAACAAAAAAAATTGTGATTCTCAATGTATCCAGAATCGTGTAATAAAAGTCTAACACACACATATTTGCTATGTTCGAAATAGCCCCCTATACCATCATTCACTATTCCCTATATTACTCCACTAATATAGTTCACTTGAGGGAGTGAAAGAAAACGAGTGAATGAATTCGGACACTGAGTGCGCCGGAAGGGCTGATGCTTTTGCATCGTTTGTGCTTGCTGTTAATGATAATCATTTGAAACAGGAAAACTGGCAGCAAATGAAAAGATTTATCTTGAACTCTGACATGGAAACTAGCATGTAAACTTTAATTAAACAATTTAATAACAAATTAAAAAGGTAAAATTTATACCTGTAAGATAATAGCTGGAACAGTGTGGTTTGGAAAATGGATGGATGACTGATTCAGCATTCAGCGCTTGACTCTCATAGTGCATTATGGGTATTCTCTAGCCATTGAGCGTGCATCGGTTATACACTCGTTATTGCGGTGCATTGTGGCATTGAATGAGTGCACTCTGGTTTCGGACAACACTACAAACGGCTGTCCCCTCAAATAGTGCCCTATTAAAGGGTATAGGGGTCGATTTCGGACACAGCAAATGTTTAATGAAGTCGTGTGAGCAGCCGTACCGTGATGACGTCACCGGCGCGTATGGTGAGGGCCGTGGGGTCGTGTAGATTCCAGAAGTCTTTCAGAGCTCTGACCTGAAGAACTCCAGTAGCTTCTGGAAACACACACACACACACACACACACACACACACACATCTGTGTTGATACAAAACAGACACTGGACGAGTGTTCAGACACTGGACTATCCCACAAACATTGCATTACATCGCTGAGTCTAATGAAACCCATCCAGACCAAAATCAAAAGGAAGAAATCAAAAATTATACACACACATATACATACAGTATTTCATATATATGTATTATTTTAAAAATGTTAAAAAGCATAGGTCCATTAAATTTTTCTGCATTACTGACATTACTTTTTTATTTAAAACATTCCTCCCCAAATTTTTATTTTCAAAAAACTAATATCCATAAAAATCTATATTTTGAATTTTTAAATTATAAAAGTGCAATATTTTAAAATTTAGAAAGAAACTATATAAAATGCTATTAGATATATCTCAGTCGAAAATTAAAATAAATAAGAATATATAAATGTATGTGGTGTGTGTGTAATGTTTAAATTTGATAAATATTTTATTTTAAAATTTAAAAAAGCTTACATTTAGGTACATTATATGTATTAAAGCACTTTTCCCATTATATTTCCCAGCACATTTACATTTTACATTACATATATATATATATATATATAGCTTTCATTCAAGTTTTTGCTAGTTTTTACTGCTTTCCTTAATGAGAATTTCTGTTTAATAATAATTAAATAATAATGTTTAATTTTAAAATGATAAAAGTTTAATATAATAAAATTTACAAAGAAAAAAAATCGTACTTTATAAGTATATACAGTATAGAATTTTTACATTTTACAAATGTTTTATTTACTTTTTTTACTTACACTTTCAGGTACATTTATTTGTATTTTTTTCTTCATTTTTATGCATTATTCCCATAAAAAATAAATAAAAAAATTGTGCTTTCATTTATGTTTTTGGCTTGTTTTTACAGCTTTAATTAATGAGACTTTCTGTTCAAAAATCATAAAAATACAAATGCAAAGAAAATGTAATGTTCCTAAAAATAGTTTAGCGAGATCCCGCCATTTGGACTTCTCAGCGTGTCATTTCTGTGATTTTTTTTTTTTCAGTGGAAGGAATGTGCTGACACACGGACACACGGCAGGCTCGCTGAATCAATAATTAACACAGAGGTTCAGGGAAGCGATGTGGCCCGCATAGAGCAGCTCTGGTTAAAGCAGACGGGCCTGTCTCTGTGCTCATTATGACAAGAGCTGTCTGTTAACTGCCTGAGTTTAAAGGCTGCACAGAGATCAGTGGCTCATATAATCATTGACTTCAAATATTTATTTATATTCACCGGTACAAACCGAAATAAATACCGCAGATGTTACAGAACCCGTGCAGATCACACGTCAGACACTTTAATGTCAAGGGACATGAGTGTGTTTACAAAGACTTTTTTTTTTTTGTGCAAAAAACTGATTTTTGCAGTTTAGAAGTTTTGCCTCTGGGGTGGGGCACACAAACACACACATGAGATGTCTTTTGGCTCTTTCATGCACTCAAATCTCTCCAGAGAAATCAGCAGGTTATATAATCCTGAGTTTAAACAGCTGCTTACTAAATGGCAGCTCAAACGTCTCCCATAACCCCTTACAAACCAAAGAAGGGCCATTCCCAAACACACACACACAAGCTTCACACATTTAAATGCAGTATGCGCACAAACACACTCCACATACACTCTGTTAGACACAAATACACACACTTCAGTTCACAAAACATCTCACCTCGTAAGAGCTGCTTGATGTCTTTGCTGGCGTGGCATGCGGTGAACTGGTTGACGATATCCAGGGCTGTTTGATTGTAAGTGTTGCGGATATTTACATCAATCCCAGCCTGCCATTATAAGAAACATTTATAATATTATTGTGGAAATATTATTATTTACTACATAATATTTTTGTGGAAACCGTGATACATTTTTTCACAACTCTGATAAATAAAAAGTTCAAAAGAACAGCATTTATAAATATAACCTTTTTGTAACATTATAAACATTTTGACCCCAAAACTTTTGAACAGTATTGCAATAAAAACATAAATATAAAATATTAATTTAGATATAATTATCAACCTCAAACTCACCTATAAATTGACTTAATGTGAAACAGTCACTACTACAATGTGATTTACTTCTCAGTGAAACAGATCATTCAATGAAAGCAAAAGTTATGGTGGGACTTGATTTATCATCCTTTCGTGTTTCTTTCTCTCGAAACAATATTCTCAAAAAGAAGCACATGAGGGGATGTTACTAAGAAATGTTCAGAAATACATTATTTATTTATGGGGGTTATGGCAAAGTGATTAAAAACCGTGGGGAAAAAACAACACTTAAATGTAGGAAGGGTTGTCAACCCCTGCAGTTGAGACATTTCTGGAAAAAAAGATGAACTTACGTCCAGGAGTAGCCGCACTACCTCTGTCTTCCCATAGAGGGCAGCCTCATGGAGCGCCGTGCCAGCTTTAGTGGTTCTGTTGATGTCAATGCCTGCTTTCAGAAGAAGCCTGAAGACAGAGAGATGGAAACTGAATGAATGGACTGGAGGCAGTTTCCTACTACTACTCCAAAGAGAGGAGACGACATCCTCTTTAGCACTCTGTGTTATATTTACATACTGAAGGGCCTATAATACACACAGGCTTGTGGAATTCACACACACACACACACACACACACACACACACACACACACACATCAGGCGGAATCAGAAACGCTCATCTGTGGGAATGCTGGATGGAATTTCAGTGCTGCACTGGGAATGCCAGGCATTGGGGGATCAGCGTGACAGCCGTAGAAAACGCACACACACACACACACACACACACACAAACACACACATACACACACACACACACACACACACACAATGTGTCATGACCGTGCAAACTAAAAATGAACCACATTGCACAAATGTCACTGTGTGAATTTCACAAAATCTGTCAAAATTAAATCCTATTTTACTTTTTGGCATTGTGCCATTATTCTCATGATAATTAAGCACATTATTCCCCTCAAAACTGTCATTACTGTAATATATCAGGATGTTTTTTGGTAATTGTTTTTTTTTTTTTGTGGTGATTTTCATTACAGTCTCATTACTTTGATACAACATTTTGTTTAAATTAGAACAAATAAAGTGCAATATAATAAATACTGCCATGATATTATAGAAAATAATTACTTTACCATTGAAATATTTCTAAAATATTTTTTACAATACAAAATGAGAATATATGGAACCACATTTTCTGTCACGCCAGAAAAAATATGATTTACTAAAGCATGATTCACGATATAAAAAATCAGAATTATAACTTAGGATGTCAAAGGATGTCAAGGGTGTCGAAGGAAGTCAAAAAGCGAGATAAAATCATTGATAATATCTTAGTTTGGCATTGAGAAAGGTCGCATGTGACCGAAACGTTTGCCTTTTTTCTCAGTAAAAGCACTTTTTGACGCCCTTCGTCTTTTGTGGAGTGTGCGGACTCTTTTGAAGTCCCTCTTTTAGTGGATTTTCTTGTCTACGCACCTCATATGGTCTAATTTTAAGGCACGGTGAGTTCCTAGCTATTCTTCATGTGAATCACCCCCACAGATGTCTCTCAAAACTGTAAATTTCTCTGATATGATCTTAAAGAGTTTGATGTGATACAGGAAGTGCTGTGTGTCTTCGAGGATGAGAGCGATGAGTCAAAGCAGTGATTAATCCACTCACTAGCACTCTCATCTCAGACAGATCACACATAGAGGTGACACACATATTTAGAGACTGGAACACTCCTCTCCCTCGGGACGATCTAGCGGGGGAACGTGAGTCAGAGAGACAGAACACTGACTGTCTGTTGGCACCAGGACTTTCCCAGTCTCATCCTCTGCTGAGTGGGTACAGTGTCTGGATGGCACAGAGGGTGTGTGTTTGATCTCAAATCACAAAAATCCACACAATTATAGTCAAAGTATGTCATATTTAAATGAAGAGTTTAGAGAGTAGCCCACTAGAAAATATTTCAAACTTTTTATTTACTATAATCCAGTACTTCTGATCAACTGCCATTCAAGCATTTCAGAGAGTTCAGCGTTTGTGCTTGACGTAAACATAAGCACAAAGTGAAGCATCAAGTATACATGTAGAGAAGAGTCAGGAAAGTCCGTTGAGAAGCGTGTTGTGAAGTGTGACGTGTTGTCAGGTGAGTGTGTTGTGAAGCGTCACATAGGCATAGTGCTGGCCGGTATACCGGTTCATACTGTTTATTTTTGTTACAATATGAATTTTAATATATCACAATACTGCACAATACTGTTTGAGAGAGGGGTCGCTTTTCAGCTAATTGTAATTGATAGCTATTCAATAAGTGTAGCTATTCAGTGTTTCCCATACATTGGTTCACAATATCAACACTGCCCGCCACAAATAGATTTCCCAAAAGGCTTTGACATCGTTGAATAAACATGAGCACTGCACGTTTCAAAGACAAAAGGCGGCGCGGGTGTTTTTATATGAATGTATCTTTGAAGAGAACTGACTGGCTAGAAAAGTTTCGATGTTATCTTCATTTAATCTTTCTTTATCTTTCCTGATAAAGCAGTGTTTATGAGCGCTGCACTGCTTTGTGTACAACCGTTACCGGGGAAACCAATGTTTCTGCCGCTCTGTGTGGAATTTTCTACAATATTTGCTCATGACAGTAAAATAGGGCATCAGAAATAAAAAAATTCTCTCAATCAGTAGAAAATGTGGTTAACACCCAGTCATGCTAGGAAAAAAAAAAAATACTGTGAAACCGGTATAATTTAGAAAAATTCAGTGATATAAATTTTTGTTCATACCGCCCAGCACTACATAGGTGTGCTAAGAAGCATGACATAAGCGTTTTTGCAAGGCGTTACACAATGCATCATGCAAGTGGGTACCAAAAGTAACGTGTGTTGAGAAGCCTGACATAAGCGTGAGGCTGAGAGTCATGTAGTGTTATGTAAAGCCTGTTGTAAAGCGCAACGCAAGCCTGTCGTAAACATGTTGCGAAGCAAGCGTATGCTGAGAAGTGTGTTGTGAAGCATGTAGTAAAGCATGTTGTGGTATAAGCATATAGTAAAGCATGTTGTGGTATAAGCATGTTGTAAAGCACTGTTGTAAATCGTGTTGTAACATAAACGTGTTCTGAAGCACACATAAGCATGCTAAGAAGCGTTTTTGCGAATCATCGTGCAAACATTTTGTCATGCTGGTTCCAAAGCATGACTTAAGTGTGTTGCGAAGCATGATATAAGCGTGATGTGAAGGGTGATGTTAGCATGTTGCGAAGTGTGACTTAAGCGTGTTGAGTCTAAGTGTTTTGTGACACTGGTACCTGAGCATGACTTAAGTGTGTTGAGAAGCGGGACGTGAAGCATGTTGTGAAGTTTGATGTAAGCGCTTTGTAAGGGTACCAAAGCGTGACGTAGGCGTGTTGTGAAGCATGATATAAGCATGTTGTAAAGAGTGACGTAAGCGTGTTGTGAAGCATGATATAAGCATGTTGTAAAGAGTGACATAAGCGTGTTGTGAAGCATGATATAAGCATGTTGTAAAGAGTGACATAAGCGTGTTGTGAAGCATGATATAAGCATGTTGTAAAGAGTGACATAAGTGTGTTTTGAAACATGATATAAGCATGTTGTAAAGAGTTACATGTTGTGAAGCATGATATAAGCATGTTGTAAAGAGTGATGCGTTTAAGCATGATATAAGCATGTTGTAAAGAGTGACGTGTTGTGAAGCATGATATAAGCATGTTGTAAAGAGTGACATAAGCGTGTTGTGAAGCATGATATAAGCATGTTGTAAAGAGTGACGTGTTGTGAAGCATGATATAAGCATGCTGTAAAGAGTGACGTGTTGTGAAGCATGATATAAGCATGTTGTAAAGAGTGACGTGTTGTGAAGCATGATATAAGCATGTTGTAAAGAGTGACGTGTTGTGAAGCATGATATAAGCATGTTGTAAAGAGTGACGCGTTTTGAAGCATGATATAAGCATGTTGTAAAGAGTGACATAAGCGTGTTGTGAAGCATGATATAAGCATGTTGTAAAGAGTGACATAAGCGTGTTGTGAAGCATGATATAAGCATGTTGTAAAGAGTGACATAAGTGTGTTTTGAAACATGATATAAGCATGTTGTAAAGAGTTACATGTTGTGAAGCATGATATAAGCATGTTGTAAAGAGTGATGCGTTTAAGCATGATATAAGCATGTTGTAAAGAGTGATGCGTTTAAGCATGATATAAGCATGTTGTAAAGAGTGACGTGTTGTGAAGCATGATATAAGCATGTTGTAAAGAGTGACATAAGCGTGTTGTGAAGCATGATATAAGCATGTTGTAAAGAGTGATGTGTTGTGAAGCATGATATAAGCATGTTGTAAAGAGTGACGTGTTGTGAAGCATGATATAAGCATGTTGTAAAGAGTGACGTGTTGTGAAGCATGATATAAGCATGTTGTAAAGAGTGACGTGTTGTGAAGCATGATATAAGCATGTTGTAAAGAGTGACGCGTTGTGAAGCATGATATAAGCATGTTGTAAAGAGTGACGCGTTGTGAAGCATAAAGAGTGACGTGTTGTGAAGCATGATATAAGCATGTTGTAAAGAGTGACGCGTTTTGAAGCATGATATAAGCATGTTGTAAAGAGTGACATAAGCTTGTTGTGAAGCATGACATACTAGAATAACATGCAGTGTTTCATTATGCAGTGAATATTGAACTGTTTCGCCAACATAAGAGTGTGTTTAGTTAGCTGTGTTAATTGTTTTGAGAGCAACTACATTCAGTTGGATAAATATGTCAAATCAACTGAGGAAAAACAATAATACAGAATTGAACTTATGTCACTTTTAAGGGTCAAGGGTCATTTTTACAATATATCAGCTGTGATTCTGCACTAACACTGAAATCAGCCAAGAATTAAATGCTGCGTCAATGCATCAAACACACAACAGAGCTGACACACATACAGCTCTCCAGAGAGACAGGAAAGCCCGACACAGCTGAGACTGATGTCTACAGATGTGCCACACACACACACACACACACACACACACACAAGAGCTCACCAGATGACATCCTTGTGTCCGTTGCGTGCGGCGAGATGTAGAGGAGTGTTACAGTTTGAGTCCGAAGAGTCTTTCCGATCCCCCTCTAATAGAGACGCAACCATATTACTGCTCAACAACAGCTGAGCCACCTACAAGAGAGACCGAGATCATTAGCATATTCTGCACCAGTGTTCTTATAGATGACTAAAACTAGAACTGTTAAATATCGTTTTCGATAATTAAATCAATGCTGAAATACAAGAAAATATAAAAAAATTATGAAAAACCTAAAAAATAAAACTTACAAATGAGAAATGATGCCTTGTCAACTAATTGAAATAAGTTTAAATTTTAGTTCTAAATGACTCAAATTAAACTAAAAATGTATTAATTAAAGCCAAATATAAATATAAGAAAATAATAATAGCATATAACAAAATTACTAAAAATTTAAATTAACTAAAAGAAAATTGTAAAATATGATTAAACACTATAACAGTGTATAAATAATACTAAAATAAAAAAATTACTATAAAACTATTTTATTGTATTTGACAAAATGACTTATTTACTCCATTAACATCACTACAGTATTTATTTACACGTTTTGTACCATTCTCAATAAGCCTCATTCCTAAAGCACAAGCATAATAATAAATAACAAAACCATTCTTACATAAACTGTGGCATTAAACAGAATAAAAGGTACACAGTTAAGCTACAAACACTTTTAACCAATGTATGTTGTGTCCGAAATCGAATACTTCCCTACTATAGTAAGTGAAAAATAGTATGCCAAAAGAGTATTTTGTCCAAATTCACAGTACACTTAAAAGAGTCGGCGAAGAGTCCCCAGATGACTACCGGCAAGATTCTGTGACAACACGGCGCATGTAGTACATCCGAATTTCATTCATATTACACACATTCATACTTAAAAGAACATACTTTTTTTAACGTTGCGAAGTAAATCCAAATTCATATGTAGTACCCAGTACCTACTTCCTTTTTTTTATGCTAAAACTGAATTGAGACAAAAATATTTTTGGACGAAAGTGTCAAAAAAAGCTGAAAAAGGGTGTTAAGAAGAGATTAAAAGTGGTTATTAGAACACACGAACACACACACACACACACACACACACACACACACTTGAGCGCACAGAGGTCTCTTGTGTTGGCTCTCAGAGGTCTCACAGGTGAGGATGAGCTCATGCTAATGTGTCCCAGTGACCATAAACACCCAAAAACATCTGGGCCACAAACTCAGAGCTGAGGAGAAGTTTCAACTGATTTTTGCAGTTAGAGCGTCAGCCAAGCGTCAGACTTGTCTTGCACTGGGGATTATGGGATAGTGTGGAGTGAAGTGGACCGTGCACGGTTTAAAAACACAGTTTAAAAAGTAAAAGCAAGTAAAAGCTTCTTTGAGCAAAATCAATAATTTGGTAATTAAATACTTCCATTTTATTTCATAGTTTTCATGGCAAAAATGCAGAAAACAGTACTTATAAAGTTATAATTATTATAAAGTTACACATATTGAGTAGATATACTACACTTTTGACAGGTAGTAATAAAGTTAGAATTTTTCTATCCGTAATCGTGCTCACGTTGACTTTATTGAGCATGCATTAAAAGCAATCATTTGTCATGTTGAAGATGCTGTACATGTTAAAGGCACACCCTAAGCAGAAACACTGAGCAGGGTGAGAGAGAGAGAAAGACATGATCCAGTTGCTTCAGCCGCACCCTGATACCTCAATACAGCAGCTGATTAAATACCACGCATACACACACTGCCCTTAATGTAACACCTCCAAAAGGCCTAAATACACAGCTGAACTGAAATCAAACACCACTGGGCATGTGTGTGCGAGAACATGTAAAACTAAGCTCTGAGCTCTGATTCACTGAGTGAATGAATGACACACAAAGAAAGACAGGAAAAGTAAAAATCACAGTCAGGGCAGAAAGAGAGAGAAGAGGAGAATGAATTGTATTGCATGCACACAGGTACAGCATCTCCACGGTATGATGCTCTTTTCTCACGAAAACTGTCAATTTATATTTTGGATGTACCATGTGACATTTTTTGTTAATAATTTACCAAATGTAAATAATGAGTCCGCACATCATAAATCCCTCTTCCAAAACATGTTTTTGTCTTACCCTGATTCACTTTGATAAGGCTGTTAGTGTTTATATTATAAACCTGTTGGGACAGTTTTCATGGGAAATTGCATACACATGTCACTCACCCATGCACGTCTTGTCATATCCATAAATAGAGAAAAGTTGCTCCGGCTACTTTGACGTGTGTGTGGTGTGGGAGTGGCATAGGTTAGCTGTCACAACGAGCGAGAAAGTTTGACATGGACCAGCTAAGGGCCAGATTTACAAAACAGGGCAAATTAGTGTGAGAGCGCAATCCCATAAAAGCACGGATCGGAGTGGAAAGTTCTGTGCTTGATCTACTGACGATGTGCAAATTAAAGAACACAGACACAGCCGGATCATTTCCATAATGACCAACGCAATCTACCAAGAGCAGCGCAAATTAGCGTCTGGTTTAAGACATGCTTTTTTGGACGGTAAATAATGGCGGAAACACCAGTAAATTGACGAGCGCAAACCTTAGTAAATTACCTTGCGTGATTCATTTAAAGACTCTCCTTCCATACATTTTGCGCCTGAAAGGGAAACTCCTACAAATGCATATGTAATAAGGGCAGAGGTTTTTCAGCCTAAGGTTTTAGCCTTTTCAGCGCTCATTTTTCACTGCGTGTCTTTAGTAAATCCTGACAGTAGTTTTTGTGGAGAGTCTGCTGGCTGGCAAAAAGAGATTGCGACATATCTCGTAATAAAACAAGAATCAACATTGGCTTTTCGGAGATGGTGAGCACTGAAGGGTTTTATAATGTTGTAAAAGCGATGCAGAGATGATGGTGTTTTTATCACTCAACAGGAGTAAAGTATTTTATTGAACAGATAAACTGCCACATGCAGCTCTCTTCATTGTAAAGCTGTGCTGGAACTTATTTTCAAGGAAGTACAGTGTCCATTAATGGGTAAAGCTACAGTAACATCTTCAGCTAGTCAGCCTGAGATCCTTTCCATCTAAACCGGTTATATCTCTTAAGCCTCGTGGTGAATGTTTTACGAGCAGTGGATTAATCATTCACCCACACACACACACACACACACAGCCAAAGCACATCCAGAACAATGTTCTTCCACAAAATGCATGCGGTTTTGTTTTAGATACTCTAAATTCTTTCAGTACTTGTAAAGTGTTCAATACTTGTATCAGAACCTCTAGTAAATCCCATGTTATTATGTTTAGTTGTCTATGTAGAATCATGGGAGAATCGTGATCTCCATTTGAAACAAAAATAAATCTCAATTTCTCCAGAATCGTCCAGCTCTACTTTACATGTTCTTATCAGATTGTGAGATTCAACCGCACATCAGATAACAGAATTTATGAGATCACAGTAGTCATAGTGACAGTGATGTAACGAATGACATCCCACATGAAGAATGCTCATAAACAAGCTAGAAATTAACAGAGATTAGATGACTGACCTTCACCCGGCCAAACTCACAGGCCAGATCCAGAGGAGTCTTCTTAGCCTTATTTAGCACGCACGGGTTCGACTGGTGCTGCAACAACATCTCAGACTGATAAACAGAGAGAGAGAAAGAATAGATGAATTATGTTGGTTATGAACTATCCAACTTGTTACAAGAGAAAATAATCATAAAACAGGCAGATTATCTTTATCCCTCACTAATACTGTACATACACACAAAAAGAAAAAAACAACAATCTGGGGTCACTTGTTGATGTCGCAACGCAGATATCATATTTCTTTGCATTTCAGTGAGCTGATGTCAGATGATTTGCAGGTGCTGTATCCAACAACACTGCTTCTCAAACAGGGATGGACCGGCCAGTTTGCTCTGCAGGGCTGACTGGGCTGGCTTTTGGAACCAAATTTTTAAACAAAGTAATTATGGAAAGATTTTCATTAGAAAAAACATTGAACAATGTCAGGCCGGCGCATTGATGCTACAGTGATCCCTTACGGAACAGAAATATATGGGAATTACTACAAAATATAATGCGATATATTACATAATACATTTCCATATTTTTCAATATACTGCAATATATGTATTGACCATGTATGGCTATATATTAATGAATAGAAAATAGCCTTACGTGTAATAATCACAAAGTTTTATCCTTTATTGTGTACATATATTGCACATACATGTTCCCATTTAAATGTGAATGTATGTTCACACATATATCAGTAATTTCACTTAAATGGCAATGAAAATTACCTATTAATTGTCATTTAAGTGAAATTACTGAACTTAAATATACGAGCTTGATAAAAATGATTATTCTAGAAGAAAATTTCAGATGGCACTTAGAGGCTTTTGCATCTGAACTCTTCATATACACACACATTCACGGAATGAGTTACAACAGATTTCTAGTTGTCTGAGTTTTTGGGGTTACCATTGTGCTGAAGAGTAGAGGTTGACGATTGCCCCCAACATAATTAAGACTATAGTTACTATATTTTAAAAGTAATGGCTGTGCACTCCTCAGTACAGTGATAGTCTCTTAGTTAAATACTTTAGTACATGCAGGTGTGCTTGTACTTTTGTTAACTAGCTTGAAAATATGAGACATTTACAATGTAAATAATAAAAAGTTAAACATTATGTAATATATTACATATTTTTCTCTATATATGTGTGTTTATTTTGCTTGAGTAAATATATCTGCAATATATTATACACGTAGTACCATATCTGATCACATATACATTTATATATTATGAACTGTATTACTGAACAAAAAAATGTCATACATTATGATATATTAGTAAATATTCTATATAGTATATATAGTAGATATATTAGTAACACAATATATTATTCAAATATACGGTTAAACCATTTAATATATTGATCATTCATATATGGTAAATATATTGTCGTTCCATAAAGGATAAACTGCTCTGCCATTTGTTTTTGTGACGTGTTTGTGACATGTCTGATACCAGCAACTGTTTTGAAGCATCTGAGTGCGGGCTAGTGGATACGCACCACCTCATGGTGTCCGTACTGAGCGGCCAGGTGCAGTGGAATCTGGCCGTCGTGCGACCCGCCGTTCACCGCAGCCCCTGATCTCAGCAGCATGAGCACCGAGTCAGCTTTACCCTGCCAGGCTGCGTAATGCAGCGGCCGCATCCCTGCAGAACAAAACATACAAAATTCAGAGTTCTGTGAGCTGTGTACAAGAGAGTAAAATGTAAGAAATGGCTCCAATTTAATTCATGTGTTGAGGCTTGTTCACACCAAGGACGATGACTATAATGATACCGATAAAGATGTAGTTTTAAAAATGGGTCTAAATGTTAAAGAATAGTAGTCTGGCTATCACCAGACCAAGCTCAATCTTTTAAGATTGAACATTAGTCTGGGGAGTCTGCTCTGTATTTTCTACTGCACAAGAGGCGTGATCAACGGGCATAGTTCAAATGACTCTTTACGCAGTTGGATAGTCCTTCAACCAATCAGACCCACGATCTGGGTGACGTACTTTGCAGAGCGACGCGAAAACTCCAGGCAGGAAACGTGTCATCAAACGTGTTGGTTTGCAGCATTGATCAGCGGTTTGCAGAGGCAGCAATGGCATCGAGCGCTTTTTGCAAGAAAGTGAGTGGTATTTACACCAACTCAAGAGATTTGTTTGCTAAACTAAAGAAGCCATTGAGCATCATCGAGAGGTTAAAAGGAATTGGCTTGACTGTCGTGCGAGAGACGGGTAAATCAGATCCATCGCTTCTCTATCGTCATCGTGTTAAACCCGCCAATAGTGCGCCAGGTGGATAAGCCAGTTTGTGATTGGTTCCCGCAGATTTGTAACGGAAGCAGGATAGAAAAATGTACAGGTTTCCAGCCTGAGCTGCAGGGCGAAATCAAATCGCCGGGAGATCATGCTGGGTTTACCCAGTCTAAAAGAGTCCACACCACAACTAAAACTAAACAAGTTACAACACACAGAAATAATGTCATTGGAATCGCTTTTTCCAAGCTGATGAGCGATAAAAACATTGACAGCCAATCAGAATCCACCCTGTTTAAAGAGCATGAGCATTTAAAGTGACACAATATATAAGAATAGAATATATAGGGTATGAGTTTACCCCAAAATTCAGCATATAGACACAAAATGATAACTGCAAATCTACGATTCGCTGCCTGGAGTCCAGTTGTTCCTGTGAATTGCAGCGGTCCATTTGCTTCTCTTTTCTGTAGCTTTCGGCAGTCTGTAAAAATATACCTCAGATTTCTTGTCAAATCTATTTGTACGGTCAATCTCAAAGCTCTTTCCCATTTTAGATGCGTTTTGTGTGTTTGTCGCGGCATTCACGCTGAAAACCAGTTTTTGGCGCTCAGTGGCCGTAACCGCAGTCACTCCTGCCCACGGTGACGTCACATGCATACCCTCTTTAGCTATTGTTATTTTATAGAATAGAATATATTATTCTTGGTGTTAATGAGGAGGCAGGTCTAACCGTTGCTATCCTTGATGTCCACAACAGCCTGAGCCTCCAACAGCAGGGAGAGCAACTCCGTAGTGCCCGTGAGAGCAGCATGATGCAACGCTGAAAACCTGGGTGGAGGAGAAAAAAACAGAAAACTTTAAAAAGAGATGGAAAGAGTGTTGGGAAAAGCAAAAAAGAAGGTACAGTAGAAAAGAAAACTAAGGTACAGTACTTTTGGGAAAGATACAGGTTACAGCCAAATAAAAAAGAAGCCACTCAATAACTTGTATCTTAATTTGATCCCAAAGCTCACAGTTAGACTCTCATCATTCCACACTTGAGGCCATGTGTGGTCATAAAGAGAATGGAAAAATAAAAAACTCCAGTACATGTTAGATTGCCAACAAACCAATGTCTTGTAAAAGTGCCTCGTATTGCTCAAGCTGTGGCACAATTAGAGACTAAAGTCTGAAATTTACAAGGTTTCACGAGGCAAAAAAAGAATCAGGGCGACAAGGGGGAGATATATTCAATTCAGCACAAGCTCAGGCAATAAAAAACTGTGTCCTCTGGGCACAGACGCCCTCATATGATCTGATGTTTACTAAAATGCATGACAAATTGAAATGCTACCTGTCTGGGGAGGATGTATTTTGCTAGGACATGCCGAAACCAAAGCAAGAATTCAGCATATAGACACAAAATGATAACTGCAAATCTACGATTCGCTGCCTGGAGTCCAGTTGTTCCTGTGAATTGCAGCGGTCCATTTGCTTCTCTTTGCTACTCTACAGAAGAGTAACAGGGCTGTCTTCAACCACCCCTCCTCAAACACTTCAGACTAGTGGTCGACCGATATATCGCCATGGCCGATATTTGGCACTTTTAAAATATTGGCATCAGCCGATAAGTTTTTCTGATTGGCCGATGTGTTGGAAGCGGGACTTTTATTTTGACGGGCGGCGCTCACTCACATTCTCCATCTTCATTAGTTTACGATCTCTGTCAGTCATATCTAATACTTTGTTAGACAGAACTGGTAAACAAAGAAAGTAAATAGTATGCGAAAAAGTAAAGTGTTGCTTTTCTATTATTTGTTACAGAAAAGGCAAACAATCAGGCTAAAATACTTTCTCATTTACTGTCAAGTGTCAACATTCAGCAAATGCGCATCAACATCATTTAAACAAATCTCTGAATATCTAATAAACATTTCATTTCACAAACCTTGCAGATTTAATGGAATCCAGCTGTGATATCTTGTGAAGTGTGCATTTGTAGCCTGATAAACGTGTTACTGCGAGTGACGGTCGGTCCGTGCGAAGTGAGTGAATGCGAACAGAAGATCAGCTTCAGGAGACGCGATCGAAAATATGCTGTGCTATATCCAGTTGCCCACTGTGTCATATTCATATCGTTTTCACTGTGTGCTGTATGTAATATTAGCATTACCTTGTCTTTATTTGAAAAAATATGACTACCAGTGCGCACAATATTACCAGATTACTGAGTGCAATGTTAGTGTTTACTTCCTTTTTATTCACATATTCATATATATTTAAACAATTACTTTATTTGTGAAAAATACTGTAATAGGATTGCAGATTCTAAAGTATATGCATGCTTATTTTAAAGATTTGTTTTCTAATTTATTTAAAATGTATAAAATATTGATTAAAATAAATATAAAGTATATAATAAAAATATCGGCTTTATATCGGCCATCCTGTTCTCTAAGATATCGGCATCGGCCATCAAAAAAACAATATCGGTCGACCACTACTTCAGACGTCCCGGATGTAAATCTCCTTCCAGAATCTTGTCTTAGTGAACTCCTCACCCACAGCCATTACTGCAAACATATCACTTTTAGGAGGGGAAGCTGTCACTTGAGGCACAAGTGGCCCCATTAAGAATGAGCCGAGTTTGATTTGGCAAGTACAACATTACTGTAGTGCTTTTGGAATAATCTGTGCACCGGTGGCTGAATAGCCTACATTTCCCCCTTAATATACTTAAATGTCAAGTCACAGCTTGGTTGTCATTACTAAAACAATGACCTTTGACTATGATGTTGCTCTTATGCCTGAGAGGTAAGCTCTGTTGCAAAACCAACGAGCTGCCCTTCTATCAGTTACCTACATAGATACACTCGATTACACTACACAACTTTTGAATCAATTTGCAAACGCTAGTTTCCGAGTCAGAGCCAGTCTGAAAATTTTTTCAGTTGGAGTTGACAAATTTCACAGAGAAGTACAGACTCTGATGTTTTAGCTTCAGACTTAACTTCCATCCAGTTAGAGGATCTTAAACATGTTTGATATTTTAAGCCAATTTTAGAACAATATTGTTGTCATTTGTCATGCGTCTTCCAGCAACAAGGCGCACATTTCTGTGTTTGTTGCGTTCGGAACGACTTGAAAGTCTGGTAGTGTGTGATCCTCAGTCATTAAGTGTATCATGCTCAGTTTTTCTTTGTAAGCATTTATAAAGTCGGTAAGTGCATGATGCATAGTGTTTTAAAACCTGTTCAGAAAAGTCGTGTAGTGTAATCCAGGCAGCATTGCACTGGAAACTGAACCTCGTGAAGGACCCTTTCAGGACACTTTAAGAGACTCAACTTACAACTGATTTCAAAAGAGTGCATTTTGGGATTGCTTTCTTTGTAAAGAATATATGAAATGCTGCTTTAGAAATTTGCCAAAAGAAGGCGTCTTAAAAGGCAGAGCAATCATGCAGCTGATCTTTGGGAACAGACTTTGTGTCCGGAGTGCCTACAAAGCCTTAAAAAGCTGCTTCATGAGCATCTCACAAGTTTTTGGAAGTCTTGGACAAGAAACAAATCCTACATTTCTAGATGCCTGCAGCATCAGTCTGGAAATTTTACCTTAACCCACAACATGCCTGACTCATCTTATCAAGAATCATTGAGAGACATCTTATGTGGTCTACCTTGCAATGCAGATATTTTGGCCCAACATTTTATCACATTAAAAGTAGAGGATCAGATGCTTTTACTCAATAAGAATCCAAATGGGGTTAGCCAAAGGAGCCATTCATTTCCTGAACCCATGACCTCAGACTAGCTTCTTGGAGCAGACAGCTGTTTCTATTAGATGTGAAATGGAACAGTACAGACCAGTAGAGTGGAAACGGATCAGACTGGATAAATATGATGGCTAAAGTTGATTATTTTCATGAACGCACTGAGACTCCAGCTGAGGGAAAACACTTTTCTGACTGTGCCTTTGAAGAGATGGATATTTGCAAGGTCTTTCTACCCTCTGAATCACAAGCTGGTGTCAAACTCTCACATTGTGTTGAATCACACAGGACACACAGTTTGCCGTGCTTAGCGGAAACGCTCAGATGTAAATCAGTAAGTGTCTTCACCGTGGATGTTCTCGACACTCATGAGAAATAGTGTGACAGCTGTGAAGGTTTGAAAATGAACAATGGTGGATGAAAGAGGGTGATGTGGCATAGTGGTTAAAACTCAGGACTAGAAACCAGAAGTTTGCTGCAAGGTCCCTCCTCCAAAGGAACAATCCCTGTACCAAATTCTACATTGATCCTTTGCATGAAAGTCCCAGAAAAACATTCCACCGGTTTTGGTATTTTACCAATAAAAAGATTATATTAAAGTAGAGATCATTATACGCAATTATTACACAAAAAATCTCCACAGTCGGAGAACATTCCACGGCACTACAACAAGAGGGCAGGTTACGGCAGGAAATAGAGACTGCCAGAGGCTCCATGGCACAAAGCAATAGGCATAACATCTGAATCTGAGGAGGGCAACGTCAGCCTCACAACTGGGACATTTGTGTCTGAGGAGAGGAAGAGAGTCAGTTCAGGCCCTGGTTGTGTCATTAGCAAGCCCACACAGGTCATGTGCCCGCAGAACCCAATTTTACGCAGCATTGGAACCACCATCATAGGGGTCATCGGATAATGTGCATTTATTTGATAACACGTTCATGTGGTACTCTCAGTTGTGTTTAATGCACTTTACCACATTCATATTCATTCCACAGAAGAATGCAGATTTCATCCCAATAACAGTGCATGAAAAGTCTGCATGTTTCGTGTGGGTCGGGTTGTGAGGTGTGGGGCTCTGGGTGAGATGGCACAATCACTCCCCTGTGCTGTATTTCTTTGTACCTCTACCTGACCCACTGATGGCCAGGCCTGCGAGGGGATGTAGATGGTGAAAGAAACCTGTGTTGTGAAAGAGCTCTCTCTCATGCGAACAGAAGACTGTACTCTTCTCTTCCACACGTCCACACACACTTCCATCAGCTTTCTATGAAAAAACTAAAAGAAACTAGGAGCTCTGAGGAGAGATGTGTTGTTGTAGAGAGAGGTTGCTTCATCTCTCTTAATCAGTGGATCTAGAGTGGACGCCCACTTTACCAGGGAACCGGGATGAAATTCATGCTGGCCTGAATCAACAATATAACCAAATACAAATGACATTGATGATTAGGGGGAACGCACAGTAAATACTGTCATTATTTACTCAGCCTCATGTTGTTTAGAGTTCATATGAAGTATGAATGTGCTGGTTATTCTTTTCCATTCAATTACAATGAATGGGGACTGAGACTTTCAAGCCTAAAAATAATGCAAAACCACCATTAAATTATCATAAAAGTGGGCTGCTAAAAACTGGACCATTGGGTTGAGAATCAGATCGGTCCAATTTGTGAACAATTCACCCTGTCAACTCAATTTTTTTGTGAACCAGAAGAAGCAAATCATTCAAAAGATCTGACTCAAAAGAATATTTTCTTCATAAAACAGACATCGCTTCTTCTCACATTAATGTGCCATGAAGAGCTAGGGTAGATGCTAATATTTTCAGTCAGGACAGCAGCTCAACTTGCCCTTCCAACATTTTCACTGACCCAGTCACACAAAAATTTTTACTTATTATTTACATGTTAAAAGTATAATACATTAAATATATTCAAATATATACATACATTTGAATGGCTACCAATAAAAAAAAACATAAAACAACATTATATTTAAATGAGCAGAATTAGCAACAATTTTGCATACATGACAGAAAAACAAATGTTATAAAAACAAACAAATAAAATTTTGTGAAAATGCAGCACTGGCCCGACAGGACAAGCGTGAGTACTGTGTCATCTAGCCTTGGGCCATCCTTAATGTTAAGCCTTGCCCACAATAAACATTTAAGGGAATATGTTAGTACAGGTACACCCTAAAGCTGTTTCTAAACCTTTAACCTGTAAACACATTCAACAACAATTAAAATGTCAATAAGGGATTAATACTGCACTTAATCCTTAAAATGTTTCAAACCTACAATGAAAGTTGTTCGATAAATTGGAATCATGTTCTACCATGTTCTTCATCAGATACAAGATTTGGCTGCATTTCGCAATCACACCAGACAAAAACAGAGTTTTGCACCCCAGGAAATATCACGAGCGGGTCAGACAGTCCGATGACCGCCCGCAGCGATGTCGAGCAGTTGTTGATTTACCCACAAACACACAATTCGGAAAAGTTCCCAGAACTCAGCGAGAGTCTTGTGTTACAAGCCCTGTCCACTTTCGCCTTCATTTCGCGGGATGTCAGGACGGATTTGATGCGTACTGGCAGCGCGGCCCTGGGTGGACAAAGGACAGGGCTCCAAAGAGTCCCTCTCACACCGGCCTGGCCATTCATTCACACACATTCCAGGACGTTTGCCATGGAAACGCCCCCCATACAAATCCCAACAGTTCCCCGGAAAGTCAAAGGCGGCTCAAATACTAATTTGTCTCACAGACAAGCAAAACCTTCAGTGCTACACCACTATTATTTGCTGGAAGCTCCCCCCCACACCTCACCACCACCACCACCGAAACCAAGCATTTAATTTTTTTCACTTTTACTAACAGACTTGGGCATGCAAAACTATTGCAAACTTTAACAATCAAAAGTACAGTTTCTGATGCACGCTGAGTTCATCATTAGGTGGCATGCAGAAACAAGGGCTTTCCCAACAGTGTTGCAACTCCAACATAGTTTAGATGGGTGTATCTGAAGAATGCATATTCAGGTCCAAAATCAAAACAAAATAGTGTAGCATAGAGTAAATGAAGAATATTAGATCACTATTAAGATTTTTTTATAATAACTAAGCACATTCTGACCAAAAATTCTCATTGCCACAATGACTTTTTTTTTTTTTTTTCATTATCCTCAGTTGTGATTCTCATTATCTCATTCTAATTACTGTATTATTAAAAATATTGGGGTTTTTTTGTGATTGGCATAATATAAATACATAACAAACTGTAACACCTTTTACAATATAGTGGATATTATTTTATATTATATATATTTTTTAAAAATATTTACTTATTTATTTACTCATTACAGTCTTGAAAATTTGGTGAGAAATGTTTTTATGTATTTTATATAAATTATATGGAGACCTGCACATGATATGCAGACAAAAGTATATATATCATGGCTACAAATTAAAGGCACAATATGTACGAATTTTGGATTAAAATATCCAAAAACCACTAGAACAATGTTATATACTGTATTTTGTTGATCTGTGTACTTATATTATCCCAAATGTTTCCAACAATATTTAATGTTTAAATCCAGAGAAATCAGCTATTTTAACCAGTGTAACGGACCGTGTTTTTGCGTCGTCTGTCAATTACGTCATATCCGCGCTACACTTGATTTCTGGTTTACTTCTGTAGAAACCACGGAAACACCAGCGAATCTTTAAAACATTATGTTTTATTGGACAGATGAGGAACTGTTTGGATATGTATAGACAGAAAACGAATCACTGTTATACATCTCAACACGGTTAGTCTTATTGTTTGAAACTCTCGTTTTCTTGATTTACTGCGAGTAATATGTTTGTGTCATGCATCGGAGACAACATAATTTTGTCAAGTGGCTAACATAGCATAATCAGAAAGAGCTTTATTTGTAGTAACAGACTAATACAGCATTTTCTCCACCTTACAATACATCTTAAAATGAGTTGCACGCCGTTTAAGTCATCCAGCTTTTATTTATATAATATTCTTATACTGATCTAGATTACTGCAGCAGCAACATGTGCCTCATGCCAGTCACAGAGCGAACGCACAGAGTAAAGTTATAACTTTCAACACACTCAAATGTATTTTGTTGTTTTGACCAAGTAAAACAGCGCTGCATTACCTCACAATTTTAATCCGTAAAGATAAATTGACCTGTATGAGTAGCAATTCAGCACTTTTCTTTAGAATAATTATAAAATTAAAATTGTGATCAAACGTAACTGTAATAAAGTTCAGGTTCAGGGATGAATGAGGCGAACGTTAATCGTAACTTTAACCGTAACTTTATTCGTAAAATAAACATAAACAACAAAATGAAATGAGAGTCAGTGGGCGACTGCGGCATTTAAGAATAACAAAAACAGCCATGTATAATGTCCTGCGGCTCTCGCTCCCGTCCTGCTTCACACCACACTTGAAAACTTGAATACACTCGCTCATCCATGAACATGATTTCTGCCTGAGTCCCGACGGATTGCTTTCCAACGGCTGTGGAGGTGAAGACGACACTCCCATGATTCCACACTCATTTATGCCATCATAAAGCTACGCCTTTGTTTTTGTTTTGAATGAGCAATATTTAGCGGTGAAACTTACATACTGTGCCTTTAATCATTTGTTCTCTCGTTTCAGTAAATCATGGCCACGTTGTACTAATTCGTTCACCCGTTTTGACTGAACTAAAACAATGGAACAAATTATTATATTTTGTGCATGATTTACTTTAAACAACAAGGGAACAAATTAGTAAAACGTGCTGACATATTAGCAAGTTGTGGGAACTATTTGTTCATTCACTGCCACAATATACATATGTTTTACCGCATGTCATGTGCAGGGCTCTGTATAATTATAATAAATTGTCACACAGCAAAAAATCCTAATGGTCCTAAAAATTAGCTTAATTTTCTTTATAAAATGTATAAATATATTAATAATGTAATACATAAAAATATTTCTAATTTTTATGATTTTGGAGAGTAGTATGACTTCTTTTTAGTATAAGTGTGAAGAGATTGTTTTTAGATAGGATGGCGTAACAGATATGTATATGTTTTTTTTTCTGATGGTTATATATTTTTTGTTTTTCATATGTTGCTGAAATGATCATACGTTGCAGATTTCGTAAGATTCAGATTCCTCTGCCTACACATGGGTGAGTCTATGCACTTTATTCCCATTAATAAGTGATACAGGTCTCTGCATGACTGTGTTACACACACTCTGAGTGAGTTCAACTACATCCTTTCAACCATTTTCCTGTTTTCCTCTTCTGTCAGTAAGTTTCCATTGGATAGAGATGTTATATAACAAAAGCCGGTCAGTAGATACCATGGCAACTTAACCGAACAAAATAAAACAACGTGACTGATGCATCTTGTTCAAACTAAGAGTGGACCGCTTTAAAGACCTGAGCCAGTCTAATCCAAAAGTAATATTTCTGGTTATCCTTTTAAAATGCCATATAGTGGCAGATTTGTTCACACCAGCTACACAAGAAAGCATAGATCACCACTCAACAACTCCCATAAATCTCCATCCATCATTCCCTGTTTTCCTTTTGCCTTTCCCATCCGGCCTCAATAATGGCTGTTCGGTGCTTTGTAAACACTCCTATCGAATTCGTCACGGTCCTTGTCCACGAATGGCCATCTCTGACCCCTCGACTGGCCCACCCCCCTTTCTCTTCTTTACGACAGAGAGGTGGGGGGGCGACCCAAAAAACAAGCACCTAAATGTCACCAAAGTCTCGACTTAAATATATGAGGTCAATGTACCGTTTTACAGCCCTGAGAGAGGCCCATCTTATCTCAAAGACACTGTTGACATAGCATGTTTTAATGGACTGTGGGAGCAACGATACTTGGTCAGTTTAAGACGAACCACAGGTAAGGGATCTAGTCTTATAAACACAGGCTAATAGCTCATAGTGCACTTAGTGTGTATATGCAGTTGGCCAAACATGATCATTTCAGCAAAGATGGATGAAGACACGGCCGAGTTATTATTCAGTGGTCTGTCAGAGAACAAACAGAGAGGTTAGAGGTGTGTGGAGAGGACATTTACAGCATTTTAGCTTAAGACGGTACCACCAGAGTGCTGATATGATTCAACAACTTCCCAAAAGCTTGTCCCTGTCAATTTCAAAACTAATCATGATGCATCACACAGGTAGTCAACATGCATGAACATGATCACACTGACACTCTCAGGCAACGTGAGGCTGTGAGATAAATTCTGCACTTCAGTATCCCTGTGTCCTGACCTGGACACATCCTTATGAGATTCACCCACAACAGAACAATGACTCACCCGTCTGGATCCTGATAGTTGATGTTCAGCCTCTTGGTGGAGCCCAGTAACTCTACAACACAAGATAAAGTACACAGACGTCAGCTTCACATGAAAGTGAATAGAAAAAGTATACTTTTGAAGCAAAACAAGACGCTAGGGCAGAGATTTGCATCAAAACCTCACATATGAGACACAACCTGGAGTTGTGTACAGTGTAAAGAAAGTCATAGTGGTTTAGATCTGATGGTGAACTGATACTAATGACGAGAAAGCAGGGTGCCCAATTATATTTTTACCATTTGGTCTGGCTAGTATTTCAACTATCACCAATTGCATCACACCAGCGTGGCTGTAAATCTCCATTGATTCGGTCTGGTTCTCGAGTTGTCCGTTTGTCTCTAGGTCCTGAGTCCACCCTAAAGACTCACGGCTGATATGCCACATGAAGCAAATGAGAGGGCTGTGTGTTGACAGGCTGTCTTTCATTCACGGTACGCTGTGTAATGTGTGATGATCTCTAATAGACTCTCATCAATACACAGGATCAGCAACCAGATTCACTTGAATTTTAAAACAACCTGTAAATAAAAAAGTCAGAATAATTGGATAGTTTGAAGAGAGCATTACGTAGGGTTTGAAGTGTTTGTAGGCCTTGCTGGGTAGTTGCTAATGTGTCGAGTGGTTGCCCTGGAAAAATAGATGTATTATGAGTGGACGCTAGATTTCTGCAAGGCAGTTGTTAGTGTTCCTGAAGGTTTGTAGGTGGTTATTAGACAGGTATATTTTGGTGCCATTAGCGGTGCAGAAATGACTGCACCTTTAACTTTTAACCTTTTAAGGTTCATAAATTCATACTAAATGGGTCTTTCCCATTAGAGCCCCGGAGGACGTCTGGGATCCAGACTGATGAGATGGTCTGAGGACCTCTGGGGTTTCCTGTTAGCTTACTAGGAGATACAGCACTAAATAACACTGTCTCTTCCTGTGAACAATAAAACGCACTTCATTAACCTCTGACCTCTGCCTGACCTCACTGGCCAGCTCAGGGGGCGTTAAACTGGCAGGAGAATGGAAAATGAGAGACCACTCAATAGTGATCTTGGAGTCTTTGATCTTCAGCAATGGTTGCCCTTAAGGGAGACAATTCTTCACTGTAGCACATGGACAGTGTCTGAAGACCATAAGCCAATATGCCAAAACCCTGATTCAACACATCCCTCAAAATGTTCATAGAAGGTTTGTAAAATTATGTCTGTTTTTTTACTATTTAGCTTCGAAAAACTTCTTCTGAAAGTGAAATGCATGGCTAGTTTGTTGATACACTGAAATCATTTTCAGAGATGTTAATTATTGTCAGAAGGTACAAAGATATGGAGATATAATTTTTAGCCACATCGCCCAGCCTTAATTTACACTTGGAAATGTGGCCTGAATTCTTTTCCATGCTCCTATATTATATTTTGTTTCATTATTCAATCTACATGTTCTGTTTTACACCAGCTTTCATTTTGTACTTACAAATCCTTCCAGAGTAATGACAGAACAATTTAACCAGACCACAGGAACGTCACAGGAACCACAGTGTCCGCCTAAAGGTGAATCGACTGTTTGTATTTCCAGTTCGGTGAGGTCAAAGTTCAAGACAAGAGGGCATTGGGATAGAATTGGACCTAGAACACAGACACTGGATACACCCACGATGTGGTGTCACAGTGATGATCCATCGCCCCTTCCTTATTATGAAGCTGTCACAGCCATGAGTGACCAAAACGCACAAAACACCTTTGAAGTCAAGCTCTATAACCTCAATCCACAGGAGCGGTTAATCGACATGGTCTGAATGAAACCTAGTTACCTTCCATACATAATGAGAAGCTTTGAAGTGAAGAGCTCTTCCTTAAGGAATGGAAAACAATCTAAACCAGAATCGTTAATTTGCTTAGGTTATTTCACTTCACAATTCCATTAATGATTCTTTTAGTACTTTTGAGGGAGCTGATGTGTGTCTGCCTGAGTTTAGTCTTGACCAATTCATTAAAAAGAACCTGCTAAAAAGAGTAATTTGTATGTGAACCGGACTACACTGGTCGTGCTAAAAAAAAACACACCTTCTAAAACGTTCATCTGCTAAACATTTGTTCAGGTTATTTTTAATGTCGTTTATGAGCAAGAAAAAGCACCTCCTCTTTGGTTACCACACTGTTCAGGCTTAGAATAACTACTTATATTTTATGCTAAAAGTGGCAGGCATAAAGCAGAAAGGGTTTTCCGCCACAAGAATGCATTTGGCCATTTTAGCTCAACTCTGCACAATTGAGAATTTAGCTCTTGAACTGCAATGCAGACTTCAGGTTTCTGCTTGTTTTTGTGAAGTATTTTGTAAAAAAAGAAAGCACTAAATTTAGACAACCACTGCTTATATCAAAAGTACACAATTATATGTTCATCTACAAAAGAACAGCCAACGCCTTTCACTACTATAACTGACAATGTGTTGGAGCCAAGCTGTAAACATACACACCCAAAGGAAAAGCATGGCTTATGATTTTACTCTAGCTGGAGTCACACAGATAGATTGTGCAGCCATATTAAAATATCACAGGCTTTGTTGCACAGGTAGTCAAACCAAAACGGCTATGGTCTAGAATTTATGGTTTAAATTCTAGACTGAGTGTGGACAGGTCTACGAATGAGAACTTTGTGACTGATGAGTTGCGCTGGCACAGCAGTTAATGATACAAGCTGGAAACCCAAGAGTCTATTTTATGTCGGATTTTGGTTCATTTGGTTAGTTTGAGTGCATTTGAAAAAGTGGTCAGGCTTCGCTGCACGTGTACTTCTATTGAAACTTACGGATGTAAATCACTATTAATGATAAAATTTGCATCTACGCATGGCAGTATTGCTGCAAGCTGTTCACTAGTTTTGCATACCTTGCATACCTTATAACATAATGATCGCCTTTTTGTCATGGAGCGTTACTTAGTACAATGTGTGGCCAAAATTTCAACACAACACTATGGTGGCTGTAAGAAAGGTCTTCAGGATCAGTAGAAATTTTCAGGCAGATATGTTGGAGCTAAATTCTGCAGGAAATTGAACCAGCAGGAACAGGACTGGACGCCCCTGACCTATTTGGTAAAGGTGTCACTGTGCGTTTTATTCCAGAACATGCAGGTGCAGTAGATGGACTGTCTCAAAAAATGAATTGAAAAAACAGTTTTGGAGAAGCTTTTGGAGATTCTTACTTTTCCTAGGTTGCACTCACAGCTACTACTGTATCTAACAAACCGCCATCAATTGTGGCTTTGATCCTTCAGCTAAATGTTTGATGTTTGATTTCCATACACCGGCTCCTTCCTGCACACCAACCCGCCCTGAGCAGTCATGACCACTGAACAATGGCTTAATGACTGGCAACCTTCCTCTTCAGTAATGGCTACTTCTTGATTAAACAGAAAGAAAGCAGTCATAAGGAAGGGGTGGACTGCCTAGCATCTGTGGCTGTTTCGAATGTTTGAGGCCTGAAGAATTTCAACAGAAAGTCAGAGGTGGCAGATTCCAGGAAGTTCACAGCTCCATTCGAGTCCTCTTGACCTGACAATGGAACGCTTGCAGTGCTGGGAGATTACATGTTTGGAGAAGGAGAAATGCACTTCTACTGGTCCTCTTATCGGCTGAGTAAATGAGGCTGGCGACAGCTACCCCTCTGTATTTTTGTACCATATCATCTTGCTCACAAAACTAGGTTGTTTCAGAGCCCTGCGGAAAACGAATTGCAAAAACCAAGTACACTACAAAATAAGTTTGGCCATATAGTATACACGTTTGGCCATATAGTATACATATTTTCTTAGCACTTGCTGGATTATGTCACCGGAAGCATGAGATCATAGGAAGAAGGAATTAGGCTTCCTAAAGTAGCCCTAGAATTTACTTAAGTTAACATCCAAATCCTGTCATCAAGACTTCCTCCAGCACTTTAGTGAACATCTGGGATCTTTTCCACATCTACAGACAGAAATCTTAGACACTGATCAGGGCAAATGCATCATCCCTCTCACCGTCAAGCTCTTTCTCTTAACCAGTCTCAAGTTACGTAATGACACCAAATTCCAGCCCATCTACATTGTTCTGGTCATCTTTCTAGCTCTTGTGAAGCGCACATAGATACCGTGCACAACGAGAGACAGGGAGGCGCAGTGCACTTCTGCACCAGCGGGCAAAGACAAACCCATTTCAGTTCACCTACCATGTCTTTGGTGGTCTTCTTTGTTTACACGTTGTTTTCTTCATGGAAGAATACACTTCCCTTTGTGAGCCACTTTTCCGGTTTGTGCTATCCCAAGCCAGAGGTGGGGAGGGAAGAGGGGGTGTCCGCACAGACGGAGGGATTGTTAGAGCAGGGACAGAGGGTGCAAAAGCAAGTGTGACCCTTGGTGAGATTAGGTGGGGGGTCTGTTGACACAGGCCCCATCGAAAGCAGCCAGGCTTTCAAGGACTTGGGATAGGCCCCTTATTGCACTTCCTTCCCTAGACCATTGTTCCAAAAACTAGGATCAGTTAGACTATTGTTTACGTTCAGTCTTCCCCAGTAAAACACTTCCAGGTCTCTATACAGAGGGTGAGAAGATCCCCTGGTGAGCTCACTCAAGAAACATTTTAGTTGTTCTTGCTTCTAGTGGTTAGCACATGTGGCACGACACTTATCGTCTACGGCTTGAACTTATTCCATGGCAGTTCCTTGTGTCACAAAATGGCCATGGTGGCCTCTCTCTGGATTAAACCTTAACATCAAATATACAGACTTGGGAAGTTCAATCCGATTCTGGAAATCAGCTATATTTCAATGTCCATCACCATACATTTCAATTAATCGTTTTAACGTTTCGTTTGTGCCATCACTTACATTGATCATGGAAGAAAACAAGACATTATTATTTCTTACTGTGTATTTTACTGCAATGAACTTTTTAACATTTACAATTTACTTGGCAACAATGGCTTTTATTTCAAAATGAAGATTCCTCTGATTGCAAAATCTTAACTATCACCCAGCCCTGAGCACTATGAGATGTGTCAGGCTGTCACTTAAACTACATACTCTACATTTCATATGCAGCTAAGAAAAAAATGGGGTTAAATGAAACACAAAGCTAGAGGAAACTGAGCCAAGTAATTTGTTCTACACTATCCCCAGCAGTTCCCCTGAGATGATCACTGCAGCATTACCGGCAAAACATTGCCTGTGAACGGAGATAAAGGTGAACAACTGCCACAGCTCATAGTAGCCGCGTTTCCACTGTCGCATGCTAGTGCGTGCCAGGGCCAGTCGCGTTTCCACTGTCACTTCCGGGGCTTGATCGGGCCTCGCCGGGGCTTCCTCTGAGCCAATGGTCAGGGTTTTTTGGCCCAGCGAATACGTTGGTCCAAAGCGGGCCAACTCGGGCTTGAGGAGTGGCTACGAACAGAGGCGGAGTTTCCCTGAGTCAGGAGACGGCAGCGCCGGATGATTTCATATACCAGCTAACATCAGCATTAAAGACTTTTAAAATCATTTTAGCTCAAAACTCACTTTCATGTTTGAATACCTTCTGTTTTGTGATCCAATGTAGATTCTGATCACCGCGTAAGGGCAAAAAAATATTTATACGTTACGCGATGCAAAGGACTCTTACCAGACTGTCTGATATCCATATTTAGCTCTGCATAGCCTATCATAAAATAAAAGCAACTTTTTTTTTTTTCGGGAGCTTCCTCTGTTTCTCTGACTGAAAATATAACTGTATGGGGAGAGAGTGCTAAAGCTCCTCAGGTTGTATTTTTGGTGGCATATTTGTAGAAATTATCATTCTTTCTAAATGTGATGTAAATATGTCCTTTAACAAATAAACAGAAACAGACACGACTGAATAAGTAAGTGTGTCCTCTTTCTTTTGTGAAATAACGGTAAACCGCTTTATTTCTGTGTGACTAATGTGTAATTTTGACACAAATTAATTCACTATGATCAATATATCACTTTTTATCATAACCTGTGGTTAAACATCGATGCTTGGGTTTCAGTAAACAACAAAAATGCCAGCATTTATTATGTTCGTTTTGCAATCTCTTTCTGATTAGTTTTCTGATAAAACTTCCATTTGTTGGTAAAATGATGGGTTTGCTTTTAGCCCGGCACGGCCTGTTTAAAGCCCTGGCTCGCACTGACCCGACAGTGGAGACACGGCTAATGATTCTCATTTAAGAGGGATGGCAGACCTTTGACACACTTTCTCCACACAGACTCACGTCACCCTGTTCTCAAGAACCCTGATGAAGCACTTATAACAGAGAGTCAGGTCATCCGTGAGAGATAAAGCCGGTCTTTATCTGTGTTATATCTTTCCAGTATTTTAGGCCTTAAACTTTGCATGCAAGAAAGAAAACCCCATACTAAACTACTTGCAACCAAAATGGCTGCAAATGCAATGAGTGTCAATGATGACAGTCAGGAAAACTTTGTGTCTACACTTTATTTTGACATATTTCATCTGGTAAGAAGCTGTTTGTTAGTTACTTCCAGTGTTTTGTACAGCACTAACATAACCCTAAGCCTAGTGTTTTCGTGTCACCCCTAGACGACACTACCTCTTAACCACCATCTATTTAGTGTTATTCTGTAATTTGCCAACTACAAAAAAGTAATTTTAGGAGGCAGCGGCTCATTTTTCTTGACTCTGGAGCCTTGAGAATGTCAACAATGACGTCTGGGAAGAATCAAGAGCGCTCAAGAGTATGACTGAGGGAGGTACGGAGGATGGATTAGCGTCAAGTTTAAAGAGAAGCAGGGAACGTGCAGAGTTCGTCCTGTCCTGCTATTGCTGAGGTTTGGGATGCCCTTGCCTGCTCGGGGTTAAGCATCACAGCGTGTAAATAAATAATCGTTGCAGATGGGCCCAGAGGCACATGTGGTCACGCATGCAGCCAACTCAAACACCCCGCAGAGCTCTCCCTTTAAACACATGCATCAGAGTTCTCTGAAAAAAAGTTGGAGAAAAGCTGCCTTCTTTAAACTGGAAAGACAGTTCATGCTAGGACTACTACTAACTATTAGTTAGTTTGTAACAAACTCAGATCTGTTCTTAATTTGGTTCCACCATTTGTTTTCTGAAGGTAGAACTTAGCTAGTGGGTTTTAAGTAATTTGTAGTCACATAATGACTTTTATCTTTATCTATACAATAAGCAGCCATCAAATTTATGAACAAAAATTGAGAAAAGCTTTAATTGGTAAAATTACATTTCCATTGAAATACGATGCATAAATAGTCATGAAATAATATAATTAGTAATTTAAATACAATTTTATTAATATATTGGTGAGCCCATTTCCGCCACAGCTGAGCCAAATAGTACCTTATGCACAGCTGGTGCAATCGGCCCCAAGAGTCTCAAAAGGTTAAATGTCAAGAAATAAAACAGGGCTCTGAATGTGGAAAGAAAATCCATTGACTAGATTATTGAGGAAAAGAGAAAACTTTCATCTTGTCTTTCATATTGTAAGTTTTGAAGGATTAGGGTCATTTCATCCACAGCAGAAGAGGAGTTCAGAACAGGGCTGCGACGTCCCCTAAAAGGGTCAGTAAATGTAAGTTGGAGTTAATCTCAGGAGTCAGAGGGCAAAGGTTGAGCACAAGATTAGTTTTAACACCACAGTCTTAAGCTTGGGAAACAAAAAGTTCCAACTGCTTTTGTGGGAGAGTGTTCAAACTCATTCCATGGTGACAAACCAATGCAAAAACAAACAAATCAAAATGTAAAAGTTCAAAGTTTGATCATTCTCTTAAACTGGAAAAGTGAAAGACGACTGTGTTCCTTCAGCACACTCAAAGTTCGGCCCAATCCTCGTCTCAATGAAGTCTCTTACATTGTTACAAACCACTTTAACGAAAAATGCCAGAGTAATTTGCAAAGATTCAATTTGGTCCTTTCAGAATATTAGATAAAATGTACAGCTGCAGCATCCAATTCACCAAAAGCCATTCGTGAGAGCTAGTCCTAAATGCACGAGGAAAGTAATAGAATTCACTTTCGGTTTTTGCCACGCCTTCAACTTTAAACACAAGACTGCATTTTTGAAATGGCATCAAATCACAAAACGTTTCAAAGAGCGCTGCCATTCTATAGAGAGACTGTGGCAGTCTGCCGCTGCCAAGGCCTGGATCTGTGGCCTCTGGAAGGCTATGCATATCCAAACCAAACACATTCCATGATTTTATGTCCTGAAGAAACCAATCCTGGTTTTCCTTTAAAGTCAGATAAAACAAAACGATCTCTAGAGACAGAGGAAGCAATCTCATACTAATAAATCAGTAATAGAAGTCCGTGGGTTTGCAGACTGCGTGCATGACAGATTTCTCAGCTCGGTCTCAGTCTCGGGGAGTCTGTTGTGTCAGCGGAGTCGTGCTGTCACAGGGCTAGCGGTGCAGTTAATGGGCACGTCTGTGACTGCACTGCGGTCAGGCCGTGTCACAGAGGACAGAGCAGAGTGTGAGACGCGCTTTCATCTCCGTGCCAAATGATGGGGCCCGGCAGCTGTGGGGCCGGCCACTGGGGAGAGCAGAGAGACAACTTAAACAACTGTAAAATCACTGATGAGCAGGTCCTCTGCGAATATGTACATGCTGAACGCCAATTTTAAAACTGGAATGCGTGTCATTCACATTCCCTGCTTTTCACATATTGTTCACATATTGCTTCTTTAAGTCTAGTAGAGCAGTGGTTTCCAGTCCTGGTCTTGGGGAACCACTGCACATCAGTGTCTCTCTTATCTGACACATTCACAGTGCAGTTCATGGTGCTCTCTCCAAACAAGCTGATGATCTGAATCTGGTGTGTTAAATAAAGGTGCTTCTCAAATAGAAGGCTGCATCCTAGTGAGGCTGTGTCCTTCATAGTCCAGAGTCCTCCTCAGCATTAAATGCTAGATTGGGACGGTCCAGTAAGTGCGCACGGCTATGTCACACACGTTGCAGCCTCCACGGTCACTTCACGAAAATACTATTTAAAATTAATTTTGGAAAAAAATATGTTGTATTAAAATTATACTTTGTATTATAAGGGTTAGGGTTAGGATAGGATATTAAGGGATAGTTCACCCAAAAGTTAAAATTCTGTCATTAATTACTCACCATCATGTTGTTCCAAACCTGCAAGACTTTTGTTCATATTCAGAACACAATTGAAGATCTTTTTTAACTTCTGAGAAATCTGAGACAATTCTGTCCCTCTATTGAGGGACAGTCTACGTAACTACCATTTTGACGGTTCAAAAAGTTCATAAAGAGATCGTAAAACTAATCCACATGAATTGAGCGTTTTAGTCCAAATTTTCTGAAGAGACACCATCACTTTATATGATGAACAGATTTAATTTAGACTTTTATTCACATATAAAAACATTCATCAAGTCACACATCAGTTGTGGGAAACGGAAGCTGTTGTGATTGGCTGTTCTCTTGATGTGCGAGAACCAATGAGGTTCATCCTCGTGTTACGCATCACGTTTGAGCTTCAACAAGAACCAATGAGGTTCATCCTCGTGTTATGCATCACGTTTGAACTTCAACAAGAACCAATGAGGTTCATCCTCGTGTTACGCATCACGTTTGAGCTTCAACAAGAACCAATGAGGTTCATCCTCGTGTTATGCATCACGTTTGAACTTCAACAAGAACCAATGAGGTTCATCCTCGTGTTACGCATCACGTTTGAGCTTCAACAAGAACCAATGAGGTTCATCCTCGTGTTATGCATCACGTTTGAACTTCAACAAGAACCAATGAGGTTCATCCTCGTGTTACGCAGCACGTTTGAGCTTCAACAAAACCAATGCTTCTTCGCTTTATATGATAAACAGATTTAATTTAGTCTATTATTCACATATAAACATTGGTCAGCGAACATAAACACAATCTCAACCGAACCTGCTTGAAGCGCTTGATTCATATGGATTAGTTTTACGTTCTCTTTATGAACTTTTTGAAGCGTCAAAGTGCAAGTTGCTTTATGGTGTTTTTCTGTCATATTTGGACCTTGATTGAATCGGCCAACTGACAGTATTTAATTTGGATTGATCTCCTGTGAAGATACTCGATCCAGGTATCAGAAAGATACATCATTTTAAGAAATCTCATTAAAAAAATGAATGACTTCAGGGTGCTTTGTCATTGTAATTTACTGTCACTTCATTTAACACAATGTGCCATGGCTAAATCCATTAAGCAGATTTCCCCAAAAAATCAGAACGGAAAAATTGGAAAAAAAAGTTTTGGGCTGCTGATGAGGTGTTTCTGCACGTCTCAAGAGTAGACCCATAACATCTGATGAAGAAATAGCAGACTCAAGGAAATTTTATCGCTATTCCAAAAGAGAGAAAAAAACTTCTCAACTGCTTTATGACAAGAGGCCGCCTTAATTATAAGTGTGCAAGAGCTCCAAAACTACAATTTGATGAGTAAAGTGCAAACAGGTTATGAAGCTAGTAATAAAACAAACCATAAATGTAAAGTGCAGCCTGTCAAGACAAAGAAAAATAAGATGCTGTCATACTAAATTACGTGAAAGAGTTACAGCTGCTTCTCTGAATAAAGAATTTTAGACTGGCGGAAAAGCTATGCTTTTCATTAATATTTGTAATGGCCCAAACCACCATCCAGATCACAGGTGCAAGGTTGTGCCAGTGGCCACAAGGGGAATGCATTTCAACTAGGATTAAAACAATAGTAATTTCCTCCTGCTGCTTCCTATTATGTCTCAAAAGCAACAACAGAAGAGGTGGAGATTATTCAACAAGAGGGAAACATCTGTTTCAGTCATGGGTTTTCCCACTACAACTAGAGGATCTGGACAACTGCATTGGAGGCATGTGAGAATAACCTGGAAATAACCCTCATATTCATGCAGCGCTCCACATTAAGTCATTGATCTTGAATCTGAAACATTTATTGTATTTGTCTAGAGAAAACAATCTAAGATCAGATTTATGACTACAAAGAATTGAGCGAAATAACGTATCTTCAATTAGCTGGAGCTACAAATGGTTTTACATTCTGTGTGCTGTCAAGAATTGTGGTATTTCTGAAAGAGAAGTGTGATCCAATCCCTCAAATGTTGGGCCAAATTACACAGCTTACCATTTTGAGGCAGTCCTCACTTACAGCCACCACTTTAGGTTTTGAAACCATATTTTAGTGGTAATAAGGTAGAATGCAAAGCCTCATATCAGAGGCTGCGTAGCATGCAAATGATCAGCGCTCTGAATGTGGGTGTGTGTGATACACGTGGACAAGGCAAATAGAAGAGAGTCAGAGCTCCAGTGCTGAGCAGCTGCAACACCATGGCAGGCCTGTTTCTGTGTGGCTTCTCTCACGGTTTGTTGACTCAGCAGAACATTCAAAGTGTCACTTTAGCACAGGTGATGACATAATGATGAGGATGATGGAGGAAGAGACCAATCAAAACGGCTGAGTATGTGGTATGCTGATGTGTTGATGCAGAGGTGGTTTACAAAGCATGTTCTGCTAGTAGTCATTTAGCTAAGACTTTTATCCAACTTGACTAACAGTTTGCTTATTGCTGGTTCAGTCTTCCATGAGGTTAAAGGGATAGTTCACCAAAAAATGAAAATGTTGTCACCACTTACTCACCCTCATGTTGTTCCAAATCTGTATGAGATTTTTTGAAGAATGTTGGTAATCAAACAGTTGACGGTAGCCATTGACTTCCATTGTATTTATTTTTTTTCTACTATGGAAGTCAATGGCTACCCTCAACTGTTTGATTACCAACATTCTTCAAAATATCTTCTTTTGTGCTCAACAGACGAAAGAAACCCATACAGGTTTGGAAAAACATGAGGGTGAGTAAATTATGACAAATTTAAATTTTTGGGTCAACTATCCCTTTAAGTGTCTTCATCAAGGGTGTAATAATGGGTGTAATCTGTCCATACAAATAAGCAAATCTGCCATTACGTCACACTCCCTTTTACATAAGCTTCACTGTTCGTAAATTGTGTAGCATACAGCTGTCAAATGTATTTTTAGTTTCTAGAAATATCAAAAAGTAACAGAAAAGTATATTTTTGGACATATTCATGACAAATAAGCACATTTTCAGCAAAGCGAAATTACTAATTTCCCATTACTGTAACACAAAAAAGAGATTAAATCTGATTATAAAGATATTTATACTGTACATTCTGATAGTATACGTTGTACTTCCTTTAATTTTTGCTGATTAAAAAAACAAAAAAAAACTTTGTATTAAAGTAATAAGAAGCATTAAAGGAACAAGAAGTTTTTTCTCTTCTTTCTTTTGATTTTGGACCGAAAAGTGATCTGATCCGTTTTCACAAGATTCACTTTTTAAAACAAAAATATAAAATATTTTAGTACCAATTTCTTGGCCAAAAAAGTGTTTTTCTTTAGAAAGCATACAGCAGCTAAAACTGTTATTTAACACCACACACACACACACACACACACACACAAATAGGAATGCATTTTGTTCTCATGATGAAAAGGAAATTCACACCCCACGCTTTGTTCAGAATGGCTTTTTTCCCCCTATCCCAAACTTTCATTGGTTTACCCAGAATCCGCTCTATTGCACAGAGATCACGTGCTGCTGGCATGTGATTGACCGTATCCGTCTGAGATACGCAGGCGCTACAGGAGATAAGGTGACAGATTAACAGCAGAGCGCTTCTCCTGACATATCCGTGCTTTGGCTCACGTCCGTTCATCTCCATATGAAAAGAGCTGGAGCATTTCCATTTCTCCCGTTAAAACACATTAGAGAGCTCATAAAAACTAAATTGGTATTTTGTGGATTTTAGTCCACATCTATTAGGTCATCTATAAACTAGTAGTTCTTGAAGTAAAAAAAACCTTGGCAAAGATATAGATTTTCTCTTCCAGGAAAGCAGACTAAACATACAGATCTTTTTCAAAGGGCTGTACACACATTTTTGTTAAATTAAAATATATCTATCTTTAGTAAATTGTAAGGATTATGTTCTGTTTAGTTTTCCTGTGTTCCTGTTTTTCTTTGGATGCGTGTGCTAATATGTGCTCATTGGTTGCTATATATAGCCCTCATTTTCAGTTTGTTTTTTGTTTTTGTCAGTTCTTGTCTCTGTTAAGTGGTTGTTCTGCTCCTGCATGTGGATAATCTCCTGGGTGTTTGTTATTTTGCTTTATTGTTTATTAAAGTTTTACTGCTGCATTTATACCCTGCCTCAAACTCTTCCTTGCTGCAAATTCACTGTGACAAATGAATGTAAAGCCTAGCTGTTTGTGAAAGTAAAAGGCCTGCAAAGATTTAAAGATCAAAGTGCACGTTAAATAAAGTTATTGTCTCCCAAAAGAAAAAGATTCTTGAGATGCACCTCAATTGATATGGTAAAATCAACGCCATTGTTCCTGCTTTTACAGTGTGTACAATAGCTGAGAATTGCGGAAGCCTCCTGAGCTAAAATTCAGATATGGTAATAAGCGTTTAATTTCTAACATGCGCTGTAAGCTGTAGACCAATCACAACAAACTGAACCATCTGACCAATCAGAGCAGAGACGACCAATCAGAGCAGAGACGACCAATCACAACAGACTGAGACATCTGACATATCAGAGCAACAAACTGAGCCATCTGACCAATCAGATCAGAGTAGACCAATCACAACAGACTGGGCCATCTGACCAATCAGAGCAGAGTAGACCAATCACAACAGACTGGGTCATCTGAAGTTTGGTTATTAACACATTTTTTTACTTTGTCTGGTTTTGGCACTTGCTATGTGAACACAAAAAAATCATAGACATGATTCGAAAAGGTTAAATGGTCTTGGAAAAAATAGTCACACTTGTGCTCCTCGTGGTCAAACATGACCCATTGGAAATTAATGGTAGACTAATTTCATCTAGTGGAAATGTTTGGTACTGCGTCCAAACAAAATCTGACTAAAAGCTCAAATTTGGAAGAACACACTTTGTTTAGATTTATGGCTTTGATTTTCTTGTAGTTTTAGAGTATAACATGTTTGTGAAAATATATATTTCATATAAAAAAATGTAAATAGTATTTTTGTGCATTTTTCATAGCAATAAACGTACAATTCTGTAACTAAAAAAACAAACAAATAATTTGCCAAGTGTCGTCTTTAAAAAGAGATAAAACTTTTCTAAGAAATCAAGTCAGTGCTCCAAAGCATTTTATTTTCAGGTCTATGCTCAAAACGTGAATAAATGGATTGTAACTACTGCGTAAATATAATGTAGTACCATAAAATCCCCTAAAAATACAAAATATTAAATAAAAAACACTATCAAACTAAAATACAGTACATTCCTTTCATTTAAAAAAAAAAAAAAAAAAGAAGATTTCTGTCATTTTTGGCCGCCATGCGAAGAGCACCAGAGGGTAACAAAAACATAATTTTTTAGACCCAATATTGACTGTTTTTGCTCTATTTTGCCAACAAAAATATTTCCAAATAAAGTCACAACAGAGCGGTTAATATGTCTCTATTTCGTTCCGAAATGATTCAACATTTTTTAATGAATCGGTTGAATAAATGACAGGCCTAAACCAGTACAAAGTACAAACCCAAAAACACACTCGGTACACTAGTATTGTGTTGTACACTAGTATTGTGTCTCCGCACAGAAAGTCTTGCAGTACCTGTTGAACGCACTCATTCAAACTCTATTAGAGGACACAGAGAGCGCTGTGGGGCGTACATTCCCTCTAGCTGACATCATCTCTCCTATTCTTGTGCATTTTTTTCCCCTCATTCAAAGTTCGGAGTGTTATGTCGAAGCCTGGACAATGGTTGGCATGCTCGGAGAAGGAAGAGTGCCAGAAAAGTATCTGTGAAACACTATTAAGCTCCAGCTCAAGGCAGCTGTGGCTCATAAGTCACTGCATACAGTGTTCTGAGGTAATATTGACCTATTTTCCACATACTACCAGATTCTGCTCCCGCATTCCTGTGTGGAAAAGAAACGTGGCGTAGCCACTGGTCGTATGCGACGGGGCTTAAGCATTAATTGACTTCAGTGTTATGAAGCTCTGCTGGGGTTTTACTAAAAGCTGTGTGCACTTATAGTAACTTTCCATCCCTAAATACAGCCAAAAAACCCCGGCTTAAGCAGGGATACTTCAGGCTGCTTGTGCATGTAAGCTAAATGACAGCAAAGCGGCATTTGAGGGACTGTTCTGTGGTTTATTCAGCATTATTCTGGCCTCAGGCAAGACTGTATACTTTTCTCAGCACGAGTCCTCTGTGTCAGGAAGATAACGTTTGAATGCGCATTCATAGGCAGAGAATAATTGCCGTAATCTCAAAGCTATTCTGTGACACACTAAAGACTGCATCTGCGAGTCTGATGGACACAACAAATGCAGGATAAGGAGATAAGACCGCGACAGAAAATAAACAGTGCATGGGTCAAATGCACGCGCACATACACAAACAGGATGATTACAACCAATCAAGTGTTCAGATGGTTTACTACTCTCAGAATGTAATACGAATGTGTTTCAGGCCTCTAACAGACATATTTCATGAGGAGAGTCACTTTTTTTGTGTTTTTTCTGATATTCTCAGAAAACAAACTAATATATATATAAAAAAAAAAGTGGTATTGTCAATAAATCTATGTGGTCTATATCAAATATTTAAGATACACACTACAATTGAAAAGTATGGGGTCAGTTAGAAAATGAATAATTTTATTTAGCAAATACTTTCTTTATTTTTTATTCTGTGGCGGAAACAGGCTTCCATAGTTTCTTTAGCATCACATCATAGGCTATATATTACATATATTCATATATATGGCTGTTTGGTTGAAATTATTAGAGATAATTCAGGTGACAACAGATGCCTTATAGCCTTGTATAGGAATATTTCTCATCTTCTGAACAGCACCTGACATGCTCTCAGGACGTTTCTCTTTAGCGAGCCAATTAAACATTTAGCAGGCAAGTGTCAGACTCGACAGACAACCACCAAACAGAGACAGAATTTCACAGTCTGTCAAAAAGGGTTTTAACACGTCCCCTTCAATATGCCCCCCCAACCACCCAACCAAAAGGAGAAAATCTCATTAGTTTCCCCTAGTTTTTTTCACTAGTTGTGATGGGGGTTGCTTGATATTAAGGAGCATCATTAACATGCAGTTAAACCACTAACTAATGAATGAAAAACCACTACAGTGGCTCTTTCAGAGGATCAAATGAAATCATCTGTGATTCTGATGTTGAGCGGCGTCAATACAAACTGAGAAACCACCACCACCGTCTCATTGAGGTCAAAACCACATTCACTGAACTGAGTATTAAACAAGAGAAAACACTGATGGGGAACTTCTGCACCCTGAACCCAAGGTGCTGGAGGTTAGTGGTGGGTGGTATGACCAAAATCTTATTCTGTAATTAAAAAACTCTGAGGAACTTAAAAAGAAAATTGGTTTATATGTTAAATAACCATGAGGTAATGTCTATATTTGGATAATCCAGTTAATTAAATACTTCACAATGGTACTTAATCTGAGTACATTCTCAGCAACGAGGATAAACATGCTTTGTGCCGACCACAATGTGCTTTGTGTGGCGAATTACTGGGTGCCGAGAGCAAGAAACCATAGAAGTTCAAGAAGCATTTAGAAACTCAACACTCAATCTTTAAAGACTGTAAATGACACTTCTGTTGTGTACTTGCTGAATAAACGTATTCATTTCTTTTAAACAAAAAATCCTACTGACCCAACACTATGACACAGTTTTCTGGACTGACAGAGGAAATGATGGATGTAGATGTAGAATTTCACTCTGGTTGGGACAAAAACTCAGATTTACATGGAAGAAATAACTTTTAATATATGTCACTTTATCATGTTGTATCTTGTTCCTTTGAAAAACATGTCTATGCCTACAAACATCCCAGAACTAAAAACAACAGGACTTAGAGGATCAAACGTCTGGCATAAATCTGGAATCATAGAGGATTACTCCTTGGATTTAACCCAAAACATTATCACACTAACACACACACAAACAAATTACTGCACAATTCCACCCAAACCTCCGACTTCCATCTCTTATTGGAAAGAAAAAAGGTCAAGAAGAAAAAAAAAATCCATCCTACAAAATCCAAAGTCAGCGTATATCGGACGTGCTCCGGACTCACCATGAGAACTTTATCAACATACTGTACACACAAACATGGAGATCTAAAATAGGTCATGATAAGAACAGGATATGATAAGAAGGGTCTCATTTAATACCCTATAATCTGTTTGTCCACCATCTGGGTCTTCATCATGATTTATGAGAGTCTGAAGTGGGGTGAAAGCAAACCTGCGCTGGCAGATGTCAAGGGGAGCAACGGATGCGTTCATCATCAATGGATGCATTAAATGTTTGTTGGGTTGCGCAGCCTGGGTGAGCACGTGTGCGAAGCGCAAGGTGATGAATTAGTAAAGCTGCGAGTTGGAACAAAGGGTCGTGGGTAATCTGACAGGCTGCGGCGCAGCCCCTGAGGGACTGAGACAAAGCGGCGGGAACGAAGGGGCGGAGGCATGCTGGGTAGGCTAGTCAGCTGGCCGGGTCTTCTCCAGCCTGAAGGATGAGGGCCACAAAAGCCCGCCGCGCGTTAATGACTGTATGAAAGCGTTTATGACCCTTAGCGCACTAAAGATGACATTATAGAGCAATTACTCAGCCTGTGTGCCACTCACACAATGGCTCGGGCCTTGATTCTGGCCTGAAAGACAACAGAGAAGGTTATACACGAGATCGACTCGTGACCCTGTCCTGCCTTGAAGTGGCTGTGTTATCTGTGTGTGTTTACACACACTTGGGTAAAGAATAGCTGAGGTGGTGCTGGGTTATCATACTGACCTCTCGCTGGCCCTGGAAATCAAATCCTGAAGCTTAAGTCCAAACAAAAACCCAACAGTCAATTGTAAAGGTAGAAGTCTCGATGACCAGGTGTTAAGACGGCAAGGTGTAGAGAAAACAAGAAACCCCAAGGCTGAATCCGAAATCGCCCCCTATACCCTCAAATAGGGTGTTATTTGAGGGGACAGCCATTTGTAGTGGTGTCTGAAACCATAGTGGACGTTATTGAGTGCAATTATTCAATCCCACATTGCACTGCAATAACAGGCGATGTACGCTCAACTAGGGGTGTAAACCGGTTAGTATATAACCGTGAGACCGACGGTTATAGTTGAACACCGTCATTACAACTCTATAACCGCCAAAACCGTGTTATTAAAATATTTTTTGCAAACATTTTTTATCATAGAGAATGTTTAAATACTAATTAAAAACAATTGTTAACAGTCTGTGTTATTAATGGTCTATGTCGTTTCCAACTGTATTTGATTCTTTGCCAAGTACCCCCTGACCGACCGCCAATCATTTGAGATAGAAATAAAAGCTATGATATAGTGATGTGCCATCATTATGAGATTTATTAAACAAATGAAAAACATTTGCAATAATAAACATTAGCAATGAACATTTGCAATCGGGAGACATGGTTTTTACCACTTCATTAAGTTTTGCTTTGTAGAAAACCTTTCTTTAAAGCGAATTTCATTTTGTACAAATTGTATCTTAATTTTAATAAATGTTTCATCAACCAATTGCATGTATTTAATAAATAAAAAGCAAATATAGGAGACAATATAATAACAGGCTAATATAATGACATGAAGGCTCCGATGCGCCGCGTTCACTTGCATTGCATTGTGAAGTTGAACTAGAGCGCATCTCATCGTAAATGAATGAAACTCAGCGTAGGCCTATGCCTCATACATTAGCATTAAATATCTTTGCTGCATCCTTTCTAGAACAGACAAGGGCTTTCTTGCGGCTCGCATCAGCAGAGCATTGCATCGTCCATAGACCGCAAAACAATCAGCGGGTGCGGCTTTGAAATCTGGTCAAAAAACGTTGGTGCAGATGATGAGTTTTGTGATGCGGTTGCGGATGAATTAATACCCCATCTGCGTATCTCTATTGATAACAACATTGAACACTACACAAATATTAATTTTATTCAAACTAAGTTGTCCTATAACAGACGAACGTCGTAACCGTCATCACCAATTCTGAAACCGGCACACCCCTATGCTCAACGGCTGTCTGAATTCGCTCTTTGTTTTCATTCACTCCTTCAAGTGAACTGTATTAGTGGACTAACGTAGGAATAGTGATTGAGGGTTTAGGGGGCGATTTCGGATTCAGCCCTATTCTTAGACCTAGTCTTTCCCATGAGGCCCAGGCAAACATACTGCCAAGTTACCGGCGATAAATACAGGCACCTGTCCAACAAGAGGACAAAAGACAAAAGACAAAGTTCAAAAGACAAAGTTCCCTGTGTTTTAATGGTTAATTACAAGCACCTTCGCAAACATGTGAAAAGGTCACCTGCAAGGTACAAAGGTATATTTAGGGCTAAGGTCGCCCCAGGTGTGAAGTCGCATGAGAGTATTTTCCTTTCAGGGCAGCAATTATCTCTGATGTGTATACAGTGCAGTAATCTTCAAAAGTTTAGGATTACTACGTTTTATTTTAAAGGAGAAATATCATCAAAATCTGTCTTTTTCCGTGTTTAAGTGCTATAATGGGGTCCCCAGTGAATCTACTAACACAGAAAATGTGAAAAGTGACAACCCAGTAACTTTGTTTTGGTAAGCCTTTCTCTTTGTTAAAAAAAGAGAATAACATTGGCATGTTAAAAAATAAGCCAATCAGATTTCTCTCCCCTTCTGACGTAGGAAGGGGATCTTATTATAATATTACTGCCCCTTAATCTGCACGTTTCCACCCACTGCGCCACCATTTGGTTTTCGTGAGCGACAACAGTGTAACCAGTTCTAACGCAATGGCAAAAGTTCGAGCAAAGCATGCTGCACAGAGCACTATTAGACCAAGAAATGTCACAGCTGTCTTATAAAGACCTCAGGGAACTGTGTCAATTTGTGTAAAAGTTAAACATGACGGCACATGCAAGTTGATGAGATTAATCAATGTAACTCCACAACAACTACATAAATGTATATTCACTAACCATTCAGAAACGTCCAGGTTAAGTCTAAAAGTTGTACCTCTTCCTGAGTCTCTCTGTAAGGCTACTCTGCTACTGGTTATTTCTGAGATTTTGGATGAGTGAGATTATTCGCGTGTTTTGTTATTGCAGAGTATCCGAAGCTCGTGTAAAGGATTGTCCGTCTTCTGAACGGGAGCTGGGAGCAGCAGCTCATTTGCATTTAAAGGGACACACACAAAAACGGCACGTTTTTGCTCACACCCAAAAGGGGGCAAATTTGACAAGCTATAGCCTAATGAATGATCTGGGTTGTATTTTGAGCTGAAATTTCACAGACACATTCTGGGGACAACATAGATTTATATTACATCTTGTGAAAAGGGGCATAATGTCACCTTTAAAGAAATTAGGCCAAATACTTTTATTCAGCAAGAATACATTAAATTAGGGATGCACCGAAATGAAAATTCTGAATGTACCTGCAAAGGTGTAAGTCTAGCCTTTTAACTTAAAATGGTCCCAAACATAACTTCGGCACACTCGCTTCATTTCTCCTCGTGTCTGCTTTACATGTTTCATGGTTGAGTAGCAGGCACACACCTTGCTTAATCCACTATCGATCCATTTTATCGACTGAATTATTATCGACAATTAATCGATTGTTAATCATTAGTCATCGATTAATCGTTAGCATCCCTAGTTTCTACAAAAAAATACCATTTCAATTTAAAATGCAACGACTGATTTGCACAACAACACTTCTTTACCATAGTAAAATGACTGTAACATACAGACTTTAGTGGCATATTGCTTTTACAACTGTCTTTATATGTTATCCCAGAGAAAAGACCCTGTTTCTCTTCTGATGCCTGGCAGTTTGTGAGGTCTTATTGGGGAGCTGTCTCTCTTCCCCTCTACAGACTGGACCACATCACAGAGAGCATGGGCTCTTTATGCTGGAGTCGAGTGCATTCAGCTCTCTCTTAATGTGCTGCCATAAAGAGATAAAAGTAGAGCGCAAACACGCAGTAGAGTCTGTTGATGTTATCAGGACCCGGTTGGCAAGATGTTCCAAAGGCCAATCGCACTGCTCTTAAAGAACACAAACCAGGAGATAAAATAAACTTCAAACAAAGACCAACTGGTGGGACTGGGAAAAACAGGCATGAATGGGGCTCTCCGGGCAGTGAGTTAATTCGTGTTAGATCATTAGAAAGAGCATAGAAATACACTTTACCAAAACAACAGTCACCACTGTTGAGCAGACAAGCGGGTCCCGATCTTTGACCTACTGAAATAAACCTGTGTAACTGGGCTATGTGTAAGTAAATATGTGCAAATGTGTTTCCCAATGACTTTATTTGTCATGAATTCTGCAACAATTCTGTAGAAAGCGTGCGCTGAATTCAAAGTTCTTCACATCCCCACATTGCATGCTTATTGAGTAAATATTGTGGCTAATTTGATCATGCTTTCAACCATGAATTAGCATGCTTAACCAAGTTAACCCAAAATTAAAATCTTTCATCATTTACTTACATCATTCCAAACCTGCATGACCTTATTTCTTCAGTGGAACAAAACAGGAGAATTTGAGCACATTATTATAGACTAAATATTTCAGTCTGTTCCTCACATGAAGCTATTGTATGGCTTAAGAAAACTCGGAATATAGTCTATGAATAAAATTGACTACTATGATCTACTTTCACTGTATTAAAAAAGAGCAGCATAGACATTATGCTAAACTTCTTCTGTGGAAGAAAGAAAGTCATACAGGTTTGGATGGACGTGAGGGTGAATAAATAATGACATTTTTCAGAATTAGGGTTAAACTACTCTTTAAAATCTTGCATAATGTCTCTCACAATTCATGGAGAAAATGTGAAAATCATGCAGAATCTGTTCAACAGTTTACCATTGCAGACCATTTTAGAGCAAATACATGCATATCAAGAATGTTTTTGAGCCCTGGTCATGGGTGTATGAATATCAAACCAGGATCATCAGAAGAAACATTCAAACGTTTCACAGCCCATCTTTTAGCTCCCTATTTGCCAACGAGGGGCTGCGAAAGCAAAGACCCTCATGGATACACATCAAAAGCTGTGTTAGAATAGCAATGAACTGTTACTCACTGCTTTTGCTGGCTTTGACCTTGGCCAGCAGTTTCTGTGTAGTAGCTAGATCTCCATTCTTGACCGCTTGCAGAAGATCCTGCTCTTTTCCCATGATCTCCACCAGCCAGAACTCCACCAGCGTCCCACAAGAGTCCCGCTCCTCCCTTACACCTCCATACAGTGGCGCAACCGCGGCATGAACCTATCCCAGAATCCTCTCTTTCGGTAGTGCTTACTTCACTCAGGGTAGGTGACAGCCAGATGTCTGAGAGAACCACAAGCAACCAGATATCCGTATTTCTCCAACAATCGCGTCATCAAAATCAACAGGCCGTCTACTTCAGCTCTCAGTCTGGTTATAGATGCGGAAGGCCGGAGGAATGGAAAATCTATTTTGCTTTATGAATTGCCTTCCGGTTTTTCGTTCTCAAGTTTCCAGAGCCTTTTCAGAGTAACCGAGTCGGTTTGGGTCGCATGGAGCTCAGATTCTGGGAACGCAGGGGCCCTGTTGATGCTGTGGTTTAGAAGGTTGAGAACTAAGACTGGAGTTTTGGACAGTTTGGATCAGCAGACCAAGCCCTGAAAAAGGAGTCGGCAAGAAAAATAGCATTGTTAATACACCAGCCAAGTACAGTGCATGAGCAAAGCAGCAAGACAGGGAAAGTTACGCTAAAAACAGCAAGACTTAGAGACTCTTTTCACCTCTCACACTTGATTAATTCCTTCTCAAGGAAAGGTTGCAGGTGGACACTACTGTTCAAAAATGTTGCTGAAAAAGTTTATTCAGCAAAGATACATTAATGATCAAAAATGACAATAAAGACTTAATAGATTTTCCCATTGTTTCCAATAAACTATTAAGCAGCACAACTGTTTTCAACATTGATAATAATCAGAAATGTTTCTTGAGCAGATGATTTCTGAAGGATCATGTGACACTGAAGGCTGGAGTTGATCACAGGAATAACTTACATTTTTTAACAGATAGAAAACAGTTATATTAAATTGTAAAAATATTTCACAATATTACTGTTTTACTGTATTTTTGATTAAATAAAAACAGCCTTGGTGAGCTGAAGACTTCTTTTAGAAAAGTCCACAAAACGACCACAAACTTTTGAAGTAGTTTATTTTGAACTGTTTTTGTCCATAATTAAAGTCAGTGAGATTCAAAATGACACTGTACCCCATTGACAATTATTGCATTGACAAAAACCTTTTGTATTATTACATAATATGATGATTGGATTTTCATTTTTTGGTAAACTAAACATTTAAGCTAACTTTACCTACCAATATATTCGTCTTGTCTGTGTCAATGACATGATGCTCATGCAATTAATTTTTATGTTTTTTGGGGTCATAGAATTAAAAATGTCAGGATGGATAATGAAGGAAATAAATTGAATTCTTGAAAAGAAAATCTCATTACATTATTAGAAACATCTGAAAAAACTTTTGTCCGCCAAATCAAAGTATCACAGAAAAGACTTCTGCAGACCTGCATGACTTTGTGTCAAGATCAATAAGTCTCTTAAAATATAAGATTACTTGACCTTTGATCCACAAAGCAATGTAAGTTCAGGTTATAAATGAGGTACAGCCAAAATTCACCCTACTTTCAGCTTTAATCGTTATGTGTCACAGACACCCGACAGAAGAAGATGGGATTTTTGCAAAAACGGTCTGTAACCATCGCCAGTGAGACTTCGCATTTACGCATGCACCTGCACATTTAAAATGTGTTGGCCAAGCATTTGTATCTGCATTTGCATGCCTAACCCTAAGTATGAGCAGTAGTAGTAGTAGTAATTCCCTTAACACCACTATTTAAAAAACGCTGAGACTAGCAGTCTAAGAATGAGCATGTGAACTAAAAAAGTCTTGATAGCATACCATCTCAAACATGCTGTCAAAGCAACAATTTTTTGTTTTTATAAAAGCACAAGCTTAATGGTAAGTGTGGACAGTAAAGGAAAGAAAGGAAAAAACAAGCATATACAGCGCAGCACATGGCAACTTCACCCTCAGCGATCATGTTGCCCGGTGTCTCGGTCACACCGTGAGCAGTAAATGAGCACCACACGGCCGTCTCATAGTCTCTCCTCCATTGCATAACCCTGAACGCTCTTGCCTTCTCTACACACCCAAAACACTCTGAGGGAGTAAGCAAAGCTGCCACTCACAATAGCTGTAATCACGTCCTCTTTCGTCTCCCTCAGGGCCAATAGTCTTCACACCCCGCTGCCAAACCGCTGATAATGTGAGTTTTTGAGCCAGGGTGGAGTGATGTTATGATGGGTTTATAACATTTTGATTGAAATTTATGAGCATGTTTACAGATGCTCTTTATTACGAGGAAATCCACAGTTCGAAAAAAGAAAGAGGAGGAACAGGACAGGTGAACTTGAATGTGAAGGTAGATCGAACAGCTTTGACTAATGACAACAACTAACAGACAGAGTAATAATGGTCGGACAAGCCCAGTAACTGGCCCTCATGTTTATGAACCATCATATTCATTCTAGCGATGCAAAGAAATAAGTGATGGCTTGCCTGAACAGGTGGTCGCTATTCATGACGCTTTCAAGTCCTCTTGGGAAGCCGTAAGTATGACGTCGGGTGCGTTCGGATTACTTTTCACTTTACCTTTTCTACAAAAATACAGCAAGAAAATTTAATCCCACTTCTACAAAATGATGAATGAAGAATGCACATCATGTGTTTTTGCAGTTTCTGAAGGTGCTGTAAACTGAATTGCAATTGTACAATACAAGCACTTTTTAGATTACAAGATCTGATCGTATGCGGTATGCGCACACTATAAATAGGCTAATGTTTTGTGAAGTTATGTTCGCGCACCAACTGAAAACAGCATAGACTAAAACATCAGTTCTTGGGATTTAAGAATATCGGTTCTTAAAAATGACATCGATAGCCCTATTCGGATGTTGACTGTTTCTCATGGGGTCGTAAGGTATTTTCAACATTTACAGGGGTTAGTTGATGATTTTATTGCCGACCGAATCCAGAACGTCAGGGCTTTTCTCCTAGCCTGACTACGTCAGACTTCGTACTTCCGCTCAATTTCATTTCGCTTCTGTACTCAGTCTGAGACAGCTTCAGAGCTTTCTGTTTGCCACCGGTCTGAAAACAGCCGGCCAATCAACGAACAGAGGGCGGGCTGAGAGCCGTGACGTAGACGCTGATTGTACCGTGGATGCGTAGATTTACTTCACATAATCTGCAAAAGTCGTTCACAGCCATGTTCACTCCGGTATTTCGCTCGATGGTTTTGTTTTCGCATCATACATGTGTTTACAGTGGAAGTTAGATGCGGCTGAGCATGCGCATAACACACGCCATAACCAAACGTTATGTGATTGGCTTACGGGTAACCAATGATTTTAAACTTCAGACAAGCGCTCAGAAAGCGGAAAAAAAGCACGTAAACATTTGAAATGGGCCTTATTGTGGCAGCAATATATGATACAATATTAAAATGTGTAGGCTATTAAGCACAACATTAAAAATACAAACGACGCAGCTTTTATTTTTACCTCATGTAAATAAGAGGATGCATTCAATTGTTTCTGCTTATTTCCATATTTTTAAAATGACAACCTTTTGAGATAAAATGCAAGACAGAAAACCATTTCAAATATAGCGTATGTGCGTCTAGCTTTCTATTTTTAAAAATGAGATTTAAATAAAATAATAAATAGAACATTATTTTCCTATTATTAAGTTAAATACGAATTTATTCGTATTATTCCAAGCATATGGCACTTTATTTAAAGCAGAAAATCATGTGACTAACCATGCGAACAGCGCGTTCGCGGGTTCGTGGGATTACAATAAAGTCAATAAATCGTCATCAGAATGCATGAGTTTTATCACTGAGGTGCCATGCAAATTTATTTTTACAGACATCCACGAGAAACAATTACCATCAGAATAGGGCTTATTAATATCGAGAAATTTGTATTTTTAACTAGGGTTGTAATACCGGTATTTATCACGGTATACGATTATCATATCGTGCACAATTGCTTATCTACGGCATTGGGGGAAAAAAATAATCAGGCAGCGAATCTCACCGGCATAAGCAGCATCTTTCCACTTGACTGATTAGACTATCAGCTTGCTCCACCCACACACATACAGCAGAGAAAATGACATTTACAGCAATAGATCGTATTCAGAGCAGCCCCATTACAGGAATGAAAGCGAGGCTGTGAGGGATAGACTTACTGTGTTTTCAATGGCATCCGCTGTAAAAAGCTTTATAAAGCTCTGAGATCACTTATAATTTTCCACAGCTTATGTTGCCTGGGGTTTTTTGTCTACTGAAACTTCTTTGAAAGATATTTTTTGCAGTGTTTCGTCAGCAGAACAATCCAAAAACACCTTAAATAACAGTTCAGTCCACTGAAGAGATGCATGTCTATCCATCACAGCCTCGCTTTCATTCCCGTTAAAATCAAAGATGGCGCTGATGTGAATAATATGGAAGCTTGTTTCCGCCACAGAATAAAACATTTTAAAAGATAATTGCGACTTTTTATCTCACAATTGAAAGTTTACATCTCGCAATTCTGACTTTATTTCTCAGAATTGCGAGATATAAAGTCCAATTCTAAGGGGAAAAAGACAGACTTTTTTTTTTTTTTTTTACCTCAGAATAGTTTATATCTCACAATTCTGACTTTATAACACGCAATTGCGACTTTATATCATGCAATTCTGACTTTATTTCTCAGAATTGCGAGATATAAAGTCGCAATTGTGAGATAAAAAGTCAGAATTCTGACTTTATAAGACACAATTGCGACTTTATTTCACGCAATTCTGACTTTATATCTCGCAATTCTGACTTTATATCTCGCAATTCTGACTTTATAACACGCAATTCTGACTTTATATTTCACAATTCTGACTTTATAAGACGCAATTCTGACTTTATAAAACGCAATTGCGACTTTATTTCACGCAATTCTGACTTTATATCTCACAATTCTGACTTTATAAGACGCAATTCTGACTTTATATCTCGCAATTCTGAGAAATAAAGTCAGAATTGCGAGATGTAAACTCGCAATTGTGAGATAAAAAGTCACAATTATCTTTTAAAATGTTTTATTCTGTGGCGGAAACAAGCTTCCATAGAATAAGGCCAAGGATGTCATGTAAAATGTGCAAATTGATTGATGGATGAATAAATTGAAAGTAGAGCTGCACAATAAATACAATCGCGACATGGTTTGTGAATATTAAAATGCAAAAATACTGCTATATAATCTGCTTGTTCTGCGTGTCTCTGTGAATGAGCTGCGCTGTTTCGTCTACATACTCAAGTACGCGTTGACGCTCAGGGTGTTTTCAGCGTCTGCCGTCTCTCAATATGAGGACGTGAACACATGAACACATCCAGAGCTGCTCTTAGAGAACGCTTAAGGATTTTATTTGAGAAAAAACATTGTCAAATACACCCTGAAACTCGAAGGTCTTCACTACAACCCGTCAAAATAAAGTTTGGTTTAACTTGAAGAAATCATGACAGAAGCCTAATGCACTTCTCAAAATGATATAATAATACCACAATAAATAATATTAAACATTATTGAAGGAATATAATTTTTTTGTCCATGTTTATCTCTGTTGTGCAGCACTTTGCCAAAAAAAAGAATAAAAGTTGTTAAATTTTCATTTGATTATATTTTAAATGTCTTAAATAAATTGTTAGTTTTAGGGGTGTAACAATATATCGCAATACAAAAATGCAACAATATGTATCGTGGATAGTGACAATATGTATAGTGGATAGTTCACCCCAAATAAAAATTACTGTATGAGAAAAAATTCTAATTTTCAGAGTTTTAGTGTCAGTACGACATTAAACTACTATATATAATGTTGAATATAATGTATAATAATGCAATGGGGCATATTTGTGGGTCCTAATGCCAAATGTCTTATGTTACCAGTAAAAAGTGGCCAACATTATTTTAAATAGGCTATATCTAGTCAGGGAAAGAGTGCAAGCATATTTGTCTAAAAAAAAATCAGTTTTAAGCTTCTGAAAGAATCATGAATATTTTTATTCTTGTGTCACTATTGTCCTGTGCATTGGGTTTCCAGCACCAAGTCCAAGCCTTTTCATTTACACCCCGATGTAAAACCAAATTTAGCATTTTAATCAGCAGTATATTTTTTGTTAACCTTTTACCATGTGTCTTGGAGAAAATGTTTTTAACACAGCCCTTGTGAACAGATATCTCTGAATGGTAACCTGAGGTTGATGAAGGATCAGCTCTTGAGGGGTTTAGAGCTATTCTTCTGGTTACCAGCCTAGATCTTCACTACACAACCCCTTCAATCCATACAGCAAAGTCTCTGAGGACAGACATCACATGTGTGCCAAAATAAACAAACAATGACACAACACTTTTCTTCATAACACCACCATACAACAGCAGACGCTGGTTAAAGTTAAGGTAGCCCTACATCTAATAGCACAATGTAACATTAGTGTCCTCCAAAATACTAGTTACTACAGCTGAACTGAAAGGTAAATTGATATCTGCCGCTGTAATGAAAGAAATATATATAACCATAAAGCTTCATAAACTTTACCACTTTACAATTAAAACAATAAACATTGTATTTTCGCGGGAACTAGTTAGTAGCCTACGGTGAATTAGTTTGAGAAAACACGAAGGTGAAACGATATTCGGTGAAACCACATCAAGTAGCGCGATAACTATCGATTTAAACACAAACTAACAAAAATACACCTTGCTTTAAACTAAATTGTAAGACTTTAACCCAATATTCAGCACAAACAATACTTCCCCGTCAATTATGATAAACACACTTACCATTACATTAGTGCAAAGAGTTCATAACAGCGGGTTCAGGATCAGTGGCTCGTTCACTCGCTCCAGTCCAGACTCTTCTTCTTCTTCTTCTTCTTCTTCAACAACAACCAACTCAAAGTCACCTTTAGTCAACTCTTGGCCGATAAACACGCTATAAGTGTGAACAACCTCGGCTACTGCTAATCGCGCGCTCGAGTTATTCTCTCGCCCGTGTTTTCTCCCAAACTGAACGTCTGCATGGATTTGCATGTGTGTGTTTGGAGAGCTCCAGCACTGTGAGTGTGAGAGAGGCAGTCAGAGCAGCTCGAGTGCGGGGGATCGGCCCTCCTCCAGGGGGAGGGAGCAGCGCTGCCCTGCCGCCCGACGCGACGCGCTCCGGGGCATCAGCTGTGCCGCTCTGCCGCCCTCTGGGACCCGTCCGCCGACACTCACCGGAGCTCTTTCAGCCTCATCCTATTTGATGCATTTGTGAAGCACCGTTAAATTATTTAGACACTCAAATATAACTTGGTAACACTTTACAATAAGGTTAACATTAGTTAACTACCTTAGTTAACTTAAACTAATAATGCACTTCTACAGCATTTATTAATCTTAGTTAATATTAATTTCAACTTTTACTAATACATTATTAAAATCAAAGGTTGTATTTGTTAATGCAATGTAAACTAACATGGACAAACAATGAAGCTGTATTTTTTACTAACTAACATTAACAAAGATTAATAATTACTGTTACAAATGTATTGCTCATTGTTAGTTCATGTCAGTTAAAACATTAACTAGTGTTAATTAACCTTATTGTAAAGTGTTACCTATAACTCACTATGTATTGTTCATTGCACAGAGCTGTAAAACAGAGCTATAAAATTAGTGTGGAGAGAATTCAGCTCAGATCATTTGGTTTTGGGGAAATTTGATGCAAAATAGTAGGGGCTTCATTAATGTTTCATTAATACAGTGTATACTTTAATCTTGATTTACCTAGAAAGAATGGAAGTGAAATGTGACAACGTGCCCCATAGGTGGGGCACATGACCTTATGATATCTGATCTAATAAAAATGAAAAATTTAGAGACACAATAAAATATTTTATCAATAAAATACAATTATTAACTTTTTCATATAAAATAATGTCATTTTTTAATGAATAAAAATTAACTAATTTTTGAGTTTGACAACAAACACACCGCAAAACACAGCTGTTCAAAACATAATAATAATGAATAATTTCTGAACATTGGCTCTCAGTCTTTATTCACCCTTTTTCTCATGATTTCTCAATAGAATTCATAAAAGTATAGAATAGTATAGCATAGTTCTAAGTTCTATTGTAATGCAGTGTTACAAAATGCTCCACGCAGCTGGGATTTAAACACAAAAAAACAGGGATGAAAAATTAACTTAAGTAAGAAATTTACTTTCGCTAAATAACTGTTCAGTGATATCTTCCAAAGATTTTTTCATTTTGCCGTAATTTTTTCTCTATATAGTGTTGATATGGCAATTAGTAAATACAGAAAGTTTTGTCAAGCTAGCATGTGTGGAAAGTTTTAAACCATGTGTGTTACAACTAGCCCCACGTTAGGTTGTGCCCCGCTCACCCCAACATTGACAGTGTTGGGGGTAACACATTACAAGTAACGTGATTAATGTAATCAGATTACTTTTTTCAAGTAACTAGTAAAGTAACACATTACTTTTAAATTTACAGCAAGTTACTTTGTTTTCCCAAGTTTTGACTGACACCTCTCCTGAGGCATGATGCATCATGTAAACATGACGGTTATTGTAGCAATGTGAGCTGGCATCTATTCATCTCACTTGGACAAAAACATTCCCTATTTCTCAAAACAAATAAAAACAATAAAATGCAAACTCAGAATACTATGCAAACCATATGTTAAATTACACATGCTTTTTGTATTTAATCTCACTATATTTAACAATATCTTTGCTGCTGACCTTCGATGATCCAATTCAACCATACTAATAAGCAAAAACGACTTTAGATAAACATCATATTTGTGTTTTTCTTTTTCTTTCTTTCTTTCTTTATTGAGTTTGTTTGAGCGGTGCCCTCTACTGTACAGGTGTGAATTTGCATTTTCTTCAGCCTGAGGCTTATTCATTTCACTTTTGGTGTGAAATGGCCTTTACATTTGCGAAAAGAATTACTTTTGTTATTTTTGTTATTAAAAAAACAAACAAGCAAGCGCAGCTTAGATGAGGAAAAGTAACGCAAAAGTAACGTGACAAATTAATTTCCATAAAAAGTAATGCAGTTAGTTACTTTTTTTTAAGGGAGGAACGCAATATTGTAATGCATTACTTTTAAAAGTAACTTTCCCCAACACTACATATTGAGATCTTCAAGTTGATTTCAGACTTTGATATCCTGGTAAATGTGAGCATGGTTAGAGACATTATTAAGGTAATGGCGATCTGAGCCATTTTCCGCTCTTCGCCATTTCCACAAGGGTGTTGCACAAGGGATTTGATGCGTGAATCCATAATCAAAACTACTTTACAAGAAGCAGAAGACATAATCAAAAGTCTCCATGTGCTCCTCTTTAAAGGGATAGTTCACCCAAAAAATAAAATTCTGTTAGGCTATCATTTACTCGCTCTCAAGTTGTTTCTTTCTTCTGCTGAACACAAAAGACGATATTTTGAAGGATACGGGGAACAAAATGATGGACCCCGCTAGCTTCCATAGTAAAGAACAAAAATACCATGGAAGTCAAGGTTTTAAATTTCTGGGTGAACTATCCCTTTAAATATCTGTCTCTAGGAGAAAGAAGTGAGATATTAAAGATACCTCATATGTGATCTTTCTTCCCTTTGGCTTTATTCATCCCCCCAAATCTGCATTCATTTGTTGCATGTTGTTGTGCAGCAACTTAAAATTAATAGAACTCAACGTTTGTTTTGTTCAGTGTATCTGAAGACATGCTATCATGAAAGTATGTGAACAATTGAACCATCCTTGGACTCATTTATATGCTTAAACTTGCATGTGCACACACTGAGATCTAGAAGTCTCGTTTTTCAGTCACAGATCAAAGTGCTTCCTGTCCCCTCCTAAATGAAGTCATCTGGAACAGGATAGTGAATATGGCTCTGACAAGTGTCTGAATGAGACTGTGTGCTGTGGAGAACCAGGTGAAAACTGAAGAACAAGGCTTGTGGTTCTGCATCCCTTCACCTGCTCCCACAAAGATAAGGGTGAGCGGTGATCAAAGGATCAGGGGTTGCTATCACCTTCCGGATATCCCACGAACAGATGTTGCACACCTGGGGCATGTTTAAATAAAGCAGTTAATGTCACTATCACAGTGATCACAAGCTAAAAACCAGCACCTTGAGGCAAAAAATAGTTTATTTTGCTTTGAAGATTTTTTTATAGAGTAAGATAAATGAACAGATTCACTCCACAAAGCAAAGTTTATTTTGAAAACAATAATGTGCCATCAAGTAGATTTGAGTGAGAGAACTGAGATTTGAGAGAGCCCTTTGTTTTGACATATTTGGCAGGCCGAAAGTTTGGAATAATTAAGATTGTTTTATTGTCTTTGAAAGAAATCTGCAAGATTAAAAAAGTAATAATATTGTGAGATGTTCTTACAATTTAAAGTTACTAATTTCTATTTGAATTTATTTTAAAATGTAATTTATTCCTGTCATGGCAAAGCTGAATTTTCAGCAGCCATTACTTCAGTCTTCAGTGTCACATGACCCTTCAGAAATCATTTACTGTATATTGCCACGCTCCAGTCATATGGCTGCAACAAGTGTTGTCTTGTCAAATGTCAGGATGGTTTTGTCTTTTGGAAACATAGGGCTATGTACATTAAAAAGCTATTTTGTTTCTTTATCTTTATCTTCATCTATCTACATGAATGCTATACAGTACCAATGAAGAATGATTTGTCTAATACATTTTTGGCATGACAATATAAATTCACACATTATACAGACTGAAGTGGAGAGGTCCAAGGATTGAACCCTGGGGGACGCCGCGTCATAGAGGTCCATTTAAAGTTGCCTATGTTCTCACAGGAACCCCTTTCTTCTATATATGACCTAAACCAGGTATCAACGAGTCAAACACAGTTTTCCAGTCTGTCTAGGACTGTTTTGTGGTCTAGAGTCCAGCACTAAAATACAGTAAAATCAGCACTGCAATTATGCCAGAACCAGTATTCAGATGAATATATACAGTCTCTGTGCTTATTTTGTGATGGGAAACCAGACTGGAATTCTTTCCCAGTGATGTTGCCTTGCCTCTAATGCTTGCATGAAAAGCAGGGCGCTACAAAACGTCTGTGAATCTTTGAATTAATCTGACATTTTTAACGGATTAATCCAAAATACTTCTTTGGCAATTTTTTTTTTCATTCTGAATATATTCACCTGCCTTGCCTCTAAAGGTTAGTTCATCCAAAAATGAAAATTCTGTCAGTAATTACTCACCCTCATGTTGTTCCAGCCCCGTAAGACTTTCATTCATCTTCGGAACACAAATTAAGATATTTTTGATTAAATCTGAGAGCTGGCTCACTCCTCCATTGGCTTCTATGTAATTGAAACTCGCCGGCCCAGATTGTTAGTAAAGACAATGTTTAAAATAGTCCAAGTGACTACAGTGGCTCAACCTTAAGTTTATCAAGCGACGAGAATACTTTTAGTGCGCAAAAATAATGACTTTATTCAACTATTCATTTTCTTCTGTGTGGGCCTGAGTGTATTCACATAGTGTAACGGCGCAACGCTTCTGGGTTGTACGTCAGAACGTAGGCTCACTATTGGCCAGTATCACACGCATCACACACATGACCAGCGTCGGCATTAACAATGTCTTTACTAACTTTCTAGGCCGGCAAGTTTCAATTACAGAGAAGCCTATGGAGGAATCAGAAAGCTCTCGGATTTCATCAAAAATATCTTCATTTGTCTTCCGAAGATGAACGAAAGTCTTACGGAGTTGGAACAACATGAGGGTGAGTAATTACTGACAGCATTTTCATTTTTGGGTGAACCCTTTAATCTGACATTTTCAACAGATTAATCCAAAATACTTCTTTGGCAATTTCATTTGTGCAGTCCTGTAACCAGTTTTGTCCAAATATTCACTGAAGGGACATCATATTCTGGTTCCTTGTCTCTGATATAGCCACAAGACTTTATGAGAGTGCAGCTGCTTCCACAGACGTCCCTCCATCATCATGTCATGGTTGGCATAGAAGATCAGAGGCTTCATGACCTTGTCATAGTAATGGTCTGAGAAGTTCCTGTAATTGTCTGTGATGAAGCCATACGCAGAGACCTGAGAGAGAAGCCAGCATCCACAACATTTATTTAGCAACACCTGCAGCAATAGATTTGAAATAAGAATGTCAAATGCTGTTTTCAAGTTTCCAGTTTCAAGTCTGACCTGGTCACAGGTGTGTAAAGCAGTCAGCAGCATCAGAGCACCCGTGCTGGGCATGTAAATATCCCTGTATTCATCCAGCTGTGGGGATTTCAGAAACCTGTTAATCGAAAAGACAATGGCATTACATTGAGGGAGGGGGAAAAAAGTGACAAAATGAGTGTATTGACTAATGTGTTGGAAAATACTTTCACCTCTGAGTCACATACTGAACGAAGGATGGATGGATCATCTTGAACTGATGTATTTCAGGATTATATCCAAAAAGATCCGAGGACCTGTTTTATTAACCAAATAAACTGAAGTTAAAGAAATGTTCAGATAGCAATTCGAACTCTAGAAGCGATAGAATGCCTTTTAGAATTCCAATTCAGAGCAATTTAATTGAATTAAAGTAGCAAAAACAATGCAAAATAGTAGTTTAAATTTAAGGAAGCAAAATTAAAACTGAATCATTTGTTTTGAAATGTATGACATTTTTATTGTTCTGTATGAATTACCTAAAAAGGTATTGTCATACAAAAATAGGCTATTTTAAATATGAACAATATATGTTCATCATATATAGGGTGAATTAATGTACATTTGGCCATTTATTACCTTTCATTTCAACAACAAAAGTAAATTCAAATTGTATATATTAAATGTTTTTCTCATTTTGGGGCATGATATTTTATGATAAGTAACTGCCATCTTACATTCAGTACAAAAATCACCTCAAAGAATTAATGGAGTATAGGTACTGTCTGTTGTTAATACGTAAAGTCCCCCTGTGGTGAAAATCAAGCTTTTAATGTTGTTTATGTGTCTATGTGGTGTTTTTAATGTGCTTTAAGACAAACCATGAGCAAATTCATAAGTCAAAACAATTGCTGAGTATTTTCTCCTTAAAACTGCAGTGAACCAAAGACAGTCTCAAAAACACGGTTTGAAATCGCTGGTGTTTCTGACGTCACAAACTACCTTGTAACCAATCAGATCAACGTGTGATCGACAACCAGTGGATCTCTGAGCTGGTGTGAGTGAGTGGAGGCGGGGCTAATTTGCATATTCATAGAACTGAGGCAAGGGTGTAGAGTTACATTCAAGCTATTTTAAGGCATGAAGAATGTTTTTCAAAGGAAAAAAATTAAATATGTTAATTTGGTGATCAAAGATGAGTTTTAAGGGATCCAATTATTGACTACAGGGGGACTTTAAATAATTATCAGTAATCCGTTTTGGTCAGTGTTATTTAAAAGAGAAATGTGTCTGACCAGAGACATTTTTTTATTATAAACATCAGGAAACCAATAGCCATAATTAATCAATGTAATTATTGATATTTTTGTATTGTATGTTGGACTAATGCAGTTCTTTTGTTCTTATTGAACTGTGTTGAATTTCTCTTTGAATTGTAGGTCAGTACATTCATCTTCCTGTCATTCCAGTTTAAATTCCATCCTACATTGGGCATGTGGCCAATTCAACTCAAATTCATGAACTAAAAGAGAGGCAACTGTTGTTATAATAATAATAATAATAATAATAATAATAGGAAAACATTTGCCCCACCCTTGCATTTGTCATCTTTTACATATCTGTGACTGATTACTTTGACCTGTCATCTTGAACAAAATAATTATTTGGATGCCACACTTAGGCTAATTATAGGCTACACTTCATCATTACATTGGAATTTGATACAATACCAAATCGAGAGTCACCTGCAGGCGCAATTTTTAAAACTACCTTCAATTTCTGATCTGAGCACATTTTGCAAGGACTTTTAATCAACTTGTGTGTCATCTGAGCCAGTTCCTAAATTGTGAATTCGGCTCAGCCCAAATCGTAGGAGTAATGCCCCATCTGCTGCTCACTTTGTGCGCTGCAAGGTTCCTGCTAAGATTTAAAAAAGACGTCAGTAAATAGCAACGTGTATGAATCTTATTGTTACACCCACCTTTTACCTAAATCAGGCCCGGAGGGTACAGACACACCTTGGATGGCAGCTGACAACATCTTATAGTCTCGAGTTTCCGCAGGTATAAAAATATATCCAATGCCCTGTGGTGAAAACGACTTTAGTCATTTCCCCCTGAAATAAATCAGCAAACCAGCAGAGGGCAACGTTTCAAATTATAATTCATAAGTAGCAAATGAGAAGGCCTGTTACCGGGTCACGTGGCACCTTGTCGAACCCGTCTTCGTAATAAGCAGCAATGGAGTTCTTGAGGGAGTTGGTGGTGAAGCCGTAGAAAGACGTCTTTGTCCCAACATCGTCTTCAAAACCTTTGATGACTGCCCCATTAACTCTAAAAAATCATTAAAGTTATCATTAGCATCATTGCGCTGTCATAGCAGTACTAATCCAACTAATAATATAAAGAAAAGGGGGAAATGCCTCTGAAAGTGACAAAAAATGCCTTATATATTTGTTATCAGTTTTCTAAAAAATTATAATATTTCATGATTTTTTTTTATCTAATAATTGGTTTAGTGTAAGTTAGATCAGGGATTTTCAATCTTTTAAATATCCCCAAAATATGATTATTTTCCTGTGAGGGACCCCCATCCTAAAATTTAAAAAAGGCATCTATAAAGTTTCTTGTATCAAGACCCAATTTGTACTGTGGAAAATAAGAAAAAACATAATTATGTCAAAATATGATTTGGAAAATACTTAATTTCTATTAGGTTACATTATATTTGTTTCTACCCATTACTGTACTGTTAGATGTATTTATTAATTTGTTAACTCATTTACTTATTTTACTCTAATTTCTGTTTATTCATGTTTAATTTAATGTAAACCTTTTTGTTTTTTACACTGTTATAGCTACAGAGATCTGAATAATCCAACATAAGGACAGTTATTCACAATGCATTCTAGCAAGGAAATGTTAGATTATATGTTTATATAATATATATATAAATATATAATAAATAAGAATAAATAGTACTTTTATAAAATAAAATATAAAATGACACATCTTTAAATTGATTTAACTATATCTATTAGGGTTGATGCATCAGTTACTGATGGCATTATAGAAAGGCTCTATTCACTGATTGTCATGATTGGTTTATTCCAGAGATGATGTGGTTGGTCATGTGATCTCAACATGTCCACCCCCATGAGGTGACCCACTCCAAGTAAAATAAAAAATAAAATAAAACTGGTTTTACTGGGCTACTTATATGACATCAGTGTTGGGTAAGTTACTGTAAAAAAAGTAATTAATTACTAATTAAATCTTCAACAGTGTAATTAGATTACTGTAATTATTCTCTCAATATTAAGTATTGTATAATTACTTTCTAAATCCCATTTCAATCTCGACCAAGATAGACATGAAACGGCTCTTTTAATTCTTTCAAGTAAATAATATAAAAGTGCATAAATTATTCTTTAACTGACCAAAGTTTCAAAACTCAAAAATGTAACAAAAACTCTCAGGAAACTCTATCTCAAAAACAGGAACGGAACATCCAACTAAGACGAAAACCGATCAACGAATGTCTGAAAACAAGCACAAACACACAAGGCTGAAGCTATCAAAAAAAAAAAAACAAGTAACAGGTGTACAAACTAATCCAATCATTGAAAAACCATGGAAACATAGGAAACAAAGGAAGAACAAACCCACCAAAAACAAACACAAGACCAGAATCCCTCATAACAGTTACATTAAAAACATACATTTTATCATTAGATGTTAAAACAATTAGACAATGTTAAATCCACTATTGTTTTATATAGAATTGTTCTATGGTCTATACAATATTTCATGCAATTACATTAGAAGTAACTTACAGAAAAATTAAGAGTAATCCCTTACTTTACTTTTTCAAGGGAAAAGTAATTAAATCACAGTAATGAATTACTTAGTAACGCATTACACCCAACACTGTATGGTTTTAAACATTTCCCACAAAAGTATAGGCTAATTTATTCTTATAAGCTGACTTAAAAATAAAGGTTCTTTATTGGCATCAATGGTTCCATGAAGAACCTTTAACATCCATGGAACCTTTCAATTCCACAAAAGATTCTTTATTTTAAAAAAAAAAGGTTCTTTAGATTATTCAGATGTTCTTTACTCTAATAAAAGAAATGGTTCTTTGAAGAACTGTTCACTGAAAGGTTCTTTAGGGAACCAAATAAGGTTTTTCTATGTCATCGCTGCAAAAACCCTTTTGGAACCATTATTTTTAAGAGTCTGGAAATGTTACTCCAAACCGCTGTGATAGAAATGATTTTGACATCAAAAGATTACACACTTCATCTTAAAAATGTTCATTTTTATGAAACTGAATATCAGAAGGCAGCTCGTTTGCTGTTCTAATAGAAGGCACAACAAACCTGAAAACATAATCGTGACTGTCTATGACTTTCCCCTGCCCGGATCCTTTGAGGATTCCTCCGTTACCCACCACGGCACAACGCACACATGCGTCTGGCGTTTTCCGCTCAAACAGACGACTGTTGCCAGGGTGTGAAAGCAAAGAAAGAGACTTGCCAATTTCTGGAAAACAAAGATGCTTTGATAACTTTTGTGGTTTTATTTTGTTTCCTTGTTTGTGGTGCTATTGCTTTACAGTGACTACGGGTTTACCATGGAAAGGCTGGTCCTTCCATCCGTAAGGCAACGGCTCATTCCGGAGCGTTTGCCAATGTGAGTAAATAAAAGAATCCCGCCACTGCAGAACAGGCACCGAGAAGCTAAAATGCTTTTTCAGACTGTCTTCGTACTTTATGACACGTCTCAAAGAGCAGGCTGGCACTTCCTCTTCAGCGATATCGTTTTCAATCCAGCTTACTTTCGTAGCCCTGCAGAGCAAAGCAGATCGAAACATGAGAAAGTCTTTCTTTAACAAGAGGGGAATTATATGAATCAATAAATAGGGTAGCCTATATGTGACCCTGGACCACAAAACCATGTCACGTGAGTCAATTTGTTTAAATTGAGATGTACACATCATCTGAAAGCTGAATAAATAAGCTTTCCAATGATGTATGGTTTGTTATGACAATATTTGGCTGAGATACAGCTATTTGAAAATTATGCAAAAAAATCGAAACATTGAGAAAATCACCTTTAAAGTTGTCCATTTATGTTGGCGATTGTGTTGCATCCACTCACAAAAATACATGTTTTATATATATTTACGGTAGGAAATTTACAAAATATCTTCATGGAACATGATCTTTACTTAATATCCTAATGATTTTTGGCATAAAAGAAAAATCAATCATTTTGACCCATACAATGTATACCCGTGCGACCTGTGACTGCTTTTGTGATCCAGGGTCACCCCATTAACTCTTACATACCGGAACACATTCCTGTATATAACCATTACCTCCAGTTTGTCAATGTTAATGGGATATGAATGCCATTGCATTTCAGCACATTTAGAAGAAGAGTAGAAATTAAATTCATGGTTCAAATCCACACTGTTGACTATTGAAATTAGCGAAAGATTCCATCTCGAGTTTGCCTAACCAAATCAATGGCCTTCTTGTGTCTGAAGCCGGTTAAGATAACACTAGACTATGATGTGGGACTCGGCAATGAACAGTCACGCATAACCTGATTTTGTCAAGTAAAACATGTTCCTGCATCAACAACTTTGTTGATCCTGCAACAACATTCCAGTCAACCAGCCAGATTTGAAGGAGAAGTTTAAAGTTAATGTCAAGTTTAGGCTTACAGACAGGGTTAGGTGCTTCAACATCAGAATTATTCACCATCATTCCCTCTGATTTTAGGGATGATTTATGGTAAGGTTAGGTTGAGCTGTAGGGATAAGGCTATACATTTTCAGACAGGAATGTTGTTCCATGATCAACAAAGTATGTTGACCCAGGAACATGTCTAACTCGGCAAAATCACAATGTCACATTTATACTTAAATATCACATTTATACTTATACTTGTTACAAAATAACAGAGACATTCCACCCCACTTTGCATGTGTGCAAATCATTGATGTTTTGGGTTGGAGGCTATGAGAAAACAGTATAAGAACTATGGCATGCAGTTAAAAACTAAATTTAGCTTGAGGCGTATCTGTGTGTCAACACCTTTGCCTCAAGGTAAAAATCTAAAGATTGAGTAAACATCAAATCATGGTGAAGCAATCATTACAACTGTTCGTATATAATAGTATAAGTTAAATTCGCAACTTTGGATGGAAACCTAGCTAGCTACTGTCGCTCGCGTCGCCAGATCCACATTGAAAAAGAATTAAGAATTTGCATTATGCGTTATCTATGTCAAAGTTTTTGTAGTTTTGATTTTTCAAATGCACTTTTTATTTTAATAATTATTTTAATTTTGGTGATCAATTTTCAGTAGTAAACTTCCAGTACACATTTCTAATAGTTTTAGTTTCAGTAATGGTTTTGATAATTTCAGTTTAGTTTAGTTTAGTTTATTTATTTTTAAATAAGCCACTCTATTACTAATTCGTTTTAGCCTGTATATATGTATCTTTTCCATATTTTAACTCATGTTTTAGTTGTTACAGTTAGTGAAGGAAGCAGCAGAACTTTGACAGTTTAGATTACACTGATTGTAAGAGCCATTATGCTCTATAAGTGTCTGTTGTAGTTCCACTGAAGGGTGGAGTATGGGTTTAGGGTATATACGTAATCAGAGAGCAGGAGACGTTTGGTGTAATGAGGAAGCAAACAATTTTTGACCGTGTCAGGATCATGTAAGGACATGCTAACTGGTGATTGCAATGTGTTTGATGAAATAAAGAAGATAAATGCAGTATTGGACTGGAAGTGTATTTGTTTGGAACCACGTGTCATAGCCCTACAAACACCTCTAAGTGACAAGATGGTAATTTGTCGCTACACTGATAATTATAACCTTTGCGGTAAGAAATCATGTTGTGTTTTTTCAAAAGAATGACAGTCAAGAAGAATGAATGTGCCTTTTGTCAATCATTCACTCTCAGAAAAAAAGGTACAAAAGCTGTCACTGGGACAGTAGCCTTCAAAAGGGTTCTAATATGTACCATTTAGGTACTAATATGTACACGTTTGGTACCAATATGTACATTTTAGGGACTTATATGCACTCTTTAGGTACAAAGGTGTACCTTTTGAAAAGGTACCGCCACAGTGACAGCTTTTGTACCTTTTTTTCTGAGAGTGTTGTTGGGAACAGGTTACACAGAACCAAAGCTGCCTGTGAACCAGAAGATTTATTTACATAAAAGACATATGAAATGTTCACGCACATTGCCCAGAAAATGTGTTTGTACTCATGTGAACTCATTAATAATGGAGTAGATTTGGTTTGAACATCGGTGGCTTGACGTGTGAAGCGTTTTAATATTTTTTTGCTATTCTTTTTTTTTTTTTTGCCTTATTGCCTTATAAAAATGTATCAAAAAACTTTTAAATATGTAATTTGTTTTTTTAGTTTTTTAAGTGATAAAATTATTGACATTATGCAAAGTTTATGCAACTGGCCCCAGGTCTATTTATGAAGTAATTAATTTAAACTATGTGCCAATAATGATTTATTTTAAAATATGCACATTCACTCTTATTTATTCATGTCTAATAACCTAGATGTAAAAAAAGTTTCTTGCCACGTCACATTCAGTTATGAATTACATGAATTATGTAAATAATAGCGTATGATCAATTTAAAATGGTGAAATTTCTTTTAAAAAAAGTTGAGAAGTTTGCATCACTGGATATTACTGTCTGTCGCTGAACATTTCTCGTAAAACCATTGTCAAATATTAGCCTAAATGTTTAGCTACTTAGGGGTCATTGACACAGTTTTCAACTAAAAGCTTTTTATGCGTTTTGACCATACATTTATGAGACCATGTAAAATAGTCTGTCTACACAGTTCATAAACGGGTCATTCCTGGTACGCGGTGACTTTCCTGTCCCAATGATTTATTTACTCATATTTTCTCTAAAATGAGTCACATATTTATAATAAATGGCTTAAATTATAGATTTAAATATTCTTTACCATTTAAACAGAGATAATAGACATTAAAAATACTATTTTGTATTTTACACAATTTTAATTGATGTATGCATTCAATTTGATCATGTCCTCAGTGCACAACTTATGCAAGAAATATAAACCATGAAATGACAAAAAGCCTCTAATCACACATATAAATCATGTGAAAATATAGGTCTTTTTCTTTAAATTTTCTTTAATTGCTGTGTCCCTGAAGTCATCTTCCACCCTGTTAGTATGTACTTTCTGCCTTCCAAATCCGACTGCAATTTCATTGAGACCATCTTTTTCCCGCTGGAATTCAACTGTACAAACTGAGGTAAGCTTCAACTCTCACTCCTAACTTTTTTTTTAGTTTTTGAAATGTTATCCTGCTTGTCCCACTCTTAAAGTTCCACCCTGTTAGGCTATGTTATTGAGAATGTTTGTCCTATCAAAAAAATGTAAAAACAAATCTGACATAGTTATAAAAGTTCTGTTCATCTGTAGAAGGTTAGCTAGCTAAATGTTGATCACTCAAAGAGCTATGACTAACTTAGCTCAGAATTTTCCACCCTGTTAGGTCTATAAACCTAACAGGGTGGAATGTGAAACTAACAGGGTGTAAATTCTAATAAAATGTTGTATATGTTTGTTAATCTAGTTAATTCAAATGAATTATAGTATCTTTATCTTTAATCAAATATTAATAAATAAAAATTAATTTTAAAAAGATAATTTAATTTATCATGTTTGTCTTCTCTAATTTGTAAATATTTCTCTAGCCATCTGAAGAGAGAATTGTTTTGCCACCATGATTGACTGTGATAAGGAACCACATGGCTATTTTTTTGTGTCCCTCCCCCAAAGGAAATTTGGATCTTTTTTATTTTATTGTTTTGAAACAGTAGGCTATTATATAGGCGCAGTTCCACACATTACTTATGGCAAACCATGCAGGACAATGACAAAAAGCTCATCCACGGAATCTTTTAACACTGGTGTTCCACCCTGTTATATTCCGTTCCACCCTGTTATATTCCGTTCCACCCTGTTATGCTCCTTTCCACCCTGTTAGACAAGTCATTTTAATATTTTGTGAGGTGAGGAGCACGAACAGCATATATATGTTTTTGAGCCAATGTTTTGTTTTTTGTTTTTTGTTTTTACCGTAGGCTACTATTTGCAAAATGTTTTTTTATTATTTACCGTACTATTTGCTGGATTAATAATCAATGTCGAAATAAAATGAATCTGCAGAGTTTTGCATTCAATGGCATGTAAAGGGAACCATTGACACAGAGAAGAAAGAGTTAAAACGCTTCACGTGCGCTCGCGCTCATGACCGCTATAGCCTACTGAACATCTGAAAACAAACAACGATCAAATGCACATTGATAGATCTTCTTCTGTCTGTTCTCCAAAACATGTAATCAAATGTGTATTTCTGCAAGCGTGTTTAAACTGGTTAACTGTGTTTAAGGCAGACAAAGTCATTTGTTTTTCAAGACGAGTTCCCACGCCACTGCGCAATAGCCTACACACAAATTACAGCGGGATAGTGGGTGTTCATTTCATAAACTGTGAACAATGGCTTATTTAATGAATAAATGTATTTATATGTCCGTAGTGGTATCGTGGCGTAGGCTAATAATCAGTTTGGCTGTAAAATGTATTTGAAATTAAATCGAATGTATCGTCCTGTGAAATCATTCATTCACAGACAGCAAGATGTTCAACTAATATGATTTTCATCGCTGGCAGTGGCGGATCTACGGGGTGGCAAAGGGTGGCAGCTGCCACCCCTGGGATACAGTCTTGATTTGTAAGAGCACTCTTCCCTTTGATTAGCCTAATTTTGATTTTAGTAAAGACAAGAACAGCTTAATAAAAAATATAAAATATTGTTTGTATCCATAACGTTTAACTGATGGCCGACGTTACGTTACAACACACAATACAGTGCCAGTTAGGAGATCGTTCATTTGATTAGCTAAGCAGTCCTATTAAATCCAGTTCCTCTCAGATATCACAGCAATGAAACCAGGTTACAACTGGGGAAATAACAAATACAATAGGATTAAGTATGGGCGTTAATAGTTGGGAGAAAATATGATGCGTAATAATGATTAGATCTGCATTTGGTCTTAAAGAGGCAGCAGTCTAATAATCCTGCTGACGATTGCTCCATTAATGTGAATCAAATAACAAAAGGCAAAGAAAAAATCAGTTGCAGCTCTTTAATGATATAAGCTTTAATCTATCTATGATAAACTATGCAGTGTTATTTTAAATCTGACTTTATTAGATGTCTTTTTAGCCCATATTACTCCTGAAAAGTAATGTCAGTAGACATTACTGAAATTAAAGCACTGGATATATAATTTGTATATTTGTTTAATTGTATACTTTTTTTGTTTGACCATGTGTTTGTACTTTGTTTTTTGGTGTCCTATGTCTTCTGAATATAAAACACAAAGGCCTGCACCCTTCTGCATAACGTATGTTTTATTTGTTTTGTTAAAGCATTGCTTTTTCTTTTGGTATAGATATTTATTTTACATTTCAAAATATAAAACAATATTAATTGTGTGCTAAATCTCACCCCCTTTTTTTTTTAATAGGCTATAACAAAAAGAACCGATAAGAATACCGTTAAAGTACCGGATCAATAAGGAGTATTGGTAAGAGTAGTAATAACGAATGATACCTATCCCTATTGGCAGCAACAAATTAAAAGTTATGGCCAATTTAACTGTGATTAAATTCAGTATAGGCTATATACGTCTGCCATATTTTGCCACCCCTCAAAAATTCCTGCCCCCCTCTCGCCACCCCATAAATATTTTTCTAGATCCGCCCCTGATCGCTGGCAAACAATATGATGCATTTGCAGATTTGCTTTCACTTGACTTCACTTGAGTTCTGTTTTAATGCAGGAGGGTGTTTTTTATTTTATTTTTACTTTTTATGTTTCATGCTTCAAGCAGCTGTGGTTTAACCTCTTACTCAGTTATAGCTATGCTTTTTATTTCCTCTTTGCAGTGTAAATGAGTAGTACCTATAATTCAAGCATAAGGATACGTACTTGGAATGTAAAGGGTGTCAATAATGTTGTTAAATGGAAAAAGATCCTAAATATTTTGAAAAGAGACAAAATTAATATTGCTCTACTACAAGAAACCCATTTAAATGATCTGGAACACCAAAAATTTGGCAGAGACTGGGTTGGACAACTTTATTATTCATCTTTCTCCTCCAAAAAGCGTGGTGTAATAATACTGATCCACAAAAATTTACCATTTCAACTACAAACAAGCTACTCTAATAAAGAAGGTAGAATGGTCATAATAAAGGGATCAAAAATTAACATTGTCACTACTAGTGACAATAGATGTTTTGATATCAATTTTTATTATTTTTTTACTATAGCAATTTAATTGATCTCAATAATAGACATTTGCACTTAAAACCATGTAATTACTGATATAAAAAAAATGATGATCTGTACTACAGTAGTCAACATTTGAAGTGGATCAAAACCTTTCATCAAAGTTATACATGAATTTTGAACAATACCCGTTCTTGTCTTAGTGTGTGCCTGTACTGACCTCTGAAATGGGCTCCAGTCCTCTGATGACAACAATACCAGCAAATTCCAGAAGATAAAGCAAACACATACAGCCATAAAAGATCTAACAAACCCCAGTTTCATGTTGCGACCGCACAGTGTGCGATAAATGTGTGAAAAGACCGCAGGTAAGTTCTTCATAATGACAAGCAAACAGTGGCCTTTCATCAAATGCTTTGAACCCCCTCTAACATTTGTAGCATCTAAACAGTTGCACAACCAGTTTTACAACACGGAGCAAATTTGTGGGAAATTTCACGTCACCTTTGAGCTGGAAATAGTCACACAAAGAAATACATTTCACATGATGCAAATGAATCCACTGTTGTGATTAAATGACAAAGAGAGACTCTGAAAAATTTTAGGATGAACCTGAGATTCAGGTTCTCTTGGTTCCTGATGCGTTCTCTCTTCATGCGTTACCTTTCACCAAAGCTTTTTCATACCGATATATGATATCTGTATAGGGCATTTAGGACCAAAATAACTACATTACGTATATGTTTTGTAGAAACCGGTTGCATTTATGAAAAGTATAACAATGCTCAAAAGCAGAAAGAAATAAAAGCCTGTGTGCTTTGGTGTTAAACTGTAGGCTACTTAAGGCCAACTGAATTAACATGTGACATACTAAGTTTGCATTCAGAAAGGTAAAACAGTGTAAATCTTGAGTATAGTGCAGCCTGTGTTGCTCTCTATTTAAAAAAGTAAGAGTCAAAAAGAAATATCATTAGTTAAGTTCAAAGCTGGCTGTTAAATGCAGTGAAAACAAATCTTAATGCCAGTCCACACAATGACTGCCACGGTGGCTGTGTAAATCCAAAAGACAGAATGAACAATGCGAGGTTAGCTTTTGATAAACACTGACGAAATCGGCACACGTCAGTCAATAAAGAATTGAGGGCTTAAATAGACCGTTGGAATGATTAATGGAACAAGAGCTGCGTAACTAAACCTGAAACCACGGGAACAAATGAATAATGCAAACTCTGTGACAGGGAAAACCATGCAAACAGAACATGACAATGTTGTGAACTGGACAACTAGACGAGACTAGACTAGACACTGGCATGCTATAAAGAATTATGTGTGATAGTTATGAGACCATTTAAAATAGTCTGTCTACACAGTTCATACTTCCACTTGTGCCATTCCATAGTTTTGATGATGTAATTCTATAATCACTATGATTATTACAGTAGCCTACATACTACACATAATTCTAATGTGTGGTAAACAGTAATAATAAAAGTCGGGCAGGTTTGAAACATTAGACGGGTGCTGTGCGATGCTGGGTTATTATAGTTACTGAAACTAAAGTTATAACCATGATCATTTTTGTAGCTTGAAATAAAATAAAGGTTTACTGAATTATATATATATATATATATATATATATATATATAAAAGTAGTGATTGTGATGCGGTATGTGTCAAAATGACGTGTCAAATATGATTTATGACCCCCCCAATCGGACCACCCACATCATGCCCACCCACGACCTTTGACCCTGGGTCATCCTCTGGGGACCAATATGACCAATGACCGGTGGATATTTGGAATACCTATGTTGATTTGTGTTGATTGATTATGTTGAACACTAGGGGATCCCTTTGTCCCTTTGATCAAATTTGAAGATTTAGACTATTGTCTGATATCAGGTTGGGTCTGTGTGCCTCCCTCCCGTCTCCGCATTCCAGCACTGGGGGATTGCTGGGAACAGTGGAAGTGAGAAAAAGAGGTTTTCTAATAATGAAATTAAGGAAAAATTTAACACACACACACACACACATACAAACACACACACTATAATTATTGTAATTATGCATCATTTGTAGTTATTACTATAGTAACTACGTGTAACGTGTAACAAGGACACTGTAAAATAAAGGGCTACCGAAAAATGTAACTACAGTTAAGAGAAGAGACTACATGAGAAGGAAGAGAAGAAGCGAGACAAATGAGAGAAAAGAAAAGATAAGCTAACAAACGAGACAAAATGAGAAGAAATGAAACAAGAAAGCATGAAATGAGAAGAAAATATATGAGACAAGAAGAGTTGAAAATGAGAAGAGAAGAGAGTGAATGTGAGGAGAGGGAGGTGTAGGTAAGAGGAGAGGAAGGCTTCATGTAGAAGAGGGAGACTTAAGTCACACACACACACACACGTATATTTCACACTAACTAAAGTTGAAAAACATTCTGTTCTTTTAAAAGTATATAAATGAAATTAATATATCACTCGATATAAAAAAATAAATATCTTGCTAGTTTTAGTGAAACAAGTTTTAGGTAACACTTTATTTTAGAGTGTCCTGGTTACATATGTTACATGTACTTACCATAGTAATAACAATACATTTTGCATAATTACATGCAACTAACCCTCAACCAAATCACAATGTCACAATGTTTTTTTGTTTGTTTTTTTGGGTTTTTTTTAAGAAACCCGAGGACTCGACATTGCTCTTATTTAGATGAAGTTGTCGGTAACACTTTACTTGAAGGGGTGTGCATAAGACTGAATATGAAGGAGGTTTTATGCATGTTTATGACAACTGTCATTAAGTGTCATTCGCTCAATTATGTACTTTTTAATGCAAATATGACATTGTTTGAGATGTCTTTGTTATGACAACTTGACATTACCAAGACAACATAACCTGTTATAAATGTGTCATAAACATGACATAGCAGATTAATCATCAAACTTAAGACACTACTTAGCTTTATGGGTTAACATTACATTAAACTGGCATGTGGTTGGTCTTGACATTGGCTGTCATGAGGCCATTATAACTGTGTCATGAATATATTTCTGACCACTTTTTTCCAGTATTCCAGTATTAGTTATAAAATAATTTGACAGTATTAACACTTAATGACATTTTATTGACAAATTAAATTTGTATCACTGTAGTTGAGGTCAAGAAAAATATTCATGACACTGTTATAAAATTATTTGACAGAGTATTAACACTTAATGACAAATTCAATTTGTACCACTGGAAAAAAAAGTGGTCAGTAATATAATGTAATGTTAACCAATATAGCTAAGGAGTTTCTTAAGTTTGATGATTAATCTGCTATGTCATGTTTATGACACATTTATAACAGGTTATGTTGTCTTGGTAATGTCAAGTTGTCATAACAAAGACATCTCACACAATGTCATCTTTGCATTAAAAAGTACATAATTGAGCGAATGACACTTAATGACAGTTGTCATAAACATGCATAAAACCTCCTTCATATTCATGACATGTGTCATGTCATGATTATGGTGTCGTCATGTCAGTCTTATGCACACCCCTTCAAGTAAAGTGTTACCAAGTTGTCTCTTTTAGAAAATCACCACACATTCAGAGACGAGATGTGCCTCTGTGGTCCATGACGCTGCATTAGTAAAGTTTGTCTTGAGTGAATATTTCATTTTACTCGTCTTAATTCAAAGCATGCACTTACTTTTTCTACGGTCTGTTATATTATATTATATTATATTATATTATATTATATTATATTATATTATATTATATTATATTAATATATAATTTTTACATTGTATCTCCCGAACTATCCTTAATCGGTGTGGAAACACACAGGGTGAAACCCTTTACTGAGAATATACTATCGGTTATCTAAAATGTTGAATTTTAAAATGTTAGCATTTGTTGATGCGACAGGCTGTCTGTCTGCTGATCGCATGAAGAGACTTTGGGGAGAGCTGATGATACTATAGCAGGAAGCATGACCTCTGACCCCCTCCATTTTAGAGGGTATTAAAGACCCTACAAGTTGGTCCTTAATTTCAGAAGTGTAAATTATAAAACAGCATTTTTCAACCGAGTGAATCCACACATGAGAGGTCTTCAGAAGTCGTGTCTTCTGGGGTCAATGGGTCTCCTGATAATATTTAATTTCCCTTAAAAACAGAAGATTAAGCTACATGACACTAGTTCCCCCCAAAAGCAAATACTGTATGTTTTGTATTACACTTTTCAAAGGATAATCTTGCTTTAAAGTTAGAATAAAAAGGTAAAACCAAACTTATCTTCATACCTGGTGTGTTCTCACACAATGCCATTAACGGGTCCTTTTTAGTTTATAAATGTACTTTTCTTATTTCTACAAATATTCATGCTACTTTTATCAGGCTGATAAATATGGAGTCATTACATGATGAAACAAGAGAATTATGCTATCAAATACGTCTGTGTCACGGAGCCATCCACGTCATCACTCGCCCACTGATCATTACACCAGATCAGTCACCTGATTTCTGATCATCAGCACCTGCACATCATGATTGCACTCACTACTTCAGTCACAGTCTCCCTCACCTCAGTGTCTGGTTTCGTCTCTCGACGCTACAGACTCACCTTACCTGTATCCCGACCTGAAGATACTTCCCTGTTGTCCTGTGTTTCCGTCGTCATCATTCTACAGACATTGTTCACAGTCAGCAAAGTGTCCACCTTATCAGTCATCGCACTCAAGTGTTCCTGCATCGCTCTCTCTGCACTCAATGAACTTGTTATTTGTTTACATCTGCCTTGTCTCCTTCTATGGATGTGACAGTCAGACACAATGTTTTTAAGAAAAAGCAGTGGTTTAAAATACAACTAAACCAGATGTTTTTTCTTTTGACAAACCTACACTTCAAATAATTTCCCCCATGGTGTTTAACATCCAAGAGCTGAAGTAGTTATTTATGCAAAAAAAAAAAAAAAAAAAAATTGTATTAAGAAAAAAGAACAACAACAATACAAATGGGCCTAGTTTAAGTTGACATAAACAAAACGCTCCCAGATCCTCCCATAAGTTGTAATAAACATTTCAGTCAGATTTGTTAGAGGGACTGTACCACATTATTGTAATGCAATCACGTTTGTGGACTAACGTTACCCGTCCCTTGTAAAGGCTATGGTTAAAATTCAGGTATAATCTTTATGCAACAATTACGAGTGCACAATTTACTACAGAAGTGTGTACGGTGTATAAGAAAAGAGACATTTAGCTGTAACGAATACATAATACAGAAACTCTCTCTCCTGATCTTTTGTAAAAGTTTGTAATCTTGATTGGAAATGATTTTTCCCCCACTAACAGACGACACCGTTTACATCATGTTTCTTTGTATAGTTCTTAGACGAAGACTACTCCTTGAGCACTGTCAAACAGGCATAGGAATTAATGCATGAGAAAATTACACACACTCCTTCTACATTAGAGTGTTTAAACTGATATTCAGGTCATCTTTCTGGTCCGTCTACGAACTGGTCACAAGACACATAAACGCCCCACTGTTGTGTAAGGTGTAGGGGTGTTGTCATCAGGAAGCCGTGAAAACTATGTAAATTACAGTCATGATGCAAGAGAAGTAGCAACAAGTAGACAGACCAGAAAGATGGTGGGTAGAAGTGGGTATATCTGCTTTTGGGTGACTTGTATAAGTTTGAGAGTCACTATCTGCATCTATATATCTGTCTTAGTTGACTTGCATAAGTTAAAGGTCAATATATACATAATTTAACCTGATGTTCGTTAAGTGAACTTCCTCATGTGTATTTCTCTAGGGAGTATAAGGGATTATTGTCGTTCCTGCTTTCCTAAGGAGTGAAATGTGTTATCAGTCTGTTATGGTGTGCTGCTCTTCTGATAATGAGCTCAGGCCTTCTTCAGCCTTGAAGAGAACTGTTGTTCGTTAGTATTGTGTGTGTGCGTTTGACGTTCATGGCAGGTTCTGAACTCTGTGATGTACGACTTATGGACTCGAAAACACCACTCTCCGACCCGGAGAGGTCACCGCGGACTTAAATCTCGGAGTTGGGCGACAACTGTTCTGATTAACGACGGTATACCCGCTTATCTATCTGCTATGGATTATCGTTTAGACTTTATGTTCTCTTAGCCAATCAGAAGTGAATGTTTATGTAATGCATGCCTTGGAAAAGGTATAATTGGTGTAAGATTTTTTTGTGTAAGGTAGAGTTAAGACTGGTTCATACGGGACGATTTTAAAATTGTCGGCCGATTTTCCAAACCAAACCAGACCCCACACACGGGGATAAAAAAATCACGGGTCTAACAGTTTTGGTCGTACAGTGTGTGGTGCGCAGCCACACGGCAAAATCAACACATCACACACAAACCGATTTGACTCCCGAGCATTCCCAGGTCAGAAGGGAAATCTCGCAAAATACCTCGAGATCAAACGTGACTTCAGAGTAAACAATCATGGCGGACGAAGAGGATGCAGTGGCAATAGTTTGTAGTTTGTTTTTAACCGAAAAAAAAAACGTTATCAAAAGAAAAGACGATGATCTCCGACGTCCACCGGACTTTCTGGTGCGCCATGCCGCCGGCTGTTTTGATTATGTTTCCCGGTGCTTCCTCGCCGCCTCGTCACCTCGCTTTCTGATTGGCTACACGCCACAGTCCACAGGCTGCGTGCTCGTTTGTTCCCTGGGGACACCACACACGAGAAGAAATCGGGCCAAATAAATCCAACATGTTGGATATCCCCGATTTGAGATCGGAGCGGTCCCGACGTCCTTCCGAGCAGACGAGAGCAGTCTTAACACACCACACACGGCAGGAATATCTGATCAGATTATTTTACGATAATCTGAGCATCCTTAAGATTGTCGGAACGGTAAATCGGGGCTAAAATCGGCCTAATTATCCTGCCGTGTGAACCAGGCTTTAGCTTGCGACCTCCTCATGAGACTTTGACGCTGGCTCTACCAATTTAACTGCAAACTATTATTCAGTAAATTTGTACTTATTTGATTGAACTTCACGACACCTGGTCTTCTTTCATCATATCTGGTCCTGGGTCTGACAACTGTACCCCCCTCTCCAGACATGCATTACATAAACATTCACTTCTGATTGGCTAAGAGAACATAAAGTCTAAACGATAATCCATAGCAGATAGATAAGTGGGTATAACGTCGTTAATCAGAACAGTTGTCGCCCAACTCTGAGATTTAAGTCCGCAGTGACCTCTCCGGGTCGGAGAGTGGTGTTTTCGAGTCCATAAGTTGTACAACACAGAGTTCAGAACCTGCCAAGAACGTCAAACGCACACACACAATACTAACGAACAACAGTTCTCTTCAAGGCTGAAGAAGGCCTGAGCTCATTATCAGAAGAGCAGCACACCATAACAGACTGATAACACATTTCACTCCTTAGGAAAGCAGGAACGACAATAATCCCTTTTACTCCCTAGAGAAATACACATGAGGAAGTTCACTTAACAAACATCAGGTAAAATTATGTATATATTGACCTTTAACTTATGCAAGTCAACTAAGACAGATATTTGCGGATATATAGATATAGTGACTCTCAAACTTATACAAGTCACCCAAAAGCAGATATACGCAACACCTGGGTGCAGAGTCCTTTTAGCCACTCTCTGAATCCCAAGAGAGTTATCGTCAAAAGGCCTTGCGTGTGAGCACAACCCAAGGGCACACATTGGAATGCACCTAAAAGAAAATGGTTAAACACTTACTATGAATACATGGATATACTTGATTATTGAATTTTTAATAAGAATATAGTAATCATTTTAAAAGGATACATAGATTTAAATTGAAGAGACATGGGATTCTGACCCAACCCTTCACTCTCATGTGTGGATTCACTCGGTTGAAAAATGCTGTTTTATAATTTACACTTCGGAAATTAAGGACCAACTTAGGGTCTTACTCTTTAATACCCTCTAAAATGGAGGGGGTCAGAGGTCATGCTTCCTGCTATAGTATCATCAGCTCTCCCCAAAGTCTCTTCATGCGATCAGCAGACAGACAGCCTGTCGCATCAACAAATGCTAACATTTTAAAATTCAACATATATTTTGAGTAGATAACCGATAGTATATTCTCAGTAAAGGGTTTCACCCTGTGTGTTTCCACACCGATTAAGGATAGTTTGGGAGATACAAGAAAAGTAAAAATAATATATTAATATAATATAACATAGCTACCGTAGAAAAAGTAAGATCATGCTTTGAATTAAGAGAGTAAAATGAAATATTCACTCAAGACAAATTTTATTATGCTGGATCACAGAGGCACATTGCGTCTCTGAATGTGTGGTGATTTTCTAAAAGAGACAATTTCATCTAAATAAGAGCAATGTCGAGTCCTCGGATTTCTTAAAAAAACAAAAACAAAAAAACATTGTGACAAACTTTGACAACGTGTTTCATGTTGCATGGACAAAAATACTGCTTGAATATTTTTGCATAAATAAGATCTAAGACGACTAAGCTCTGCTTTTGCTGTATCTTGGGGGATACAGTCATTTAACAGGCTGTAGGGGGAAGGGCCACGGGGGGAGGGGCATTATGTGGTTGCAGTTGATGAAAAACACTGATGGGGTGATGGGTCATGTAATCAGGTCATGTAACTTTATGCCAACATTCCAAACATTTGTATCAAAATCCAAAATGGCAGCATACGTGGACAAAGACACTGGCCATGAGGTAAGTGTTTTTATATTTTTCACGATTATGATATTTTAGAGTGATTTTGTTTTAGAAAATAGTTTTTTAAGGATAGTTTTACATCCTTAATGTAAATATAATCTTCTCACAACTTTGATTATCAGGCATTGAATGCCTGTATCCTGGGGGATACATTGCCCATATAAGGGTATTTAACAGGGCTGATCACTCACAGATATTCTTAGATTTTGAGGCCTGTTCTCTACAGATATTGAATAGGATAAAGGTTTACTTTTTTATTTTACTCTCAAATGTGTATTATTGATGAATTCAACATGTACACATGTTTTCAGGGAATTTCTGTCAGCAGTTTCTACAGTACAAGAAAGAGAGAGGTGAAGTCTGTAGTTTCGCCACCTGATGGTTCGTCAGATTCAGAGGAGGGATCCAGTGAGGAAGTCGAGGAAGATGAGCTGTATAGGCCTACAGAGGGACAGTGTGAGGATGACAGCAGCAGTGACAATTTGAATGGCAGCTCTAGTGATGAGGCCGAGGAAGGAGCAAAGCAGAATAAACAAGCAAACCAGAATAAACGAGGGAAGATGTTTAGGTAATTAGATAATTAGGTAATTAGGTAATTAATGTTTAGATGTTTAGAGGAGTATTTCAAATTGTTTAATGTGAAAGATCTAGTGGTTTTGCTGTACATATTGTATCTGTGTGTGTCCACATGATGTGTGTTATGTTATGGTGATGTGTTAGTAAATGAGTGGAGGGAAGAGGGAAGGAACCCCCCTTCCCAATAGTTTCTCTATTTTACACACACACACACACACACTCACTCTCACGCCGACACACACACAAACACACACATACTCAGACACATACTCAGACACAAACACAACAACACACAGGAGTTTGTGTAAAATTGCATATACTTAGGTGGTTTATGTTGAAGATTGGGGAAATATTGATATAATTTTTCCTTTTCAATAGTTGGAGAAAAACTGAGTTTGAGCACCAGTCCGCTGCTACACAAAGCTGCTTCACTGCACCAGATGAGCTCTCCACTCCACTAATGTACATTTTCCACTAATGTACACTCCACAAATTCTTCGACAAGGAGCTCTGAGTCCAGTGAAGATCGCCTTGTGAAAATAAGGCCTGTACTGGACCACAAGTGCATGGAAATGGAGAGTGAGAACCAGTTCTCAATTGATGAAATGATGGTTCCTTACAAAGGAAAAAAAGCTGGAAGTCTGCGGCAGTATCTACCCAGTAAACCCAAAAAATGGGGTATCAAGATCTTTGTCCGCGCTGGTGTGTCTGGATTTGTGTATGACTTCATGGTCTATACAGGGAAGTCTACATTTGATGGCTCTACTCAAACTCAAGGCAAAGAGTTTGGGTTAGGTGCAAATGTTGTGCAAAAACCATCAGAAACCCCTCCGACTGCGTTGTCTACTTCGACAATTTTTTCACATAGTTGAGATTGGTAACACATCTAAACGATTCTATGGGCCTCAGAAGTTTGGGCACTATTCGAAAGAACCGCTTGATGGGTTGCAGCGTAGAAGAAGATCGAGACCTCCTACGAAGAGGAAGAGGCAGCTTCGACTTTCGTGTTGACAACGATGCAAAGCTGGCTGTGGTCAAATGGGCCGACAACAAAACAGTCACTTTGGTGAGCTCCTGTGCATCTGTCAACCCTGTTGGCCAAGTGAGACGCTACTCTAAAGAGGAGAAGAGAAAGATAAGTGTGCCATGCCCCAAGATTGTGTCTGAATACAATACTCATATGGGAGGAGTGGATTTGGCAGATATGATGATTGCCCTGTATCGCACTCCAGCAAAGTCCCATCGGTGGTACATGGGCATATTTTGGCAGATAGTTGACATTGCTGTCAATAACGCATGGCTCCTCCACCGGCGTGATGAAGCAGCTCTTGGTCAGAAACACCAGTGTCTGAAGGACTTTAGGCTGGATGCTGCCAGGGGACTCATCTACCTTGAAAAGCAGAAAAGGGGACGGCCATCCAAAGGAAATGAAGACAATACACCAGAAAAAGTGATCAAACAGTCAAAGGATCCCAGGCCAGTGGATGATATGAGTTATGACAGGATTGACCACTTCCCTATCCTGTCATTGAAAGGCCGATGCAGGATGTGCCAGGATGGGCAGACATCCATCCTGTGTCAGAAGTGCAAAGTGAGGCTTTGCCTGGTCACTGGACAAAATGCTCGCAACTGATTTCTCAGCTTCCATTGCCCATAGAATATATCTGGTGTGGGGCACCACAGGGAAGATGGTAGAATTAAAAAAACAAAACAGGAAAAAGGTGTTTTAAAAATCGGCACATGAACTGTTTAAAAAGTTCTGAAATGTTAAATGTATATCCTACATAGGCAATGCATCTTGGGAGAAAAAGTTCAGTTTTTTCCAATTTTTCTAATGTTGTATGGATAACATGAAAAAATGTAGCTAATTAATTGTTCATTAAATGTTTTAAAAGTTGTCATATGAACTATAATAAAAAAGAATACATTGCAAAATGTTACCCTAAATGGGCAATGTATCTCGGGAGATACAGAGTGTAACTTAGAAAATAAAGGTCATATTTTGGAAAAAATGCATGAACTGTGTCCTTTTAGTCTAGATACATACAAAAATAGCAGTGAATCATTTTTCCATCAAATTTATTTATGCTTGCCCCTTTAAGGGTTAAAATTGTAACGTTTTTGACCAGATGCTGTTTAGTAAAAATACCTTAGGTTAAATTTAAGCAAAATCATTTCTACCACACAGAAGTCTTCTAGGAAGATAAATAGAGGATACATTTTTAATAAATCTTTAAAGATTTGATTTAGATTTGACAGTCTTTTAAATTTTAAAAGATCTAATTTAAACTTTTGGACTCTGGAAAAGGGGGAAAGCAGCAGCAAAAAGTTTCGCTAGAAGCCTTGAATGTTCGGGCCCTGTGAGGGTCCCCTGTTAAACAGAGCGAGCGGTTGGGTGTTTGGGAAGGTGCTGTTGTCTCCATTGATGAAAAAGCAAATAATCAGTTTACAACCGCAGGAGCTTCCAAAGAACGCAGTCTGTTTCCCGTGGGATTGCGCTCTGTGCGGTGATCTCATTCCTGTCTCTCTGTCGCTCTAAGAAACACACATTTTCAGCTTTAAACTCACTGCATTTGTAAACCATTCAACACATTTCCAATAATGGTTTCCAGTTGTATGTGTAATTTGATTATTTGTTCTTATTTTATTACTGACTGCTTACTTGCCTTTAATAATGTTTTACACAATTCACATTAATTTGGCTGGTAGTTTTTGTAGTATCAAGATTGGAATAAAGAATTGATATTTCACTGGTGTCTAAACAGTTGTACCACTGTCCCGATCCTCAGCACTGAACCCTTCTGGAGCCGCTCTAAATATGTGCTGTGCTATTAAATGAAAGATAAAATATGATAGAGCAATAGAATGAACAGTGAAAGTAACAGAAGCTCATGCAATGCATTTTAGCAGGCTTAATTAAGAATGAAAATAATTTAAGGAAATATATATTTGATGAACAAATTAAGCCAACTAATATGATTTATGTCCTTTTGGTTTATCTTCTAATACATTAAAAAAATTTGAAATGCAGTGAAAATACAGGATTAAAGTGTACCAAAAATGGGAGTATCGGTATCGGACTCGTTCTGGAAAAAGTGGTATCGGTGCATCCCTAATCATCACCCTTCACAAACAAGGATCAGGATACAAAAAGATAGCGAAGGCACTAAATGTTCCTGGAGACACCATTGGAAGCAAAGTTCACAAGTTCAAAGTTTAAGGAACAACGACGAACAACGACGTAACTCGCTGCTTAACTACCATAGCCTAGTATGAAGCATCGTTGAAGAAATCAACTAGCTAGTCACGACTGTTTCCCGAAAACATATTGTCGCAAATTGGTCGTTCAACCACGTTGTTTTATGACGTCACGCATGTGGTGGATAATAACTTATTTTAATGAATCTGTTTGAGATCGAATTAACGCTAGATGTTTTGCTATAAATTACAGATATGGCATCATATTTCTCATTTTTCTCAGTTATTTTGCTTTATTTCCAGATTCAATCAAGGCTCGTTCTTACAAATTAGAGCACGTTCGCACATGTGCACTCTTCAAAATACTTTAAATCTCTTGACAAACTAAAAGTCGTAAATGACATTAAAGACACAGGTTGTACTGAATGTCAGCTTGCTCATTTTGCTCAAGATAAGGATTTATTAAAGGAGAACTCCGGTCAATTTTAACATTGAGCTAATTTTTTTGTACATTTGGAGTGCTGTCAATACAGAGAACAACGACAAAAATCGGTGTTGCCTACACCGTGTTATCCTCTTTTTAAAATTTCCTAACCCTAACCCTAACACGGGTGAATCTGACTGCAGTAGATGTGAAAGATATGAATAAAAATGAAGTTTATTCGGCCAGCGCTCATACCTGTATTTACATCCTGTTTTCGGGTTGAAGTCCAAAGTAGTCGTTTGTCGAGTTCACGCGCATATGTTTAGTTACCTATGATCACGCGCGTGAACTCGACAATCGACTACTTTGGACTTCGACCGAAAACAGGATGTAAATACAGGTATGAGCGCTGGCCGAATTAACTTAATTTGTATTCATATCTTTCTCATCTACTGCAGTCAGATTGACCCGTGTTCACTCTGAAGGAATCACTCACATTGGCTGTGCACTTGTAATGACACATCAAGGATGTTAAGAGGCTAAAAGCAGGTTTAAAACTTGCCCCATTGAAGTCAACAGGGCGCAAATTTTAAAAAGAGGATAACACGGTGTAGGCAACACTGATTTTTGTCGTTGTTCTCTGTATTGACAGCACTCCAAATTTACAACAAAATGAGCTCAATGTTAAAATTGACTGGAGTTCTCCTTTAAGTCCACATGTCATGCAAACTAGAAACTATGCTTCTAACCACAGGTCGAGAGCTGTCGTTCCAACTACACAACTTTGCGATGCTGTTTGCGAATGTTCGTTAGAACGATGATTTTGGGAAACACCGACTCGTTGAACTATGCTGATGATAACGACGGAACTTGCGAACATAGTTGGCTAACGATGTTTTTGGGAAACGCACCCCTGGACGGGGCAGAAAAAGGAAGATATCAACGGCCGCAACCAGATTTCTGAGACGGCAGGTTCAGAATAACCCTCGAGTGACTGCAAAAGACCTGCAGCAAGACTTGGTGGCAACAGGCTCTGAGATTTCAGCTCAGCTTGTACAGTATGGCATGTACTAAATTCATGCCAGAACTCTGGGACATAGGCTACACCACTCAAGCTCAAGAAAAGTGCTCAAAATCATATAAATAGAGGGATGCAGGTATGACGTAACTTTGTAGACCAAGTGCATCACACTGGTTCCCTTGATAAAAACCCAATAGGATTTTCCAATAGGTTTTGGGATTATCGCAAAAAAAACAAGTTCTGTGATCAACAAAAGTTTATGATAATTCCACGTTTTGTCCATTAAGATAATTTTTCACAACTTTTTGAAGCCTAAATGCAGTTGCCAGAAGTAAAAAGCTAAAGTAAAAAGGCGAACTACACCACGGTCCCATGACTTCAACATCACCATCACTGAGCTTCCGACAACTCTTTCAGTTTTTATCTAAAAAACATTTTCCCAGAACGTTCCAGTTAGACTGGTTTGTTAGAACACAATTATGAGCATAACGAGGCAACAAAGTCACCTGACATGAACCCCCATAGAAAATATCTGGTGAGATTTGAAGAAGGCGGTTGAATATTACTAGGTAAGGTAAGAAGGTAAGAATATTACTAATCTGGAGGCCGTTGCTCATGAGGAATGGTCATTACAGCAAAAGGCTGTTCTACTAAGTACTAAAGATGCTTGCCATGAAGGGATTAAATAATTTTGAGACTGCATACATCATTAAAAGTTGCATTTTCAGTTAACATTTGTTGTGTTGATTTATTTCAATTTGATTTGTTCATTGCAAATAGCTGAAAGTCTGTAAATGTTACCAATAAACCTGATTTGAAATGGGGGTTGAGTAATTTCAATTACAACTTTTTTATTTATTTCAGATAAACTACTCTTCTCACATACTGTTTTTCACCTACTATGAAGGGAATTATGCAATTTCGGATGAAGCCTGAAAATACGTCACAATCATGGCGCATTGTGGTCTATGGATCTGACTAATACTAATAGAACATACTTTTTTAATGGCCGTGAAGTAATTACTTATTCAAAATAAGTACCTACTCGAAAGAGTAAGCGATTTCGGATGCAGCCAAAGTCTAAAAGTGGAGTTAAATGCAGACAAAGGATCCTTCAAATTACGACAGCCTTCGGCAGTGCTTGATAACGAGGCGATAAGATATGCATCCTTACGTGGATGCAGCCAACCGTAGTTGAAGCTAATCTCTGCAAGACAACAAGTCTAGCAAGACTTCTGTACTATACACACACAGCACATACAAATAATCATTTTTCTAAACTGGAATTTACACTTTTCTGTCAATGAATGACTTCTTTGATGAGCATTTTTTTGTAGCATTCATTATGTGAGCGTCTCAGTATTTGGCCACTTTAGGATACGTTTCACACCTATAATGCCTTCACGTCACATCACTTTTTCAGTTTTCTTACTGGGTTTTATGTTTTTTTAAAAATTTATTATGAGTAAAAATAAGGTCTGTGGTACGTATAACATGACGATATTTTGACATTTTGTTCTACAACGTACACTGCACAAACAACCCAAACTGCGTTATCTAGTTACTTATTAGAAACATACGTTTTCAAAACATTTTTGCCATGGGTGTGTGTAGAACATACATACAAAACCACCTATAGTGTAGGGATGGACTTTAGACTTGGGGACCAATCAGGTTGCAGCCTCTCCAGTGCATGAACCAATCAGAGGCAGTCAGGGAAGTCACCAGGTCTAAAATAAGGTACATGTTCAGTGCACTGCTCAGCATCTGTCTGGCTGTCATGTAAATCAGCGCAACATCTTTTAGAAGCCATTTTGAAGTGATTTATTTAAAAACTACATGCATAACACACGCATGCATGATCTTATCAACAAGCGTGGGTGCCATAAAAATCACTAGTGATTACATTCATAAAACTGAGAACCAGCAATAACAACAGGCTCAAGCACAAATCAGTATAAACAGACACATCATTTTTTGCCAGTCATTGTTTTGTGCGTGTCTGTCACATACATTTGAATGACATTCAATCTTTCCGCCATAAGAGAGAGTTCCTCTAACATCTCTCTTTGATCCTTCCGAATATTATGGATTTCATTTGTCAACAGTCTGAAATCCCTTTGCATTCCACGAACTGAATTGATCAACTCTGCGAAATCCGCTCTCCGCAACACCTCAGTCTGACGGAAAACCTTGATGAACTCTAGAAAACAGGCGGTTATTGCGGCTTGTGGCCCGTCCGTCTTCTGGGTGACCGGCTGAGCCGAAGAACTGTTATTGCGTAGAACAGCATTGACTGTTTGTCTGAGCAAGTATTGGCGTCTGCCGTTGCTGATGGCTTGAGATAATTCATAAGCTTCGCCAGCGGCAATTTCTCCATTGATCCATAGCTCGGCGCATCTCGCATCATAATCTTGTACGCCTGTGAAATAATAAAATATACAATTGAATCAAAGTACACGATGGTTAGAGATGCTGCTTTCGGATTATTAATACATACTTTCTTTCTCTGTGTCCTCCGATAGTTTCAAACGACGTTTGACCGGAATCCCAGAGGGGTTTTCTGATTCCCTCTTCCGCTTTTCCCCAGATGTCGAGGTCCCGTTGGACTTGGGCTCAAGATTTGGGGCCGTTGTAGCCTGTGGTGAATCCCGTTGCGTCACAGCTTCTCCTCCGTCACAGGGTTTGGACCCGCTGTTATCGCCACTCAAAGGTACCGATACCTCGGTTATGAGGTTATTCGGGGCGGCTGCTTTTTCAGTTACACACAACCCAGGGACATCTGGTGGCGTAACAAGCTTACCTTGAGTTGTGTCCTCTTTGCCGCCCGTTAGAAGACGAGCCTCTGAAAACAGAAATAACCCTCGTTTAGCGTGTTGTGTAGCCTATTAAAAAGGGCTTAAAAGAAAACAAAGAACACAATTCTTCCAATAGCCCCTTTCACACATGCAGTCTTTACTGGTTAAGAGATCATGTGTGAACAGGACATAAATAACGGTAATAAATTTACGTTTCATATAGGAATGCACGATATATCGGCCACCATATCGGTACTGGACGATATATGTTCATTTTTAATGTTATCGTTATTAGCCCGATAAGAAATTTTGCCCGATATATTAAAGCCGATAAATAATGGATTATTTCCTTCAGCTGAGACACTTCAGATCAAACTGTTCGCCGTGGTGTTCTTGAACTGCTTGAAATATGATTGGAATCACTTCAAAAAATGAAAATACAGTTAAGTTCAACATGTGCAGCGCAGATCTGTCATATAGGCTACATAACATTATAATGAAAACATCATTATAATTGTGTGCTTGGGACATGGATTTTAATGGTGCGATTTTTGTTTTTGTAATCAGGCTCTCAAAAAAATTATATAAAAATTTGGATTTAGATTTAATCGACCAATATATCGGTTATCGGCTTTCAAATATAAAGAATTATCGGTTACCATTATCGGCCAAAATAACGGTGCATATATCGGATTTTATATCGGTGCATCCCTAAATGGAGACAACTGAAAAACACACGGAGAACATGAGCTTTCGTTTCTGCTCTGACAACCACAAGAGTGTGTGTTAGAAATCAGGAATGATGAGAGAACATTGTGCTTGGTACGTTTTTCATCTTCAAACCGAACTCGGGTCGTCAGATAACAAAGTTTAAATCCCGTCTGGCTAGCGCTCTTCCCATATTGTTTACTCATTATGTCAGTAGGCGGAGAGAAGACGGTGTTTTGTGGCTGTTTGAACGCATTCGACCACATTACCAAAGCAATCCGGTCAAATGCATTTCTGACTACCTCTGGAAGTGGTCAAAAAAGTGGACAAGCTCAAAATGTTTTAGACCCCGTTTACACCTGTATTTAGCATCATCCACTTGTGATCCGATCGATCAAAACGCATCTTAATACCAGGTGTAAACAGAGCCTGAAGCACTTCTCGTCCAGATGGATGAAGAAAACGGTGCAGCATTTAAAGGCCATTTTCAATGATTGACATCACAGAGTTTACTGGTATTTTGGTACCGATGTGCGATTGGTAACTTACCGGTAAGAAGACGAAACGCAGTTGCTTGTGTGAAAAGCACATTTGTGTATTTACCGCAAAAGTCATTCAGGTAATTTTACAGTAATTTACTGGGATTTCGGAGTGAAAGGAGCTAATATTTGTTCCAGAAAGCCAATTTTAACTGATGTTTAAACAAATGATTTATACACGGTAAACATTGGCATTTATTTTAGTGCTGGTTATTTACAGGTCATGGTAGTAAGACAAGTCTTTGTTCAGGCGATGGTAACATTAGTTGATCTCCAATGTTTAAAAAAGCTAATTCACCGCTGGTAAAGATGGGCTTTTAAAGGGATAGTTCACCCAAAAATGAAAATGCTGTCATCATTTACTCTTCCTTTAATAAAACATGGCTGTCTATGCAGTAGAAACGTGATTTTGAAGTTGGGGCTACATGACTAGAGGAAACAGAGAAAGAGGGCTATGGCATCCCACCCATAGACTGTAAAAGGTCCCACCCCTCTGTCGAACCTTTCCATGAGCGGAGATTCAAAAATGAAAGTTCATAAAAGCCCTGGAGCCGTCAAAATGCAAATTATGCAAAATGGCATCACAGACTTTTTTAAATAATGGCATTGCGGAAACAAACAAGGATATCAGGATGCAGTTCACACAATGAAAAGTACACATTGTTAATTTACAGATACCAACCACGGTCACATTACAAAGCTGGTTAAAAATCAGCAACCTTATTCTTTAAATCAATTACATCTTAAGCAGTTTAAAGAAGCAGGGCACACGTTCTGACAAACCGCATGGAGGGGCCGTCCTACACAATGTCCTAAACACTAAAATACTATAGGGTTAAAATAGTATCATGTAATTTGATGATCTTGTGTAGCTGATCACGGTCAGGAGAAAAAACAAACAAACACCATTCAAGGCCACTATAGCACTGTTGTGTGACAGTAAAGAGAAGAGAAGATTAATCTGTTATGCACTTACATATTTCTTATCACCAAATTGCTATCAAGAAAGCTAAAATGAGCCTCATGTAAAAAAAATATCGAACTAAAAATTAAATTACGGTTATTATGTGAAATGCCCAATGTATATTTAAATTGAAAAAAATAAAAAAATAAATCATTTTATTTTAAAATTTTTTTGTGATTTATATTCAGATTCCAGACTTTCATTTACACAAAATTCCACCTGAAGAAGTATCCGGCCCCCAGGTGTGTCCACAACATATAATCTGGCCCCCATTAAGCTATTTTTGAGCACTTCTGTTCTGCAGGCACTGGTTCGTGGGATCATCGCCCCCTAGCGGCAAACCATTCAAATTTCAAAGCCTTTATGACTTAACGAAGCAGAATTCACATAACTGTGCAAGTTTGCAAATCATTTGCAAATCATTTGCAAATGTTGTGAAGCTTCACACGAAGCAGTGTTTCAAAAGCGTCCATTGCTAAGTATAGGCTATGTTATGATGATCAGGGCCGGTATATAGACACGCAGAAAGATTAAGACACGATGTTTTCTTTCATGTTCAGCTTGGATACAGTAGGTAATGCAAAACAATACTTTTATATGCCACTCCATTTTTTCCCCCAATTATGTCATTTAGAAACACCATCCCTGTTTGTTAAAACAACATCTTGTGTATTTTTAGACATTCTTATAGAGAAGAATATCTTTGATGTATTACATTCTTTTGTGCGCGTCACAGGGCTTCACATACAAATCTGCATGTATTTGAGCACAGACACGTCTGTTTTTGATCCCTACCCCCACAACATAAAGCACATTCGACCAGGCGTTAGGTGTAAAACAGTGGGAGTGAAGGATCATTGACTTCAAAGAGCCAGAGACTCTTCACCAGACGTCTTGTTTTCTAGCACAGCATGAATTGTCCTGAATGATTTGGTAAACAGTGGTCTATCTAATTCTCGTGTGTGTGTTAGATGCCCCCCATTTGGATATTTCTCATCCATGTTTTAGATAAAGACATCGCTTTGGCACTCAGTTGGCACACAGTAGGCTAGACTTTAGGTCTAAATTTTCAAAACGCGATTACTTGTAGCATATAGCCTATGGCAAGCCGTTTTGACTTTAATTCATTCCCAGGAATTGAATTCTTGATATCATTTCTATTAGCTAGTAACAATGGCAATTTTTGATACCAAGAATTAAATATCAACTCAAAACAATAATTCTCACTTATTAAATATCACCATGAGCCCTCAATCAAACTCAGTTATTGATATCAAAGAATTGATTTCCTACTTTGTTGAAATTCCAATAACACATAATCAGAAATACAGTTCTTCCTAGTAAAAACCTTTACTTTTGATTTCAGTAATCACTTTGTTACTAGTGACAATGTTAATTTATGATATCTGCAATGTGATTGAAAGCCATTTTAGATATCTGAAATTACTCTCCTAATTATTGATATCAGAAATAAAAAAGTGTAACATGTTGAAATACATTTGGATATCAAGAATGTGCATTTCAAAGAGTGAAAATGTAATTCTTGAAATCAGGAATTTATATTTTTACTAGTAAGTAGGCTAGTTATTGATATAAAAAAATATGATTTTTCTAAGCATATGTGTTTCTGAAATGTGAATTTCAACTAATAAGAAATAAAATCTTGATATCAACAACTGAATTTAAATGGCAGCTTATGATATTTCACTAGTGAAAATTACAGATATCAAGTAGCCTATTATAGTTTTTACTAGCTGAAATTTAATTGACATCAATAACTCGTATTTCAGCGAGTTATTAAGACATTTTAACTAGTGAAAATTGAATTGTTGATATCAAGAATGTATTCACGCTTGTAATTTCTTTATTCTTTCCACATATCGTTGTAACTGATCATTGTAACGTAGAGCATTAAGTTAGATCAGTCGAAATTAGGATTGTCTTACTTATTTTTATCTGTAGGATTCACTGTTTAACTTTAAAGTTTTTTATTAGAGTCTTTGGTTTTCACTGCCTCGTTTGGATAGCTACTTTTCTTGACCAAACGCTGTTTTTGCTTCTTTTTTAACAAACAACAAAACATCTCAATACTATTTACCACGTGTTCCCCAACATTGTAAAGTTTTGTGAGACAGCGTCAACACACGGAGAATTTCACAAGAACACAAGCTAAGAGAAAACCAAATTACTTACCAATAGTTGCACTGTCTTCGCCGATAAGAGGACGAGCTCCGTCAACTGGGTAATGAGAATAAAACATCTTGTTTAGAATATTGTGAATTGATCGAATTCCAATTCGATTTCAAATGTTGACGTTAAATTGCATGTGAAAGCCACGTCAATTTGATATTTTTCCATAGATTAATTGGCCTATGTCTATGTTATGTTTAAAATAAACGATGCATACCGTTGGTCCCCATTTTAGCGATGGTTTAGGTCGCAGTAGTGCGCGATGGGTCGGTGTTCAGGCGATGGTAAACGCGTTAAGTTGTGCTGCTCTTCTGCCGCAATGTTTTTAAACCATTCTCCCAAAATGTGGGCGTTTCAAGGCACACGGTGCAAGAAGTGGGGGGTTTCCGACGAATCGCACAGTTGGGGTCCTACCAAAAGCGCTTAACACTGAATTACGATTAAAACCGTTTCATAATAATTTAATGCTGGCTGTTATCCAGTCTGTTTCAGAAAACCCATCAACAATGAAAACAAATGTTTATTTATGCTTGAAAAATGGGTCCCATAGCCTAGGCTACATGGTCTATAAACAAGGTCTTGAAAATTTGTAAGTGTGAACTCTTTGTTTCCACTCTGTTCACACTCACATGATGAATCCCGTAGTCTACAGTAACGTTAAATAACATGTTCAATAAAAACAAATACTCTTGGTTGTACATTTATTTACTATCTTTAGTTTGTTAGATCTTACCGAGAAGAGTGGTTATGAGCAGTGTTGGGGTAACTCATTATGTAACGCGAGTTACGTAATAGTATTACTTTTTTCAAGCAATGAGTAAAGTAACGCGTTACTTTTAAGCGAGTTGCAATGGCATGCGCTACCACTGTGTAAACGTGATGGGTATTGTAGTTCTAGACTAATGTGAGAATGAATTTACTCATCTCACTTGCACTAAAACTGATTTAGTATTCCTTAAAAGGAATTTTAAAAAAAGATTACTTGAACCTGCAATTAAAATGTTAAAAAATAAGAATATACTTTATGTATTTAATCTCACTTTATTAAGCAATATCTTTGCTGCTGACCTTCGATGATCCAATTAAACCATACCAATAAGCTCATACGCAAAAATAAGTAACTAATTTTATTTTTTGTTTGTTGCTTAAGTAAGAGTGCTGACCTTTCTTCTCCTGTGATCCAGAGCAGCAGCACCGCTGAACGGTTTGTTGGAGTGGCGCCCTCTACTGTACAGGCGTGAATTAGCGTTTCCTTCAGCCTTAACTTTTGGTGTGAAAAAGCCTTTACATTGGCCAAAAATAGCACTGTTTTTATATTAAAAAGCAAACAAGCAATCCCAGCCCAGTAGAATAAAAGTACTACACATATGTAACACATTACTTTCGATAAAAGTAACACAATTAGTTACTTTTTAAGGGAGTCCCCCATGGGGGTATCTGTATGTATAACTTTATTAAAGCTTGAACAAGCCTAGACAAGTCAAGACATGGCTGAACAAGTATCAGGGGGACAGTCTTTAGGTGAAGAGACTCACTTGTTTCCTTGCACAACACAGACTGTGATTGATTAAAAACACACACCTATGGACAAATAATACATCAAACATGCAGAAATAAATCTAAAACAAAACCTCCCTCTCTCTCTCCAGTTTCTCTATACCAGATACTCCTACTTCCATTTTCTAAATATTGCAGAGCTGAACTTGAGCGTTTCTTGCACTTGTATTGGACGCAAACGCAATATTGTAATGCACTGCTTTAAAAATAACTTTCCCCAACACAGTTACAAGAGAACAATCTCAATAACTCAGGGAAAATACAAGAACAACAAATACTATTTTAATATATATATATATATATATATATATATATTCAAGTAAATATGAACAAACAAGTTATAATAATCTACTTAGAAATTGCAACATAGTAAAATAGTAAGAATATTCCATTTGCATTCTATATAATAGATTTGAATGATTATGAAGCATTAATTAACAGAATGCTAATGCAGACTATTCACATTCCCCATTCATGCACTAAAATATGAGTAATATGAATAAAAAAGCAGTGGTCTCACGACCATGTCAGCTGAACAGAACCTGCGTCTCATACAGAAAGTGTTTTAAACCGTGATCATGTTTGGATAAAGTCAGGAGATCAAGCTGAACTTTTCACACCATCATCTTCCGGATGAAAGTTTTGCAAGAGTGAAACACCGCTTAACCCTCAACTCACATTATTACTTAGACACAGCTGGAACGACTGACCATAAGTTTATAAGTGTCAATTTAAACAGAACATGAGTGTTACAGATGTTTACTCAGGGGCAAGTGCCATGTGACAAGCCCATATTCTTTCCTATATGAAACTCTGTGTCTGTGTGTGTGTGTGTGTGTGTGTGTGTGTGTGTGTGTGTGTGTTCAGACTAAAGAGAGTAAAGTTTGAGCTGTTCCTCCATGTCTCCCTCCGTCATCTCTCCGAATGTCTCCTGGTTTTCTCTGAGCAGTTTGAAGATGGCAGCCAGCTGCTCCTGCTGAACCCTACGACACAAACACAACAGCATAAACAATCACACACACACACACACAGCGCTATCTGCAGTCTTCATCATCATTCACCAAGGCTTTGTCTCAGCTCAAAAAGGGCTTAAAATCCCCCTGTAGTCTATTTTATCCCTTAAAACTCACATTTGATCACCAAAATTGTATATTTAAAAGTTTTTCATGCCTTAAAATAGCTTGAATGCAAGTCTACTCTTGCCTCATTTAGTATATGTGGATCTATGAATATGCAAATGAGCCCCGCCTCCACTCACTCTCACCAGCTCAGAGATCCACTGGTTGACGATCACACGTTGATCTGATTGGTTACAAGGTAGTTTGTGACGTCAGAAACACCAGCGATTTCAAACCGTGTTTTTGAGACTGTCTTTGGTTCACTGCAGTTTTAAGGAGAAAATACTCAGCATGGTGTCGACTTATGAATTTACACATAGTTTGTCTTTAAACACCACATAGACATATAAACAACATTAAAAGCTTGATTTTCACCACTTTAACTAAAGGAAATTCATTTGAAACATATTTATTTTTGTTTGGAGTTACGGTGTATCAGAAGAAATGATGCTACAACAGACATGGCTCAAATTTGGCTCTTTATTGATATTACAAAAGCCATAAGGTGAATCGCACGAAACCCTGTCAAAGTCCCACTTCACCGCAAAATCTAAATTATATTCTCATTACAATTATGCAGAAAAAACCATTGCAAAAGCATGCAAAAAAAACGTAATGGTTCTTTAAAAAAAAAAGGCTTTTTTTTTAATGCAAAATATAATTTATTCAACCTCTTCTGCTTCTGGGGTGAAATGTCTCCTAGACAGTAAAATGATTTTATGAGATTCACCCTTTTTTTTCTTCTTTTTTTTTTACATTACCAACAACAGAAAAATCGATATGGTTTCTACATTTCATCATATAGATGTCTGACTCTGCAGTGTGAGCACATTTCCCCATCAGCCTGTGATGGTCATAGCGGTGTGTGTGTACGTGCGTGTGTACGTGCGTGTGTGTGTCCGTCCACAAGGGGGCGTGATGGTATTTCAGAAGAGCAGGAACGTACTACATTCACATGTTAATGTTCTTTGGTGTTTTGCTTTAAGAAGCTTGCTATTCACAGGCAGAAATGCAAAGTAGCCTGTACAGAAAACAGAAAAAAAAGAAAAGAAAAAAAAGTTTCCATCACAACACATTTCAGAGACAGTCAAACGAAGAGGTCACTCCACAACGTCCTCGAGATTCATTTTTAGGGGACACACTTTTCCACACGATTTGACTTCTGCTCACTCAGCAACTCTGAAAAATAAAAAACAAGAATATTCATTCTCATAAACCAGTAAACATGAACTTCTTGAGGTACACACATTCCTTCCACATACACACACGCATGAATTCAAACTAGCCTCAGAGAAACAAGACTATAGGCCAAAACAGAGCCATCATACACTAACCAGTAACTTACATATATAGAACCATAAAGGGTTCTGTTAGGCGCTTCATATCTAGACCTTTTTAGAGGTTCCATCATGGGATCATTTTATGGATTTAGTTTTAATCAATGTAATTTGAATTCATTCGACATTTTAGGATTTAAACAGCTCCTTAACATCACTAGAAAAAGTTTAAATAAGTCGTTAAACATGAAAGTATTATGCTATCATTTAAGACATTTCTCCGTATATAGAACCTTTTTGGCTTGAAGGGTTCTTTAAAATTGAGTCAAGAACCCTAGAGTTCTATATAGAACCCCATTGAAACTTTTTTTTCCAAAGCATATGTACTAGCAACTCTGAATTAAAGTGCAAGACACTTCAGGTCAATAGAGTAACTAATGGACTTCACCATACACCATTCCCCGGTTGACTGATCACAGTACATTAAAACAATTGTTCTGTATTACATTCTGAAATGTTTAAATATGCAAATGAAGCATTATCTAAATAAACATGCACTCATTTGCATAAATGGCCAGCACAATAATGTAAACATTGCATAAAAGCAGGTTCAGTTTTCATTTTGTTGATACATTAGAGTTAAAGTTTTTTACAAAGTTTTGGGATTTCTCTTTTTATCATGCCATAAATCAGAAAATGGTCATCAGTCAGTATTGTTGTTTTTTTACTATGTTTTTAAGAATAAAATATTACAATACATGAAAATTGTGATATGAACAATCTCTGTAAAAAAAGAAATAAAAATGAATGTATAGTATATACAGGAATAAAAGTGAGATTTCTCAGTGAAGGAGAAAAGAAAAATCATTTTAAGAATGGCATTTAAAGATATGCATTGTAATCAATATCTACATATGCAGATAGTTCTGAAAGTAGACAATTTATGGAAGCAAAAAAAGCCCAAAGTCTCAAAATTAACCAGTGCCAACAAAAAGGTACACTATGTAACCTTTTTGTTCAAAATTAACAATTTAAATAATGAGTCAATATAAATTTCTTCCAAAACATATTTTTGTCTTACCCTGATTCACTGTTAAGTCCATTATAAGCGCTTACATTTTAGACCTGTCGGGATAGGTTCTATTTTAGTTCGAAAATGTTTTTTCTTTAATTTTATGGTACTAAATTATATTTACGCTGTATTTATAATCCATTTATTCACTTTTTGAGCATAGACCTAAAAATTTAATTTCCAACTTAAACTGTGATAAGTCTTGAATGCTTTGGAGCACAGACTAAAGACGACACTTGGCAGATTATTGCTAAAGTGAAAAATGTTTTAAAAAGTGAACAAAAAAAAAGTTTATTGTTATGAAAAATGCACAGGAATTCTATTTTCAATTTTTATATGAAATATATAACTTCAAAAACACGTTTTACTCTAAAACTGCAAGAAAAACAAATCTATAAATATAAACAAGTTGTGTTCCAAATTTGAGCTTGATATCTCAAAAAATGAGCTTTCAGTCAGATTTTGTTTGGCCGCAGTACCAAACGTTTCCACTAGATGAAATTCGTCTCCCATTAATTTCCAATGCAGTCATTTTGACCATGAGGAGCACAAGTGTGACTATTTTTTTCAGGACAATTTACCCTTTTCGTATCATGTCCATAATTATTTGTGTGTATTCATAGCAAGAGCTTTACTAAGATTCGTACCATTCCGATGAAGTAAAAAAAAATTGAAAACAATTGAAGAAAAAAAAAAAAACGTAAAATTTTTTGGTCAAAAAAGAGCACCAGAGGGTTAAACAAACGGCAAACAGAGGAGAGTCTGCTGGCAAAAAGAGATTGCGACAGAGCTCGTAATACAACAAGAATCAACATTGGCTCGGCTTTGGAGATGGCGAAAACTGAGGGGTTTGAAATGTTGTAAAAGCGATGCAGAGATGATGGTGTTATCATCACTCAACAGGAGTAAAGTATTTTATTGAACAGATAAACTGCCACATGCAGCTCTCTTCATTGTAAAGCTGTGCTGGAATTTATTTTCAAGGAAGTACAGTGTCCATTAATGGGTAAAGCTACAGTAACATCTTCAGCTAGTCAGCCTGAGATCCTTTCCATCTAAACCAGTTATATATCTTAAGCCTCGTGGTGAATGTTTTACGAGCAGTGGATTAATCGTTCATCCGCACAGACACACAGCCAAAGCACATCCAGAACAATGTTCTTCCACAAAATGCATGCGGGTTTTTTTTTAACCACTAGAGGGCCAAAAGTTACATAGTGCACCTTTGAGCTCTACCGCGTCTGTGACGAGCCGGTGGTTTCAGTGAAAATCATAAAGCCTGAGTTATGAGAGATGAATCGATGAAGGAGCATGTCACTCACCGTTGGCAGCTCTGGTGTTGTGATGTTACTGGTTAAGGCTTGGCCGAGCGTGTTAGTGGAGCAGCGGTTGGAGGCGGTGGAAACTTTCAGGAGACACGCTTGTAGTAGTCATGTTAGTAAAGGGTCCTAGCAAACACATTGGTTTTCATGCAATCAGGTTTAGTTGATTACGGCAAATCCAAATGATTTGAAGCATGTGCTGCCGTGACCCACAAAGGCGTCATGCGACGAGGAATCAATTTTCCTTGATCTTTTGAGATAAATGAGCCTGGCGTACAATGAAAAACTGTACACAGTATGTGCATCAACACATGACCGCCTGCATTTACACATCAATGACGCCTAGGGTGTTCAGAAACACACTGTTCATTTCAAAGGATCAGAGAGAGGCTGGACAAATGGTCATGAAAAACCTCAGGGTATACAAAAAAACAAAACATAATAATAAAAAAGTATGATATGATCCCTTTAATATTTTCTGAATGTGCCATTGTTTCCCATGCCGAGCACAAGAATGGTAAAAAAAAAAAAGAACGCATGCAAAGACACGCAGACAGGAAGTCTACAGTCAGAAAACCTAGTTTAATTTAACTTCATTAAACAGCACTTCTCGTCTCCCTTTTGGACTACTTTGAATAATATGTTCTGTTATTTGTTCAAGTTACAGTAAATCTCTTCTAAATATACCTTTGACTGGGACAATCTATTATTACTACAACGAATCATGCGATTATGTATGCATTACTTGATCGGCAGAAAATTGCATTAATGCATTATAGAATTGCGTTGAGTTGATCTCTATGTATCGCCAGCGTCATGCATTATTCAGAAATGATGAGCATCAGATTAAGAATATGAATATAGGTTGTGAACAACTGTATACAAAACTAAATTTAAATTTAAGGATGTAGAATTAAAATGTAATAGGTTTTATTAATAGTCATTTTTCAGAATGAAATGCCCACAAACATGTTCTCATATAACATTTTAAAGGTGGTGTAATGTTACCAGCAATCCTAACAAAAGTAATTCAACTAAATCACATTTGTTGTTAATGTTTCCATTTAAAGTTCAGAATTTAACTTGGAATATTGCGTAAAACATTTGCGAATAAAGCAGCTTTTCCATCCCATGTGTTCAAGAGAACAAAACCGCCACTTCCTGGGAAATTGCCACAAAATATCTGTAATAAAAATGGATCATGGATTTTTCCTCCATAATAATTGACTTGCGTCTTAGAGCGCAGGAAGATAAAGGAGCGCACAGATGAACGTGATTGGTCCGTTGGTTACTCCAGGTATCCAATCACATCCTCTGTTGAGGCAAAGTTACGTGAGTTTTTTGCTGTACATCGAGGAATTTATTCAGTAAATGTGTTTCCATCAAAGTTTATGTGCATGTCTTATCGGATAAATGTATCCGCCTCAATTAAGCGCAGTTTTTAATGCAGTTTGGAATATTGGCGTTTCCATCCAGCATTGTTTATGTGATATCCCAAAATGGATGTTAAATGGTACTTTTTGACGAAATTTTGATGGCTGTTTATTATTTTGACAGTACTGAACTTAGTTTATGTAAGTGTGTCTAATCAGAAGGGGAAAATATTCAACGTATCATTGAATAAAAAGGTGAATTTTGTGAATTTCAGCACAAAATTCTATGTGGCGTGTGTAAAATTCGACTCAAACTTGCTCTCATTAATTAAAATGGGGACGATTTTTAAAATGTGAATTTCGCCTCACCCTGAATTCACTGCATGACCTTTTATTTACGGTATCATTTTACAACTCTTTTTTTTGGATTGGATGGAAGTAAATGTAAGGTAATGCAAAAAATATTTGGACACCCGAATATACAAATGCCTGCAAGTCACTGCATCATCTTGAATCATCTTGATAACAGAATACTAAAACATGCGCTCAAATGCCACTAACTTCCTCGTCTTCATCATTTTTGTTCAGTGTCTTTGAACCAGAGGTGTTCTGGTGATTTTTAGTGGATGTATGAACTATGAAGTCAGTTCTCCTCAGGTTCACACAGGTGTCCAGGATCACATTAACTATAAACATGATCAACTAATGCTTCAAAATCATTTTTTTGAACAGACACTTGCGCTCGATGGTGTTTTAAGCCCCCAATGGCTCCTTAGAGGCAGCTAACCCTACCCTCAACCTTAAACCTACCCATCCCCTCGCTGCCTGGAAGGCGCCGTTGGGGGCTTAAAACACCAAACACCGACACGCGCCCTGATAATGACATTTCAGACATTTTAAGTGTGCAGGCTTAAGTGTCCAAATACACTGTGAGGCCACTGCATGATTATTAATACACTCTTATAATATACACTACAGGTCAAAAAGTTTTGGATCGGTAAGATTTTTAATGTTTTTAAAAGAAGTCTCTTCTGCTCACCAAGGCTGCACTTATTTGATTAAAAAAATAATAATAAAAAAATAAAATAATAATAATAATAATATTTTTAAATATGACAATTTAAAAAAACTGTTCTCTATGTGAATATATAGTAAAGTGTAATTTATTCCTGTGATCAAAGCTGAATTTTCAGCGTCATTACTCCAGTCTTCAGTGTCACATGATCCTTCAGAAATCATTCTGATATGATGATTTGATGCTCAAAAAACATTAATTATTATTATCAATGTTGAAAACAGTTGTGTACAAATTTATTTTTCAGGATTCTTTGATGAATTGAAAGTTCAAAAGAACAGCATTTATTTGAAATAGATTATTTTGTAACATTTTAAATGTCTTTACTGTAACTTTTGACCAATTTAATTCATCCATGATGAATAAAAGTATTGATTTATTTTATTTCTTTACCCCCCACAATAAAATAAAAATTCTTACTAAGCCCAAACTTTTTAAACGGTAGTGTTTAATGTTACAAAAGCTTTCCATTTCAGATAAATGCTGTTCTTTAGAACTTTTATTTAATAAAAAATAAAATAAAAAAAAATGTTTCTTGATCATCAAATCATCATATCAGAATGATTTCTGAAGGATCATGTGACACTGAAGACTGGAGTAATGATGCTGAAAATTCAGCTTTGATCACAGGAATACATTACATTTTACAATACATTGAATTTCTTTTTTTTATCAAATAAATGCAGCCTTTGTGAGCAGAAGACTTCTTTTAAAAACATTAAAAATCATACCGATCCCAAACTTTTGACTTTTTCAACTTTCAAACTTTTTAGTGTTATGTTATAATTCAAAATTAAAAGTTATGTATTAAAAGTTATAAATTATTTTGATTCACATACAAATTTTGCCAAAGTAGCATCATGTGTTCTCCATCAAAAGCAGGTTCTCCGACTTTGGCAAATTACTGTACATCAGGATGGCTATTAATACCCATAATGCTCTGCTCATAATACACAGGCCTTGATGTGTGTTCAGTGACCTGCATCTGTGAGCGTCACAATAATGAATCCCTTGAGCTCTGTTTCTCTGCGAACGCTTTCAGACAGATGCAGAACACATACAGCCACTCTGCTTTGTGAAACACAGCCCATCATTTGACCAGGAGGACACCCGGAGCCTAAGTGGAGACCACTGGACAGTCCACAGGTCAATGCAGTCCACAATGTGCAGAAGACACAGTGATCTAGGACACTATGAAGCAGCTGGATCACAGTGTTAAAGGGATAGTTCACCCAAAAAGGATCATTCTGACATCATTTACCCACTCTCGTGTCATGCCGAACACATATTATTGGCTTTCATTCATGGAGCTCAGAAGATGTTTGGGAGAATGTCCAAGCTTCTCTCTTCCAGGCTAGCTATGTAGCTCCAAAATGACAAACTGTTTAACAAATAAATAAATAATAGCCATGAATATGCTTTAAAAAAAAACTAAAATGTAACTTTACAAAGAAACAAATAAATTAATAAACAGTGACATTAAAAAAAAAAGTGAATCTACAAACAAACGAATAAACAACTTTACAAAAACAAACAGACTTTAAAAATAAATAGATTAACAAATAGTGACTCTACAAATAAAAAAATAAACCATAACTTTACAAACAAATAAAATAATAAATGGTGACCAAAATCAAACAGGTAATCAAATAGTAAATTTGCAAAAAAATAAAAGAGCGACTTTACAAAAAAATAAACAAACCAAGTGAATCTACAAACAAATGAATAAACATTTACTAAAACAAAGAGATTTTACAAATAAATATATAAACAAAGTGACTCTACAAACAAAATAGACTTTACAAATAAAAAAATTAACCGTGACTTTACAAATAAAAGAATAAACAGCGACTTTACAATCATTCAAATAAACAGTGACTTAAATAAATAAACAAACAAGTAAACAAACAGTAACTTTACAAATAAACAGTGACTTCACAAAGAAAGAAAGAAAGAAACAAACAAAAAAACAAACAAACAAACAAACAAACATCGACCTACAAATAAAAAAGGAAAATAAATAGTAATAAATACATATCAATAAACAAATAGCAACTTAAACAAATAAATAAACTGACTTTACAAAAAAATAAACAGTGACTTTACAAACAAACAAATAAATAAACAGGGACTTTATAAATAAATAAATAAATAGCGAATTTACAAAGAAATAAAGACTTTCTAAATAAAATGAATGAAAAAATAAATGTGACTTTATAAATAAATAAATAAATAAAATGTATGTCTCTACAAATAAATAAAAATAAATAAATTGTGATTTTACAAATTAATAAATAAACAGGGACTTTATAAGTAAATAAATGTGTCGACAAATAAATGCATAAATTAATAGTGACTACAAATTTTTGTATAACAACTACAAACCCCCCCCCCCCCCCCCCACAAAAAAAAAAACCCGGAACATTAAAAAAATGGACCACTTGCACTGAACTCCGTGACGCACTTCCGTTTGGAAACAATACAGATCACTTATTTCCGGTTATGTTTACTTTCAATGTACTGTCAGAGAATGTCTAATATGGCGAGAAGTTTCACTCTCAGTAAACTTCCGGCTTCTGAACTGGTTGCAGTTCCTCTCTGATTCCATATGAGGGCGCTCACAGGACGAGTGCAGAATGAATGGAGGTCTATGGCGCTATACCAATAAAAATCCACTTTTCTCAGGATATAATTTTTTGTCTAGTAATTTGAATGTTGTATTCGAAAGGAGATGCAAATAAATTACACACTGCTGGGTGTTAGATTTTTTTGAGTCACTTATTTGCTTTAAAAAGTCTTTTAAAGTGTCAATGACGTCATTCACATGTACGACCAGAAATACTGCTTTACGGCAATCCTTCAGTCACTTTGGTGCGTTCGCGCTCTGCACTTTCTTTTCTCTCGAGGCATCGACAACACAGCTGACACAGGTAAACACACGTGCTAGAAGAGTTTTTGTTTTGTTTGTTTCTGGTCCCGCTGCGGATGACACGATGCCATCAAGCGGTATCTCTGGTCGTAATCAGTCCTTCACTGACCAATCAGCGTTCATTAGCAGAATGCTAGCGTGTTATGGGCAACAACAACTCAGCCTGTAAGAAATCAAAAGGACATAAGTACTCGTTCATTCAACTTTCGACCTAAAACCCATGTTGAACTTGCAAAATCTACAATCAGATCTGAGATTTCTCAACGGCAATCGGGTGAAAGAGACAAATTTAGCCGTCTAGCCCCATAGACTCCTATTCATTTTGCACTCATGGCGATCGCCCCCAGTGGAACTCTGGTGGAACTACAACCAAAATTCGGTACAATAGAGCTCGGAAGCTGCCTTGAAAATTGTAATCGGTGCATCTCTATAATCTTTCTGATTGGCTGGTATCAAACACCATCACATAATCTGATGTTCACCTAGATGTTTTATTTATTTATTTCTACACATGCCGTAGTATTGTCGATGGGTTCAATAACACATCCTAAGGGGGGCCTTGGCCAGAACCTAGTGGTATTTGGGGGGCCTTGGCATGGAAAAGTTTGGGAACCCCTGGCCTAGCCTATTTAACATCGTTACAGGCACCTCGCGAGCATTCATTCATTCATTCAACTATTTTAAAAAGACTAATAAAGCACTAATGCACACAAGCAATCCTTTTTATTAGTCAAATTCATTAAAAAATGTAAACTAAACAGGTATAAGTATAGGCTAAGAGAAAAACACTGTTAATGAGAAGACATATAGGACTGCTGCAGGTTAGTGGATAAATATATTTAGCCTATTTATTATTCAGAATGAACAGTTAAGAAAATATATTTATAGGAACATTTAAGCAGGCTCAAGATAATTAATACAGAGATCATTATTCATTGTTTTAATCAATTGGCATCCATAAAACGTAGTGATAATCTGCATTCTCATGTATAAATGTATAGAGCTGAACGCTCTAACCGGAAACTCCCGATATGTAATAAGTAGAACGCGGAAGTAGGTGTGCAAGTAGCCCAATAGTGACTTCACAAACAAACAGTGAGTACATGACAGAATGTAATTTCTGTGTGAATAAATACATACAATAGTGACTTAAATAAATAAATAAATAAATAAATACATACATAAATAAGGACTTGTGTGTCTTTACAAATAGAATGACCGAATGTCATTTCTGGGTGAACTCTTTCTGTAAGTCAGCATGTCAGGACACAAGCTGTCAGTGGCACGGAGGGCACTGAATAAGGAGAGTGAGTGGAAGGGAAGATATTGGTGTTACACCCTGAGAGTCGGCAGCACAAGGTGACGGGGGGAGGGGGGTGAGACTGTGGGGGTGTCGGGTCAAACTGAAGTAAACCATACCTTACCAGAGGTCTGACACAGGCATACTGCCTGGTGCTGTTTAAAGAGCGGTAAAGTCATTTGTCAACTCTATCCTGCAAAGATAAAGGGCAGGAGCAGAGGATATTATGTACATACCGTTTCTACAGCCACACAGATGCACACTAGTGACTTCTGCAAAAGGGAATTGTTGAAATCATCTCAAATTTACTGAATTTACATGCACATTTATGAGAAAGCAGGCTCGGCATCTGCTACCTGAGAATAACTGAAAAGAAAACCTTCAAGTTTGGCAATTAGCATGTGGCTAAGCTAATTATGGAATACTTACTACAAAGATTTAAAAGTCAATTCTAAATTAGACAGAACTTGTTCACAATGTTTTGGTGTTGCCTGACAATCTACGTTCACATATCTGCTTTTTTAGTTCAGATCCTCCACCGCTCAATCTGCATGTTTTATCAGGTAAACAAACCGCAACCAGCCTGAACCTCCAGCAAACCCTGAGAGTCTGCTGCAGATAATATGCAGAGTGCTTAACGTGTGTGTAGCCTCCTTATCCACACACACACACACACACACACACACACACACACACACACACACACACACACACACACACACACACACACACACACACACACACACACACACACACACACAGAGCCGTGGGGTGGCTGGAGGAGGTACACATGGCCCAAAGGAGGGGGAGGAACAAGAACTTTCCTCTCACAGCAGATCTATCCTGGACATGGACTGAACTACCACATTCAGCGCAGGGTTTCATCATTTTAACAAAATGATTCCAAGCATACTAATACAAATAATGGTAATGTTCTGTTTGATAACATTAGTTATTAACTAACTACAAATGAAAAACAGTTCTAAGCATTTAATCTTCTTAGACAATCATAATCTCAATATTTACTAAATTATTATTATTAAAATGCACACACACATAATTGACGTGTGTGTGTGTGCACGTGTGTGAAAGCAGCGCATTAATATAGAATGTGATTAAACTCACTGCGACTACCTGTGTGTGTGTGTGTGTGTGTGTGTGTGTGTGAGAGAGAGAGAGCAGCGCATTAATATAGAATGTGATTAAACTCACTGCGACTACCTGTGTGTGTGTGTGTGTGTGTGTGTGTATGTGTGTGTGTGTATGTGTGTGTGTGTGTGTGTGTGTGTGTGTGTGTGTGTGTGTGTGTGTGTGTGTGTGTGTGTGTGTGTGTGAGAGAGTGTGTGAGAGAGAAGCGCATTAATATAGAATGTGATTAAACTCACTGCGACTACCTGTGTGTGTGTGTGTGTGTGTGTGTGTGTGTGTGTGTGTGTGTGTGTGTGTGTGTGTAGTGTGTAGTGTGTAGAGCATTAATATAGAATGTGATTAAACTAGAATCGAGTATTCAGACAGACCATGGTATATTATTACTTAATGGACCTGAGCTAACATGATCCAACAATGAACAGTAATTTTATTAATTAACATTAGCGAAGAATAGTAATAAACACTGATTAACAGATTAACAAATATATTGCTCATTGTTAGTTAATGTACTAGCTAACATTAACTAATGGGACCTTTATTGTAAACAATAACTAATAATAATTGCAAAAACAACAATACAAATAATATTAATAACAACAATAATAATAACTACTATTATTATTGCTATTATTAATAATAATAATAATAATAATAATAATAATAATAATATTAAAAATAACACATTATTATTATTACTATTACTACCTTTAATAATAACAGTACTACTACTAATAACTGCTATTATTATTACCATTTATAATAATAATAATAATAATAATAATAATAATAATAATAATAACAACAACAACAACTATTATTATTACCACCATTAATAATAACAAATACTATACTAACAAACAACAATAACTATATATAATATATATAAATAAATAAATAAATAATAAATACCATTATTATTATTATTATCATTATTATTATTACCACCATTAATAATAATAATAATAATAATAATAATAATAATAATAATAATAACAACAACAACAACAACCATTATTATATTACCAATAATAATAATAATAATAATAATATTAATTACCATTAATAATAATTATAGATTATTATTATTATTATTATTATTATTATTAGTAGTAGTAGTAATAGTAGTAGTATGACTTCACAGAAGCAGAGCTATGACCAAGATCTGATATATGCCTATTATTATTATTAATATTCTATGTTTTGTGAATAGAACTTAATTTATAGTTTTGACTTTTTGTTTTTACTTCATCATTATACTATATAGGCCTGTGCTGATGTGGTTTGAAAACCTCTGGTCTAGGTCATAAGAAAAACAAAATAAGAAAAGAATAAAAACCCTTCTTCAGGGTAGACTGCGCTTGTTAAATGGGAAAAAGTCCTTTACTGTAGGCCTCTAAAATATGCACAAGTCGGTTGCATATTCATAAACACCCGAAAAATTCAACACTGCCGAGACTAAAAAGTGTCATTCTGCATACTTCAGAGGGGATGCTTCACATCCACACATTTCTAGATATATATGAAGTACAAAAGAGTGAACTGTTGGTTTTGCTGCTGTGTGTTACTATGAAATGCGGTTGTTTCTGTGCATGGATTGAGGGAGAAGGGAAACACTGACCTTTGCTCCTCTTCCATCTCTTCATTGGTCATTCTCTTCTCAAACTTGGCGGTCCTCTTGTTACCGGTCTCGCCCTCATCTGCCACTAAAGCAGCAGCAACATCTAAAGGAGAGGACAGCACATTTAACATTGACAAATGACAATAAGAGGAGAACACTAACAGTGAGGGATGCTCATTTTCCTCTAGAGGATTACTTTTTTAAAGAAAGCTGCTTTTAACTGACCAAAAATACAGCAAAAACAGTAATATTGTGAAATATTATTACAATTTAAAAGAACTGTTTTCTATTTTAATATATGTTAAAATGTAATTTATTCCTGTGATCAAAGCTGAACTTTCAGCATTATTACTCCAGTCTTCAGCGTCACATGATCCTTCAGAAATCACTCGAATATGATGATTTTATGCTCAAGAAACATTTCTGATGATTATGCAAAGTTGAAACCAGTTGTGCTGCTCAATATTTCTGTGGAAACCCATGATACATTTTTTTTTAAAGATTCTTCGATGAATAGAAAGTTTAAAAGAACCCCATTTATTAGAAATAGACATCTTTTGGTGACCATGTAAAAGTATCTACTGTCACTCAGTGCATCCTTGCTGAATAAAAGTATCAAAGAGGACCTATTACGCTCTTTTTCAAAGTCTGTGTCTGTTCTCTACTAGAACAGGTTTTCATGCTTGAATTTTTAAAAAAAACAAAAAAAAAACATTATTTTTTCTCATATTCTCCATTGTTGCAGCACCTCTCTTCCCAGTCTGTCAGTAACGCTCTGTTTAGTTCCTGTCTCTATGAAGCCCCTCCTTCTGAAAACACTGTGCTCTGATTGGTCGGCTGGATCAGTGTGTTGTGATTGGCCAACCGCTTCAAGCCTGTTTGGGAAATGTCCCGCCCCTTACCATAAGTTTTAACACTACTAACTCACTCAACCAGGCCCCGCCCCTTTATTTTGAGTATGCCTTGGGCGGGAATTATTTAAATGAGGGATATTGTGACATGTTCGTTCCCGGAAGAAAACTCCAGACTGCTACCAAATGGTCGCATTTTGCAACCTTTTTTCCTACCGATGCAAGTACATTTTTTTTATAGGTCGCACTGGTGCCACTACCACATTGCCCAACTGATAAGAGCTGCCATTTCTGTTGTAATATGAAAAACATCAAACGAAACGAAAGTGGAACAAAACCGCATTACTCGTTTGAGCTGCGCAGCGCGGACCGTTTACCAGCTCTGAGCAATGATTGACAGCACAGTACGAGCTCAGAACAGGTTTACCCGCGGGATGATCTCGATCACATGACACCGTTACTACACAGCGCTGGGAGATCAATGGCGAAGCGTTCAGATTCAGCGCAGAATTCTCTGTTATAAACCATTTCAGATCAAACAGAGCTGATGTGGAAACCATTGTGCCATGAACGAACAAGTTATAGAAGGCTTTTCAATTCACAAATCACCAAGTATTTAATGTAGTAACGCTAACTGTATGGTATTGTGTCAGAAACAGTCTAATTTGTTTTTATTCATCTCAGGGTTCATGCAACCTTTTGAGAGTGAAATTCAAGCACCGTTCAATGGCTTTCAAGTGCTTCACATTTTAATATTAATGTGATTTTTAATGTGATTTGTAAAACTAAAAGTTTAAAGATATAGGAAACTAACACTTCATGGCAAACAAACACTCATTTAAAAAGACATGAAATTACCACTATAACCAGTAGATGGCGGCAGAGGAGCACTTAATTGACTTGTTAGCCATTTCCACCATAGATATCCATATAAGGCTAGATGTCTTAAGGCGGAGTCACTTCCGGCATCACTGGCGGCCATCTTGCCACAGGGAAGCTGTGAATTAAGGTGAGTGATCAGCACGCAGACAAATCCTCTTATCTCGCTGAAATCTTGACGGATTTACAAACGGTTTGGTTTCTTACAAACGTTATTAACGTGGCTATAATTCTTTCATATGGAAGTCCATTGTTATAATTATTCATATGTATGCAGTGTCATAACTACATCTCTGACGTTTATAACAAACCAAACCATTTGAAAATCGGTAGAAAATTGAGCAAGTTATGGTTATTTAAAAGTACATGCACCATTAAAACACAATGTTATGAGTGAGCGAGCTCCCTGTGGCAAGATGGAGTGCCGTGTGCGGACGTCAACCTCCATTGGCCAGCAGCGCATACGAGACATCTAGCCTTTATTATATGATATCTATGATTTTCACTCCCTAATATATGGAAAAAATTAGGAAGTCACCAAAAAAAAAAAAAAAAAAAAAAAACTTTTCTTCAAATTGTGACTAAATTACACAAAGCAAGTAAAGAGTGCTCATTTTATAATCACTAAAGCTGTCGGTCAGAAGTGCGTTTCCCAAAAGCATCGTTAGCCAACTATGGTCGCAAGTTCCCGAAACCATCGTTCTAACGAACATTCGCAAAAAAAGCATCGTAAAGCTGTGTGGTTGGAACGACAGCTCTCGACCTGTGGTTAGAAGCAGAGTTTCTTGTTTTCATGACATGTGGACTCAATAAATCCTCATCTTGAGCAAAATAAGCAAGTTGACATTCTCTTATTTTGAATACATACAAATGTAATTTACATATTTTAGTTTGTCAAGTGTCGTTTTTGAAGAGTGCGCATGTGCGAACGTGCTCTACCACGTAAGAACGAGCCTATGATTGAATCTGGAAATAAAGCAAAATAACTGAGAAAAATTAGGATAGTCCTCAGATGCCATGTCTGTAATTTATAGCAAAACATCTAGCGTTAAAGGGATAGTTCAGCCAAAAATTATATTAAACCCATGATTTACTCACCCTCAAGCCGTTCGAGATGCATATGTCAATAATTTTTCAGACAAACACATTTTCAGTTATTTTAGAAAATGTCTTCGATCTTTCAGTGGTTATAATGTGAAGTTATGGGGTCCACTCCTTCAAGTCCCAAAAACGTGCATGCATCCTTCACAAAAGTAATCCATCCGGCTCCAGGGGGATAAACGAAGGCCCTCTGAGGGTAATCCGTGCGGTTTTGTCATAAAAATATACATATTTAAAACTTTATAAATGAAAATAACTGGCTTCCGGCAACGGTCGACGCGTGTTCATGGGAGATGGATGCCGGCGTATGATGTATGACGTAGGACGTAGTGTAGGAAGCGTCGTGACGTAGAACGAAATATAGCTAAATCAAACGCTACGTCCTACGTCATACGCCGGCATCCATCTCCCGTGAACGCACGTCGACCGTTGCCGTTCTACCGTAGAATATTTAACTTTAAAATGTTTCCCTATAAAATAAAAAAACGTTTTTGCACGTTACTGTAGTTAATAAAAGTTAATTTAATTTAATCTCAATTCAAGCTCAGTGCTTTACTGTTAAATATCCAATTAACAAACATGCAATATTATTGATAACTACACTCAATGCAAAACAATAGTCATTTTATGATTAAATTAACAATGATTAAAAATCCCCCAGCGCCCCATCTGTAGAAGTTAGTGGCACCGGTGCTACTGCTCTCAAGTGTTAGTCTGGAGCCCTGACAATGGAGGCGTTTCAGGGAGTTCAGAAACAGTGCGCACTGATATAGAGAAGACCAGAACTCAAGCTGTTTTCATGCTCAAACAGCAACATTACACACTAAAAGTTGAACACGGGGGAAAAAAGCAGAAAGGGCCCCTTAACATCGTAACCTTAGCCTACTGACTCAAAGCATAAATTCCGGCCAAAAACCTCTGTCTCCTGTCTAAGTGAGCTTCAGAGAGGAACACACTTCATCTGTATGCAAATGGAAGGTGTTAAAAGTGTCAGGCAACAAAAGACAGGAAGGGTAGAAACTCTTACGTGACACTGTGTCCGGTTCCTAACCCAGATTATCAACCTACCAGCCTAATCCACTTGCAGGCCTGTCAAGGTATTGGCGCTGGCAGTTAGGAAGTCTTTATATTAACTCCAGGATAAAGGTTGTTCTGTACATGCTGTTGACGGCTGAAGCCTGTTTCACACGCACCTCATATCTGCAGTATCTGCTGCTGAATCTGGGTCTGTTGCTGTTATAATTCATAAACTGACATGTTTTGGCACTGGAAACACTGCTCCTTTGCGAACTAGGGTTATATCTGAGCACACCCACTGACGTCTGGATGTAAACACAGCAGAATCCGCATCCTAGAGGCCAATGTACCGCTGGGAGAACAAAGAAAGTGTGTGACCGGGACCCAGTTACACATTGGCATCAATTTACAGCCACAGAGCACAAAGAGACAGTGTGTTTGAGTGGGTCGCCCCATGAGTGTTTATCTCTGCCAGCACTCACAGCCCCGCTCTGAAAACACTCGCTCTCATGGAGTGTAATAAAAACACGCTGCTCACGGGCAGACATGACGAGAGCAAAATGAAAGACTGCAGAAAGAAAAAGGATAAATATAAATGCTTTCCCCTCCAGAATATACATTTCTTAGAGGAAATGGCTCCTTGTCAAAATAGAACGACATCTTATTTTATTAAATTTTCCTCTGACGCATCTCATTTGTGATCAGATTTTTGGTAACACTTCACAATACGGCCTCATTTATTAGTTAATGCTAACATGAACTAACACTGAGCAATGTATGTTTTAAAGCATTTGTTAAACTTTGTTATTGTCAGTTGTTAGTTCACAGTGCATTAACTAATGTTTACAAATGCAACTTTTGATTTTAATAATGCTAGTTCTGTGTTAGCAGAAATCATGACAACAAACCAACCAAACAAAACTAAACAAAACCCACAACCAAACCAAAATCCAAAAAGGAGGAAATCAAAATGAATGAAAACAAAACCTTAAAAAAAAAAAAATCCTAAAACTAACTTAAAACAAAACTAAATTAAACCCCCAAACAAAACAAATCAAAAACAAAAACCCAAACACTAACCTCAAACAAAACTAACCCCCCAAATAAAACAAAGAAAAAACAAAAGAAAAAAACCCCAGACTAACCTCAAACAAAACAAAACTTAACTCCCAAACAAAAATCAAACACAAAACCCCAAAACTAACCTCAAACAAAACTAAACTAAACCCCCAAACAAAAATCAAACACAAAACCCCAAAACTAACCTCAAACAAAACAAAACTAAACCCCCAAACAAAACAAATCAGAAACACAAAACCCCAAAACTAACCTCAAACAAAACAAAACTTAACCCCCAAACAAAAATCAAACACAAAACCCCAAAACTAACCTCAAACAAAACTAAACTAAACCCCCAAACAAAAATCAAACACAAAACCCCAAAACTAACCTCAAACAAAACTAAACTCCCAAACAAAACAAATCAGAAACAACACAAAACCCCAAAACTAACCTCAAACAAAACAAAACTAAACCCCCAAACAAAACAAATCAGAAACAACACAAAACCCCAAAACTAACCTCAAACAAAACAAAACTAAACCCCCAAACAAAACAAATCAGAAACAACACAAAACCCCAAAACTAACCTCAAACAAAACAAAACAAAACTAAACCCCCAAACAAAACAAATCAGAAACACAAAACCCCAAAACTAACCTCAAACAAAACAAAACCCCCAAACAAAACAAATCAGAAACACAAAACCCCCAAACTAACCTCAAACAAAACAAAACTTAACCCCCAAACAAAAATCAAAACACAAAACCCCAAAACTAACCTCAAACAAAACTAAACTAAACCCCCAAACAAAAATCAAACAAAACCCCAAAACTAACCTCAAACAAAACTAAACCCCCAAACAAAACAAATCAGAAACACAAAACCCCAAAACTAACCTCAAACAAAACTAAACTAAACCCCCAAACAAAACAAATCAGAAACAACACAAAACCCCAAAACTAACCTCAAACAAAACAAAACAAAACTAAACCCCCAAACAAAACAAATCAGAAACACAAAACCCCAAAACTAACCTCAAACAAAACAAAACCCCCAAACAAAACAAATCAGAAACACAAAACCCCCAAACTAACCTCAAACAAAACAAAACTTAACCCCCAAACAAAAATCAAAACACAAAACCCCAAAACTAACCTCAAACAAAACTAAACTAAACCCCCAAACAAAAATCAAACAAAACCCCAAAACTAACCTCAAACAAAACTAAACCCCCAAACAAAACAAATCAGAAACACAAAACCCCAAAACTAACCTCAAACAAAACAAAACCCCCAAACAAAACAAATCAGAAACAACACAAAACCCCAAAACTAACCTCAAACAAAACAAAACTAAACCCCCAAACAAAACAAATCAGAAACACAAAACAAAACTAATCTCAAACAAAACAAAACCCCCAAACAAAACAAATCAGAAACAACACAAAACCCCAAAACTAACCTCAAACAAAACAAAACTAAACCCCCAAACAAAACAAATTAGAAACAACACAAAACCCCAAAACTAACCTCAAACAAAACAAAACTAAACCCCCAAACAAAACAAATCAGAAACAACGCAAAACCCCAAAACTAACCTCAAACAAAACAAAACAAAACTAAACCCCCAAACAAAACAAATCAGAAACACAAAACCCCAAAACTAACCTCAAACAAAACAAAACTAAACCCCCAAACAAAACAAATCAGAAACAACACAAAACCCCAAAACTAACCTCAAACAAAACAAATCAGAAACACAAAACCCCAAAACTAACCTCAAACAAAACAAAACTAAACCCCCAAACAAAACAAATCAGAAACAACACAAAACCCCAAAACTAAACCCCCAAACAAAACAAATCAGAAACACAAAACCCCAAAACTAACCTCAAACAAAACAAACCCCCCAAACAAAACAAATCAGAAACAACACAAAACCCCAAAACTAACCTCAAACAAAACAAAACTAAACCCCCAAACAAAACAAATCAGAAACAACGCAAAACCCCAAAACTAACCTCAAACAAAACAAAACAAAACTAAACCCCCAAACAAAACAAATCAGAAACACAAAACCCCAAAACTAACCTCAAACAAAACAAAACTAAACCCCCAAACAAAACAAATCAGAAACAACACAAAACCCCAAAACTAACCTCAAACAAAACAAAACTAAACCCCCAAACAAAACAAATCAGAAACACAAAACCCCAAAACTAACCTCAAACAAAACAAAACCCCCAAACAAAACAAATCAGAAACAACACAAAACCCCAAAACTAACCTCAAACAAAACAAAACTAAACCCCCAAACAAAACAAATCAGAAACAACACAAAACCCCCAAACTAACCTCAAACGAAACAAAACCCCCAAACAAAACAAATCAGAAACAACACAAAACCCCAAAACTAACCTCAAACAAAACAAAACTAAACCCCCAAACAAAACAAATCAGAAACAACACAAAACCCCCAAACTAACCTCAAACAAAACAAAACCCCCAAACAAAACAAATCAGAAACAACACAAAACCCCAAAACTAACCTCAAACAAAACAAAACTAAACCCCCAAACAAAACAAATCAGAAACAACGCAAAACCCCAAAACTAACCTCAAACAAAACAAAACTTAACCCCCAAACAAAAATCAAACACAAAACCCCAAAACTAACCTCAAACAAAACTAAACCCCCAAACAAAACAAATCAAAACATACATTATACAAATAAAATAAAATTTGTTCCAGTCATCAAATGAAAAACAATTCTAAATATCGTCCTACACAGAATCAGTGAGACCTGTCAGCAACATTCAACTACACTTTATTGAAGGTGTTCTTGTTACTGTGTAATATTATGCAAGTAATATTAATAAGGATTCTGGTTTGGTATAAGGTTAGTTGCAGGTAATTGTGCATAACTTACTGTTATTCCGCTAGCAAGTTCATGTAACATGTTACAAGGACACTGTAGAGTCAAGTGTTACCCAGCATACTTTACAGGGTTTCCTGTTCTTGCAAGATGGTGGGATTGTTAAAAAACATTATTTGTATCTAAAAAAGAAGCAAAAACGAACACAAATTTGATATAGATTAAGGGTGAACGCTGCCATCCGAACTCTGGTGCGCATCAAACAAGCAGACCGAGACTGCGGAAAAGGTTCGACTGAAATATGAATGCAACACGGACCAAAGCCATCTTAACTAAACAAAAACAGGAGGTGATGTAATAAGATGGGACCGCATTCAGCCCAAAGCACAGCATTGTTTTGTCCCGTCGCAAAATATAAAAGCAGTTTCATTTGTTTTGTGTGTTTAGGTTTGGTGTTAAAAATGACACATTGAGCGAACCAGGACTAAATGTATAATTTTCTTTTTTGAACAAAAGATCCAAGAGAAACAAAGTGTGAACACAACCTAAAAGTGCTGATGCATCATACCATTATTCTCTAGGACCTCTGGAAGGGATTCGGCCGCTGGTGAGCTCTCGGGGACGGGCACAGATGCTGCTTCAGGGGCGGGTGCGGATGGCGGCTCTGGGGCGGGCGCTGGTTCAGGGGTTGGCACAGAAACAGGTTTTGAGCTGAGCGGTTTTTCTGGGGCAGGCACTGATATTGGTTCAGGGGTGGGTTCAGATGCTGGTTCAGGGACGGGCACCTCTGGGACAGGTTCAGGCACTGGTTCTGGCAAAGGCACTGGTTCTGGCACAGACTCCTTTACTGGCTCTTCTACTGGTGCAGCCACTGGTTCTGGGACAGACTCCTTTACTGGTGCAGCCACTGGTTCTAGGACAGACTCCTTTACTGGCTCTTCTACTGGTGCAGCCACTGGTTCTGGTGACTTGGTGGGAACCTGCTCAGGCACTGGCTCTTGCACTGGGACGGGCTCTTCCACAGGTGCGGATTCTACGACTGCTTTGGATACAGGCTCAGGCTCTGGAGCTGCCTGTAGAAATCAGAGGTAGAGCAATAGAATAATAGTCATTTTATCTCATTTATATGCATCAGTGTCAAACACAGCTGATAATGCAGTAAATTTAAGGTATTAGGGCTGCACGATTAATCAAAATTAAACCGGACACCATTTTGCAAAGGCTGCGATTTTTTTATGAGCAGTTTGTCAGTGAAGCACGGCTCTTTGATCAGTATAAATGCTGCACCTGAAAGCCAGAGGGCGCTCTCACGCAGATGTATGATTGTATGACAATGTATGATTTATCTGAGTTCTTCAGGCCTTCTTGGGTATTTTCATGATAATAAAGTATATTTATACTTCAATGCTAATCGACATAGCCTTTACCACTGTATAGAATACTATGAAATAATATGTTGTATGCCTTATCCACGTCATCTCACATAAGGATCCTTAACTGTCGTTATGAAGTGAGTCTGGAGTAAAAATATGTTATTAAAAGGTGTCTTTTGTTGGACAAGAGGTTTAAAAAAATGACAATAAACCAACCATACTAAAGTAAACAACACCCTCAACCAAACAAACCACAAAGCATAACTAAACCACAAAAAAACGAATTAAAACAAAAAGGCACAATCCCCCCCCCCCCAAAAAAAAAAGACTCCCCCCCAAAAAAAGCCAAAAGAAAGCCAAACAAAATAAAATATAATATAATATAACTAAACCCCTAAACAAAAAGAATAAAAAAACTAAAAGCAAAACAGAACGAATCAAAAAAAAAAAAAAGTAAAAAACAAAGCACCCCCCCACAAAAAAAATAACCCAAAAGATAACTAAACCACAAACAAAACTAAACCTCCAAACAAAATAAACAAAAACTCTAAATAAAGTAAAACAACCCCAAACAACCCGACCCCCCCCCCCCCGCGCCCCGCCCTCCAAAAAACTAAACCCAAACCAAAATAAACCCAAAACATAACTAAACCCTAAACAAAACGAATATTAAAAAAAAAGAAAAACAAGAAAAAAGAAAGCCAAACAAACCCCAAAACCCACGAAACCAAAACTTTACTCTGAGTTTATGTAGAAAAAATATGCTTGTTTATAATGTGGAACATTTAAAAAGCTCTATTATATTAGTAATATATTTTTATAAACATCCCATCCATACATTGGGTACAGAATACTTCACAACTTTGAAGCCACTGAATTCAAACCTTGATCTCTCTGTAGCCAACAGAGCTGAGGGGAATAGAGTATCTGTGCGACAGCTGTCATCTGCAGTCGCTCCAGCCTTAACATGCACCTGCTGTCCATGACAAGGGGACAAAGCTTGTCCAAACACACAGCACTGCTTCTGCTGGCCATGAATGCTCTTAACCCAACCACTTACATGCACATTAACCCAGCAAGAAACAGCTGTGCAAGCCTTCCAACTGACTTCTTGACCATTCACAGGGATTGGACATTTGAGTGCAGAAAGAATGAAGTGATAGATTTCATATGCAATGCAAATGAGCTCTGGAAATATTAGTTTATTATTCCTTTTAGTAGCCAGACCGAATTTTTATATATTTTTTTATTTTCTGCACTTTTCAGGTTTAATCTGAAAGCATAATCAAAGCATATATTTTGAATAAGTGAACATTCAAGGCTGCTAAAATTCTTAAGTGTGGACATACAGCATGTCACAGAACACAGTGGCGTCGCTAGTTTTTCTGGGGCAACTAACATTTCATTTGGCCCCCTTGGTAGAAAACGCAGAATCGCAGACTTTACTCAGTCCCACTTTTCTCCCAACTGGCAACGCTGAGGCACATACTATTGTTAATCAAACTTACTAAGAAACCCATACTAATACTACCATACTCGGTAACATGGCCTTAATCGTACCGCAGCACCATTTTACACCATACAAGAGCAAAGTGGATACTGGATTGAATTGGAGTCTGTAGGGATTAAGGTTATCCAGAGAGGTTAAATTTAGGATTAACTGTAGATTTGTGCCATTATTTGATTAGGTGATTCAGAATGTCAGCAACAAGCTGTTGAAAGGGAATGACAAGAAGAATGAAAGTAATACCAACAGAGCTGCATTTCCTAAAGAAAAAAAAAAAATAGTAGCGTTTGCCCATTCAAAACTGGCATTCCTGATGTTTAGGTTTTTTGGGTGGTTGCCTAGGCCTTGCTGTGAATTTGCTGAGGCATTCTGAATGATGCAATGCTCTTGGGTTGCAATGCTGTTGCTAGGGTGCTCTGAGTGGTTGCAAGGGCATTGCTATGCAATTGCAAAAATATTCTGAGTTGTTGCTATTCAGTTGCTAGGGTATTCTGAGTGGTTGCCAGAGTGTTGCTATGCATTTTAACGTTATTTTGAGTGGTCGACAGAGCTGCTGCGCAGTTGCTAGGCTGTTCTGAGTAGTTGCCAGGGTGTTGCTATGCATCATTAAGATATTCCGAGTTGAGGTATTCTAGCAACACCATGCTGTTGCTAGGGTGTTCTGAGTGGTTGCCAGGGTGTTGCTATGCATTAGTATTTTGAGTGGTCAATAGTGCTGCTGAACAGTTGATAGGGTGTTCTGAGTGGTTGCCAGGGTGTTGCTATGCATTACATTATTATAAGTGGTTGATAGTGCTGCTGCACAGTTTCTAGGCTGTTTTGAGTGGTCAATAGTGCTGCTGAACAGTTGATAGGGTGTTCTGAGTGGTTGCCAGGGTGTTGCTATGCATTACATTATTATAAGTGGTTGATAGTGCTGCTGCACAGTTTCTAGGCTGTTTTGAGTGGTTGCCAGGGTGTTGCTATGCATTAAGGTATTTTTGGTAGTAGATAGTGCTGCTGCACAGTTGCTAGTGTGTTTTGAGTGGTTTCCAGGGTGTTGCTATGCATTTACTAAGGTATTCTGAGGTGTTAGTGTTTCCATGCAGTTGCTATGATTTTCTGAATGGTTGCCATGCTAAGGTATTCTGCAGTTGCTAGGGTGAAGTGACTGTTCAGTCTCTGGTATTGTGGCCAACAGATATGGCTCTGGTCCCTCCTTCAATTCAAGTCTGAGGAATTGTTTTTGTACATTTTATTGTCCACCAAATGAAAATAATGAATGGCTAAACATGACAAGACAGCTGCTACCAGAATAGCAACTCTATTCCCTCCCTGAAACCAAACTGTATTGCAATCAGAATTTTGGCAACCGCTGAACACCAGCAGATGGTGCATTCCATCTCGTACAAACTCATTTCTGGTGTGTGAGGATAAACCCTCAAGTTTATATAGTGATGTATAATAGTGATCCTCTAGTCTGCTACCAGATTCCAGAGCAGAGAAATTAGTCAAATGCACCGAGCACAGCAGAGTCAAATCCAAAAGGCCAGTAATTAAACTATCAAATTCACAGATTTTTAACCCACTTTGTATTGCTACAATGTCGGTAGTATGTAAATGAACAGTGTTTACTCTTTCTCTGTGTTACCTGGACAGAGAAAAGTATGTTTATTCAGCAAAAGGGATGACAACAACCCTTTTTCTCTGTTTTCTCTAGTCAGGTATCTCCAATTTAAATTTTTTTTTTGCATTTTTACCACATAGACAGACAAGTTTTATTGAAAACCCATTTTGTGCTGGCTTGTATCAACCCATGTTTGGGTCAAATATGGACAAACCCAACCATTGGTTTAAATTAACCTAAATTCTAATGATAAAAATGTTTTTTTATTTTTATTATTTACATTCCCAAATGTCAGTGAAAACACAAAATAGGGACAAACCCAACCGTTGGTTTAAATTAACCTAGAATTTAGGTTAATTAAAACCAATGGTTGGGTTTGTCCATATTTGACCCAAACATGAGTTGAAACAACACAGGATTTTTAATGAGAGTGTGATAAAGTATGTGAATTACACCTTTTAAAACACATTTTAGTGTTTTTTTTTATTTTTATGGTGGTATCCTAAAGCAATTATCCACGAGAAGCAAATAAATTCGACAAATTAAGTTCGTTAGACTGTTTATGGTTGACAAGCAATGTAGGAACTTGGCACACTGAAAGGAACATTCCAGGTACAAGCTAAGCTGTAGCGTCAGCATTAAAGACATGCTGTTGTTACCACAGAAATCAAGTTTCAACAGACAATGCTTAAAGTCTATGGAAAACACTGCAATACACAGTTTTCGCAAAATTATGCTCGTTTTGTTTTTTATAGAAATGGTTGTATTTAAGAGCATAACAAATTCTGACACTAGAGATAACTGAGACTTCAGTTGATGTGAGGTTACACATTTTATTCCAACATATTTAGAGCCAGAAGAGTTCAGTTTACATTATGGTATCAACATCTCACACTGTTTTTCTTTTCCTCCAACACCTAAATAAAGTAACCTAATGTCCCGCAGCACTCTGTCCCGAGACGCAAACACATGAAAGGCGGCAAGGGAATTAGGGCAGCTTCAGACGGATTCTTCCTCGCGGTGATGACTGCCAACAGTCCATTAGTCCTGATGCTCTTAGAAAAGCGTGAACCACCTGAGAGGCTGTCAGACGGCCAAGGATGTCATCTTAGGCTTAACTGTCATCTCAGATCCTCTGGAAAGTTTAGATGTTGCCACAGACCTCCTGAATGGAGGTCAGGGTGAGAATACATGTTTGAGAAATCACCAATACAAACATATCCTGAGGTTTTATAGAGGCTTTATGCCTTTATGCTTTTTTTTTTACTTGTCCCTGGAGTCATATCTATTAAATACAGAGGAACTCTCAAAATACATAAAACGCATAGTACCGACTGACACTGCAACATAAATTGTGCCTAATTTGATTTGAGAGCTACAGTGATGGGCAAGATTGTCAGGATATATAAACACTTTTTCATGTAAAGATGATCTTCACTTCCTTATTTCCATATTGCCAGCAAGCAAATAATCCTTAGGCAGTGTGCCAAAGCATCTCGAATAAGCTCTCATTGTATTTCTCATTTATGGAAAGCATTTGCACTAAATGAATTCTCCACAAAACCTTCAGCCCTGCTTTGAATTCTTACAAAAAGGTCATTGTTTCACAAGGCCCATAGTCATCATGTACAGTCAGTGTCTGCCTACTAGCATACTGTACTGCATTGCACCATTGTTTGGTTAAGGGACATCACCACTTGTGGCTGAAAGGGCAAGACAGGGGCTGCATCCGAAATCGCATACTTCCCCACTATGTAGTAGGCGAAAAACAGTATGTGACAAAAGTAGTATGTCTGAATTCAAAGTACTCAAAAAAGAGACAAAAAGTACCCGGATGATCTACTTCTTCCGGCGAGATTCTGAAGTGTGTATTCGATTGACTCTTTACTGTCCCATGAGGCCACGGGAGAGGATTTGTGAATGGCAGTGAAGCGACGTATCTGACACTGGTAGGTCACATGATGACAACATGGCGAATGTATTACGTCCAGATACTAAACAGGACATACTTTAAAGCTGTCATGAAGTAATTACTTATTCAAAATGAGTACCTACTCAAGAGAGTGTGTGATTTCGGACACAGCCTGGAACTGTAGATGTGTTCAGAAAAACCTAGTGAGCTTCCTTATTAGCTTCTGCGTCTGGGCCAAAACACGTTGTGCTTGAACACACGTTCTAGTTGCCCGTTGGCTAGTTTGTTCTGTGCCTGCATGACAACTCGCCATACCAGCAGGTGGCAGTAGTTTGTGTTCACCATTCAAAAAGAGAATCCGAAACTAGGACTGCGGATAAATAAACTATAAACAAAGCAGCTTGACTTAATCAGCCAAGTCCTGCCTAAGAACACGTACAACAAGTAGGCAAAACAGAAACGATATACTTCAAATTTATTGCCATTTAATGATTTGCAAATAACATTTAATAGATAACGCTTTCATAAAAAGCATTAATGATTGGTTTGTCTGTCTTTATTTACATTACATTTACACCGCTTTGGCCAGTGAGTGGCGTTTTCAGGACTTTGAAACAGTGAATCATTTTGCGAAGCAGTTGGTTCAACTGAGGAGTTTGTAAAAGCCTTGTTTCTTACAGCTAATTTTGCATAATGCTTCCTCTCAGTTGGAAGGCTAGATGGAAACTTAGTACCATATTATATAAGAATATTAAATGTGAATAGAGCCAAATATAACAATCAACTACGAACAGTACATACCCTGTATCAAATGACACTGCACAATTATGGCAAAATAAAGCGTTTAAGTGGGTGTGCTGATTATTTTCTTGTTCTGAATTCAAGACAAGATCCATATTTCAAAGACATTAAAAGTAATTATGAAATTACATATAAAAAATTAATTGCATCCTCTATGCTTTTCCCCACTGATATTACCTTTCATGAAATGTGTAGTACAGCTGTATGTGACTATAAATGGTCTGCAAAGTTTCAAAGATCAAAGTGCAAATAAAGTAACTCAATGTCTCCCAAAAGAAAGAAGCGATTCTGAACTGCCTGAAATGAGTCATCAGTAATTCCAGTCTTTCGGTTTAAACCTATGTAGGTTTGTAACAAATTTGCATTCTGCCAGCCTATGGTCTTCATTGAGTGCTCACGAAGATAATCTACTTCGACTCTCAAACACTATAGTTGTTGCTGAGACTGGAAGAGTTTGGTTTTGTTTTGTCGACATGTCGAGAAGACGCTGTTTTTTGCGCTGCAATCGCAAATCCAATTTGCATGCACTTCCAAAGAATGAGGAGTCAGGCTCAAATTGATATGATAAAACGACGCCATCTGTGCTATTCGTATCACTGTGTATTAAGTGCTGAGGAAGAGCTGAAATATAGATATGTTAATGGCATTTTCGTTTACGACACTCGCTGTAACAAAGCAATCACAACAGACTGGACCATCTGACCAATCAGCGAAGAGTAGACCAATCACAACAGACTGGACCATCTGACAAATCACAACAGACTGGGTCATCTGACCAATCAGAGCAGAGTCGACCAATCACAACAGATTGGGTCATCTGACCAATCAGAGCAGAGTAGACCGATCACAACAGACTGGACCATCTGACCAATCAGAGCAGAGTCGACCGATCACAACAGACTGGACCATCTGACCAATCAGAGCAGAGTAGACCGATCACAACAGATTGGGTCATCTGACCAATCAGAGCAGAGTAGACCAATCACAACAGACTGGGTCATCTGACCAATCAGAGCAGAGTAGACCGATCACAACAGATTGGGTCATCTGACCAATCAGAGCAGAGCAGACCAATCACAACAGACTGGACCATCTGACCAATCAGAGCAGAGTCGGCTCTCAGAAAGGAGAAAGGAGACAATCATTTGCCAAACCATTTCAGACACTGTGAGAAAAGAGCTGATGCTGCAATATATATTAGGAGAAAACTGAAAAAATAGCTTTTTTTATCTTTGATGCATGCAAACCTATTGTAGGAGACTCCAAAACAAAATTAGGAACCTGTAAAATAGCCAAATAAATATCATGGAAAAAAAAAAAAAAGATAATTGAGGACATCAAACATTTACATCCAATACAACCGTGGACAGTCTTATGACACCACATCAGTATCAGCAAACCTCATACCTATAGCAAATAAATCATGACAATGTTTGCATAGATCACTGAAAGAAGAAGTTAATGGTAACAAGCTGAAATTCCAAACCAGCAAAGTCAGAGAAAGTCTGTCCAATCAGCAGGCAGAATCACAGATTCCTCAGTAGACTGCTGTTAGGAGACTGACTGGCCTCGAGACAGAAACAAAGTGTTGAGGAATGTTCTTGTGCGCTCGCCCTGTTTCAGATGCTTGTGGTCTGAAAATTCAACACTGACGTCTTCAGTTTTAAATAAACCCTTCAGTTCAGCCAGTCATTCACACTTTAGACATTGTTATGCGTCCAGAAATCCCTCAAAAATAACAGCAATAAGCTTTGAGTTGAAGGACAATTGTTCGCTGACTACATCCGCTGTTGAGTCCTTGTTGGCGGCACCTCAGAGCAGATTGGTACAGCTTTCCTCTTTGAGGTTTTCCCTCTGAATACACATTGCCATGTAAGGAAGGTAAAACACTCTGAAAAAAGGAAACTTGAGGAGCTGGGAGCTGGAATTGTGGGAGAAAGGGCCAGAACAAGAACTGGGCAGAAAGCAATTAATCAGCCCCTGAGGCACGTGGGATTTAGGTCACTTTGGATACAAAGTAATTGTCAATTTTGGATAACTTGTTACTTTGCATTTCCTTTAACTGGCCCAGATGCTTAAAAAAAGCTAAAAAACATCTGATTATGAGATGTGTTTATGCAAACATAGCAGATATACAGTGTATACAGTCATAAAGATTCACACGCTTATGATTAATCTACACAACTCTGTTCAATTCACATTAGGAACCAATTCCTTGCTCACTAAACCCAAAGTAGATCTACAAGGCTCGGTGCAAAGAATGGTGAAATCTGAGCCCTTCTTTCCAGATGCTAACTTCAGATGTCTTCAGGGAGAGAGGGAGGTCGTAAAGTGCCAAAGAAGGAACTATGCCACATCAGCATGTCTAAAGGTCATGGAGCCAAAGGTCATGAGGGGCCTCAGGGGTTGCTGAGTTTAAAGTCAACGTGAAACGACATTCTCAACCTTCCAAGGCAAATGTCTTGAAAAATGTCCAAAAGAAACAAATGTAGCACAGACTTTTGACTATCAACAAAGTCTGGTACAATTTGCAGTTTATTCTGATTTAGACAGGAAGACACCGTCTGGCCGACATTAAACACAGTTTAGCATGAGTTCATCTTAAATGGATGATATATGATATAAAATATGGCGCCCTTTGTGAAAAAGTAGTGCATTATTTATAGAAATGTAGAGGCAGGGCAAGTCCTGTTGGAGTCGACCCATCTTCCAGCGCTCTTCTAAAGTCACACATCTATCAGAGAACTGCCTCATGGGTAACAAACAGCACAAGAGTTGATTTATTCTCTAGAAACCAATCAACACATCAGTCTCAATCTCGTCCCAGGAGATCCGCGTTCCTGCAGACTTCGGTTTCACCTCTAACCAAGCACACCTGAGCCAGCTAATCAAGGCCTCAATCCCGATGTGCATAATATGAAGGATGTTAAAGGTTAGTTCATCCCATGACAAAGGTGCTCATCCCTATCAAAGAACATACTTCACATCAAGTATGCAAACCGGGTCTCAGTCAAGCTCTTAGGGTTCATTCAGAAAATTATGGCCTGGTGTGTTTGATCAGAGATGAAAATAAAACTCGGCAGGAGGAACCAGGTTATGTAAATATGCTTTACAGCCTCAATAAAGGAGTAATACATTATCCAAGCTTCTGCATGGAAGACATCCACTGATAAACGCACCAAATGCAATGAGGGCTGTTGAAGTATCCACACTATTTGTTGTGTTTTCTGTTCAATAATTCACTGTGACTGCATCACCATTACCTGCATTTATTTCCCCAATACTGGTTTACTATAGCCACATTCACACAGAAACAGAATATGATTGTCAGTTCTGTATTTATATGGTTACGTTCACACGCAGTTCAGTCATTGCTAACACTATTTCAATGGCCCACTTTAGACATACTACTAACTCAAGTAACTTTGCAACTACATGCCAACAAGCTGTCATTAGAGTATTAGTAGGCTGTCTGCTTAATATCAGCTAACACTTTATTTTGATACAGACATTACTTTGATGAACAGACATTCTCGTAAGCTTGGCGAACAGTTTTAGAGAATTTGATGTTTCCCCATTCAAAAAGAAAGGAGCTGCACTTGCATGACCGAGAGGCGTTTCAAAGATGGGCGCCGAGTGAAATGACTTGTCTTAAAGGGACTTTGTTAATATCTGCGAACACTTTATTTTGATGCTCCGCAACAGACATTCTACTGACTTTAAGTAACTTTACAACTACGTCAACTTAATTCTACCAACCCGAACTCTAAAATTCTACTACAGTCTACTGATACTCTAATGAGAGTTAGTTGACATGTAGTTTCTTACAGTTAGCAGAATGTCTAATGTGGACCATCAAAATAAAGTGTAAGCCAGTTTTTTTTTTTACGCGAGTTACAACCACATTCTATAACTGGAACCTGTAAACAACTGGAATAATCAAGGAACAAGACTTTTCAGTTTCATGGTCGTCGCCATCTTGATATTACTTTGGTCATTTTTGCTATTGCTTCTGGTAAGAGAATATATGCTTGACTCCAGTAAGTATTCGAAACGCTACTGTTAGCTGCTGTGTGAACGGGACATTGAGACTCACACCAAATGCGATTGTCAATTCCAAAAACTAATCCTATTTGGCATCTCCATTTCACATAAACCCAAATGAACAGTAATTGTTTGCTTGTAAACAAACATCATGTCGTTTTTGGCGGCTGGTTCTTGGTTCTCTCCAGAATGATCTGCAATGCAGACCAGATTGAATGTAGTTACTAGTTCGTCTAAAGTCTGGCTACGGCACACTAGACAAAATTTGGCTTGGCTCTCCCTTTAATGGTATCACTCTCATGGTTTTTTAGCCAGACTGTAGAGGAGGCAGAAAAAGCAGTGTTGCATAACGCTGTGTAATGGATCCCAGAGGGTCTCCTGCTGTACTGAATGGACAGGATTGGATCAGTGGGTGTGACAACACTTCTAATGTTTCTCATGTGTGGAACTTCACAGCACTACTGGCATGCTAAGACTGCCTTTATTAAGCAACATTATATGAATATTTACATATGTGAAGCACTTCTGTTTTATTTGTTATGAATCTTGTCTTTTGCACCCAGAATGTTCCAAATAAAAAGAGCAAAAAAGTACCTTGAGCAGAACAAGAGAGAAAAAAAAGTATGTTCTTGGTTTCAACAAATGCTGTTTTTGTAGTGAAGAGTAATTTGAGTCTGAGCAACGGTATTTGGTTATAGCACAATGACGTATGTCAAAAGATCATTGGTGATCATGACCCCTTTAATACATGTGTTACGGTCTTTGAAGTACATTATTTCAAAAGAAGTTTGTAATCATTCACCAAAATGAAATCATATCTGATAGAAAAAAGTGGGCTTAAAGGGAAAGTTCACCCTAAAATGAGAATTAGGTCATCATTTACTCACCCTGGTGTTGTTGTAATGCCGTATGGCATTTTTTTTAAATGGAACACGAAAGGAGAGTACAAAAATAAATGTCCTGCTCACGCTCGTCCATTTTATGGCAGTGAATAGCAACCAGCATCAAGCTTTTTTTTTTTTTTTTTAAAGACGCAAAAGTATCACAGAATGATCCCATGTACACTACCACTCAAAAGTTTTGGATCGATAAGATTTTTAATGTTTTTAAAAGTAGTCTCTTCTGCTCACCAAGGCTGCATTTATTTGATAAAAAAAAAGAAAAAGAAAAAAAGTAATATTGTTAAAATAACTTTTCTATTTTAATATATTTTAAAATGTAATTTATTCCTGTGATTGCAAAGCTGAATTTTCAGCATCATTACTCCAGTCTTCAGTGTCACATGATCCTTCAGAAATCAGTCTAATATGATGATTTGATGCTCGAATTCCCAACATTCATTATTATTATTATTATTATCAATGTTGAAAACAGTTATTTGACGAATTCTTCAAATTAAATTCTTTGATGAATATAAAAAGTTCAAAAGAACAGCATTTATTTGAAATAGAATATTTTGTAACATTATGTCTTTACTGTAACTTTTGATCAATTTAATTCATCCTTGATGAATAAAAGTATTGATTTATTTTTCATTTCAATTTAAATTCTTCCTGACCCCAAACTTTTGAACGGTAGTGTTTAATGTTACAGAAGCTTTTGAACTTACTATTCATCAAAGAATCCTGAAATTAAAAATGTAAATAACTGTTTTCAAAATTGATAATAATTTTTCTTGAGCATCAAATCATCATATTAGACTGATTTCTGAAGGATCATGTGACACTGATGATGCTGAAAATTCAGCTTTGATCACAGGAATAAATTACACTTTACTATATATTCACATAGAAAACAACTTAAATTGTAATAATATTTCACATTATTATTATTATTATTATTTTATCAAATAAATGCAGCCTTGGTGAGCAGAAGAGACTTCTTTTAAAACATTAAAAATCTTACTGATCCAAAACTTTTGACTGCTAGTGTATATTCCAAGTTTTCTGGGAGTATGGAAAAGAATTGTTATGTATTATTTAACAAAAATCCTGACCTTGGCCATTGGTTTTCTGTGCACAGCGCACGTTCATGAGACTCTATGAGCGCTGCAGTTCAATAAATGATGACTTGATTTTTTTTCAGGGTGAACTGTTCCTTTAACTGATAAATAATGGATAGTAGAGCATCTACACTCATCTTGAAACAAGTCCATCATATCACACATCTTACCTGGACAGGTGTTTCTTGCACAGAGATAACCTCAGGTTCAACCGCAGGCTGTTCCTCTACAACACCAACTTCCTCAATTACAGGGGCGACTGCAGCGGGCTCTTCCTTTTTCGGCTCAACAGCAGCCTTCTCCTCAGCCTTAATCTCTGCCTGTTTGAGCAAAGAGACTGAAGCTCAGAAAACAGCAAACACACTGTTACCAGTGTGGTAACACACGAGTACCCAACTAACTTAAAGAGATAGTTCACCCAAAAATGAAAATTAGCATATACTCACCCTCAAGTCATCCTAGGTGTATATGACATTCTTCTTTCAGACGAATACAATCGGAGTTATTTTAAAAAATGTCTTGGTTCTTCCAAGCTTTATAATGGCAGTGAATGGCTGTTTCTGTTTTGAAGTCCATAAAAGTGCATCTCTCCATCATAAGTGCATCTATCCATGATAAAAGTGCATCTATCCATCATAAAAGTGCTCCACACAGCTCTGGGGGGTTAATAAAGGCCTTCTGAAGCGAAGCGATGAGTTTGTGTAAGAAAAATATCCATATTTAAAACTTTTACTTACTTAAAAAGTAAAATTCTATTTTCCGGCCAAACGGCCGTACGCAGTCTACTTACGCCTAAAGAGCAACTTGTGACGTTAGAAGTAGCGTAGTGTTATGGCGTAGTGTAAATATCAGCTGAATGTCGCATGACTCGCAGAAGTCACTTAAGTCAAATCTGTATGTTCGTTTGGCTGGAAGCTAGTTATTTTACTTTACTTTATAATATGGATATTTTTCTTACACAAACGCATCGCTTCGCTTCAGAAGGCCTTTATTAACCTCCCAAAGCCCTGTGGAGCACTTTTATGATGGAGAGATGCACTTTTATGATGGAGAGATGCACTTTTATGATGGAGAGATGCACTTTAATGATGGATAGATGCACTTTTATCATGGATAGGTGCACTTTTATGATGGAGAGATGCACTTTTACCATAGATAGGTGCACTTTTATGGATTTCAAAACAGAAATAACCATTCACTGCCATTATAAAGCTATAGTAAGAGCCACATTTATATATATATAAATATATATATATATAACTCTGATTATATTCGACTGAAAGAGGAATCATATACGACTAGGATGACTTGGTGAGTAAATCATGGGGTAATTTTCATTTTTGGGTGAACTATCCCTTTAATATTAATAAATGTAAAATGGGTTAGAAATGACATGACTAGAGAATCAAAAAATGGTTCTTATGCAGAACAAATTCCATATTTAATAAACATAAAAGAAGAAGAAGAAGAAGAAGAAGAAGAAGAAGAAGAAGAAGAAGAAGAAGAAGAAGAAGAAGAAGAAGAAGAAGAAGAAGAAGAAGAAGAAGAAGAAGAAGAAGAAGAAGAAGAAGAAGAAGAAGAAGAAGAAGAAGAAGAAGATGCATGCGCAATGCATGACCAATCAGGCCAAGGTAATTGTGGGTGATATTAAATACAGACAGGAGGTCAAAATTCAATCTATTGATGAAATACATTTTCGGAGCATGGAGGATATACTTTATTGCATGCATGTAAAGTTTTTTTTTATTTTTTTAATAAAGCCAATTGCCAGAATTTGGGCTTTAATCGGAAAATGATCTCCATGTAAACATGGTTATTGTATAAAACTAAGAATGTATTAGTAGTCCATCAAAGTCGGAAACGTCAACATTACAAAACAGGTACAAAATGTTATGAGTTTTGTCCGACTGGAGCTCTGAAGGTGATTATAGTATGTGTCACACACACCTGTGCTCAAGACTCCTTGAGCTCTCAACAGCAGTATGTTACACAATATACACTTTTAAATATAGTGGATATACATTTGAAGCCATATATAGAAGCCACGTCCAAAGCTCTGGTTACAGCTGTGGTGGCACATTCTAAGTCGAGACCAAGCGTATGCTCACATGAAACCCTCCTGAACTTTACAATGTTGTCCACTAGTGTGATGTTTAAAAGAGGCGGATCTCTAGATACATTCTGTACTGTCGGCCAGGACCGTGACCTACATAGACACTGAGGGGGACCTCAGTCCCAATAAATAAAAATGCCCAAACAAAGAGATGTGCATTAGGTGAGCTTTTATGTTTTTAATTAATTTATGAAGCCACTGCAAAATGTTATCCTTACATATTATAATGCCATCATATTCGCACCATAGAACGCACCATAACAGCAATATCAAAATGACTGAGATGGCCAATCAAATCAAAGAAGGCGGGGCTTAACATTCACAGATGACGTGTGCAAATTTTGGATGGGTGGATGGATGGACGAATAGGTGAATGGATGGATGGATGGACAGATGGATGGATGGATGGATGGGTGGGTGGGTGAATGGATGGGTGAATGAATGGGTGGGTGGGTGTTTGGATGAGTGAATAGATGAATGGGTGGATGAGTGAATAGATGGATGGGTGGATGAGTGAATAGATGGATGTATGGATGGGTGAATAGATGGGTGAATAGATGGATGGATGGGTGGATGATGGACCGATGGATGAGTGTAAATGGGTGGATGGGTGAATGGGTAAATGGATGGATGGGCGAATGGCTGGATGGATGGGTGAATGAGTGGATGGATGGATGGGTGAATGAGTGGGTGGATGGATGGGTGAATGGATGGGTGGGTGGGTGAATGGATGGATAAATGGATGGAGGAATGGATGAGGGATGGATGGGTAAATGGATGGGTGGATGAGTGAATAGATGGATGGGTGGATGAGTAAATAGATGGATGGGTGGATGAGTAAATAGATGGATGGGTGGATGAGTGAATAGATGGATGTATGGATGGGTGAATAGATGGATGGATGGGTGGATGATGGACCGATGGATGAGTGTAAATGGGTGGATGGGTGAATGGGTAAATAGATGGATGGATGGGCGAATGGCTGGATGGGTGAATGAGTGGATGGATGGATGGGTGAATGAGTGGGTGGATGGGTGGGTGGGTGAATGAGTGGGTGGATGGGTGGATGGGTGAATGAGTGGGTGGATGGGTGGGTGGGTGAATGGATGGGTGGGTGGGTGAATGGATGGATAAATGGATGGAGGAATGGATGAGGGATGGATGGGTAAATGGATGGATGGATGGATGGATGGATGGCAGTTGCTGCAGATTTGTTGGCTGCACTTCCATGATGCAAATCTCCCATTCCACCACATCCCAAAAGTGCTGTATATTACGTAATATTCCAAAAAGTTTAACGTAAATATTGATCAAGTACAAATAACATAATAAGGACTTTCGGAATATGTTATTCTCAGAACGCCCTCTCAAAGTTATGAGAACATTCAAGTAAAAAGACGTTCCAATGTTGTTCTAAGAACGTTTCTCTAAACATCACGAGCAAAATGTTCCAAGAGAGTTTTGCTAGCGTTACAAAAACGTTATTTTTGAATGTTCACTGAAAAGTTTTCAAAACTTTTTTCGTGGTTATGAATGCAAACGTTAAGGGAACATTCCAATTGGTAATTTTGCAAACATTATGGGATTTTTCAGTGTTCTCTGAACGTAAAACAAACATAACATTTAAAAAAAAAAATTAAAAACCGTTAGGCGAACATCTAACTAAACGTTTCAGGTAGGCTAAAGACATGAACAATGTTTTTGTGCCAACTTTTTGAGAACATTACTAAAGACCAGATCTGAACGAATGTTTTTTATTAACGGAGAAAACTTTGAGAGAACCTTGCCACAACGTTAGCTAAAGTTCATTTCAAATATTTATAAAGTTGTAAGAACGTTTAACGTTCTGTTAGCTGATAAGACGGCGTGTCATTTACTCGAGGCCAAAGACTCCAGACTACATAAACTTAAATAAACGAAATAAAATACAGCGCAAAAGAATCCCAGCGGCACAGCGCGCATCTCACCTGTACAGGTGTTTGTTGCACCGCGATGACTTCAGCTTCTACAACAGGAGCGACTGGAACGAGCTCTTCCCTTTTCTTTTCACTAACCACCTCCTCTTGTACGGGGGAAGGAGCAGGAGCAGGAGCAGGAGCCGGGGAAGGTCGCTCCTCTCTGGGCTGCTGATGCGCAGTAACCCGCTCTGATCTCTCCTCGTGTTGTTTCTGTTTCTGATCTTTTTTTTGCGCTGGTTTCTTCGCCAGGAACGTCGATGCAACTATAATGGCAATAATCGTAAAGAAAAGTGCGGAAAAAATAATAGGTACGTCTATATTCATGATTGCCTGCGGTTGATGTTGTTGTTATTACGGTGAAACTGTAAGTTTGAGCGGTTTATTGTGGCATGTAACGCGGACGGATTAGAGAGCGCCTCAGCTCGTCCCGTTCCAGCTCGTCTGAGCGAGAGATCTCATGAAGCCCATGTGCGAGAGACGCTTTCCAGAAGGGCCGTGTCTTAAAACCTAGTCAGCTGCCTACATAGACAGCAGTCTGGGGCGTGATAGCCTGTATGAAGACGCTCAAAACAAATTAAATTAAATGCATTATGTAGCAGCTTTTTAGAAAATCCGTAACATTTCAACAATTTTTATTTTATTTTTTATAATATAGCCTAATAGTGCTAAAAAAAAATAACTGAACATCAACCTGATATTATATACAAGCGCAACTAAAGGTCTGGCCGATGCCCATAAATGCTAGTTAGGAAGCTTATTGGGATTTGAGACGCAACCAATGACTCTCAACACAGCGTCACTCCCTACAGGACAGCCCACCTTTTTAAAGGAGCAATTTAAATGTTTTTGACGAAACACTAAGCTCTTCTTCCTATGTTTTTCCCCTATATTTTGAAAGGGAACATGTATGATTATTATAGCGATGGAACAACACTGTATACACGTCAGTAAACGCATCTTTTAGGAATATATATAGAGTTATATTCGTCTGAGGACTGCCATGTAAACAGCCCTCATACTGCGTTTTGATGCAGATTTTAGTGGATATTTCCAATGACGTTTTAGAGTGCAATAGTTTTTCCTGCAATTTAATCATCACTCTATTCAACAGCATGAATAAATTACATTAAAAACACGTATCTTAAAAGAAACAATTTTATATTTTCTTAACAAAAGGATGTTATTCCAGATAAAACTGCATTTTTTCAACAAAAGTTTAGATTCACAAGGTTTAAAATCATGTTTAATAATTAAATTTCGTGTGAAATGGAAGTTGCGATAGTCATTTCTTCTCTATAGTGACTGTATATCCGAGTGAAACACTTCTAGAACAAGAACAAATGTAGGGCGGGGCTTGATTTTGTCCTTGGGGATTTGATTGAATGATTATGGTTTGCTATTGGCTGATCTCATGTGAGTGACAGGTTGCCCCGCCCTCACGCCAGTAAACACATCATCAGAGAAGAGAGGAGGTTATTGTGATTAAAGATTACGAGGACAGGATTTTAAACGAATAATGATGTGCACTGATAAATCATTTATAATACACAGCAATACTCCATTAAAAACAAACAATAATTGACCATTTTGATTTCATGATGACTTTAAATATATCCTTGTGGAAGTTGCGTCATGTCATTTTGTAAGTCGAGTTAAATGGAATTTAATACACTCTTTCATGTGTGGTGTCCAGAAAGTAACCTAAAACAAATATATTAATCATTTCAAGACATATTTATTGAAAAATACTTTAGCCCTTTATTTTAAATAGAAAATATGGTACTTTTAGTGGTAAATAAATTCAAAAATACCCCAAAAATAATAATAATTAAAAAAACAGTTTTTATTTTATCGAAGATAGTGATATAACATTTATTTAAAATAAATTGTTGGATCACACCTGAGACCTCTGTGCCCACATTTGTCCACGAACTCGGAATTAAAGGCTGTAATGTGAATACGGTTTGGGGGTTAAAAGTTCTGGGATAAAAGAGAGTAGATATTCCACTGGTTTATGTGGTTGGTGCGTCAACCCTTTTTAATTTACCTTGTCATAAATAACCACAATGACGCATTAAGAGGAATTATGGTTATATAAGGGTCAAAAGTAATCAATCAGCCATGGTGAACTGGATGTAACATCATCACACCCGCCTAGACAATCTGCGATATGCAAAGACAATGACCAAGACAAATACATAGAAACTTTTATTAAACAATCATCATCATTCATTTTGTTTTGATCTCCGGAGTCACACGACCGAGCCACTGAAGAAGACAGAGCATCAAATGAGAGAGAAAACACAGATCTGAAGCAACAAGAACGGAAGGCTTCAGTCCATCGTTTTAAATCTTAATATTTGCCATTCAAATCCGCAGCTGAGAAACGAGATATGAGAAATACGAGAGCTCAAAGCAACACACATCAGGTAAAAATAGGCACTTTTCAACCACATCTTTCTTTGATGCGTCACAAACATTTCAACAACACTCATTCTGACCAACACCTCACGTCCAATCACAACATAAAAGTCCATTATTGTAGCCCTGAAACAAATTTAGGTCATCACAGGTTACCAAGTTTTGGATTAACGCCATTACCTTCTGTTAAAAAAACGAATTCAAAACTTTAAGACATTACAGGTTAGTCACTTCTCCCCCCGTCCTCTTCTGTGTGGCTCATAGTGCACTGTATAATAAATAAGCATTAGCGCCATCTAGTGTAGTCACAGAAGGTTTATAACAGAACAACGCCTCCCGTTTCAGTCAAATCCCACAAACGTGCTCATTTAACCACCGAACTCAAGTGTGAAGTGTTAAACCAGAACCGGATCAAACCGGACCGAACCGAACGCTGCATTCATACTAGTTACGACTAGAGGTCTTCTAATTAAACCTTAAGCATTTTAGAATCAATTCTTCTCTAAAATTGTGTGACTTAATGATTTAGTGGGGAAAAAGCAGCACAAATCGCAGCCGTTTAACAGTTTTAAGAACTATGGGCACGTTTTCTGCTAACTGAGAGAGAAACAGCTCAAGAATAACATCAGAATGAGTAATAAGATAATCGATTTCCTAGGTTCACAGAGCTGAAGGCAGCATCACACGCTTCAGGTCCAGCCGTACTACCTCAGATGGGGCGTGATGTAGGAAATATAAAAACGGCAGATGAGTGACCTTGGCACTGGGACGTCCAGAGTGTGACATCAGCAAAGGCATCGCGAGAAGGGTTCTCCGCACATATTTGGGTGACTTGTTCTTGTTGATCTGAAAAGGCGCACTAAGGCTGAGTTTGTTATCGCGAGGGGTGACGGGGAGACGTCACCGGGACGAACTGCGCTCTTTGCTCACGCAGTCGTCCTGGCTTGTGATGTCACCGTTTCCCATCAGGCCACAGGTTTTCCTCTTCTTTCTGCGATGGGTCATGGCGTCGGCCTCGGAGCCCGAGTCGGCCTTCAGGAGGGAAGACAAGCAATGACAAAATCTCATGAAAACAGCATTTTTTTTTTTTATTCATAAAATGCATACAATTGAAAATTCACTGCTGAAAACATACCTTGATTATTTTTATCTAGATTCATATTGCATTTTATTTCTTGCATTAACCTATTCTGCTTTTTACATGTTCAACTGTCTTTAGTGTGTAAAGTTACAAAGTCCCTCCAGCGGGAGTTTTTTTTTATATCTGCAAGTGTTTCTCAACTCCCTGAAACGCCTCCATTGTAGTCTGGAGTTTTCTTCCGGGAACGAACAAGTCACAATAATACTATTTTAAATAAATCGTATGCAAAATAAAGGGGGCGGGGCCTGGGTGAGTGAGTTAGTAGAGCATTGAAACTCGTGGTTATGGTATGGTAATTCATTGTCATTCAAATCAGAGTTCAATTAATCGATTAACCGTTAGCGTTAACCACACAAACAACAAGTGGAGAACTCATAGCCTACCTTTAAATTATAATTTTCATAAATATAGTCCAGAAATAACAAGCACTGGTAAATTACTATTGATACATTTCCAATCCAATCCATTTCCAATTTGAATGCACTGTTGTTCAAAGGTTTGGGCTCTGAAAGATTTATGTTTTTGAAAGAAGTCTCTTCTGCTCACCAAGACTCCATTTATTTGATCAAAAATACAGTACAGTAAAAACAGTAATACTTAGAAACATTATTACCATTTAATATAACTGTTTTCTAAGGAAATATATTGTAAAATGTAATGTATTCCTGTGATCAAAGCTGAATTTTCAGCATCATTACTCCAGTCTTCAGTGTCACATGATCCTTCAAAAATCAGTCTAATATGATGATTTGATGCTCAAAAGAACATTTCTGATCATTATCAATGTTGAAATCTGCTTTTAATGAGTCCTTGCTGAATAAAAGTATTAATTTATTTAAAAACCTCCAAACTTTTAATAAGTATTAAAATATTACTATTAATAACAATGTGTATAGAAAACACAGATACAGCATCAGTAAAACTTTACTTTGAGGACTGTGAATAATATCTGACCATGAATTTGCCAAATAATAACAGTAAACAATGTGATTTGAGTGTTTCTCAAAAAGGTATGGTTACTGAACGCAGGAGGAACGCAAAAGTGCTTTAATCGATTCAGTTATTAATGTTGATGAAAACAATGTCATCAAAAGGCTGAAAAATAGAGATCATTTTGTTAATCTTTATTCCAAGGGCTTAGTTAGATGTGGAGCTTGGTCACATGGGTCTGACTGTGAGCAGGTGTATCTGATGGAGGTGTGTGTGGATCTAGAGGAAGATGCTGTACCTCTGAACCCGAGTCGGAGGAGCTGGATGAGGAAGAGGACGAGGAGTCACTGGAGCTGTCCGAGGCGATGCCCGTCGATTCCTGCAGATCCACTTTATCCGCCAGAGCAGCAATATCTGGCCTTTCCTGCTTCAGGATCCTGAGATTCAAACCATCAAAAGAAACAATCATGCTTTCACACTTACAGCTTGACTGGAAATAAAACAACATTTTTTACTTTGTTTTCTTTACACGTCTAATTTCTTCTTACTGTGTCACTGACACTTTCATTGGCAACTAAATAAACTAACTTGTGACTAGAGCTGCACGATTAATCCTTAAAAGATCTCGATTCAAACACATCCGCGATCTTATTCCTAAATGACAACGATTCACCATTTGTCTGTTAAACCTTTGAGAAGTACGATCACAGTGAACATTCAGATCTGCGTTGGCGCTGCCACTGGGCCAGAGAGAGGCATTTACGTGTTATTTTAATCAGTTTCTATTCAGAATCGCAGGAGAATCACAATCTCGGTTTTAAAAAAACAACAAAAAATTGTGATTTATTCATGCATAATCGTGCAGCTCTACTTTGGATTTTTTTTTTATTAGGTTTAAAATTGTTTGTTGTGGAGAGAATTATACTATTGTAGTTATGAATTATTTTATACTATAATAGTTATGAATATTTTGAATTCATTTCAATTTTTATATTATCATTTAATTATTTTTTGTTTTACATTTTTATCGTTTAAAAAAAAATATATGTCTATATAGTTAATTTTTATTTCAGTGTTAGTTTAAGTTATTTTAGCACATCAAGTTACTAAAACTAAAAAATGAAAACTAAATGAAAATGAGAAATGTTGCCTTGGCAACTAGATGAAATCAAATCATTTCAAGATATTACATATTTTTTCAGTTATCGTTTATTTGATTTAAAACAACAGAAATGTTTAATAGTTGTAGTTTAATGTAACTATCGCTGCTCTTCCGTCGTAGGGCTGAACGGTTCTAGATGCATTTCCACTTCACCGGATTACAAAGCGCCCTCGACCTGTAATTCTCACACCGTTGTCTAACCGTGCCGGTAAAACATGTGACGTCGCCACTCAGGATTGGTCACGTGTCTGTTGCCTGGCTGCCGGTTTCTCTGTTGCTGGTCAAGTGTGCGATTTGAGCAAAGTAAACAAGTTAATAATAAAATGAGCAGAAATATCTGATCATCCTCCATAACGCGGTCATATCGTCTGTAAACTCCTGCATTACAAAGGCAACGAAAATGTATTTGTAATACATTCAAAAGAGCTCCATTATCATGGAAAGAAACGGTAACGCACAAGAGAACAGTTTGGCCTGATGGTGGAAAAGCAGCTAATAATGTCTAGAGCGAGGCTAACACAATAACATCTACAGTTAAAAGTAATCTGAAAAGTGGTCAGTGAACAGATCTCTCACCGGTACCACTTCCTGGAGAGCTTGGGCCGGCCTCGCACCGTCTTGTGCCACACGATGGGGAAGTTCGTGGTGCTTGCGAAATTCTGGGTCACAGCAATAGTCGTGTCCAAGTTCAGGACGACATGCCACCATCCGCCTGTGAAAAACACAACACACACACACACAACCACAGTTACAATGAGGGCTGCATCATGTTCATGTCACTGTTATGCTAATTACTAATATTTATAAACTATTTCATCTCATATTTATTTAACTATTGTATTTTAGTATATGTATTGACTACATTCAGAGATCTCACTTGTTACACAATATCTTTATTATCTTTCAAATTCAAAAAAGGTAAATGGATAAATAAAAATTGCTAATAAAACAAAATGGTACAAATAAAGTGCAGCACTTTGCAATGACTGTGTTAGCTTTAACCATTGAAAGGATACTATGACAAAGATATCGCTTTCTTATTAAAAGAGTTTTCTTCTCATGAATATACGATTGCCCTGAAGAATGAAAGCGGTTTCATATACTTGGATATTTATATGAGCAATATCATGCTCATAGCCATGTGAAATGGCTCTATATCTATATTAGATGGGCTGCAGCGTTAATTTTGCATGAAAAGATCGTTTTATCAATAAAGTTAAACACTAATTTTACATATTTTCTTTCAATAATTCAAGCACTTTTAAAAACCTTTGAATAAATATGGCTGTTTTCAAGGTACTTCAAGCACTTTAAACACCTTGTACGACCCCTGTTAAATGGACATTTTTAAATGCACCTTTGGGGTCGTCTTCACAAGAGTATATTCGTTGTGCTACACATACTTGAAGAAATGATTGGGTACACAACACAATACTGTGATCATTTTGACCAAATTGTGGTTGAAACTTGGTGGAAATTGAACTGCATTATTATCCTTTTACACCTCTGCCGCTTACGTATAATTAACATTTATTTTTATAAAATGCTAGAATTTTATAATATAAGCAGCATATTTGCATAGTTTGTACTGGTAACCTGTTATATATTTTACAAAATAACTAGGGCTCTAAAATTGCTACCTTTAGATAAAAGCATCTGCTGAATGTAAATAAATGCATGTGAACACTTGAAAGCGAGTTTGAAAGTCAAGTCTGTATTAGTCAGATGGTTTTTGGGTTCGGATCCGTTTTGTTCAGATGTGACGTCAGTCAATTGTGCGAGTCCTTTTTGCTTTGCTTCCTCTTGAATTTTCATCCATCTCTTTTTATGAATATAGACGCTTAAGAGTCGAAGGCTTCTGCACTTCACCCGCTTTCATACTAATACCTAGTTTTACACTAAAATGAGCAGATAAATTGTACTCGGATGAAGTCTGTGAAACGCCTACATCTATTTAACGCCAATAAACAAGTCTTGCAAAGCCTGAACAGCCGCTCCAGTCTCATAAATACCATGTGGTTTGAAGATATGTAGAGAGGCATTGTTTAGAAGACAATAGGGCTGTGAAACCATTAATCGGATTCAAAATAAAGGTTTGTGTTTACATAATATAAATGTGTGTGTGCTGTGTATAATTATTTTGTATATATATATATATATAAATACACTCACACATGTATATATTAAACATAAAATAACCTGATCAAGGCATGCGACTGTTCTGACTTCTCCAATTTTCATCTTGCATCAAAATCCTGTCAATTAATTGTGTGCATTTGAAATATAGAGTTGGGTTTTGTTTTAATGTACCCAAGTGTAACTTAAAAAATGGATTGCGTTTAAAATACAGGTTTGTGGCTCTTAATTTCTTTTTTTTAATTAACCACTTGCAAACTTATGTTCACTGTTCTTTTTTATAAATATAGAGTTTGTATTAAATGCATATGCATTGAGTCGAATCGAGAATCGAAATCGAATTGAAACATCTGAATCGATACCCAGCCCTAATACTAGCCATCGCTCCTAGCAAACCTGTGTGTGTGTGTGTGTGTGCAGTAACTGACCGGGCACAAACACGGTCTCGCCCGGGTGCTGCAGCACCTCCAGGGGTCTGAATTCGGCTGGCCAGGTGGGCTGCTGTGTGCGGGGGTAGATGACGTTGAACCAGGTGATGGCCTCGTCCTGCTGGTTTCCCCCGTCCTCTCGCGTCACCTTGATGAGCTCGCGGGGCGTGTGTGTGGGGAACAGGCACCAGCGCTTGTGGCCCTGAACCAGGGCGTTCCACGCACTCGTGCCGAGCGGGTCGATGTGGATGCCTGTTCCCGAGCGGGCAGGACCCATCACAAACCACCTGGGTGAACAGTGAAAAACAGCCTAAATGGACTGAAAACACACTGGCCGTTAGCTACTGTCCACCGGTAGGGTACAATTAGGCTCTGAAACGCTTATAAAACACAAAAAAATAACTTTCCCTCCCTTTTCAACGAATGTAATAGCAAAAATAATTATATTATATCACATCGTTGAGAATTTCATATTTGGGGGATCAATCAAATTTTCTATTCTATTATCTTTCTCCCTTTCAATAAATGTATGACCAATTAAATAATAAAAATATTTATATTATATTATATTACATTATAATATAATTAATACATTTTCTCTTTTTTTGGTGGTGGGGAGGTATCAATACAGCTTATTATATTACATTATAATATATTATATTATATTTCCTCTTTAAGGGATCAAATTTATCTAATTCTATTCAATTTTATTTTACCCCTTTTCAACAAATCTAATAAACAGCACAAAAAAAATTATATTGTATTACATTATATTACAGGTCGATGATATATTTTATTCAAATTTTTGAAATGCTGTTCCAATTAATTATAGAAGTATTGACATGTAAATAATCTTGTAAATCTCTCACTGTACATTGCTATTTTTGTTATGCGTTGCTGGTGTTGACAACAAAATTATTTGTAGACAATTATTAGGGCCCGAGCACCGATGGTGAGAGGACCCTATTGTTTTTGTTATTGTTTTTATCGTTGTCACTAATGTCGACTAATTGTTTCAGCTCTAATGCTGTTTATTTGTGTAATAAAGTTCAGCACTACTTTGAGTGTTTGGTTTTGATTCAGGATCAGTTTTAAAAACTATCAGTTAATGAATCGGTTATTGGCAGGTTCTGTCCAAATTAGTTATCAGTAAAATCCAATATTGCTTGACCTCTATATGATATATTGTTTAATAAAAATTGGAAATAAATATTACAAATTAATTACATGAAATTGTATTTACCCCTTTTCTACAAATTTAATACTAGCATATATTACTAGCTAGTTACTAGCTAGTTAGATAACTAGCAAATTATATTATATTATATTGAATTTCCACTTTGGGGATCAATAAAGTTGATCTAATTATACTATATTATAAGAATAGGTCTAAAAACAGTATTAATTGTTACGCTTTATTTTCTAGAAATAAACTTTACATTTTTAATATGTTTTCATGCCATGTTATACTGTTCTGGTGGTTTGGGGTCTTTCTTGTAGTGAGAAGTATTAAACATTAAGCAATAATTAAATTTCTAATAATTCTCACTACAAAAAAAGCCCCCAAACCACCAAACAACATGGGATTTATGCCTCTAATGCTTTTTAAAAGTAATGGGACACCAAAGAGTAGCTAATTTGTGGCGAGTAAGTGGCATTAGCAGCTTGTTTAACTTCCATTTTTACTAAATCAGTGAAGACGAAACTGAAAAGTGATGGGCAAAAAGGATGCGTTACCTGTACGGCGGGCGGCGCTTCTCCCCCGCAAACTGAAAGAGGTCGTCCCTGAAGAAAACGGGCACCTGGTAGTCCTCCAGAAGCTTGCGGCGCTTGGCGTGCTCGCCGAAACTGCTATCAAAGATGTAGAGGGGGCTGTCGTCACGGGTCGACTCCAAATACTCCACGTAGTACTTCATTTTCATCTTGACAGAGTAGCCGTCGTTGTCCTCGCCGCATTTGAACTTCTGGTTGCGGTATTTGCGCTTGAGTCGCTCCAAGGTCCATTTGTCCCGCCCGGGCCACGATTCCTGGCAGTTGAGCAGAACCACAGGCTTGTACGGCTTCTCAAAGCGCTGGATGAACTCCTCTGGACTGAGGCGCAGGGTGTCCACTCGCTCCACGTTGTCCTGGACAAAGACCGTAGAGTTGGTTTCATTTTCTATAGAGCCTTTCAAATGTCGTTTCAAAGCAGCTTTACAGAACACTGTACATTAAAGGGATGGTTCACCCAAAAATGAAAATTAGCCCATGATTTACTCACCCTCAAGTCATCCTAGTTGTATATGACATTCTTCTTTCAGACGAATACAATCAGAGTTATATTAAAAAACACCCTGACGCTTCTGAGCTTTATAATGGCAGTGAATTGCAACCATCAGTATGAAACTCAAAAAAGTGCATCTATCCATGATAAAAGAGCATCTATCCATCATAAAAGTGCATCTATCCATTATAAGTACATCTCTCCATCATAAAAGTGCATCTCTCCATCATAAAAGTGCATCTATCCATGATAAAAGTGCATCTCTCCATCATAAAAGTGCATCTATCCATGATAAAAGTGCATCCATCCATCATAAAAGTGCATCTCTCCATCATAAAAGTGCATCTCTCCATCATAAAAGTGCATCTCTCCATCATAAAAGTGCATCTCTCCATTATAAGTACATCTCTCCATCATAAAAGTGCATCTATCCATGATAAAAGTGCATCCATCCATCATAAAAGTGCATCTCTCCATCATAAAAGTGCATCTCTCCATCATAAGTGCATCTCTCCATCATAAAAGTGCATCTATCCATTATAAGTACATCTCTCCATCATAAAAGTGCATCTCTCCATCATAAAAGTGCATCTATCCATTATAAGTACATCTCTCCATCATAAAAGTGCATCTCTCCATCATAAAAGTGCATCTCTCCATCATAAGTGCATCTCTCCATCATAAGTGCATCTCTCCATCATAAGTGCATCTCTCCATCATAAAAGTGCATCTCTCCATCATAAGTACATCTCTCCATCATAAAAGTGCATCTCTCCATCATAAAAGTGCATCTCTCCATCATAAAAGTGCATCTATCCATGATAAAAGTGCATCCATCCATCATAAAAGTGCATATCTCCATCATAAAAGTGCATCTCTCCATCATAAGTGCATCTCTCCATCATAAAAGTGCATCTCTCCATCATAAGTGCATCTCTCCATCATAAAAGTGCATCTCTCCATCATAAGTACATCTCTCCATCATAAAAGTGCATCTCTCCATCATAAAAGTGCATCTATCCATGATAAAAGTGCATCCATCCATCATAAAAGTGCATCTCTCCATCATAAGTGCATCTCTCCATCATAAAAGTGCATCTCTCCATCATAAGTGCATCTCTCCATCATAAAAGTGCATCTATCCATTATAAGTACATCTCTCCATCATAAAAGTGCATCTATCCATTATAAGTACATCTCTCCATCATAAAAGTGCATCTCTCCATCATAAGTGCATCTCTCCATCATAAGTGCATCTCTCCATCATAAAAGTGCATCTCTCCATCATAAGTACATCTCTCCATCATAAAAGTGCATCTATCCATGATAAAAGTACATCTCTCCATCATAAAAGTGCATCTCTCCATCATAAGTACATCTCTCCATCATAAAAGTGCATCTATCCATGATAAAAGTACATCTCTCCATCATAAAAGTGCATCTCTCCATCATAAAAGTGCATCTCTCCATCATAAAAGTGCATCTATCCATTATAAGTACATCTCTCCATCATAAAAGTGCATCTCTCCATCATAAGTGCATCTCTCCATCATAAGTGCATCTCTCCATCATAAGTGCATCTCTCCATCATAAAAGTGCATCTCTCCATCATAAGTGCATCTCTCCATCATAAAAGTGCATCTCTCCATCATAAGTGCATCTCTCCATCATAAAAGTGCATCTCTCCATCATAAAAGTGCATCTCTCCATCATAAGTACATCTCTCCATCATAAAAGTGCATCTATCCATGATAAAAGTACATCTCTCCATCATAAAAGTGCATCTCTCCATCATAAGTGCATATCTCCATCATAAGTACATCTCTCCATCATAAGTGCATCTCTCCATCATAAGTGCATCTCTCCATCATAAAAGTGCATCTCTCCATCATAAGTACATCTCTCCATCATAAAAGTGCATCTATCCATGATAAAAGTACATCTCTCCATCATAAAAGTGCATCTCTCCATCATAAGTGCATCTCTCCATCATAAAAGTGCATCTCTCCATCATAAGTACATCTCTCCATCATAAAAGTGCATCTATCCATGATAAAAGTACATCTCTCCATCATAAAAGTGCATCTCTCCATCATAAGTGCATCTCTCCATCATAAAAGTGCATCTCTCCATCATAAGTACATCTCTCCATCATAAAAGTGCATCTATCCATGATAAAAGTACATCTCTCCATCATAAAAGTGCATCTCTCCATCATAAGTGCATCTCTCCATCATAAAAGTGCATCTCTCCATCATAAGTACATCTCTCCATCATAAAAGTGCATCTCTCCATCATAAGTGCATCTCTCCATCATAAAAGTGCATCTATCCATGATAAAAGTACATCTCTCCATCATAAAAGTGCATCTCTCCATCATAAGTACATCTCTCCATCATAAAAGTGCATCTATCCATGATAAAAGTACATCTCTCCATCATAAAAGTGCATCTCTCCATCATAAGTGCATCTCTCCATCATAAGTGCATCTCTCCATCATAAAAGTGCATCTATCCATGATAAAAGTACATCTCTCCATCATAAAAGTGCATCTCTCCATCATAAGTGCATCTCTCCATCATAAAAGTGCATCTCTCCATCATAAGTGCATCTCTCCATCATAAAAGTGCATCTCTCCATCATAAGTGCATCTCTCCATCATAAGTGCATCTCTCCATCATAAGTACATCTCTCCATCATAAAAGTGCATCTCTCCATCATAAGTGCATCTCTCCATCATAAAAGTGCATCTCTCCATCATAAGTACATCTCTCCATCATAAAAGTGCATCTCTCCATCATAAGTACATCTCTCCATCATAAAAGTGCATCTCTCCATCATAAGTGCATCTCTCCATCATAAAAGTGCATCTGTCCATCATAAAAGTGCACTTATGATGGACAGATGCACCTTTATGCACTTCAAAACATAAACTGCCATTATAAAGCTTGAAAGAGCCAAACATTTTTTTAATATCACTTTAGAGGTAGACAGTGGCTGCGTCCCAAATCACATACACTCATGAGTAGGCACTTATTTGCATAGGTACGTACTTTGTGAGCGCTAAAAAAGTGTGAATGTAATCCAGACATACTACATTCGCCATGTTGTCATAATCATGTGACCTACCAGCGTCACGGTCATTAATAAATCCTCTCCCGTGGCCTCATGGGAGATTTACTGTGAATTTGTAGTCGGACATACTATTCTATTCTCATATTCTGTTTTCGCCAACTTTATAGAAGGAAAGTATGCGATTTCAGATACAGACAGTCACTTGAACTACTGTTCACATGATACATTATGGTCTTCATGATCCTTCAGAAATCATTACAATATGCTGATTTATATTATCAATGTTGGAAAGAGTTGTGCTGCTTAATATATATATATATATATTATAACCTGTGACCCTTTTTTCGGGATTCTTTGATTAATAAAAAGTTTAAAAATAACAGTGTTTATTTAAAACGGTAATCTTTTGTAACAATATACACTACCGTTCAAAAAGTTGTTGTTTTTTCCCCAAAGAAATTAATACTTTTATTCAGCAAGGATGTGTTAAATGGTTAGAAAGTGATAGTAAAGAGTATTCTTATAAAAGATTTCTATTTTGAATAAATGCTGTTCTTTTTAACTTTTTATTCATCAAAGAATCCTGAAAAAAAGAATCTCAGGTTCCAAAATAATATCAAGCAGCACTGCATTATTGATAATAAATCATAATTTTAGAATGATTTCTGAAGGATCATGTGACACTGAAGACTGAAAATTCAGCTTTGATCACAGGAATACATTACATTTTAACATATATTCACACAGAAAACAGCCATTTAAAATTCTTTTTTCCCCCCTGTATTTTTACTCAAATAAATGCAAGCCAGATGAACTTAAAAAATAGTAATGTTTCCAAACTTTGGACCATTATTTATTAGCTTATGTAATTATTTAGCCTACTTAAAATCAAAACGTGCTCGTTACTGTCACACTGTTCTAGCAACCACAAACTTGTCAAGTGTCTTGTAAACGAGGAAGTGTGTACGTGCGGTGAGCAACGTAGACACTGGCTGCCGTCACAGACACATGCGTGTGTGTGTGTGTGTGTAACATTAACAACACCGCGTCGTGTAACGCTACTCCGTTACATGAACAGTAACGTTACCTTCACGGTCCTGTGCGACACGTCGAAGCTCTCGCAGTAATCGTGTTTGATCCAGTCGCTCGAGTCCTTCAGCTCGGGTCTGGCGCTCCGCTTCGCTTCTTTGATCCGTTTCTTACTCTTATGGTTCATTCTTCAGCGTTTCGACGCGTCTTGTCTTTGAGTGACGCTTTTAGCCCGCTTGCTATTGCTAAGTCCAATGCAATGAAAGTATACGGAGAGTGGCTAGTCAGTCATTGGAGGCCTTGTAGATGTGTGTGCAGTTCTTTTGCTGCCGACAGTACTGTGCGCGATACAGGAATCAAGTTATGTTTATTTCAGAGAGACGGGAGGTTTATACACTGAAGGGTTCGGTAATAAACTAAAGTTAGATAACCTGGCGGCAGCAAGCTTCTTTCACGCCGTATGGCGCAATCTAACCTGTAGCTTATTTCCCGCCCAGTATACGTTTCTAAGAATCTGATTGGCTGGCTGTTTCACATCGCACTTTCGGATTTGAACGCTGATTGGCTGTCGAGTGTGCGAGTCACTGTCCGCGCAGACTAAAGATCCAATAGAACATCGCCAGAGAAAGAGACCGCCTAAACGTACTAGTATGATATGCGAAATGGATTTAATGTTGTTTTGGACAGCTGAAAATGTGGTGTCAACTACAAGTACTGGAAGGTAAAACATCGGCAAGGCCATGAACGAATCTTCTCACACGTTAATAGAGAAATCATTTACATTTCAGGACTGTGAAGATTCTCAGTCCTTAACTGTGTCTGTCCCTGAGGTACAGCAACGTTTGTTATACTTTATGTAATTCATTTGTCAATAATTTGACAATAAACATTGTGATTTATTTCAGGTTCTTGATTCACAATATGGCATGTATGTGTGGCCCTGTGCGGTGGTACTGTCACAGTATGTGTGGATGGCAAGAGAGGAACTACAGAACAAGACTGTTCTTGAGGTACGACATCCTACTACTCATACACATATCTGATGCCTTGACAATTCATGTTCACATTTAGTAATTAAATTGGAGTCAAACCCCCTCCATTATTTATGCAAAACAACTTTATGCACCAAGTCCTGCTGTGTTGAAGTTGGCATGAATTGAAATTTCACCCCGTCTATTTTCTTAATGCTTTTTATAGATCTTATTGTAAGCAATGCATACATTTATTTGTTTTATTTATTTATTATTATTTTATTTTTTTTACCTCATAATGTTTAATAAAAATGTCATAACTGAACCTTCTGGAGAAAACATCAAACTTCTTTCCAACTTCAATACGATACCTTGAAAAATATTGATATTCGATACCATGGGGAAAACTGTTGCCATATATACTGCCATACAGATAATTTGTTAATATCTCATCGTTTTTTTATTTATAATTTGGGTAATTTTGTTTTAATAGCTTACATGTACGGGCTTTATTTGAATCGTTGAACTAAAGTTACAAAAAAAAGTCAGTAAAGACAGTCTTTTCCACCATCTAATGGCGAAATAATGTAACTACTGTTGCTGTTCACGGTCAGGGACTATTTTTTCCAGCGGAAGGATTTTAGTGATTTTGCATTGATACATATTTTTTTACTTTAATATTTGTATTGTGTGGTAACCGTTTTATAAAAGCAGTAAGGTAAGAGAGGCTAGTGCTGTATCGTGAATAAGGCTGAATCTTACCCCTTCCCCTTAGTTTTGCACGTTCACATGAGAGTAAGGGCTATCCCAATTCTCATTTTGATCAAGGGCTAGGGGTAAGACGAAGGGGTAGGGGTAGGGGTAAGACAGAGAATTGGGATTCAGCCTAAGTCACGGCTGAAGGGGTTTACCCGGTGTTTCAAACAAATGGAATTTGGGTCGAATGAACCCGCAACACAATAGGAGTGTAATAAACAGTGTCCTCTTGTGTTGCAGCTTGGCGCCGGGGTGAGTTTGCCTGGTGTGGTGGCTGCCAAGTGTGGAGCTCATGTGGTGTTGTCAGACAGTGCCGAACTCCCCCTCTGTCTGAGGAACTGCAGGCGCTCCTGTGACGTCAATAACCTCCCCAGCGTGCCTGTGATCGGACTCACCTGGGGACGGGTGTCGCCGGAGCTCCTCTCTCTGACACCGCTAGACATCATCCTGGGGTCAGATGTATTCTATGAACCTGAAGGTGAGGTTTTTCTCTTCTGCTTAAATGTTACACAGGTTTCTAAATATTAAACAAAACATTTGCTTTGGACAGATTTTGAAGACGTGCTTGTGACCATCTCCTTTCTCGTAAGGAGAAACCCTCATGCTCAGTTCTGGACTACATACCAGGAGAGAAGGTGATTTGATTTTGTTGTGTTGTGCACTACTGGGCCACCATAGATATGTACTTGCAATTGTGAGAAATAAAGTTGAAAGATATAAACTTGTAATTAAGAAAAGGTAATTGCGACTTGTGTTGCGATTCTGACTTTTTTCTCGCAAATGCAAGAATATATGTGACGATTCTAAGAAAAAAAGTCCGAATTGCGAGTTATAAACTCGTAATTGTGAGAAATAATGTCAGAGTTGCGAATCATAAACTCGCAATTGCGAGAAGATTTGAAAGATATAAACTTGTAATTAAAACGTTTTTTTTTCTCTCAATTGCAAGTATCTCACAATTCTAATAAAAACGTCAAAATTGCCAGTTATAAATTCTGAGTAAATTTAAAATGTACATTTAAATTGTGACTTTTTATCCCGTAATTCTGACTTTTTTTCCCCATAATTGTGAGATATAATCTCGTAATTGTGTTATTACATTTTTTATTCTGTGGCAGAAACAAGCTTCCATACGTTTGATTTTAAACATTAGTTTTATAGACATTACACTGACAAAGAGCAATTTATAGCTCAAAAATGAACATAAGAAAAATATATATTATAGAAAATCCCATAACTTTAAGATCTGATTCATTTCCATTCTTGGAAATCACAGTTTGAAATTCTCTGTTATTTCCATAACTGTAGGAACCCTGCAGAAAGCAATCTTGTAAAATTAGTACCGCTATATTGATAAATGTAACATTAATAGGGTTCTGCATTCATAATTATTCACCATCCAAGATGCTTGGTTAAAAATGAATACACTTTTTATTTCTTTTTATTGCAGTGCGGACTGGTCCATAGATGCTTTGTTACACAAGTGGGATCTGAAGTGCATTAATGTCCCACTAGAAACATTTGAAGCAAACAAAAACCATCTTGCTGGATCAACACTTCCTGGGAATCATACTGTACAAATGATGATTATAACAAGAAAGCTGTTTTAATGAGAAACTCCTGATAAATTTCTGTTCTACATTTTAGTCCTTCACTTGAAAATGTCAGATTACAGAAATAAAACAGGTTTATGATGACAGATTATGCCAATATACACTATAGGTCAAGAACTAGTTTTATTTAAGTATCATTGAGATACTATTATATTTATCAATATTTTAATTTTAATTTGTTAAAGTTTTAGTAATTTTGTTGTGCGTTTGTCATTTGTATTAGTTTTTTTATTCATTATTTCAGTGTTTTTATTACAACTTAAAATAAAGAAATAAGAAATGTTGGCTTGGCAACTAGCTGAAATAAAATAAGTTGATCACCAAAATGACATATTTAAAGTTTACCCCCAGGGTCATTTTAACACGAAACGTATTTTTGAATTTTTTGTTTAAAATGAGTGTTCATCAGAGGAGATCAAGGCCCTAGGACTTTTGTCGCACTTGAACCACGAATACACACACACAAAAAAATGGATTTGAGTAGTTTGTGGTTGAAATTAAAAAAAGTAACAAATCCTTCCCTCTCGGGTCAATTTGACACCCTTAGGAATGAATGGAATGTGAGGAATGCTTCAGTTATCATAGAAAAACCTAAAAATGCTCAAAATTGTAACTAAAAATGCTAAATTTTACTAAAAAATTATTTTATAATGTCTACATGTGTATCTGAATGCATAATGAAGGCAAACTGACTTTAAGACCCAGCGGAACAGCTCATTTAAGGCCATTTAGTGTCTAGAGTCATGAAATATGTTATATTATTATTTTTTTCACAAGAGATTGGCAAAGACACCCAATGTAAGATATTTTGAGCTGAATTAAAAGGGTTATGCATGAAATTGTGAGTTATTTTGAATTTAATTTGAAAGAATGTGAGGAATGTGCTTAAATTACTATTTTGATTAAATCCAGTAATTCAAAAAATAATGCATTAAAAAGTTATCAAAATGAAATAAAATAAGCTTTTCTGGACCCAAAAAAAAAAAAAAAAAGTAGTATAATTTTAGGGCTTCGGGTCATTCTGAGTGCGAGGAAAGGATGAGGGTTAATTTGTTTAACCTCCACTCCCTCACACGATCCACTCGACCAGCGATTTGAAACTGTTTTTGAGGCTGTCTTTGATTCACTGCAGTTTTAAGGAGAAAATACTCCGCAATGGTGTCGACTTATGAATTTACACATGGTTTGTCTTGAAGCATATTAAAAACAGCACATAGACATATAAACATTAAAAACTAGATTTTCTTTTTTTACCACAGGGGGACTTTAAAGGTTTTTTACTTTTTTATTTCAAGTGAAGTGAGTTTAACAATAAATAATAACCCTGTCAAGAACACATTTTGCCACGACACCAAGACAAAAGCATTTAATAATTGATTTATTGAAGATCCAAAAAAAAAGAAAAAAAGATCAAAGGACAGAACAGAGTTGATAGGTACAGTTTAAGATACTCCCAACTTTCCAAACTGTAACACAATTTGACAGACGACAGCGCTTTGGCCACCGATTTTTTTATTGCGCAGATGCTGCTTGACCTCGACCACACCTGCAACAGCAGCAAACTGGAGAAAACCGGAAACAGCCAAGCACTCAGCACTGCAACACCGGATCTTAACAGCTAACCAGCAAAACTCAACAGCTAGACAACTGCGCCTAGTGCACAAAAAATACACAAGACATTGGGTTAGAATCCAAATAATCACTCACCAAAAGCCAAATTAACTATATATATATCATGTAATAAAAGCAAAATACAAAAATTGGTTTAACATCAGGACTGTAATATACAGTAATCAAAACAAGCTATTCATACTTTCCAAATGATTTCAAAACAAAGCAGAGAAATAATTTCACGCATTTGCAGATTAAAGCAGATTTTTAACAGCAACAACAACAACAAAAAGAGCCAAATCTAGATTAATTTCTAAACAGCGTCTTACAAAAGTGACACATGTGAGGTGCAGCTAGCACACTCAGAACCATCACCGAAACAGGGTTACCTTAAAGCCCAATAGAATTGTGATGCTCGTCCTACTCAATGAATTAAAAAGGACATAAACGTTTAAAACAACCTCACTGAAAACAGGAACAATGTATACAAAGAACAAAGGGCTGTATAACTCTTTAACAGTGTGAATATGCCAATCAGTCATAATGACCTTTAGGCCCATGTAGCCTTGGTGTAGATTTCAGGGTTTTCAATCCGGGGTTCCTCAGGCTCCAACCGAGGTCACACGTTTACAATCGCCCACGGACCTGAGAGAACACAAAACAGCGGTCAGGCATGTGACGAAGCATGAGAAAAGGCCATGTCGTAATTACCAGATCGCAACACGTGACGCTTTCAAAGATTCAGCTGTAATTACGAGTTCAACCAGGACGCCAACGCTTTTTACAAGTCGGAATCTCGTAATTACGACATGGCGTGAACGCACCCCAACATGGAAATGAAAGGTGGGGAAATAATGAAAAAAGTCTCTGGGGATCAAGATGACATGGACAGTTAACCATAGCACAAAAACAAACTACACATATTATACAAATATATACATCTCTATACACATTTAAATAAAAAAAATGATAAAATGTGTGATGTATTAATGACATCCCATTAAAAAGACTAGATTTCTGGCAGTATGACGTCCGGTCGCATGTGTTCATAATGGAAATTTGACTTTAAATGTGTCTCATCCAATCAGAATGACAGTATTAGTCTTATAATGTTAGTTTGTTTACTTTTGTTTTAAACTGATGTTTTTTTTGCACTGATTGCCAGACTAATTCATCTGTAGGGCTGGGTTCAAAAATATCCGATACCGGTTCCTGAACAATACTTTTTTCAATACAAATTTTATGAAATCCGTTTTAACAAGATTACATATTACCTAAAAAAACTGGTTTTATTTTTTCAGTTTGTTGACTTTTTTTGCGAAATATACTCCTCGTGCTCAAGCGCACACATAAAGCTTGCTGCAAAGCACTGGCAAAAGTAGCCTAATGATTATGAATGTGTCGGTGGGGGAAATAGCAAGGAGACATTTTAATTGTTTATTAATAAACTAGTGTTTTCTGAGTCAGTGTTGGCTGCAAAGATGATGTTGACGTTGCTGACTCGTCATCTCCGCAGTATCGAACTCGATACCCAGCCCTAATCATCTGCTATAAATAATCTCATTTCATTTTGCACACAGGTTAGATAAGACTTTGGTCATGCCAGCCCGCTAGTTATAAACTCAAGTACTAGGTTTATTCCCATTTCCAGGTTAAAGCAAGCAACTGGCAGCGAGTTTGTGTTTGACTTTTTTTTCTAAGGCAGGACGCTGTCTGTCCGTTGTCTCGTAGACGTACCTCAGCACCACCAAAACACCCATCTGCTTCAAAGCAACCCCAACAGGAGCAGGTACACCTCTAACAGCTCAACACAGCTCTGCTTTTACATTGCCATACTGGATTCAGCAGCTTGGAGGAAACAATCCCACATTGAGTTCAACAGCATTGTCAAAGCAGAACCAAAACCTGCTCTGCAAGTCACATTTTTACCAATGCGATGCATCTGCAAAGAATAAGCAAATGCATTCCAGCACATCGTTGTCCGGGGTCACGTTTTCTTACCACTGAAGCGTTTTAGGATGATGCCGGTCCTTCTTCCCCTGCAGACTTTGGCTGGCTTTTAGACCTGGACCTGGACTTGGACCCTCTGTTCGATGCAGGCGTGCGGCTTCTGGAACGGGACCTGGATTTGGATCGAGAACGTGACCTAGACCTGGAAGGAGACTTGGACTTCCTCTTGCGGGGAGTGTGTGACTTGGAGCGAGAGCGGGAATAGGAGCGGGACCTCGACCTGCTGTAACGGGAACGGCTGCGGGAACGAGAGCGGCTCCTGCTTCGGGAGCGGCTGCGTCTCCGACGCCTCGGACTGTGGGTGGAGATGAAGAAAAATGATGGATTATTTCAATAGAGTCTGTACACAGACCTGCACTTTCACTCAACTTGGTAAGATATAAGGAACATTCACAGCAAGTCCTATAACAATAAAGTTTTAATAATCCTTTATTAGTTCTGTGAGAATAGTGAAATCCACACCAGAACTATAATGGCACAGAGGAACGATGTAGTTGGAATCACTTTCAGATTTTTTTTTTCAGCTGATGAATGATAAAAACATTAATATCGGCCAATCAGAATCCATTCTGCTGTAAAGAGGTCAAGCATTTAAAGCGGCAGACGACAAAACTGCAGCGTGCGCTTATAATAAACAGAACAATATTGTTATCATTATATGTTTTAAAACGAAAAATATAAAGTTATAATAATAATGGTTCTAATTCCACAGTGAAGATAACAACACAGAGAAACGATATTGTTTTTAAAGCATTATAAGCCATGATCAACTAGATATGAGGTGAATCACATTACAAACTTTGATTTGGAAGAAAAAAAAAATCTGACAAAAACACTGTCCTTTTACAAAAAGGTACAAGACTGTGTACTTAATGGACTTATTGAGGGAAAGAACTACAATCCCATGAAACACTGCGAATGACAATCGAATTTAAAACTATGGAGAAATATCTATACATTTAAATTACATAAATTATTGTATATAACTATAAAGTTGTGTTATATACAATACATTTAAGTTTATTGCAAAACATAGCATGTATATATCATGTACAAAATATTTTGACAGCATAGAAACCGCCTCGATTACGTCTTTCTCAGTGCTTCATGACAGGGGGCGGGGCTAAAGAGCTCTTTTGGCGCGATTCCCTCGACGCGACTCCCTGATTGGTGGAATATTCAGTAGAGTATCATGGGTAATGTAGTTGTTCACCAAGAATAACGCAACCGGACTGCTTCAACAGAAACACACCATCGTTTAAAAACCTCGGAACTCACAGTATGTCTGTTTTTAAAGGTGTATAAATTATTTAAAAAAATAAATTTCCCTGTGGAGCAAATAAATAGAGGATTTACTTCAGGATTCCGACTGTTGCACTCTTTAAAGCGACAGACTACATAATTGCAGCACGCGCTTATGGTAAACAGAACGGTAACGATTAACATTATAATGTGAACGAGCCTATACGGTTTATATAAAAGTCACAAACGTATACAGCTTAAAGCAAAATACTGCAATATCTGCTCGATAATGCCTATTATTTAATTTGTAAACGGTTTATTAGTCACTTTGAAACGGAAGGCTGTGTATAAGTTATATATGCACCGTAAGCTAACGTTACGTTACATACTAACAGTTATATTCTGCGAACATAAGCCGTTAGGAGCTATTCTGAACACAGACACTCGCTGTTAGGCAAATAAAAGCACAAATGAAATGCGCCAAAGTCCATATAATAAAAACAAAAACATATGGTTTTGAACGGAACAGCATCAGTCTTGAACTACCGTTAGCAGACTAAACTAACGTTCCTCGCAAGAAAAACAAAACAGACTGTAAAAACGCATAGAAAAGCCCTATACGCAGATAAAGACCTCAGATAAACTCTGTCTGATCTGATCTGAGGTGTTGTTTACCTCCGGCTGCGGCGGCCGTGTCCTCCGTGTCTTCTAGCGGCTCCCCCGCCGCGACGCCCGCCGTAGTAGGAGTCCGGCGGCCTGCCGTAACGGGCCATCTGAACCCGGAGCTCTCGCCCGTCCAGAATCGCCCCATCCATCGCGTCCATCGCGTCCTCGGCATCCCGCTTGTCGTGAAAGCGCACGAAGGCGAACCCCCGGCTCTCTTTCGTGTATCGATCCCGGGGAATATAAACGTCCCCAACTCGGCCGTACTTTTCAAAGACGCGCCGCAGCGTCTCCGGCGACGTGCGGTACGTCAAATTATCCACTTTTAACGATGTCATGCCTTCTACGTCGGGTGGAGGCCTGCCGTAACTCATTTTAATCAACGTACCCAACAAACTATCAGAATTCACTTCGCTTTGTGTCCTCAAACGGAGTCGACTCGCCTATTCCAGTAACGTAACGAACACTAGTTGCCGACCGTTGAGCTCCGCGAGCACAACAATGAGCGCGCGCGCACACGCTCTCAAAATGGCGAGTACCAAAAACCGGAAGTGAATTAGCATTTTTCAGCGATGTCATTTATATTATACAATGTACTTTCATTCAAATGCAGATATTGAACAGTATACAGTTATTACAAAAATAAAACTAAAAGGAAAAAAAAAAGAGAGAGAAAAATAGGCCTAAATAAACCGTTAAAAATGGCTACAATTATATAGAAATCGAAATACGGCTACAGTCAGGTATACAATATCATACAAATATAAAATAAATATTTGTAAAGCTTATAAGCTCAAAGCATCTGTCCAACTTTACTTCACTCAACAAAACCTTAAACAGTAGGCTACTTAAACCTTAAACTTGCATTACAAATGTGAAATTTGGTTAAAAAAGGTAAATTAATTAGATAAAAGCACTCATCCTCCTCACAATAGTTAGTGAAGCCAAAAAGCCAAACATTTCTAATAAAAATGACAGAGGTCTTCAATTTCTGCATCCCACAATATAACTGAATAAGTAATCTGACAAAATAAATGCAAAGTCGTTTAATGATAGCTTTTACAGAAAGTTATATTTAAATCAAATAATGATTTGTAGAATAAAATGAGTATATACGTTTATAAGAGATTTCTACTTAATTTCTAATATGAAACCTCTGTGGTAATAAAGAGATTAAGTTTTTGTTTTAAGCATAAAATGACTCTTTGAATCCTTTTTTATAGATATATAGGCCTATAAGTTGTTAAATAACGAATATAGTTCCCGTTAGTATGTGAGATCAAAAAGTCCTAAATGTAGTCTTCAAAATAGCAATTTATGTTGCTCTACTGACTATAAAATTCAGCAAAACAAGACAAATTCAGCAATAAATACTGAATATAAATTATATCTAACTGAAATCATTTATAAACTATCTATTTGATAACAAATATATTTAATGAACAATGAATATCCATCAACAGCACATCTCTCACTGATTTCACGGATTCATTGAAAAGACGACACTACCCACAAATCCGTTCGCGGAAGATGGTTATGACGTCACCGTCAGCTGATAGAAGTCACATGACAGACATTTTCGATTTCAGACATACAGGGAGATCCTGATCGAGAAGCAGGAAAAGAACATTTATTCCCGTTTTCCAGCTTGCAGAATGTTTCCACCTAACGTTATATCGAAATCGTCGTGATCAACAGGTCTTTTACATTATGAATTAGCTGTTTACATCAGCGCACACAAATAAGTGTTCGGTAAGTGTACTTAGCACAATTATTATTGCAACCGGTCTCCATTTACAAGCTTAAATTAGATCAGTAATAATTTTTAATAGCTCATTATTCAGATGTGTTCGCATGACACATATCCAGGGACTTCTTTGTTTTAACTGAAGACTCCTCAGAGCGGTTTGATCTCGTCACGAGGAAGCAGTGATCATGCATAGTCAGTGGTTTTAACCAGTCGTGTCAGGTCAGGTGTCACTTGACTCGGATGCTTTTGTGTGTTCACTAGTCTCAGGTTGTCATCGAGCTAAAGACTTGAAGCCAACATGAGTCCCGAAGGAAAGACCCTGCTCAACATCATCGTCCTGGGCTTGGGCTTCATGGTGATGTTTACAGCATTTGGCACCTGCGGCAATATTGAAGTAGGTTTTTGACACTTTGGGTACGCGACTAACTAAAAAGACATTGCGCGTCTATATGAGCGTGCGTGGTAGACTAAAGGTGTGGGCGCTAGGTGTCGGTACACACATTAAAAAAATCCATTAAAACAATAGTTTTCTGCAAATTCCACCAGATTCTTGTTCTACATGTCCCCAAGTATCACTGTGGTGATTTTGTTAACATAAAAATCAACATAGAAATCACCACAGTGATACTTGGGGACATGTAGAACAAGGATCTGGTGGAGTTGGCAGAAAACTATTTGATTTTATCTTTTTATTTGTATTTTTTTAAATATGTCTGTATAGCAAGGTAAATAGTATATGGCTTTGGCAAATAATAATTAAAGAATGAAACCGTTAAACAACAATAAAATCACCACAGTGGTACCCGGGGAGACGTAGAACAAGAATCTGTTGGAGTTTGCAGAAAACAATTTTATTTATTTTTTTATGAATTTTTTAAATATGTGTAGCGACACAAGCGCACACCTTTAGCCTACCACGCAAGCTCATTAAGACGCGCAATGTCTTTTTAAGCGTAGATGGCGTGACCGCAGTGAAATGCATGTCGATCTGATGAATATTATAATGTCAGATGCAGCAATGCTTACTTTAAAAAAACATCCAGTATGATAATCAAACCTATCTTTACTTTTCTTCCCCAGCAAACTGTGATAAAGAGTTTCAACAGTACAGAGTTTCATGGAAGTGGATACACAAGGTATTCATTTTCTTCATTTCTTTCTTCTGTTATCAGAGCGACTTTCTTCATAGAGCACAATAGTGACCTCGGTGCCGGAAGTATTTTTCTCATTTGCTTTTTCATTAGACATAAAAATAAAAAAAACGTAAAATCGGCACGGAACCGAAGTTGCGATATTCATTTCTTCCCTATATTGTGATGCCCAAGTGAAACGGCTTCTCGAACAAGAACAAATGTAGGGCGGGGCTTGATTTTGTCCAGGGGAATTGATTGGATGGTTGTGGTTTGCTATTGGCTGATCTTGTGTGAGTGACAGGTTGCTCCGCCCTCACGCCAGTAAACGCATCATCGGAGAAGAGAAGAGCTGCAAGAGGGAGAGGAAGTTATTTTGATTAAAGATTATAAGGCACATGAATTAAGACAAAAATAATGATGTGCACGGATAAATCACTGCAATATTCCATAAAAAAGTTGAATCATCCATTTTGATTTCAAGGTGACTTTAAATTGCTTTCTATGTAAAGCACTTTGAATTGCCATAGTGTATGAAATGTGTTATGTAAACAAAATTGCCTTGGCTAAATAAAGAGCCAGCCAGATCTGGATCATAGCACAACATTAAAATGTTGATCTGAAGCAAATAAAGATTTATGAAATCAAGAATTGACAAGACTGTGATCTTTTTAATGAGGCGAGGAACTGCTCACCACATTAAACATTGCACATGACATATACAAGGTGGCTTTAAAAATATATTACATTTAGTTTATTGTAAAAACCCATACATAAAGAGATAATGAATGGGACTTTTACTTCCTGAATCCCATGGTTGTGCTCTATTTCTGCTTAAAGCCATGTGACATGTTTTGGCCTCTGCACTCGTTCTGAATGTGATTTATTACAGTTGATTCAAAGATGAAAACCGGGTCATCTGATGTTGTGCTGTTAGTCGAAGCGCTCTCTCTCGACCTCAGTAATCACACTGACCTTGATTATATAACAAAGAAGCACTGTATGTTCTCAAAGAAAACAGAACTTTGAAACAGAGAAATGAATGCAGTGTTGTCATGTGACCCAATGTCACGACACTCAGTCAGCACAGGCTCTTTTCCTTGGGCAAAAATGGTCTATCTTTCTTGTGGTGGAAGAAAACATAAATATAATATAATATAATATTATATTATATTATATATATATATATATATATATATATATATATATATATATATATATATATATATATATATATACCGGTATGTGTGCAGGTACAGACTCGTCAGCATTGTAGTGTAAATATATTGTTTACTGTAAATAATTAGATTTCCAAAATATTAATTAAAAGTAATGCATATCATACTGTATAAACATGTAGCATATATTAATTGAATTTATATGTTCAGATGTTTACACTACCATTCAAAAGTTTTTACAGTAAAAACAGTAATACTCAGAAATATTATTACAATTTAATATAACTGCTTTCTAATTGTAATATTTGTTCAAATTTTATTTATTTAAATTTTATGTAATTTATTGCTGTGATCAAATCTGAATTTTCAGCATCATTACTCCAGTCTTGTGTCACATGATCCTTCAGAAATCATTCTGATATTATGATTTGATGCTCAAGAAACATTTCTTCTTATTATTATTTATTATTATTTTAAGTGTTTCAATAGTCTCCAACCATTGTAACAAGAGCAGATTGTAACATTCTCTCGTCTTGCATTAAATTAAACTTTGTATCCCCTTCTATAAAATTCTCCCCAATAAAATTATGTTTCACTCTGCCCTTTCTATAAAACACATTGAAATAGTTTAAGATTAATAATGATCATCAAAGTAAATGCATCATAACAATTTTGGCATCGAGTTGTTTTAATTAAATATGAAATCCATGCTTATTATATTGGTGTTTTCCATGTTATCATTCTGTAATCATCCTCCAAACCAGTAAATCCCACCCGTAACACATTCTTTTCATACCTCTGTTCTAGCATGGCGATTATCTACGCCGTGTTTTCTGCCTCTAACCTCATAGCGCCCTCAGTGATAGCTGTCGTTGGACCTCAGCTGTCTTTGTTTTTTAGTGGACTTCTTTACAGGTAAGTGACTTTCTGTCATAACTTAGTCGTTTTCTCAGGATTTATGATTACATGGTTTTGCTCTCTGGTCTCTTTTAGTGCTTATATTGCTGTGTTCATTCATCCGTACACCTGGTCATTCTACACTTTATCTGTGTTGCTTGGAATTGGCGCTGCAGGTGAGATATCATAATCGGGCCGGTTATGAAATCATAAAATGTAGCGCCACACATTCTCTAATATTATTATTTTATTTATTTTTTTTGCAGTGCTCTGGACGGCTCAGGGGAATCTGCTCACCATCAACTCCAAAGATTCCACTATTGGGAGAAACAGTGGTATATTCTGGGCGTTGATGCAGTTTAGGTACATCCTTCTTGTTGACACTGAGCGTCAATATAAATGAAAAGGCTTGGACTTGGTGCTGGAAACCCAATGCACAGGACAGTAGAGACACCAGAATAAAAATATTCATGATTCTGAATCTGAAAACATAATTATTTTAGACGAATATGCTTTTACTCTGTCACTGACTAGATATATTTAAAATAATGTTGGCCACTTTTTACTGGTAACATAAGACATAAGACCCACAAATATTCCCCCATTGCATTATTAAACATTATATTCAACATTATATATAGTAGTTTAATGTAGTACTGACACTAAAACTCTTTAGTAATTTTTATTTTGGGTGAACTATCCACTATACATATTGTCACTATCCACTATACATATCGTTGCATTTTTGTATTGCGATATGTTGTGACACGATATATTGTTACACCCCTATTACATAAGGTACTATGATTTATTTATTCTCTTTTGCAGCTTATTCTTTGGTAATCTCTACATATATCTTGCCTGGCATAACAAGAGTCACATAACAGGTGAGTACAGATATATATTGTTCAGATATGGCCACTTTGATGGAAATGTAATGTGTGTACAAGTTAAATTAACAATAATTTTGGCTGAAATTAATAAATGGTTTGCTTATTTCATGTAACAAAATCATACTGTGATAGAAACATCTATACAAAATAATTTCTGAAGGGTTACACAGAATTGTAATTGAGGTCTCTAGTCGAATAAAGCTGAAAAACGTCTTTTGCTGGTGTCAGATAAGGACCGCCAGACAGTTTTCATCACACTCACAGTCATCAGTCTGGTGGGAAACTTCCTCTTTTTCCTGATCCAGCGACCAGACCCAGAACCTGCACCTTCTGATGCCTCTGAGTCACTTCTACCAACAGAAATCTCTGATAGCACTGATGTGGTGTAAGTACAAACATATTTTTATGCACTTCTGCAAATCAAGACATTCATCTGGACCCGTTTAATCATGTTGTGTCTTTTTTTCCTTTGCCTTGCTTCCTATTCTTGTTACTCTTTTAAGGCCATCCCAGACTCGGGGCTCTCAGGCATTGGAGGCATTCAGTAAGTGGCACTAAAATATTTAAGAACGCATGCAAAGATTTAAAGTTTTGTTCTGTGTAACATGCTAAGGTGTCTCATCTCATTATCTCTCTCATCTCATCAACAGAGAGATCCATACAGCTGGCTATGACCAAAGAGATGCTTTTATTGAGCATACCCTTTGCATACTCTGGTAAGTTCAGTCCTCTAAAAGGAAATCTGTGTGGTAGCAGTGCTAGTTCACACCATGATGACAGATAAAGCAAGCAGATTATGAAAAGAAGAGGGCCTAAAACAGAGCCCTGGGGGACCCCTTTAGTAGCAGGGAGGATTTGTTTTTTTGGATACTAATAATGGTTTTATAATAATAATACTATATAATATGTCATATTTATATGTAATATTGTACTGTTTTGAACATATTTGAACAAGAATGGTTATTAACAAAAATTGTTATTATTAACTATTAATAATCTTATCTTTTGGGCTGTGTCCATCAAGTTCCAAATAAAAAGACAACATAATAAGTACCTTTTTCTTTTGTAAAGTATTTAATTCACTGGATTATTCAAAAGTAGGCATTGCCACATGGATGCAAATAACTATATTGTTATATATATACAGTGAGGAAAATAAGTATTTGAACACCCTGCTATTTTGCAAGTTCTCCCACTTAGAAATCATGGAGGGGTCTGAAATTGTCATCGTAGGTGCATGTCCACTGTGAGAGACAATCTAAAAAAAAAAATCCAGAAATCACAATGTATGATTTTTTTAAATATTCATTTATATGATACAGCTGCAAATAAGTATTTGAACACCTGAGAAAATCAATGTTAATATTTGGTACAGTAGCCTTTGTTTGCAATTACAGAGGTCAAATGTTTCCTGTAGTTTTTCACCAGGTTTGCACACACTGCAGGAGGGATTTTGGCCCACTCCTCCACACAGATCTTCTCTAGATCAGTCAGGTTTCTGGGCTGTCGCTGAGAAACACGGAGTTTGAGCTCCCTCCAAAGATTCTCTATTGGGTTTAGGTCTGGAGACTGGCTAGGCCACGCCAGAACCTTGATATGCTTCTTACAGAGCCACTCCTTGGTTATCCTGGCTGTGTGCTTCGGGTCATTGTCATGTTGGAAGACCCAGCCTCGACCCATCTTCAATGCTCTAACTGAGGGAAGGAGGTTGTTCCCCAAAATCTCGCAATACATGGCCCTCTCCTTAATACAGTGCAGTCGCCCTGTCCCATGTGCAGAAAAACACCCCCAAAGCATGATGCTACCACCCCCATGCTTCACAGTAGGGATGGTGTTCTTGGGATGGTACTCATCATTCTTCTTCCTCCAAACACGTTTAGTGGAATTATGACCAAAAAGTTCTATTTTGGTCTCATCTGACCACATGACTTTCTCCCATGACTCCTCTGGATCATCCAAATGGTCATTGGCAAACTTAAGACGGGCCTTGACATGTGCTGGTTTAAGCAGGGGAACCTTCCGTGCCATGCATGATTTCAAACCATGACGTCTTAGTGTATTACCAACAGTAACCTTGGAAACGGTGGTCCCAGCTCTTTTCAGGTCATTGACCAGCTCCTCCCGTGTAGTTCTGGGCTGATTTCTCACCTTTCTTAGGATCATTGAGACCCCACGAGGTGAGATCTTGCATGGAGCCCCAGTCCGAGGGAGATTGACAGTCATGTTTAGCTTCTTCCATTTTCTAATGATTGCTCCAACAGTGGACCTTTTTTCACCAAGCTGCTTGGCAATTTCCCCGTAGCCCTTTCCAGCCTTGTGGAGGTGTACAATTTTGTCTCTAGTGTCTTTGGACAGCTCTTTGGTCTTGGCCATGTTAGCAGTTGGATGATTCTTACTGATTGTAGGGGTGGACAGGTGTCTTTATGCAGCTAACGACCTCAAACAGGTGCATCTAATTTAGGATAATAAATGGAGTGGAGGTGGACATTTTAAAGGCAGACTAACAGGTCTTTGAGGGTCAGAATTCTAGCTGATAGACAGGTGTTCAAATACTTATTTGCAGCTGTATCATACAAATAAATAGTTAAAAAATCATATATTGTGATTTCTGGATTTTTTTTTTTTAGATTATGTCTCTCACAGTGGACATGCACCTACGATGACAATTTCAGACCCCTCCATGATTTCCAAGTGGGAGAACTTGCAAAATAGCAGGGTGTTCAAATACTTATTTTCCTCACTGTACCATTACAGTAATATAAAAGTATTCATAATGTGATGTAGGATTTCGGACATACTGTCCACCTCACTGACTATCCTTTGGAGAGCTGTCTCTGATAGATATATATATATATATATATATATTGACATTTTCTTTTTTCCCCCACTTAAAAACAAATATTTTGATATTTATACACCAATATGAAAACTTTGGCCGATACCGATAACCGATAATTCTTTATATTTGAAAGCCGATAACCGATATATTGGCAGATAAATCTAAATCCATTTCCAGCCTGATTACAAAAACAAGTCTCACCATTAAAAAACATATCCTAAGCACACAATTATAATATTCTCATTATAATGTTATGTAGCCTATATGACAGATGTTGCACTGAACAGTATTTTCCTTTTTGAAGTGATTTCAATTATATTTCAAGCATATTCAAAACCATCATGGCGAACAGTGCACATCTGAAGGAAATAATCCACTATTTATCTGCTTTAATACATCGGGCACATTTTCTTATCGGGCCAGTAACAATAACATTAAAAAGTAACCGGTCGATACTAATTACAGTGATATAAAAATATTCATCATGTAACGTAGGAAATCGGACATATTGTCCACCCTACGGACTATTCTTTGAAGATCTGTCTGTGATAGATATAGAAGACTATCTGAACTGTGATGTTGAGACAATGTGGCTGCCTATCTGTACAGGTCTCGAGCTCACCTTTTACAGTGGGGTGTATGGGACGTGTTTAGGGGCCATGACTCAATTTGGAGAAGGCGCCAAGGGTCTAATCGGCCTCTCTGGAATTTTGATCGGTGTTGGTGAAATACTTGGTGAGTCAGTGCATCACAACTATTGTGCTTCTGTTCTCAGTGAACATGCCAAAGAAAATGTAATAAGACGATTTCTCTGTTTAACCAGGAGGGGGAGTATTTGGGATCATGGATAAGTGTAACCGTTATGGCAGAAACCCGGTAGTGTTTTTGGGTCTGGTTACCCATGTTGTGGCGTTCTACCTCATCTTCCTCAACATAGCCAGTGATGCTCCCGTGGCCCCAGAGGAAGGCACACAAATGCAAGCTTTTATCCAACCCAGGTAAGAGTCAACAGGCATGGGCATTGAGAATGGATGTTTATTAACACTTTTCTTGCTTCTTTGCATTGATTTATTTTATTGTTCATGTGTTGTGTCAGTGTGACGGTGGCGCTGATATGCAGTTTCTTGCTGGGTCTGGGTGATAGTTGCTTCAACACTCAGCTCATCAGCATTGTGGGGGTCTTGTTCCGGGACGACAGCGCACCAGCGTTTGCAGTCTTTAAATTTGTACAGGTTTGAACCTTCCTTTATTTTAAAAAAAGTGTTACAATTGGTAGCATTTAAAGTCATTAAATTGTTTGATACTAAAAGACAGTGCCAAAAATTTGGGTGAAAACATAATGGCCGGGGTCATATTTCACCCCAAAATATATAAAAATGGAAGATAAAAAACAAAACAAAAAACAAAGTAAATAATACAATTATATCTTGCTTAAAAACATGAAGCCAATTTTTATTTTCATTCCCATTAGTTTTATTTAGGTTCTAAACAGTCATTTCAGTGTGTGTTTTGTTGTCCAATAATTTTTTTTTTTTGCACCACTAGAAATTTTGAGGCATGAAAATATTGGTCCTAAAAAGAACATTATAGAGATTATTGGCTCCTTAAATTATAAAAAAATATATATATTTTGGGGGTGATGTATGTTCATATTCTTGAGATTTTGTGAGACTCACCCATTTACTTGAAAACATTTAAGAAATATGTATTGTTTTGAAAAAAAAAAAACAATAACTATAGAAAATGTATATACATTGAAGGAAAATATTTGCAATTTCCAGTTTCAACTCGTCCTAAGGAGTCACAAAATCAAAAGAGAGTATATAAAGAATTGTATATGTTGCTCAAAGAAAATAACCTATATGACCATAAAGATTTTCTACATAATGCATTTTTTTATTATTTTTTAATTAATCAGTAATACAATGATTTTTTTTTTGGTTACAGTATTTAATTCAGAATAAATTAAAGGCAGTATAAAATATAATTTATTTACAGGATAGATTAATATACATTAATATATGCATAGCAGGAATATTTTATATAATATAAAGTATATTTTATATAATATTTTAATTCGCCTGTTACGCCTCGTCCTAAGTTCTTGCGGCGTATTGAGCGCTGAGAATTTTTTTATGTCCTCACTGAAAATGAAATGTTGTATGATGTGACCAGCGCTTGAGATTACCTTTTTATTTTTTGCACACCAGCCGCTGTGGCTAGTAGTTTTCCAAAGTTACAAGCCACTCAACATTTTCACTAGCCACAATTTTGACATCTGATACCATTTGGAAAAACTACCATATAGATATTTTTAATATTATCTCATAATTTGGTAGCAGGTTTATTAGGCTGCTTTAAGACCTGACGCAAGGATCCATTATACTGGCACACATTTTCTTTCTCAACTGTTAATGTTCACATAAAACATAACTGAATGTGTTGACGTGAATACTCACCAAGACCGGCATTTTGACATTATTTTGTGTGTATTTGACTGTTTAATGTCAATAAGCAGTGAAAAAGAACTCAGTTTAGTGCTGAGAGGTCGGCTTTATGTGCCGCAATTTGGGTGTGAGCACAAAACTTGCGGGAATGAGTCAAATTATGTGCAATACGCAAAATTCAAGCCTTGTAACCGCAACAATATTCATTAACGAGTGAGTGAGGAGAGGCGGGTTTGTGTGTAGCTCGCTGTCGGAGAGATGAGAGAGAAAGCACAGCTGGTATCGCATATCTGTTCTGTGGGAAATTAGTATTGGAGGCGTTTCAGATAGTTCAGTATCGATATGTATAAAAAAATCTATATTTTTCACTTTATTATTTCAGATGCCTTTTTAAAAGACTACAATTGAAAAATGTCTATATTATGTCTAAAATTCAAAGTGTCGAAACACTTGATGCTTTAGATACAGCTTTGAGGAGCAGGATTTTACATTCATGATTTTAGCAGATGCAATTATCCAAAGGGACTTGCAGTAGATTTTGGACTGGATTGGGTTTAACCAAGCATCCGTTGAACAGCCTAGTTCAGACAGAAACTCTGATTAAAATAAAAGACGTGGTTTATTGTAAGAACCGGTAATTAAAAGCCCACCTTTATTGAGTTTGTGATTGTGTATGGTGTGGTATGTGAAGTTGTGTTTTCTCTTCGTGGCGTCTCTGCAGTCCATCACCGCTGCGGTGGCCTTCTTCTACAGCAACTACCTTCTCCTGCACTGGCAGCTGCTCATCATGGTGCTGGTGGGCTTCATGGGCACCGGGACCTTCTTTCTGGTGGAGTGGGCCGCCATCAGAACCCAACGGGACTCGGACTATGACAGTATCTGACAGGATATCTCCAGCCATCAGCCTCATTGAGCACTTCTGCAAACCATTTTCCTAGACTTCAATCTGCGGGAACACCATGTATCCATTCTCCTTTTCAAGCCGATCGGCTGCATAGACTCCTTTCTTTACTTGCACTTAAAACACGTTTACTCCCCTGATGGGATCAAGGTTCAAGTGCTGTAATGCAATAATAAACGGTTTGCTCAATTTTTTTACGTTTTCAAATAGCATTATGCCATGCCATGCCAACGACCATCTGCGAACTGCGGTCTCTCGTCGACATTTCCGACATTTTCTCGAACATTGAACAAGACAAGCAAATGACTATAGACATAATTCACCCTGAAATGAAACTTCTGTCGTGATTTCCAAACTCGTATGATAGTAATGTTTCGTGGAACTCGAGAAGAATCTTCATGCAGCTCATTTCCCCACAAAGATAGTGACCAAAGATGACAAGCTCCAAAACAAGCATGAAAGGATCATAGAGTTTCCCCATACAACTCATGC